>NC_080704.1:145156782-145759675 GCF_030445035.2 Dasypus novemcinctus | reverse complement strand
AGGTGGGTGGGGGGTCCGGCCGGGAAGTTGTTGCCCCCACGTTGGACGCCAAATGTCGCAGTGTGGGCTCGCCTGGAGGGCCGCTGCAGGGGCGGTGTGGGCTCGGGCGGAGGGCTGCAACACACGGAGGGGCCTTCCGAGAAGGCGCTCCGGGGCCGGCAAGGTGCGGAGGACGCGCGGTAGGAAGAAGACTACCGAGGAGACCAGGATCTGTGCGCAAGTCTGATTTATTCAGGAAGTACAGCGGTTAATATAGGGTGAAGATGGGGGAGGGGCAGGGGGCGTGGCCGGGGGGTGGCAGATGGCTGATAGGTTCGTGCAGGGGTGCATCACTGGTTGTGGGCAGAAGACGGGGTAGCCAGGGTTCTCGGCGGCAGCGAGGCAGGGCTGTCATGGCGCGGCGGTGGCCCTCGGGGGAGAGGCGGGGTTAGGCCACCGAGGGGGAAGCGGGTGCAGCTGGGCAGAGGGGCGGGCAGTACGCCCGAACCCCAAGCGGAGGGCCTTAACGCCCGTTCCCGCCACCCGGGTCCGACTCGCACCGGCGCCTGGAGACGAGCCGACCCTTGCTGTCGCCGCGCTCCCACATGGTGCCACCCTACACCATTACATATTTATTACATTTGGGTTAGGACCCAGAAATCTCCATTTCTACGATGTGATCCATGTAATGATTTTGACACTGAGAAACAGTGATCTAGAGCAGAGATTGGCAAACTTTTTACTGTATAGGGCCATACAAACTCTGTTGCTCTGATACTGGAGTAGGAAAGCAACCATAGACAGTAATTAAATTGATAAGCATGACTGTGTTCCAATAAAATTTTATAGACTGGAAATTTGAATTTCATGTAATTTTTTCATGTCACAAAATATTATTTTTCTTATGACATTTTTCAGTCACTTAAAATGGAAACAATCATTCTTACCTCATAAGCTGTTCAAAACAGACAGTGGGTTCAGTTTGACTCATGGAATATAATTTACTGACATCTGACAAAAAGGAATATACTATTAAATTTTCTCTTTATATTTATCTTTTCCATTATTTTTTTCTATTTTGGTAATTTCTATTATATAATCATCATAATGACACTTATGCAGTTCTTTCTATGTGCTATTTTAAGCACTTTACAGAGATTAAGTAATTTGATTCTCACAAAACTTGTGATAATAATAGTCTAATAGCATTATTAGTATCTCCATGTTCCAGATGAGGTGACTGAGGTACTGAAGAGAGAGTTTGCATAACTTGCCCAAGATCGCACAGCTGGTAACTAACTGAGCCAAGATTTTTTTCTAGGCAGTTTGCTTCCAATATCTCTTAACCACTGTATATATACTTCTTCTTTAGAAGCAGTCTTGAACCAGGCTAATAAGATAGGGAATCAGTAGATGGATATGGAATCTGGCATCAAGTCTACTTGAACATCAGTAACCCCCAAGATGGCTGCTGGAAAACCCCACCCACAGAATTCTGCTATCCAGAACAAGACTTCCTCTGGGAGCAAGGAAAAGCCCTGAATATTCCCGGACTTTATCATTGGACCTCACATGGAAATGATGCATGGGGTAATCAATCAAAACAGCAAATAGCTGAAACTCCTCCCCTTCCATTAGCAAAGGGGTGGAATAATTAATAGTTTATAAAGCAAACCTGGAGGCCTGAGTGCATGAGTCCTGGGCATTTAGAACATTTAATAGGGAATTGTAGCCTTTAAATCAGCCCACTCTATCATTTTTCACCCCTTTCCTTTCTACCTGGAACCCCTGCTGTTTTATTTTCTCCCATTTCTCTTCGATCCCCACCTGAAGAAATTAGTGGCCTAACTCACCTGGCATGCTCTTGAAATTCATTTCTCCAGAATAGTCAAAAAACTAAATGAAATCCTGTAACAATCTCACTCTCTCAATCTCTCTCTCTTCTCTCTCACACACACACATATAATTTGTAAAGAAAAAAATAAAAAATATATGCATCTATTAGGGCAGCATACTAAAAATTTATATTTATTATGTGTGTAGGATAACAGAAGTTTGGAGAACCCTGCACAAAAATATAGGGACTGTAGCTGTAGACCTCCAATGATCAGAACTTTTTTGACCTGCTGAAAGCATGCCTCACCATACTCTTAAGTGCCATTACATCCTAAGCATCATGAAAATTCTTTTATTCTTACCAACTTTGCTCATCCAAGCAATCATGGTCTTAAAAAATGAATTATTGCAGACAAATACAAAACATTGAAACAATTTTTAAATAAAAAAAATGGGATTGGTTCTAAAATGATTTTTTAAATTATTATTTTTCTTCTTTATTTTCTTTTAATGTTACATTAAAATAATATGAGGTCCCCATATACCCACCACCTCACCCACCCCACCCCTCCCATATCAACAACCTCTTCCATCCTCGTGGCACATCCACTGTACCCGGTGAATACATTCTGGAGCACTGCTGTACCACATAGACAGTAGTCCACATTGTAGTCCACATTCTCCCCCAGTCCAGCCAGTGGGCCACAGGAGGACACACAATGTCCAGCATCCATCCCTGTAGCACCACCCAGGACAACTCCAAATCATGAAAATGATCCCGCACGATATTCCTTCTTCTGTCTCCCTACCATCAGCAGCCACTGTGGCCAACCTCTCCCCATCACTACTGCAATTTCTTCCCTTACTAATCACAATAGTTCCCCAACAGTACAACAGTAAGTCCACTCTAATCCATACTATATTCCTCCATCCTGTGGACCCTGGGATGGTCATGTCCAGTCCCCCTTTTCATCAAGAGGGGGCTTAGATTCCACATCGGTGATGGATACAATTCTCCTGCTTGCAGCTGTAGGCACTCTTGGCTCCCTGGTGTGGTGGATGACCCTCTTCACCTCCCTGTCAACTGGCCAGGTAAGTCCAATAAACCAGAGGGGAGGACACACAAGTCTGCTGAGGTCCAGGGCCTGGCCGTCACATGGACAGTCTGGAGATTCAGATCTCCTGAGTGTACACCAACCCAAATGCCAACCAGAGGTCTGGTAAAAGTAACAGGAGAGGTATGTGTAGCAAGGTCATATCTGTGTCCAACTCCATCACACTCAGGAACACAAACTCCAAAGTAGGGCTAACTGATATGGTCCTGAACTCTAGAGCCATCTGCAATTACCATAGTACCTGTGGGTCTCTGCAGCCCTCAGGAGAACCAGAACCTGGGTTTCCATCTACCTTGACTGTCTCTGGTACCCTGCTGAGACATGTGTAAGCATGACCCCTCTGATGACCTCCTGATTCTTTTTTTGGAAACTGATAACAATATAAACTCACATGTCCTTTCCATTTCCCCCTTTAATCCAAACTCAAAAAGCAGTATTTAACACCTGATATTACATGTAGACTGAGATATTCTGCTGGTCTGAGTTGACCCCTTTATTCAAGGTCTTTTTCTAGTTACATCATCACCTGGTGCTTGGTAGTAATCCCGTGGCACCAGGGAGGCTCATCCCCAGAAGTTATGTCCTATGCTGGGGGGAAGGCAATGCATTTACATGCTGAGTTTGGTTTAGAGAGTGGCCACATTTGAGCAACATGGAGACACTCAGGAGGTATATTTTAGGCACCCTGCATCTCTAGGCATAGTTCATATTTCAGGCACACAGGCTCATAATTGGAGCCGTCAGAATCAAGGGCTCATTGTTGCACCATCCATCATTGTTAGTCTTTGCCATCGCACTTGGGGGGTTGTTGCTGTTCCATTGGGGAATGTGATAGAGCTCCCCTGGCCAGGAAGTCAGCACTCTCTCAGCTGTCTTTTCCAACTGAAACTACTTGAAAATATCCAAACCTTTATACGTACCCTGTATACATGCCCTGGAGAACTCCCTCCCAAACATGTGCCTGCCACCAATAACACCCCATACAAGTGCTCCTCCCCTGCCATAGTTGAACCTCTCGGTAGTCCTCAACATTTTCAAAAAGGAAGCCCAGAATATTGCCAGGTTCCATTAATAGTAAAATGGAATATAGTGGTGGGTTTAAAGGTTAGATATAGAATACATAGTAAGTTAGAAAAATTAAATAAAGGAAAAAAAATTGGGGTACCCAAAAAATGAAAAAAATGAAAAAGATTTGTTTTTGACATTTTGCCTTTCATCACTGCTATAGCTGTTGCCCTGTACGTACAGTGGCAAGGAAACTTCCTCCATTTCTTTCTCAGTGTCTACATCCTTTCTTTTTTTCTTTCTAATTATTAAGTTGGTCTTCACATAAGTTTTAGATCACAGTAATTCACATATACAATATATAGTATTCCCACATATCCAACAACAAACATTTTGTCCCTTCCCCAGCAATGATATTTTTATATGTTCCTATTATACTTGCTGCAGCTGATGTACAGATATTGAAACAATAGCTTTCAAACATGGTTTACATTATGGTTTATATTTTAGACTATACAATTTTCTAAATTTTTAGTTATCTTATGTTTTACATTATGATTTACATTTTAGCCTATAGACTTTTATACATTTTTCGTGTAATTTAGCATGTCCTATATCCATCATTGCATGATCTTGTGGAACACTTCCATTGCCCCAAAGTTACACAGATTCTATGCATTCAACACCTCTTTCCCACTCCCCTCAGGGCCCACCTTGATAAACAATCTTCATTACTTGAAGGATCGTATTCAGAGATACTTACAACAATGTTGAGGGCTTGACATAATTGACTGCCCTAACCCACTGGGAGCCACCAATTCTCTTGAGAGATACAATTCCCTCTGTTTGAGAACATCAGTCCTCCCCAGGATATGGGTATACCTTCACACTCATTGTATGGATCTCCACCCAATGATATAACCCACTATGACAAAATGAGCACTCACACACTCCCTAGAAGTTTGCCCTTTGTCAGATGTCTGGCCCCCTTAAGCAACTTAAACAGTAACCTTCTGTATTATATTTTCTAAAGAGTTTTCTCTACATTACAATTTCAACCACATACCTGACAATCTCCTAAGTTCAAATGTTCCCCCCCACCCTCCTCCCAATTTCTTGGGCCACCTGACCCATCCTCCCATCCCTAGCCCCCCTCAAGCCCACAAAGCCCCACCCAAAGCTATTCCTAAGCCCCCATTTTTTCCCTTCCCTGTACTAATACTTACCTCCAGCTTATCATTGATTTCATTCATGTAGATGTCAGCTCGCAACCTTCCTCTACCCCCCAAATTCCTTTAAGCTTATCATCCAGTCTCTAGTTCTCTGGGACAGCTTGTTTTACTTATTTCATATCAGAGAGGTCATGTAGTTTTCCTTCAATGACTGGGTTGCTTCACTCAACCTAAGGTTCTCAAGATTCATCCATGTTATCACATGTGTTTGTAGTGTATTTGTTTTTATAGCTGAGTATTATTCCATTGTATGCATATACCACATTTTATTTATCCATTCATCTGTTGATGAGCATTTGGGTTGATTCCAACTTTTGGCAATAGTGAATAGTGCTGCTATGAACATATGTGTGCATATATCAGTTTGTGTCCTTGTTTTCAGTTCTACTGGGTATATACCCAGCAGTGGAATTGCTGAGTCTCATGGCAAATCTATAGCTAGTTTTTTGAGCAACTGCCAAATTGTCCTCCAGAATGGCTGGTTCCTTCTGCATTCCCACCAGCAGTGGATGAGTGTTCCCATTCTTCCACATCCTCTCCAACAATTGTAGTCTTCTGATTTTTTTTTATAGCTGCCATCTTATGGGAGTAAGCTGGTATTCTAAAATGATTTTTGAACTCTAAATTTCTTCATATTATTTGCTTAAAGGTAGGCATACCTCTAGTTGCTCACTTGTTTACCCTGATGGAATGAGGATTTCTGCTTCTTAAGTAGGCAGTTTTTTAAAGATTTATATATTTTATTTATTTCTCTCCCCTTTTCCCCCTCCCCCAGTTGTCTGCTCTCTGTGTCCATTTGCTGTGTGTTTTTCTGTGACTGCTTCTATCCTTATCAGCGGCACTGGGAATCTGTGTTTCTTTTTGTTGTGTCTTCTTGTTGTGTCAACTCTCCATGTGTACAGTGTCATTCTTGGGCAGGCTGCACTTTCTTTCGCACTGCGCGTCTTTCCTTACGGGGCACACTCCTTGTGCGTGGGGCTCCCCTATGCAGCACAGCACTCCTGCGTGGGACAGCCCTCCCTCCTTGTGTGCATTAGCGCTGCACAATGGCCAACTCCACACAGGTCAAGGAGGTCTGGGGTTTGAACCACAGACCTCTCATGTGGTAGGTGGATGCCATATTCATTGGGCCAACTCTGCTTCCCGGAAGCTTTTAATTATCTTTGTGTTCTTGTGTGGTGCTTTATGGAAGAAGGATGAGTTTGAAAGCTAAATTATTTAGGATATGTCTCTGTTTATTTTTTCCCCTAAATCCTCTAATCAAATCTGGCTCCAAATCTGTTTTCTATAAGATGTGTAGTTAGGAGAATATAAGATACTAGGCAAAGGTCAGTGTGGGTTGGGTTCATGGGCCTCTGTGCAGAAATGCTCTGCTCTGTTTCCTCTGGAATATGGCAGAGAGGAAGGGGTGCCATTGTTTCCAGGCTGCAGTCACTGACACAGAGCTGTAAAGCCAGCAGGAGAAAGCAGTGTCAATACCAGAGAAGATAATTAGTCTCAGCCTGTGCTCTTCCATCCTCACAATCCCCTGTAGTCTGTTTCCTGGATATAAAAATGATCTTCTGATGTGTGGGTGGCTAGGGATAGGGAAAAAGGGGCCTCACTCAATGTGTTTGGTCCTAGCTGGTTCATAGGGGAGCTCTGTGGAGGTTTCACTGAAAACTAGGGGAAGAGAGAGATGTTTGCAGAATGGCAAGAAATGAAGCCTTGTCATGGAAGCTAAAGCCAGAAGAAAAAGAGGAGATCTTGAACTCTGAAATGTTC
The DNA here is from genome assembly GCF_030445035.2 of Dasypus novemcinctus. Classification (NCBI taxonomy): domain Eukaryota; kingdom Metazoa; phylum Chordata; class Mammalia; order Cingulata; family Dasypodidae; genus Dasypus; species Dasypus novemcinctus. The sequence continues at coordinate 145,752,744 of NC_080704.1, read as the reverse complement.
TGGGTGAATTTTCATTTCTAACAACCTCTTCCACCAAAGGCTAGTCCCCACTTACTGCTTTTGTGCCTTCAATTGAAAAGCAGTTGGGTTTTTATGCAATGGAACCCCAGGAGGCTAGTGGAGATGGGGATAATGCTGGGAGGATTTGAGCATACCGGATCTGACAAAGAGGAGTTGTTTGAATAATAAAACACAAAGAAGACAATAGGAGCCCAATCTCCAGGAGCTGAGCTGAATATCTGAGCCCTGTAACATTACAAGAGAAATGCAGGAAGCAGCATACAAAACAGCTGTGGTTTTTCTAAAATGGGGCTTTGCTTTTTTATCTTTCAGAAAGTGTCAACTTAAGAAAACCTCAAAGATCCATTGGGCTGCTTGCTCTCAAAGGGAAATAAATTATTTAGAAGTGGGATGAATAGTTCATCAAACCTCCCTCCGATATTGTTCCTGCTTAGGCTTAGAGTTACTGGCCAGGAGCAGAAGGGGCAGGCTCTTCTTCCCTCAATTATTCTTTTTTCCACCTGCCCCCGCCCGTGGAGGGGACCAAGAGTGGAGGGTGAGGTTGCTGTCTTGGGTGGATCTTTCATCCCAAATGGGAAGAACAGTAGCAGCATAAAAGAGGTCATTCCTAAAACAGGCCTGCAGGAGGAGCTAACACCCTTCAGTGGAACATGCTTTCTTCCAAAGGGAGGGCTCTTACTGGGCCGACTCCAAGGAAACTTAGCTTCTGTCCTGAATCCTAAACTCCCACCCAGTGGAGCAGGCAGCAGATGCTCCCAAGCCATTTCAGAATCTGCTTCCTGGGGGTGCTTTAGGGGTCTGTGCAAAAAAAGGCTGTCTGACAGATAGAGGAGTGTGGTGCAGCATCTAGCCACAAAGCTATACTTCGCAGCCTCTGAACAGCTTTGTTTTACTTCTAATACTCCCTCCCTCCTTCTCTTCCTTCTCCTTGTCTGTCTGTCTGTGTCTCTCACATACACACACACACACACACACACACACACTTAATAGAAATGGTCAAAGGAATGGGTTCAGCCTTATTATGACAGATTCCACATTGAAGAGGCAGCATATTTTTAAAGGTAAAGATGGAAAGGACATGGTCAGCATTTATAAAATCACTGGCAGGATTGGAGGAAAACAGACAAGAACTGTTACTGGCCCCAGCCTGAACAGTAGATGACATGAGAGACGATATAATGTAGTGCTTAAGTGAATAGTCTATTCTGTCAGACATGGGTTCTAATAAGGTCTCTGCTCCTAAGCTGTTTGCCTTGGACCCTTCACATAACCTGTCAGATCCTCAGTATCACTGTTTGTAAAGTGGGGAAGGTAACACTTACAAGGGTAATGTGAGGATCACATGAGTTAACTTATGTCAGTGCTTGTGTAACCAGATTTTGTCTAGGTTCTTGACTATGCTGCAGAAATGAATGTCAAGAGTACATCAGATAAGTGAGGCCAGTAATTTATTAAGGTATTGAGGGAAGAGAAATGAGAAAAAATAACAGGTAGAGAGGAAGGGCCTGAAAAGTGATAAAGAGAGCTGATTTACAGACTACAATTCCCCATTATATATTTTAAATGCCCAGGTTTTACTTGCATGTTGATCCACGTGGGGGGACATGGTGAGAGCAGGGCACAGAAGGCAGCAACAGAGCAGGACTGACACCGGGACTGGAATGGGGACAGGGCAAGGCAAGAGAGTATACCATTAATTTTTCTGCCCCTTTGCTAATGGCAGGGGAGGAGTTCCAGCCGTTTGCTGTTTTGATTGATTACCCCACCCATCAATCCCCCAAGAGGGCCCAATGATAAAGTCCTTGGGGGAATATCCAGGGCATTTCCTGGCTTCCAGAGGAAATCTTGTTCAAAATGGCAGAATCTTGTGTGTGGGGGGGTGTTTCAGTAGCTATCTTGGGGTTATTGATGTCCATGTGGACTTCTTGCTAGGTTCCAGATCTGTCTATTGATTCCCTATCTTACTAACCAGCTTCACTTGGCCCATAATAAGAATTTCATAAATGCTAGCTATTACTGTTATTATTTATGCCGCCACTATACTTTTGTATTTGTCATAGATCACAAGGGGGCCTAGGCAGAAGAATTTGTATGGCTCTGGGAAAATCTATACCCTGGACTATGGGTATGTTTTACTGATGGTGGAGGCAGGAAAAGACCACTCCAATGTCCAAGTCATACATCTTATCTCTTCTTCAAGGCCCTGGATGGCTTTTCTCATTAATTGCTCTTGCCATGCTAAGAATTTGGGCACTCTCTCTCCTCTGCCTCTTCCTCCTCCCTCTCTCTTGCATTCTCAGGGAATTTTCTGAAGTGTTGTGAAATGTCTGCTTTATAAGAATAGGTTTTATTAATTAAAGATTTGCATTTTATTACTAAGCCAAGTTAGCCCAAACTTCATTACCTATCATTCCAAACCTAACTTCACCTCACACAAAGGAAAGTAATTTAACTATGTAATAATAGTAATAATAATAAGTCCCACTTGACTTCCCTTCTTCCAAAAGGTTTAGAAAATCATTTAATACAATTATTCCTAATAATGCTGCCCATTAGCTCTGACACAGTTCTGTGAAAAACAGATGCAGTCATTTTCCTCATAGAAATAGATTAAAATGATAATTCTGACAAGCCCAGATTAGCAAGGTTAGTATTGAATTAATAGTCCTATTCCATTGTTTGGAATTGCTTCTTTAGAGAGAGGAAATGTTTGGAATAGGAGCATGCTATATCATTCAACCAGTGAGAAAAGTTGCAAATTTGGGGCCATCATATGTTGGGGACTCATAAACTCAGTTGCTAAGGGAGCTTGACAATTGTGGCAGGATAGCAGTGAGTTTTCTCTCAGTCAAAGAGCCTAGGAGAGGGTGCAGATAATCTGCAATTTCTGCATGTAAGGAGTAAGGTCTCTGTAGTCAGAAGACTTCCAAATTCCCTGCAATAGGTTATGAATATTTGTTCATTTATTCATTCACCAACACATCCCAGGCATCCACAGTATTCTAGGCAATGGAACTGTTGTGGAATTTAAGAGAAGTTCAATTATTTGAGTATAGAGAGGCCAGGACTCAGGAATGATTTTGAGAAGGAAAAATGGTTTATTGACGGCCGGCCGGACTGGGGAGCTTTCTGTTTGAATCCCGAGCCCTGAACAAGATTTTCAAACGTCTTTTATACAGAGAGGAAAGGCCAAATGGTCCCTTTATTTCAGTTCTCAATAGGCTTCAATTAGCATATATCTCTTCCACATCTTAGGTAAGCTTTTAGCAAGGACTCCAGACATTCTAGATAAGCCTTGGTTTTTGCATTTCCCCTAAATACTTAAAGTTTATAGCCCTTGCTTTGTTAAACATTTCCTGGGACTGGAGCCTGCTGTCACCGTCCCTAAGGGCAGGACTGCAGCCTCTTACCGTTCCACACCCACAAGTCAAACAACTTAGTTATTTCTGAAGAGACACAAGTCAAACAGCTTAGTTATTTCTGAAGAGACAAAGAGCCTTCCACCCATAGCCCACATCATTCCCCCCTTTCTGCCAAAGATTAACTTGCTAAGCTTTGGCATAATTATTGTTGGAGCTATGAGGTGGATGGCTGTTTGTTGTTTTGATTGATTATTTATCAGTCTTTAGTACAGCATCCAGGACTGTTTTTAGAAGTTTAGAGCTTTTCATTCTGGACAGCAGAATCTTGGGCAGGGGCCTCCCGCAGTTATTCTGCTGCCACTGGCACTCACGTGGATTTCCAGTCAGGTTCCAGATCCATCTATTACTTTTATTTAAAAGAGTTTACACCTTTAATTTAAAAGGGGTGCTGAAGGGAGACGATCTCTTTTCTGTAACTGCTTCCTGCTGGCCATGGGCTGTAGTCATTGCCTAATAAGGTGTAAAACTCTTTAATTTATTCTAACTGGAGGAAGATGGATCTGGCATTCTGTACGAAGTTGGATGAAGTTTTCATATGGTTAATAAGATGTTCACTCTGAAAGAAACAAACTTAATTAAAATTTTGGAATACCTGTTTTTAAAAGAGGACACATTGGATTACAGAGGTAGACAAGGTTAGGTGCCTATAAAGATGGCATTCCTTAAAAGCTGGTGGGAACAGCATATATGTTCTTTTTTAAGTTATCCATCTTTAGAGAGAAATTGCAACAGACACTTAGCTTTGTCTGAAGACACATTCCAAGCTGTTCAATGATTGACACTCATTCACTTTGTCAGATGCTCCTGGTGAACTGGCACTCCTTGGGCAACTGGCTTCACTCAGGATTAGAACACTAATTTGGAAATAGTCTTAGTTTTCACCTGTGGGAGTGATCAGAACTACAGAATAAAGATTTTTACACCTTGGTTTTCATTGTACAATTTCTAGCAATTTTGACTTGTTCAATAGGTGACTCACCATCAGCAAGCAAGCCTCACTTTTGCTAACTGAGACTGGCTGAGACTGCCACCTTATTCTATAGACATGTTATTAACTGTTTAGAAAATGATTTTACCAGGAATTTAACATGTCTAATATACTTCTGCACTTGATCCAAAATAGAAAAGATAACATTACAATTATTAGGCATATATTTAGTACAGGATAAAAGTACAGCACTTAATATTAACTAATGTATTACTTAATGCATAAGGATTCAGAGTTGCCATTATTAGTTTTGAGTTTCAGGTTTGTAATACTTTACATGTTATCTCTCCATGAGAGCAGGCCATAATTCCAATTGTGTTTAAGTTTTACTTACAGTCTCCTGGTATCATGGCTCCACTTAGCATGTTCTTCAATGCAGTGAGCAAGTTGCAGCATCCTTCCAGTATTCCAGAGATTTTCCAGTATTCTACTAGCCTGGTGCATAGTGCTCTTTGGCACCATGGAACAGTGCCAGTCTGGAGGCGATATCCATTATACACTTGGCTGTACCGAGTCATTATTGGCTGCAGGAGCTTGAAACTGCAATATAGTTTCCATCAACTTCAGGAGCAGAACACCAGAGACTGATATAGCACATATTTTTAATTGAGGGGTCAGTGACCAGCCTAGCCAATAACTCACATGGAGAGGCCACCTGTAATGTATACAAGGCCTGGTTCGAATGCACAAGAGTTTGACAATGTTAAAGTTTATTCCTTGTTTTATATATATTTTAAACAACTTAACGCAATACATATATCAAATGACTATTTACTTACACAATTTTACTATGAAGATAACAGTAGGTACTTTACTTTAGTAATAGAGGAAAAATATTATTTTTCATTGTTAGAATGAAAACAGAATATTTCCAATAGAATCAAGACAACTTTTTATTACCATTTACTTAAATGTGTATTTTGCAGTGGCCTTCAGACAGGTTTATTATCATGAAGTTATTTCTGCTACCAATACCAATCTAAGTTTCTTTAGTTAACAATGACTTCTACAACTAGAACTATTTAAACATTTTCAGTTTGGAAGATGTTTTACAAACTCTTTATAATTGACTATAACCGCATTGACTAGACACCTCATGTTTAAATAAACTTACTAAATTACAATTACCAATGAAAGAAATTTACTCTTTATTTAAGAGAGCATATCTACAATCTTTTCCCTTTAGCCTAATTTCACCAATGTGAACTTACAATTTTCACTTACAATTTTCATTACTGTAAAGATTTTGTACATATGTTAATTTAGTTTATAAATTAACTATGGGAGATTACACTCAAGTTAAATAAAATTGAAACCATAATAGTTTATGCAAGGAATGTTCTCTTTTTCCCTTACAGGAAGCTAAAAACTTCTTTTCTTTAAGTTATGAAAATTATTAATTTAAAAGCATAACTGACTACCAGGTTTTAAAACACATGCATACTGACTTCCAGGTTTCAAAACACATTACACAATTACTTAATTTTTTAAAATCATAACCCAGGAAAGATCTCTCCATAGTTTTTATGGACTTTCCTTTACTTACTGAAATTTGTTAATAGAGCCACTAATTACCTTATTTTGTTGGAAAGAAATCTTCTGGAAGAAAATAAGGCTCACCAGATTGTGGAGAAGAAAATACTTTATTCTCAATCTTGCAAGAAGGGGCGCAGAGCCAGATATGGCTGGTGCCCCGAACAAAGAAAAATGACACAATTTATACCCCTAAGCCTAGCATGCAAGCTCTTCCTGTTTTTCCATAGATTGGATACTTCAGAAGTTACAGCTTATCTGAGATTTAACTTTCCCATGCAAAAGTTTGATTTAACTGCTTCTTCTATCACATTCCAACCATTTTAGTTTTTACCTGCTCCCCCCCTTTTGGTTTTGGAGATAATAAAACTCCAGTGGTCATTTAACCTTATTCTATCAGGCAGCAATTTATTTAGTTTACACTTGAATTCATGAGAGAAAGGGTTACTAATACCAGAAGAGGAGACAGTGATGTCCCAGCTCTTCTCAATTATGAAATAACCACAGGCAAAGGCAAAGGGCGAGGTTAGGCCTGAAGCAACCATAAACAAAGGAAAGGTTAGTGTAGAATTTACACTTAAATAATAGTTTCAGGCTAAATTCACCCAGCTATAATCTCAGTTATTGTCTTTCCACTGTTTTACAATATAAATGCATTTATAAATGATTTTAACTCTTAGTTACAGTTTTTATTAATTTTTTAAAACCTATTAATTTTAAAACACCTTTAAATACCTTTCATTCAACTTATAACATATTAAATGAACTTAACCATTACTTTAATTTTTCCTTTAAAGTGAAAGAATAAATCTCTTGCAGTTAGTTTGAAATAAAAGGCTACTTTTCAGGATTTGATTTCTAGAACATAAAATGTTCTTTTAAAAGAACTCTTCTTCAAACATTGAGGATATGATGAGGTTAAAGCACAAGAAGCTATTGATCAAATATTTTCTTTGTATATTGATCTTACTCAATTTAATCATAAAAATTTCCCTTCCACAAACCTTCTACACTTTCAGTATTCATTCAGGTTCTGTCCCACACTCTACTCTTTCCAATAATCAATCATTTTATCTTAGGACAAAATCATCTTCTGTTGCCTTAACAATAAAAACACACTCCATATATCCCACATACTAAGTTACCAGGCAAACGTCTTGCAACATATAATTGCCATTAATACTAACCAAGTTTGTTAAAATAATGAACTTTTCTTCACTTTAAATACTTAGTAGCATGTAATACCAGAAACAGTTTTTTTGGAAGCAAGTTGGCAGGGGAGATTGGCTGCCGAATAAGTTTGTTATAAAATTGCCTTTTATTATTATTATTATCAATTCAGTTTTGTTAAATAATGACTTTCTGCAATTAGCCACTTAAATACCTTAAACAATGCTTTGTAAAACTTTTATATTTATACCCTTAACACAAATTTTACCTTCACAGAACATTCTCTTACTTAAGGTTACTACAATACCTTCTAAGAACCTGAGCAGAATGCAAACGTATTTTGGCTTTGACACCCTAAGGAGGGAACTTTACTGCATTTATTCTGATTCTGCTTTTCACCTCCTTCACTTCCCCCCCTTCCAGGCAGTCGGGTGCACAACAAACAGGAATGCGGCTTATGAATAGAAGGGTGGACTCACTGGAAAGGGGCAAGCCGCTCCCCCCTTTCCAGCTTTCAGCCAAAATGGGCAGACAGAACCTACTCAAATTTGGCAACTCTCCCAGGAACCCAGCCGCCCCGACTGGGACATTCCCAACAAACTTGGTGCTTGGCGCGGACACAGATGGCCTCTAAGCCCCGGCAAAGGGCCAGACCAGAGAAAAGACAGCAGAACATGCACAAACATCTAGACTCCTCAGCTTTTGCCCCAGAATCATTTCACCCCCTTGCCAATGGCAAGGGAGGGCTCCAGCTCAGCTGTAATTCTACTTTATGTAAGGACACAACTCCAACACTAACATTGAGCTGACACAGACAGAAGCACAAAGGTCACTAATCTGACTCACAAGTTTATATATTTATTTTCACCACGGCTGCCCCCACAGCCATCACAAACCTCAGAACACTTAACATTTGGTATAAAGCGAATTCATTCACAAATTAGCACCATAACAAAAGATTTCAGCTAGACTTTTCCACTGTTTAAACTTTACATCCAGACCAAGCTCCACCAGAAAAGCCTATCCATTTTCCTGTAACCAAGTTTTGTTTTCCTTAATCTAGACCAATTTCCAGGATATTAGGACTCGAACCTATAAATACCCTTCCTATTAAAATCGAGACTCCACTCCTTTAGTGGATATAAGACCAGTACCAGATTCTAACATGCAGTTAGACAAACCCAAAACACCAGGGCTTTTCCCCGGTTTTCCTCCTTTTCCCAAGCCTAGAGAGAACGGCTTCCCCCCAGCCTTCTGGGGCTACTAGGGTTCTCTCGGGAGGTGATCAGCCTCCCCTTCCTAGCAATTAAAGCTAGGGCCTTCCAGACTGTGCTCACCCGGGGAGTCTTACCTTCTTCCATGTTCGGAGTTCTTTTTCGTTCCCAGAATCTTTCTCTTCAGACCTTCCATTGCCCCTCGATTTTGTCGGGAAGATTCTGGCGGAGCCCACATCTTTTCTGGATTAAATTTAATCCAGGGGCGCCCAGATTTGGGGTTCACCCGAGTCCTCCCGGCTTCCTCGGGGATTTGGAAGGGGCAGCAAAATGCTACCGTCTCTGGCCTTCATTTATTGTCCCTTCGTGGTCGCCATTAATGTTGTGGAATTTAAGAGAAGTTCAATTATTTGAGTATAGAGAGGCCAGGACTCAGGAATGATTTTGAGAAGGAAAAATGGTTTATTGACGGCCGGCCAGACTCGGGAGCTTTCTGTTTGAATCCCGAGCCCTGAACAAGATTTTCAAACGTCTTTTATACAGAGAGGAAAGGCCAAATGGTCCCTTTGTTTTAGTTCTCAATAGGCTTCAATTAGCATATATCTCTTCCACATCTTAGGTAAGCTTTTAGCAAGGACTCCAGACATTCTAGATAAGCCTTGGTTTTTGCATTTCCCCTAAATACTTAAAGTTTATAGCCCTTGCTTTGTTAAACATTTCCTGGGACTGGAGCCTGCTGTCACCGTCCCTAAGGGCAGGACTGCAGCCTCTTACCGTTCCACACCCACAAGTCAAACAACTTAGTTATTTCTGAAGAGACACAAGTCAAACAGCTTAGTTATTTCTGAAGAGACAAAGAGCCTTCCACCCATAGCCCACATCAGAACTACAGAGATGACAAAAACATGGGTGCTGACCTCAAGGGAGAAAGGCACATGTAGCAAGTCTAAAGATGAAAATACTGGGTCTTCCATACCATCTGTCTTTAATTATCTGACCAAGTTCAAGCAGAAGAAGAATTTGACTTGCTCTTCATAGCTGTTCAGTGTAGCACTAAGACAAATAAGTAGAATAAAAATAATGCTACTTTTTGAGTGCTGTCTTTGTGCCAACCATTTTATACATATTGTCTCATTTAATTCTCACAGTAACCCTAGGCGTTAGATGATATTATCATCCACATTTTCCAGATAAGAGAACAGAGGCTCAGAGAAGTTAAGTGAATTCCCTAAGGTTTGTCTGCTGGGCTGGATCAGCATGGTCTCCTGCTTCATTGCTGTGGAAAGTAAGGATGCATTAAAAAACAACAGACCTGATTCATTCTAAACTCCCTGGGGGAGGTAAACCTGAAAGACAAAATCGATCATTTAGTTACCAATATGAACTGATAACCCATGGTGTTCAAAGACCAGTGCTTGGCTTTCTAGTGAGTAAGGAATATGAGCTTTATTGGAAAGGAAATACAAAATAGAGAAAGAATATGGTTTTTATATGGCAGTGTTGGGGGAAGAGAACCAAAGTACAATTCTCAACAGAAATATGCATGGCCAGAAAGTGGCTAAATGTATATGGACTACATCTAATCCTATTGTCAGAGATTTAATTTCTGTATCTTCAAAAGGAGGCTAATACCCACCTTGCAGGGTTTTGGGGTATGAAAAAAGGATATAATTATACATAAAATATAAGGGCTCTGAAAAGTAGAAGAAGCTATTATTATGATGATGATAATAAATAGTAATGTTGATACTTTTAATGTTATTATTATTAACACCCATTAAATGTAATTGTCCTAAGGGGCAATGAATATTAATCTAGAGATGATCTGAATTGTGGTTGTGTTTTTTTTGTCGACACCACTTGTGAGAGATTAATCCATGTTATCTTCCTATTGAATATTCTCTGGATGTTGTTTCTACCTTACTAGATGGGTAGGTAGTTCTCGGAGAGCAGGAATTTCTCTCCCATCAAATTAGGAATTTGTTACTGGAGAGTCTACTAGCAAATATGGGACTACCTAAAAGCTAGATGCAAACCTCCACCATGGATTTTAATTCTCCCTGAGGACATACACAGCATCTCTTTCCCTACTCTGCACATCCAGAGTACACAGGTGGTCATTTGGTACACAGTGTTCCTGAGTGGAATGGAGTAATAGCATCCTCCTTTTTATTACCTGTTAGTAACTTGGTATAACAGCTTGACTGAACTGGAATGAGAAGGAAAGAAAGGGATGGGAATTGTTAGGGTCCAGAAGCCTCAACACAGTTGTTTCTGTGGAAAATCATAAACCTTTTAACCCCAAATATTTTGGAGCTAGCCAAAATCCCCAGATACTGGCCTGAGATTCTCTTCCTTCACTTTTTTTTTTTAATTTTTTTTATTTTTCCTTTTTTTTTTTTATTGACTTTGTAATAATATTACATTAAAAACATATATGTGAGGTCCCATTCAACCCCACCCCCCCACCCCCCCTCTCCCCCCCCCCAACAACACTCGTTCCCATCATCATGACACATCCATTGGATTTGGTAAGTACATCTTTGGGCACCTCTGCACCTCATAGACAATGGTCCACATCATGGCCCATACTCTCCTCCATTCCATCCAGTGGGCCCTGTGAGGATCCACGATGTCCGGTGATCAGCCCCGAGGCGCCATCCAGGGCAGCTTCACGTCCCAAATACGCCCCCACCTCTCATCTCTTCCTGCCCTTCCCCATACCCATCGTCCACCATGTCCACTTTTCCCAATCCAATGCCACCTCTTCTATGTGGACATTGGATTGGTTGTGTCCATTGCACCTCTATGTCAAGAGGAGGCTCAGATTCCACATGGATGCTGGCTGCCATCCTCCCATTTTCAGTTGTAATCACTCTAGGCTCCATGGTGTGGTGATTGTCCTTCTTCAACTCCATCTTAGCTGAGTGTGGTAAGTCCAATAAATCAGATTGTAGGTGCTGGAGTCTGTTGAGGCTCAGGACCTGACTATCACATTATCAGTCCAGAGATTCAAATCCCCTAACTATATCTTAAACCCCAACGTTAACTGCACCTCCAGCAGATTAGTATGAAAGTCTTATGAAGGGAGATCCCATCTGAGTCCAGATTCATCACACATAAACACCATTTCCAGAGAGGGGCCATCTGCCCTGGTAGTAAACCCCATCGGCCATGACCATAACTCTCATGGGTCTCTTTAGCCTTCATAGGAACCAATATCTGGGGGTTGTATCTGCTTTATCTGTCTCTCTGACTCTGCTCAGTTGTGCATGAGGGCAATCCTTCTGCCAGCCTCCAGACTCTTTTTTAGAAACTCGTAGCCATATAAACTCATTTCTCCTTTCCATTTCCCCCTTACTTTAGGTCAAACAGCATTTTAAAGTCATGTTATTTTATGTAGACAGGGATATTCTGCTGATCCGCATTGAACCTTCCATATAAGGTCCTTTTCCAGTTGCATCATCAGTTGGTATTTGATAGTGGTCCCTCGTTGCCAGGGAGGCTCATCCCCGGGTGTCATGTCCCACGCTGGAGGGAAGGCATTGCATTTACATGCTGAGTTTGGCTTCGAGACTGGCCACATTTGAGTAACATGAAGGCTGACAGGAGGAAATTCCCAGGCACAATGTTGCTCTAGGCCTTGTTCTTATTTTAGGTTTATCAGCTCACAAGCATAGTCATTAGCATCAGGGGCTCACTGTTGAACCCTCACTCCCTCCTGGTCCCCGCCGCTGTACCTGGGAGACTATCGCTGCTCCCCTAGGGACCACGACAGAGCACCACTGGCCAGGAACCCAGTACCCCCCCTGCTGGGTTTTTAATTGTTGCCACTATGAGTATATCTAATCATTACCATGCACCCTGGACATATGTTCTGTACAGCTCCTGGGAATTTTCCAGGACATATCAAATCCCCATGTCTCTGATTGAGTTACATTTAACACATCAAAATGTTGTTTTGTAAGAGATTTGATATCTAGGGAACCTGATGAGATGATTTATAAACATTTTATTAAAGTGATTTTCTTTGAAGGATTAAAACCTGGGTGGTGTTTCCTGTTGTTTTCAGCCTCAGAAGGCCAGAAGGTGCTGGAATAGTAGTGAGTGTCCTAAGGTGACCTGTCTCATGTACAGTGGCAGGTGGGGGAAAACTCACTAAAGTTGTAGATCAGGTATGAATGAGGAACATTGTTTGAGCATATGAGACTGTCCCCCTTCCCGAAACTTTCCTTTTCTCAATTTCTTAACCTTTAGTGTCAAAACCACAATGCTGGGAAGAGAGAAGTTACATAGCTAAAATGCTATTTTGTGGGGTAGGGAGTGGAGTGGAAAGTACCTATTGGAAAAGTTAAAGGTTGTAAAATATATAAAGAGCCATTAGTATTAATGAACATTAGGTACAAAAAAAAATTCTAATCCAGCACTAAAAGCAAATGCCTGAGTGAAGCAAGTGGGCAGAAGGCATTAGTGAGCAGTTAGCACTTTGGGGAATTGGATCTTGTATTCTCCATGTAAAGTCATTTTTTAAAAACAAAGCATGGCATTAGGGCCATTTCATGATACAAGTCTTTAATTTGTAGAGCTTTGGTCTAATTCTCACAATTTAGTTATGAGGAAACTAAAAACTTCTAAGTGACTGTAAAAATGTACCCAATTGGTAAATGGCAGAAAAAGACTTGAATGTAAATGCCTCAGATCCAGTGCTTTTATGTCATTATACTCTTCTGCATCGTAATGTTGAGCTTTATATATTCTTAGGGAAAAAATGGAGACCCACTTATGAAACTACTGAAAGAAATTCACCAATCAAGACAATGTCCAGTGCTGATTATTTAATGGGGAGAATACCGACAAAATGACAGGAGAGAAAATATGGCAAAGAGGCCTGGACATCAGAATTGAGGAAATGAAATGTAGGGGCAAGCTCATTAGAAAGTAGGGATGGTGAAGAAAAGGTGTGCCATGAGTCAGTTCTGGATTGTAAATGACAAAGAAAACTCAAGAGCTTGGTTGTAGGTATGAGGAGGGAAATTGTGTGGCAATAGGCAGCCCCTCTGAAGAGTTACAGGTGAGGAAGCCAAATATTTTATCTAAAGTCACCTACTTGATATTCAAGTTAGCAGTTTTAGAAGGAAACCTAGAACTACCTAAGTTAAGAAATGGAGGAAAGGATATTTGTATTCACCTGGATACTTTGTTTCTGAGTGATCTGATGTGTGTGTGTATGTGCAAACACATGCTTCTTTGTCTCTAGAATTGTAAGTTAAATACTACTGTATGTTTAATATCAGATGTTTGGCTGACAGAAAAATGAGTTATACTGTAAAAGTATCGGATTTTACCTCCATATATATAGCTAAATTTTAATAGACAGCTTCTTTGGGGAAAGTTTGACCATCCACAGGCATCATGGTCTTCATTTAATTGCTTTATATTTTTTACCTGCAGTTAGAAGTGGATATTATGTGCACTTGTAAGGTGCCATTTCAGGCTCTCTGTTTTCCCAACTATGTGATATAATTTTGGGGGTTGACACTGTTCAGTAACATCCCTAAAGAAGCAACTTTCAACAAATTTAAAGAACACAAAGTGGATTAATTCAGGAACAGAGTCTTATTCTATATATTAGGGTGGTTTGTTTAAATCTCAGTCCACAAATTTAGGTTTCTATTGATCAACCTTAATTACATTTGAGCCCCCATATCCTTAAGATGAAAGAAACTCAATATTATTATATTCCATTATCCCTGCCTCTTTCCCTAGGGTTGGTATGCCCTGGGGAGCCATCTAGTCCTCAATGTGTTCTACCACATTGGTGACACTTGTGACAACACTTTCAGCTCTTATTTCTCTCCTTGATATTTTTATGCTTCCTTTGAGGGCTTGGAAATCATTCCTTTCCTTCCAGACCATGATCAGGCACAATAATTTATTTTCCTCTTTAGTCTTCAGACCTTTGGACAAGAGGCAGATTGCAAAGACCTTCTTGCTGGGTTCCAGTTACAGCTATATCCTCAAACTTTCTCTCTCTCCCCTTCTATGTAGCAAATATCCTTTTCTAGGCTGAAGAATTTCAAAACACTTCCACCATTGATAAGCATGTTGATTTTACCCATTGCCCTCTCTAGTGCCTTCAGAATCTGGATGCTTTTGGACACCAAAGCTGAAAGACAATTTTATTACTACTTTTTCCCGGAGTCACATCCCTCCCTGAGGCAACAAACATAGAACAGCTGAACTGATGAATCGAGCAAGGGGGTGATTGTCGTTGCAGTGTAGACTGGACAACTAGGAGGCAAATGATTTCAGGTAATATTATTCTTATCTAAAAGCATCATCGTCTTCTGTCTTTTGTCACCTAAATGCCTGTATTATCCTATTATGTACAATTTGAGTTGCTTTTCAAGGACTAAGACAAAGGGTGCCTAGAGCTTGCTATACCATCTTCATTCCCAGTAGATTCCCAGTGGCATGGCACCAGGGAGAGTTTCTGGACTGGGAACTAGGCAAATCAGCTCACAGGAAAATTGAATTATGGCAAATATTCCTTTGTAGCTACCCCTTTTCATGCCCCAGTGGAGGCATTGCTCTGCATAAAATGGCTGTTTAATGAACTCCTATTTGATGTGGTTAAACTACTCTTTAACCATCTTGAATAAGCAGTGTGTATTGTTCCTTGGCCTGATTAGGATTTCTAGCTGGAAATAAAGATATTATTGTAAATATTTTCAAACCATAACATTTCTAAATACAAAGTGTGCATATGCACATGTACTAGGGAACATAGGGTGGTAGGTGAAGGAACACAGCAGACAGAGAAAAGAACCAATTAGGGAAAGCTAGTATAGGGGGTGATAAAAGATAATCAAATTTTAGAAAACCAATAAGTATTTGAATTATGGATGGAAGCAATAGAAAGGAACTGATGCATAGAGGATTAAAATAGAAAGCTTGGCTTTATTGTCAATAAGACCCAAAGGTATTGACAACAAAGGTATTGCAGGGTAGGGAGAAAAGAAGCTGAAAATGTTATTTGAAGCTCATTTCCCACTCCTTGTTCTCCTCACACCTTATTTCCTCATCCCATGGTTGGAAATATTGATCAAGTTCTGAACTTGGCAGATTGGGTAAGGGGAACCATGGTGAGAGGAAATGACTTCCTCAGTTAATTGTCAGAAGAGGTTGTAAGACCCATAGTGTGCTCTCTCATACACTTTTTCAAAGCAGGATTTGGCTGATTCATTCAGCAGACCGGAGCCTTGGGCAGGTGGGTTTATTCTATTTCAGAGCTACAGACTGAAACCAGGCCATAAGCTTTAACCCTAAGCATGAGTGGTTGTTTGGAGATGTATGTACCCCAGAAAAGCATAGTCCCAAACTTTATCCATTTCTATGGGTGTGAACTCAGTGTAAATATGACATTTTGATGAAGTTACTTCACTTAAGGTGTGTTCCACCTTAATCAGGATGGGTCTTAATCCTATTACTGGAGCCCTTTATAAACAGAATGAAATTCAGACAGAAAGGGAAAGGCAAGGGAAGCAAAAAGCTAAACAGCAATGGAACACAGAAGAGCAGTGAGAGACCAGGAGAGGTTGCCATGTGCCTTGTCATGTGACAGGAGCCCAGGACTAAGGATTACTGGCAGCCAGCCCCAGACTGGCAAGAAAGCACTGCCTTGATGATGCCTTGATTTGAACTTTTTTCTAGCCTCAAAACTGAAAGCTTATAAATTTCTTCTGTTTAAACCAAAACATCACATGATATTTGCTTGAGCAGACAAGGAAATGAAAATAGATTTTAGTATCAAGAATGGGGTGCTGTGATTGCAAATATGAAAAATATGGAAATGACTGGAAGAATTGTGGGGTTCTTAATAGAAAATGCCTACATTACTTTGAAGAGACTGTTAGTAGAAATATGGAGCTTAAGATACTTTCAGTGAGGGCTTAGAAGGAAATGATGAATGTGTTACTGGAAATTTGAGGAAAGGTGATTAAAAGGTGATTCCTTATAGTGAAGTGGCAGAGAAATTGGCAAAATTGAGTCCTGATGCTAGATGTAAGGCAAATAATCTTGAAAGTAATGAACTTGGATATTTAGCTAAGGCTTCCAAGGTAAGTGTGGAAGGTTCAGCCTAGTTTCTCCTTGCAGCTTATAGCATATAAAAGAGGAGAGGGATAAGCTTAGAAATGAGCTCCTAAACACACAGAAACCAGAAATTGATTTATTGAAAAATTCTGAGCCAACACAGATAGTGTGCTCTGAGACTAGGGTAAGAAGCATCTCTTTCAGTGAACCCCATGAGCCTTAATAAAGTGAGTCCCTGGAAGATAGGGCTTCATATGAGGATTTAACTGAATATAGAATGAGTGAGTCATTTCAGTGGAAGTCAGTTATACAACTATGCAGGAAGGATCTGTTGAAAGTTCTGTTTTCTGATGATTTGGATCCTTGTGAACTCATGCAAAGCTGACAAGGTTTTTGTGAAATTTTGATGAGTCAAATCACTGACAGCCTTGACTGAAAGACAGAGAAGGGACAAACTGAACGAAGATTGACTTCAAGGTAAGAACTATGGAGGCCAAGGATGGGAACAAAGGGATCTCCCTGGGTCAAGAAAGCAGGGCCACCCATATATGTGGAAATAGCGGATCTGCCCCTGCACTTGTAGGGGGCAGGCTTTGTGCCCTATTTTTCAGGAAGAGTGCTGCCACTCCAATGATCAAAGATGGTAAGGCCTGGGTATCAGCATTAAAGGAAAGCCTGACTGACACTCCAGTGCTTAGAGAGGGTGGTGCCTGTGCTACAACATTTGCAGAGAGCCTGGCTACCATCTCAATCCTTGGAAAGAATGGAGACATCATCTAACTGTTCTGGGAGAGCATGGACACTGTTCATGTGCTTGAAAGGCATAGGGATGCTGCTGTATCAGTCCTGGAGGACAAACAGTGCTATATGGCTCTGAGATCTTGAAATCTAATGGAGTTTTCCTTTTTGGGTTTCAGAATATTTTGTGAACCATGACCCTTTTCTTCCTTATGATTTCTCCTTTCAGGAATGGGAATATCTATTCTATGCCTGTTTCTTCTTTGTATTTTGGAAGCAGATAACTTGTTTTCTAGATTTTACAGGTCCTCCGACAGGAGGAATTGTGCCCCAGGACAGATCATACTCATAAATGATTGTTTCTCTTTATTTGATATGCTGTGATTTTACAGAACAATCACATATAAAATAGAGGATTCCCATATACCATACTATTATTAACAGCTTACATTGGTATGAATTATTTGTTATAATTGATCATAGCACATTTTCATAACTGTACTATTAACTACAGTCCTCCATGATTCAACTTGAGTTTCATACTTTGTTTAGTATAGTTCCATGGATTTTAACAAACTTTTTTTCTGGTAAGGGGATGTTAAGGATAGTGTGTCAACTCAGCCAGGTAATGATGCCCAGTTGTTTGGTCAAGCAAGCAGTGGGCTAATTGTAATCCAATGGCTCTTCATGGATTTAATCATAAGTAAATTGATTGTATTATGGCTGATTACATCTACAATCAATGGAAATGTAATCATCAATGAGTGATGTTTTATCCAGTCATTTGAAGGCCTTTAAAGATGTGATTTCAGCATTCAGAGAAAGAATCCCCATCTCTACTTCAGATAGTGAGTGTCTCCTGGGGAATTCAATGAGGACCTTCTTCTGAGTCCCTTGCTTGTAGCCAGCCCTAGGGAATTTGGGTTTGTGTATCCCCATGGCCATGTGAGTAAATTTTATAAAATATCATACTATTTACAGATATCTCCTATTGATTCTGTTTTTCCTAGAGAACACTGACCACTACAGCTTGGTAGTAGGAGAGGTTCTTGAGAAACAGAATCCTAAAAGTGGGATTTCTGAAGTGATTCTGGGAGTTTTGAAATTGCTCTCTACTCTAAGTAGATTCAAGGACACTAATGGCTCTGTTTCCAATAATCAATAGGCACTGACAGTTCATGGCATGAGTTGGCAATAGAGATACACAAAATATTACCACTGGATACAATTACTTCCAAGTTTATAAGAGGCAAGGACCTGGGTGAGAGTGTTTTAAACACATTAACAGAGTTTTATGGAGTTAAAAGGTACAATGATGTTGGCTGGCTGTTCCTATATAAGGTTTCAAATTTGCAACTTAGGCATGGCATGAAGGATGTGAAAGTTTCTATGTGTGCTCTGAAAGACAATCTTGTTTTATGCAGCTGCAGACTTGAGAGCTCAGGAAAACCAGATTCAGCATTTCATTGTGCAAGTAGCAGAGTTACAACAGAAACTAAAATCTTAATCTTGCAGGATGCCTGCTATTAAAGTGAGGGAGTTGGTTGGAAAGGCAGGGAGCCCTGAGGATTGTGATGGAGACATATGGGTTGGTGATGATGGCAGTGGGGACATTGAAACCCTAAATTTTTGCTGAGACTTTGCCAGAAAGGCCTATAATGGTCTGCCCTGAAGAGACTACTCAATGTCAAACTTGCATCACCCAAACTTGCATCCACTCAGCCCTGAGAAGTCTGCCATCCAAACTCCACCTGATGAGATTAATCCTGTCTCACCAGATGAAACTGCAAGGGAATGTCCTGAGGCAATTGGTTTGCAAGACATTTCTAATACTTCTCCTTACTCATACATACCATCCCTCTTCTCTTCCAGACCTATAACTAGACTAAAGTCACAACAAGATACCAAAGGTGGAGTACAAAGTGTGACCCACAAGGAAGTCCACTATCATCTAAAAGAACTGCATGAATTTTCCAATTTTTATAAATAGAAATCAGGGAATTATGTGTGGGAATGGATATTAAAGGCATATAATAATGGTGGAAGGAGTTTAAAATGGGATCAGGCAGAGTTTATTGATATGGGCCTACTAAGCAGAGATTCAGGATTCGTTGTTGTAGCTTGAGAGGTTAAAAAGGGCTCTAACAGTTTGTTTGGGAAGCTGGCTGAAACATGGACCAAAAGAGAGCCTACAAGGCCCAAGGTCAAGATACCTCATTTACCCTGTTATGGTGTCGGTGAGGGAATCCAAAGGCTTCGAGAGATTGGAATGCTAGAACTGATTTACCTTTTATTATTTTTTTTTTTAATTTTTTTATTTTTTATTGACTTTGTAATAATATTACATTAAAAATATATATGTGAGGTCCCATTCAACCCCACCCCCCCACCCCCCCTCTCCCCCCCCCCAACAACACTCGTTCCCATCATCATGACACATCCATTGGATTTGGTAAGTACATCTTTGGGCACCTCTGCACCTCATATACATTGGTTCACATCCTGGCCCATACTCTCCTCTATTCCATCATGTAGGCCCTGTGAGGATTTACAATGTCCGGTGATTACCTCTGAAGCACCATCCAGGGCAGCTCCATGTCCCGAAGACGCCTCCACCTCTCATCTCTTCCTGCCTTTCCCCATACCCTTTGTCCATTATGTCCACTTTTCCCAATCCAATGCCACCTCTTCTATGTGGACACTGGATTGGTTGTGTCCATTGCACCTTTATGTCAAGAGGAGGCTCAGATTCCACCTGGATGCTGGATGCAATCCTCCCATTTTCAGTTGTAATCACTCTAGGCTCCATGGTGTGGTGGTTGTCCTTCTTCACCTCCATCTTAGCTGAGTGTGGTAAGTCCAATAAATCAGATTGTAGGTGCTGGAGTCTGTTGAGGCTCAGGATCTGGCTATCACATTGTCAGTCCAGAGATTCAAATCCCCTAAATATATCTTAAACCCCAACATTAACTGCACCTCCAGCACATTAGCATGAAAGTCTTATGAAGGGAGATCCCATCTGAGTCCAGATTCATCACACATAAACACCATTTCCAAAGAGGGGCCATCTGCCCTGGTAGTTAACCCCATCGGCCATGACCATAACTCCCATGGGTCTCTTTAGCCCTCAAAGGAACCAATATCTGGGGGTTGTATCTGCTTTATCTGTCTCTCTGACTCTGCTCAGTTGTGCATGAGGGCAAACCTTCTGCCAGCCTCCAGACTCTTTTTTAGAAACTCGTAGCCATATAAACTCATTTCTCCTTTCCATTTCCCCCTTACTTTAGGTCAAACAGCATTTTAAAGTCATGGTATTTTATGTAGACATGGATATTCTGCTGATCCGCATTGAACCTTCCGTATAAGGTCATTTTCCAGTTGCATCATCAGTTGGTAGTTGATAGTGGTCCCTCGTTGCCAGGGAGGCTCATCCCCGGGTGTCATGTCCCACGCTGGGGGGAAGACATTGCATTTACATGCTGAGTTTGGCTTCGAGACTGGCCACATTTGAGTAACATGAAGGCTGACAGAAGGAAATTCCCAGGCACAAAGTTGCTCTAGGCCTTGTTATTATTTTGGGTTTATCAGCTCACAAGCATAGTCATTAGTATCAGGGGCTCACTGTTGAACCCTCACTCCCTCCCGGTCCCCACCACTGTACCTGGGAGACTGTCGCTGCTCCCCTAGGGACCACGACAGAGCACCACTGGCCGGGAACCCAGTACCCCCCCTACTGTGGTTTTTAATTGTTGCCACTATGAGTATATCCAAACATTACCATGCACCCTGGACATATGTTCTGTACAGCTCCCTCTCAGCCATATATCACCTGTCATTGGTATCCCATACCAGTATCCCTCCATTGCCATTGTTGAAACACTCTGTGATCCAGAACTCCCCGAAATTTGAAGCCCAATATAATGTCATGGTCCCTTACTAGGGAATGGCATATAGCGATGGGTTTAAAGGATAGATAAAGAACTTGGATAAAGTTAGATAAAGAACTTAGATAAAGAATGTTGACTTGAAAAAATTCCACATCCTATCTTTTCCGCCCCCCCCCCCAGTTATTCAGCTTTTCTTCACAGGAGTCCTAGACCACAGCAATGCATATATATAATATACAGCACTCCCACACATCCACCAGAAAACCTTTTCCCTTCCACAGTGATACTCTTACGCCCTATTCATATCATATTTACTTAAAGTGATGTACAGAGTCTGAGACATTAGCTTTCTTACAAGGTGACATCTGTGCTTACATTATGGTGCATACTTTAGGATACATAGTTCTTTACATTTTTAGTTATCCTATGTTTTACATTATGGTTTACATTATCAGTCTGTCATCTCCTATATGTTATGGTGTAATATTACATGTTTTATATCCATCCTTGTGTACTCTCAAGAAACTCCTCTCTTACCCCCCATTTACTTTGGTTCCACACATTTAACGTCCATTTTCCCTTCCACCATGGTGCCCACAGTGACAGCCAACCTCCGTTTCCTGAGGAGCCACTTCCAGAGATAGGTGGAATAGTGTTCAGGGCCTAACTTGCTCAACTGCCCCAATGCCCTGGGAGCCACCCTTTCTCTCGAGGGATACAGTTCCCTCTATTGGATGGCATTAGTCCTCCCCAGGATGTGGGTCCACCCCCACTCTCACTACTTGGGTTTCTACCCCATGGTGTCACCCACTCTGGCAGAATGAGCATTTAGACATTCCCCAGGAGCCCGTCCTGCATCAGACCCTCCCCTCCGAGCATTCTAAACAGGTAACCCTCTTTATTATATTTTGATATGATTTTCTCGGCATTTTACTCTCCACCAACACCTGACCCTCTCCTGGTTCGTATGCTACCCCTCCCTCCCCCCACTTTTGGGCAACGTTACCCACCCGTCCCTCCCCAGCCACCCTCAAACCCGCAAAGCCCCAAGCAAAGGCAACCCCTTGCCCCCCTTTTATCTCTTCTTTGTGTTCATACTTACCACCATCTCGTCTTAAATTCCACCCCTGCAGACATCGGCTCATATCCTTCCTCCACCCTCCGATTTCCTGCAAGCCTATCGTTCAGTCTCTTGCTATCTAGGGCAGCTTGTTTATTTCATATCATTGAGGTCATGTAGTATTTGTCCTTCAATGTCTGGGTTGCTTCACTCAACATAAGGTTCTCAAGATTCATCCATGTTATCACATGTGTTTGTAGTGTGTTTGTTCTTACAGCCGAGTAGTATTCCATTGTGTGTATATACCACATTTTATTGATCCACTCGTCTGTTGATGGGCATTTGGGTTGATTCCAACTTTTGGCAATAGTGAACAATGCTGCTATGAACATTGGTGTACATATATTGGTTTGTGTTCTTGTTTTCAGTTCTGCTGGGTATATTCCCAGCAGTGGTATTGCTGGGTCATATGGCAAATCTATGGCTAGTTTTTTGAGAAACCGCCATACTGTTCTCCAGAATGGTTGGATCCTTCTGCATTCCCACCAGCAGTGGATGAGTGTTCCCCTTCCTTCACATCCTCTCCAGCACTTGTATTCTTCTGTTTTTTTCATAGCTGCCAATCTTATGGGTGTAAGATGGTATCTCATTGTGGTTTTGATTTGCATTTCCCTGATAGCTAGAGATTTGGAACATTTTTTCATGTGCTTTCTTGCCATTTGTATTTCTTCTTCGGAGAAGTGTCTGTTTAAGTCTTTTTCCCATTTTTTAAATGGATTGTTTATCTTTTTATTTTCAAGATGTAGGAGTTCTTTATATATGCAAGTTATAAGTTTCTTATCAGATATCTGATTGCCAAATATTTTCTCCCACTGTGTGGTCTCCCTTTTTACTTTCTTGATAAACTCCTTTGAGGTGCAGAAGGCTTTAATTTTGAGGAAGTCCCATTTATCTATTAGTTCTTTTGCTGCTCGTGCTTTTGGTGAGATATTCATAAATCCATTACCTATTACAAGGTCCTGTAGATGTTTCCCTACACTGCTTTCTAAGGTTTTTATGGTCTTGGCTTTTATATTTAGGTCTTTGATCCATCTTGAGTTGATCTTTGTATAAGGTGTGAGATGGTAATCCTCTTTCATTCTTCTACATATGGCTATCCAGTTCTCCAGACACCATTTGTTGAATAGGCCACTCTCTCCCAGTTGAGAGGGTTTGGTGGCTTTATCGAATATTATGTGGTTGTATATGTGAGGTTCTATATCAGAGCTTTCAATTCGATTCCATTGGTCTATATGTCTCTCCTTATGCCAATACCATGCTGTTTTCACCACCGTAGCTTTATAGTATGTTTTGAAGTCAGGTAGTGTGATTCCTCCAATTTCGTTTTTCTTTTTCAGTATGTCTTTGGCTATTCGGGGTCTCTTTCCTTTCCAAATAAATTTCATAGTTAGTTTTTCTAGTTCCTTAAAGAAGGCTGCATTGATTTTTATTGGGATTGCATTGAATGTGTAGATCAATTTTGGTAGGATAGACATCTTAATAATGTTCAGTCTTCCTATCCATGAACAAGGAATAGTCTTCCATTTATTTAGGTCTTCTTTGATTTCCTTGAACAATCTTGTATAGTTCTCAGTGTATAAGTTCTTTACCTCTTTAGTTAAATTTATTCCTAAGTATTTGATTTTTTTATTTACTATTGTGAATGGTATTTGTTTCTTGATTTCCTCCTGATCTTGCTCATTATTGGTGTACAGAAATGCTACTGATTTTTGCGCATTGATCTTATAACCTGCGACTTTACTAAACTCATTTATGAGTTCTAGAATCTTCGTTGTAGATCTCTCAGGGTTTTCTATGTATAGGATCATGTCATCTGCAAATAATGAAATTTTGACTTCTTCCTTTCCAATTTGAATGCCTTTTATTTCTGGTTCTTGCCTCAGTGCTCGAGCAAGTACTTCTAAGACAATGTTAAATAGGAGTGGCGACAGTGGGCATCCTTGTCTTGTTCCTGAGTTTAGAGGGAAGGAGTCTAGGATTTCTCCATTGTAAACAATATTGGCTTTAGGTTTTTCATATATACTCTTTATCATGTTCAAAAAATTTCCTTGTATTCCAATCATTTGGAGTGTTTTTATCAAGAAAGGGTGCTGTATTTTGTCAAATGCTTTTTCTGCATCAATAGATATAATCATGTGATTTTTTTCCTTCAATCTGTTTATATGGTGTATTACGTTGATTGATTTTCTTATGTTGAACCATCCTTGCATACCTGGGATGAATCCCACTTGGTCGTGGTGTATAATTCCTTTAATGTGTTGTTGAATACGATTAGCAAGTATTTTGTTAAGTATTTTTGCGTCTAGGTTCATTAGAGAAATTGGTCTGTAATTTTCCTTTCTTGTGATGTCTTTGTTTGGCTTTGGTACTAGGGTAATGTTGGCATCATAGAAGGAGTTGGGTAATGTTCTTTCTGTTTCGATGGTTTGGAATAGTTTCAGCAGGATTGGTGTCAGTTCTTTCAGGAATGTTTTATAGAATTCACCTGTGAAGCCATCTGGCCCTGGGCTCTTCTTAGTTGGGAGATTTTTAATAACTGATTCTATCTCTCTGCTTGTGATTGGTTTGTTAAGATCATCAATTTCTTCTTTTGTCAATATGGGCTGTTTATGTGTTTCTAGGAATTTGTCCATTTCCTCTAGATTGTCATTTTTGTTGGAATATAGTTTTTCAAAATATCCTCTTATGATAGTCTTTATTTCTGTGGGGTCAGTGGTGATATCGCCTTTCTCATTTCTTATTTTGTGTATTTGCATCTTCTCTCTTTTTTTCTTTGTTAGTGTTGGTAAAGGTTTGTCAATTTTGTTAATCTTCTCAAAAAACCAGCTCTTGGTCTTGTTTATCTGTTCAAGTGCTTTCTTATTTTCTATTTCATTTAGTTCTGCTCTTATCTTTGTTATTTCCTTCCTTCTTCTTCCTGTTGGGTTACTTTGTTGTTGTTTTTCTAATTCCTTCAAATGTGCAGTTAGTTCTTCAATTTTTGCTCTTTCTTCTTTTTTGATATATGAATTTATGGCTATAAACTTCCCTCTCAGTATTGCTTTTGCTGCATCCCATAAATTTTGGTATGTTGTGTTATCATTATCATTTGTTTCAAGGTAGTCATTGATTTCTTTTGAGATTTCCTCTTTGACCCACTGTTTTTCTAAGAGTGTGTTGTTTAATTTCCAAATCGTGGTGTGAAATCTGGGCTTCTTTCCCTTGCAAATCTCCAGCTTGACTCCACTGTGGTCAGAGATAATGTTTTGTATGATTTCAATCTTTCTGAATTCGTTCAGCCTTTCTTTGTGGCCTAGCATATGATCTATCTTGGAGAATGATCCATGTGCGCTTGAGAAAAATGTATATCCTGCTGTGTTTGGGTGTAGCGATCTATATATGTCTATTAGATCGAGCTCCTCTAATATACTATTCAGATGTTTTGTGTCTTTGGTGATTCTCTTTTGAGATGTTCTGTCCAGAATTGATAGTGGTGTATTAAAATCCCCCACTATAATTGTAGATGTATCTATTCTTTCACTTAGTTTTTCCAGCGTTTGCCTGACGTATTTAGAGGCACCCTTGTTAGGGGCATAGATATTTATGATTGTTCGATCTTCTTGACAGATTTTCCCTTTGACTAAAATGTAGTATCCTTCTTTGTCTCTCACAATTGTTTCACATTTAAAGTCTATTTTGTCTGATATTAATATAGCTACTCCTGCCTTTTTTTGGTTATTGTTAGCTTGTATGATTGTTTTCCAGCCTTTCACTTTCAATCTCCATGCGTCTCTGGGTCTAAGATGTGTCTCTTGTAGACAGCATATGGATGGGTCATATTTCCTTATCCAGTGTCCCAGTCTGAATCTTTTGATAGGTGAGTTTAATCCATTGACATTCAGTGTTATTACTATCAAGGAATTATTTGTGTTAGCCATATTTTGATTGGATTTGTGTTTGTCATATTTTGTTTGTATATTTTTTTTGTCTTTTTTGTTGTTGTTGTTGGTCTTATACTCTCCTCCAACTTTGCCTTTCCTGTTTTTTCCTTTCTTCCTGCAGAACTCCCTTTAGAATTTCTTGAAGGGGAGGTTTCTTGTTGGTATACTCTTTCAGTTTCTGTTTGTCTGCGAATATTTTGAACTCTCCATCATGTTTGAATGCTAGTTTAGCTGGATAGAGTATTCTTGGTTGGAAATTTTTTTCCTTTAGTACCTTGACTATATCATACCACTGTCTTCTTGCCTCCATGGTTTCAGAAGAGAAATCAGCACTTAATCTAATTGAGCTTCCCTTGTATGTGATGGTTTTCTTTTCTCTTGCTGCTTTTAGGATCTTCTCTTTGTCTTGAGCATTGGATAATTTGACAAGTATATGTCTTGGGGTGGGCCTGTTGGGGTTTATGACTTGTGGAGTGCGCTGTGCTTCTTGGATATGTACATCTGTCTCTTTCAGTAGATTTGGGAAGTTTTCAGTCATTATTTCCTGCAACACTCTTTCTGACCCCTTTCCCTTCTCTTCACCTTCTGGAATGCCTATAATACGTATGTTTGAGCGTTTTGCACTGTCATTCAGGTCCCTAAATCCTAATTGGATTTTTTCTATCTTCTTATTGACCCCTTCTACTATCTGTTTGATTTCTGATGTACTGTCTTCCACATCACTAATTCTCTGCTCTGTCTCTTCTAGTCTGCTGATATTTGCTGCAAGTGTATTTTTGATTTCTTGAACTGTGGTGTTCATTCCCATCATATCTGTTATGTTTTTGCGTATGTCTGCAATTTCCCCTCCAAGTGATGTCTTCATGTTGTTAACCTCTTTCATTACTGCATCAAATTTGTCTGTGATAAATGTTCTGAGATCTTTCATTGCTTGTGCCAAGTTTTGCTCCCCTTCGTGATTATTGGTTTGTTGATTGGATTCAGCCATGTTTTCCTGATTATTGGTTTGGTTCGTAGATTTTTGTTGCTTTCTGGTCATCTCTTTATTTTGACGAATTTAATCAGTTCCTTAGCTTCTTTGTCTGCTCTTGGAGGTTAATTAGTTGTTATTTTTGCACAGGTGTTATATCTTCTCTTTGTCACTTTTTTCTTCTTATTCTAGTTACTTGTTGTTGGTTAAGTTCACTTTAGAGGAAAGTATTAGTGTTGGGGAAAGGCAATTGTGTAAGCAAGGGAAAAGTGTAAAGTTGTATTGGTGATGTATGTTAATAAAGCAGGAATATGAGATCTGGAAGGATGGAGGTTAGATTCATGTAGATTGTATAGAGTTATAGCTGTAGGTAGAGTACCTTTTATGAAGTTGATGACTGAATTTGGGAGGAATATGGTATGAACTACACAGCTATTGTTTTCATGAGAGAGGGAAAAAGAAAAGAAAGGTAATAGTTTCAAGAGTGGATAATAGACAGAAAACAGAACAAAGGTATTAGAAATTAAGAGTTAGACACTTTGTGGATCAAAGAACGGGAGGTGGGGGGTGGAATATAGGAGAGACAGTAGATGATAGTGGATATCAAGATGCAGGGGAAGGGGGATAGTGTAGGTAGCCTAAATCAGTTCACACAGAAATGAGGCAGTGGAGGATGGGAAAACCCAGCAAATGTGAGGTGTTCCCTGTAGCACCTATTGTATACTTGAATTAAAGTAAAAATAAGTGGAAGATGAGGGACAAGAGGGAAAGAGATAA
The DNA here is from genome assembly GCF_030445035.2 of Dasypus novemcinctus. Classification (NCBI taxonomy): domain Eukaryota; kingdom Metazoa; phylum Chordata; class Mammalia; order Cingulata; family Dasypodidae; genus Dasypus; species Dasypus novemcinctus. The sequence goes on along the minus strand of NC_080704.1, from coordinate 145,724,890 downwards.
CCGAAAAAAAAACAAACAAACAAACAAAAAAAAACTAATTATAATAGAGAAAAAAGAAAGGCAAGAAGAAAGGAAGAAAGAAAAAGAGGATGGGCAAACGGTGGGGAACGGATAGGGAGAAGAGAGATACAGGTACACACGTGTCACAATTGCAACACTATCTAAAACAACAACTTCCCCCCGCTTTGCCCTAAAACCCCCCCGTCTGTCTGCCCAAATGGGTCTGCAAGCACCTCCCTTCCCACAAACCCCCAATAGGCCGCCCAGGGCCCACGAACTCCCCAGTACTGCAGATGCTCAAAAAAAAAAAAAAAAAAAATTTAAGTAAAATTAAAAAAAACAAACAAACAAACAAACAAAAAAAAACAAAACAAAACAGAAACCCCTCCGCAGGCCCGGCTCCGCCCGGCTCCTCACGCCGCCTTGGCCTGGCCTGGCTCCGCCCAGCTCCGCTCGCTACAGCGGCCCAGCCGGCTCCGGCATCCACCTCCCGCCACCGCGGCCTGGACCGGCCCTGCCCGGCTCCGTACCCGCCGCGGCCTGACCCGGGCCCGCCCGGCTCCAAACGCTACCGTGACCCGCAGCCGGGGCCTGAACCGGCCCCGCCCGGCTCCAAGCGCTACCGCGGCCCGCAGCCGGGGCCTGCACCGGCCCCGCCCGGCTCCAAGCGCTACCGCGGCCGGCAGCCGGGGCCTGCACCGGCCCCGCCCGGCTCCAAGCGCTACCGCGGCCCGCAGCCGGGGCCTGCACCGGCCCCGCCCGGCTCCTAGCGCTACCGCGGCCCGCAGCCGGGGCCTGCACCGGCCCCGCCCGGCTCCAAACGCTACCGCGGCCCGCAGCCGGGGCCTGCACCGGCCCCGCCCGGCTCCAAACGCTACCGCGGCCCGGCTCGGCCTGGCTCGGCCCCGCCTGGCCCCGCTCACCGCCGGCGCAGCGCGGCCCAGCTCCGGCGTCCGCCGCTGCGGCCCGGCCTGGCTCAGCCCCACCGAGCGGGGCTAGATGCCTCGTCTCCACCTACCCAAGAAGGGAATCCTCTACAGGTAGCTGGGATCTCCGTGTATATTTCACAGACGAATCCTCTCTGTTACCTTCCCTCCAAATCGATGTCCAGACACCTCCGGACCAGCAAAAATCCCGAAACAATCCGGTCCCAAAGAGTCTCCAACGCCGCCCAGCCGATTCCCTGCAGAAGACTCTAACAGGGATGTTCACTCAGCCGCCATCTTGCCCCCTCTCCTGATTTACCTTTTAAGACCTGCCCACTCACCCCAGGAATATTCAGAGAATACACCTTTAACCAGGACTACATAAGGAATACATTTGTGAGACAAACTCCATTTTCTCTGAAGAGCTCTGTGGTTGCTCTTCTCTGTAGATCAGATATTACTGTGGGAACTGCTACATGGAAACAGAAACCTTAACCACTATGGGGGTGATCATATCTCAAGATGACAGAAATCAAGTGGCAGCAATTAATTACCAAAGACAAGGTAGGCATTGCTACCAAAATGAAAGGCAGAATCAAAGCAGCAATGAAAAGAGTCTGAGTTGCATAGACCTACGTCACTATCTAATAGATCATGGGATACCTAGAAGTAATATAGAAGGGAAGCCTACTAGATTCCTATTTGATCTGTATAAGATGAAATGTTTGGGGTCAAAGGAACAAAATCAGAACTTGAATAGAGAAACAGAAAATCATGGCCCTTTAATCAATTCCAAGACTTGAGACAGTTTACAGACCCTGAGCCCCTTGAATAAGGGGAAGGCCAGGTCCCCTTGGGGAAGAATCCTTTTTTTTGCCAAAAATTTATATGGTTAATCTAACTCTGAGCTTTCCCCAAAGAGAACTATGGCCTTTTACCAGGGTAACTGTGCATTTGGGAAAAGGAAATGATCAGACATTTTGGAAATATTATACACTGGCTCAGAAGTGACAATTCCAGTGATCCAAAATGTCACTGTGAATCACCAGTCAGAGTAGGGGTTTATGGAGATAAGGTGATTGACTTTTTGCTCTGGTCCATATCACAGTGGTTCCATTGGATCCCTGGACTGATTCTGTGGTTATTTCCCCATTTACAGAATGCATAATTGGAAAATACAACCTCAGTAACTGGCATAATCCTCACATTGGATCCTTGAATTGTGGAGTGAGGGCTATTATGCTAGAAAATCCAAGTGGAAGCCACAAGTACTGTCCTTACCTAAAAAATTGTAAATCAAAAGCAATACCTGATTCCTGGAGGGATTACAGAGATCATTGCCACCATCCAGGATTTGAAGGATGCAGGGGTGGTGATTCTCACCACATCCCCATTCAACTCTCCTCTTTGGCCTGTGCAGAAAATAGTTGGTGCTTGGAAGGTGACCGTGGATTATTGTGAACTTAATCAGGTGGTGACTCCTATTTTAGATGCTGTTCAAGTGTTATATCATTGCTTAAGCAAATCAACATCCCCTCCTACCTGGTATGGTGCTATTGATCTGACAAATGCTTTTTTCTCAATTGCCCTTAGTCAAGACCACCAAACATAGTTTTCTTTCAGCTGGCAAGGCCAGCAATATACATTCACGGTTCTGACTCAGGGGTATAACAGCTTTCTCTCCTTATGTCGTAATATTGTCTGCAGGGAACTTGATTGTCTCTTCCTCCAAAAAGATATCACACTGCTCCATTATATTTATGATGTCATGCTTATTGGAACTAGTTAGAAAGAAACAGCAATTACTCTAGACTTATTCGTGAGATGTTTGCATGAGAGAAGATGGGAGATAAATCTAACAAAAAAAATTGGCTTTCCACTTTGGTGAAATTTCTAAGTTTCCAGTTATTTGGGGCCTGTCAAGATATTCCTTTTAAAATGAAGGATAAGGGAAGTGGATGTGGCTCAATCAGTTGGGCTCCCATCTACCATTTGGTGAAGGCAGTCTTGCCCACTGCTGCCGCAGAGTGCCGCTTGGCCCACCAGTACCACAGAGAGCAGACTCAGCCAACACAACAAGGGAGACAAGCTAAAACACAGAAGAGTGCACAGCAAATGGACTCAGAGAGCAGACAACAAGCAAGCCGTGGGGGGAGGGGGGATAAATAAAAATAGATATGGACACAGAAGAATGCACGGTGAATGGACACAGAGAGCAGACATCAAGCAAAAAGCCACAAGGTGAGGCGGAAATGAAGGATAAGCTGTTGCATGTGGTCCCTCCTATGACCAGAAATAAAGGCACAGTGCTCATCAGATTTTGGAGATAATATATTGCTCATTTGATTGAGCTACTCTGACCCATTTCCAGAGTGACCAGAAAATCTTCCAGTTTTAAGAGGAGACCAGAACAAAATGAGGCCCTTCAATGATTCCAGGCTGCTATGGAAATTATACTGCCACTTGGGCCATATGTTCAGTAGGTGGAGGAAGTGTCAGCGGCAAATAGAGATAGCATCTAGAGCCATTGAATGCCCATTATAGGAGAACCACAATGCAGACTTTGGAGCCCAGCCATGCCATCCTAGGCAGATAACTGCACTCCTTTTGAGAAATAGTTTTTGGACTACTACTAGATCTTAGTAGGCTGAACACTTAACCAGGAACTACCAAGTTACCATGAGATCTGAGTTACCTAACATGAGCTGGGTATTATCTGATCCACCAAACAATAAATTTGGGCTTGCACAGCATACTCCATCATAAAGTGGAAGTGGTACATATGATATAGCACTTGAGCATGTACTGAAGGTACAAGTAGTTTACATGAGAAAGTGACCCAAATTCCCATGGTTACCACTCCTGCCACATTACCTTATCATTCTCAGCCCACAGCTATGCCTCTTCAGGAGTTCTTTAAAATCAGTTGGCTGAGGAAGAGAAAATTTGGGTTTAGTTTACAGATGATTCTGTATGATATACAGTTACCACCCAAACACTGATAGCTGCAGCACTGCAGCCTCTTTCTGGGATATTCCTGAAGTACAGAAATCCCCAGTTGGCAGAACTTTGAACTTTCTGAGTGGGCGAAATATGTGAAAATATTTTTGTCCCATGGGAATCATCACCAGAATGTGACTTCAGCAGAGGAATATTTTAATAATAAAGTGGATAAGATGACCCACTCTATGGCTAAAGCTCAGTCTCTTTCCCCAGCTGCTCTTGTCTTTGCCTTTTGGGTTCATGAACAAAGTGGTCATGGAGGTAGGGATGGAGGTTATGCATTGTTTGTTCAAGCAAGCACTGCACTAATTATAATACAAGGATACTTCATGGATTTTAATAATCAGTGAGTTGATTCCATATTTGGCTAATTATATGTACAATCAACCAAGGAGACTGTGATCAGCAATAAATGATGTATCATCCAATTTGCTGAAGGTCTTAAAAGGATGCTTTCAGCATTCAAAGAGTGGATCCCCATCTCTAATACAGATAGCCAGTGTCTTTTGGGAAATCCAGTGAGGACTTTTATCTGAGTCCCTGGCTTGCAGCCTGCCCTACAGAATTTGGACTTGTGCATCCCCATGGTCACATGGGACAATTTTATAAAATCTCATACTATTTACAGATATCTCCTGCTGGTTCTGTTTTCCTAGAGAACCCTAACTAATACAGCCATATATATACAATCTAACATTGCCTCTTTTAAATGCATTTATATATATATATATATATATATATATATATATATATATATCGTAATCATGTTCACAAGTTTGTACTACTGAAACCAATACCCTCAGATAAACATTTCCAAGATTCCCAATAAGAATCCTATGCATTTGTTAATGTTGGGGTTTAAGATATATTTAGGGGATTTGAATCTCTGGACTGACAATGTGATAGCCAGATCCTGAGCCTCAACAGACTCCAGCACCTACAATCTGATTTATTGGACTTACCACACTCAGCTAAGATGGAGGTGAAGAAGGACAACCACCACACCATGGAGCCTAGAGTGATTACAACTGAAAATGGGAGGATTGCATCCAGCATCCAGGTGGAATCTGAGCCTCCTCTTGACATAAAGGTGCAATGGACACAACCAAACCAGTGTCCACATAGAAGAGGTGGCATTGGATTGGGAAAAGTGGACATAATGGACAAAGGGTATGGGGAAAGGCAGGAAGAGATGAGAGGTGGAGGCGTCTTCGGGACATGGAGCTGCCCTGGATGGTGCTTCAGAGGTAATCACCGGACATTGTAAATCCTCACAGGGCCTACATGATGGAATAGAGGAGAGTATGGGCCATGATGTGAACCAATGTATATGAGGTGCAGAGGTGCCCAAAGATGTACTTACCAAATCCAATGGATGTGTCAGGATGATGGGAACGAGTGTTGTTGGGGGGGGGGGAGAGGGGGGGTGGGGGGGTGGGGTTGAATGGGACCTCACATATATATTTTTAATGTAATATTATTACAAAGTCAATAAAAAATAAAAAAATTAAAAAAAAAAAAAAAAAAAAAAGAATCCTATGCATTTTAAGTCTTAACCTCCCATCTCCTATCCCTACCCTGCCCCCTGGTATTATAGATTCTGACTCTATGAGCTTTCTTATTATAATTATTTCATATCAATCAATTCATATAATATTTGTCCTCTTATATGTGGCTTATTTCACTGAATGTGATGAATTCAAGGTTCATCCATGTTGTCCCATGTATTAGTCAGTGTTATATAGGGAAACAGAATCAATAGGGGATAGCTTTAAATAGTATGAGATTTTATAGTATTCTCTCGTATGACCATGGGGTGCACAAGGCCAGATTTCCCAAGCAGGCTTCAAACAAGGGGCTCCAATGAAAGTCTGATTAAGGCCTTGATGAGTTCCCAGGAGACGTTGGCTGCTCAAAGATGAACTGGAAAATTCTCTCTGCATGCTGAAATCACTTCCCTTTTAAGACATCCAGCTGTTTGGATCAAACATCACTCATTGCTGAGGGCAATCTCCTTGGTTGATTGTAGATGTAATCAGACATCTAGGCAATAAAATCACTGATGACTAAAGTCCATAAATGTCCTTGCATTAAAACTAGCCCAGGGTTTGCTTGACCAAACAACTGGGCAGAATTACCTGGCCAAATTGGCACATGACCTTAACAATCATATTCTTCCCCTTGCCAACTTGGTGACTATGCACATCACCTTAAATCATACTTAGTCTCTAAATAAAAACAACAACAGACAAGCATATAAATACATATAAACACACATAAGTACATAAAAATATATTAAAAAACAAAATTGAAAGAGGTGTAATAATGTTATCTGATTTATGTTTTTTAAATATTTTATTTTTTTTTATATTTAAAGAAACTTTAGATTACCTAAATGTTGCAAAACAACAAACATAGGGGATTCTCATATGCCCCACTCCTTCTCCCCCCAAAATTTCCCACTTTAACAACATCCTTCATTAGTGCACTTTTTACAATTCATGAACACATATTGAAGCATTGCTACTAACTGTGGAATTTTGTTTACACTATAGTTTACACTCTGCCCCACACAGTTTTGTAGGTTATGACAAAATACAAAATGGCCTGTATCCCTCATTGCAATGTCATGCAAGGCAATTCCAATGTCCCAAAAATGCCCCCATATTATACCTATTCTTTCCTCTCCCTCCCCTCAGAACCTCTAGTCGCCACTGCTTTTCTACCAATGAAAAAAGTACTTCCTTTGCTAGTATAATAATAAGTCTATAAAGAATAATAATAAATCGACCCCAGTCCATTGTTCATCCCCCAATCTTGAGGATTTGGGGATGCTGATGCCCACTCTGTTTCTATGTGAGAGGGGGCTTAGATCCCTTGGGCAAGATGGATGGAACTATCTTGCTTGCAGCTGCAGACAGTCTCTGTTCCTTGGGATGGACACTGTCCACCATCGTCTCCTTGTTAGTTGTCCTGGGTGGGTCCAATAACATGGAGAGTAAATGTTGCAACTCCATGAAGATTTGGGGCTCAACTGGCATAAGAACAGACCAAAGATTTAAGTCTCTGGGACATATATTTAACAAGTATAATGCTAATTTTTGGTTCAAATAAAAGGGACAGAAGAGTGATTTGTAGAGAAACTATAAATGAGTTTAATTCTGTTACAGTAGGGAGCATAAATTCCAAAGAAAGTCCTGCTGATGGGGTGCCAAATTCCTGAGATTTTCTGTGCTGCTTATAGTGTCTGGATGTCTCTATAACACTCAGGAACCCCACTATTTGAGGCACTGTTTACTGTAGCAGTTGATGAGACCCTGCTGAGATATGCATAAGTGTAACCTCTGGAATGACCTCCCAACTCACTTTGAAATTTCTTAGCCATAAAAACTCATTTGTATTTACCATTCCCTCCTTTTGTTCAAGTTCTTTTTCCACATGCATTGCTAAATGGCACTTGGCAATAATCCCTTCTGTGGTCCAAAACCTTTCCAAAAATGAAGCCAATGAAAAACCAAATAAAATTAATAAGCAAATGAAATAATAATAGTTTTAAAAATAAGTAGAATACAAAAAATTTTAAAATTTTGAAATAAAAAAATTAAACATTGTGTCTTTCATCACTGTAAGATCTGTTGTCGCATATGTACAGTGACATTTTCTTCCATATATTCCCCTGGTGTCTTAATTTTTCTTCATTTTATCTTCAAAGGAGCTTTAGGTTACAGAAAATACACAGATAATATAGTATATTACCATATATCCAACACCGTCCATCCTTTCCCTTTTCCCTGTGTCGAATGAAGTAAGCCAGGCATTGAAGGGATAATATTACGTGACCTCACTGATTAACAAATTGATCAGACTCACAGAGCTATAGCCTGGAAGATAGGTTTGCAGGATTATAAAATGGAGTAGAATGTGGTGAGCTGATGCCCATATGGGCAAAATCTATGATAAGGTGGGAGGGCTACCTAACTTTAAATTATACTATAAAGCTAAAGTATTCAAACTACATGGTATTTGCACAAGGATAGATGTACCAAAAAATGGAAACAAATGAAGAGTTTTAATATAGACCTGTACATATACAGTCAACATAAATTTACCAAGGCCATCAAGCCTACTCAGCTGGAACAGAATAGCTTCTTCAAGAAATGGTGCTGTGTAGCTGAGTGAGAGGGTTTCGTCCTCGCTCAGGCCCAAGCGTCGGGGGGGCTTGCTCCTGCCGAACCACCGGTGAGGGGTGCCCCAAGAGGGAGCACTGGTTCTCCAGGCGTGGGGTCGCGCGGTTGGGGAAAAACCACAGAGACCGCTTGAGCGCAAGAACAGGTCTGCTTTATTACGGAAGTACACTTAGCTATATAGGGTTGGGTAGAGGGAGGGGTGTGATGAAGGGAGGGTTGGCTAAGGGGCGGCTGTGAACAGGCTGAAGCTGATGGATAGACCTGAGGTAAGCAGTTACTGGGGAAGAGGGCAGATTGTGGGTTGGCAATATGGGCGGGACTGGCGGGAAAGACGGCGGGGGGCTGGAAGGGGAGGAGGGGTGGAGAAAGGCGGCAACAATTGCTCCTTTTGTTTTTAAAAGGAAATAGAGGCAACAAGTTTTGGTGCGCACTGTGGGTGTGAATAACTCGGTGTGCGCAGCAACAAAAGACAAGGATTATGAGGAGGAGGAGGAAAAGGAGGTTATAAGGACGGGTACTGGAATAGGACGAGGGGTAGGGGGAGACCACGAGGACCGGCTGGCCGTGAGCGGACGACATAGCATCTGGCCAGGACGCATGTGCCCGCCATTAGGGTCGGATCACGCCGGCGCCTGGCGCGCGCCGAGCCTTGCCAGCAAAACGGGCTCATGATGTCCCCGGACCCCCCGCCCGAGGGGGAGGAACAGTTGGGGAGAAGTGAGGGGAGGAAGACAAGAAGCTATAGGCGTGCGGTCTGGAGTAGGTGGTGCGGGCGGAAAGGGCGAGGTGGACGGCTGGGGGGGGAATCAGTGGTGGCGAGGCGTTGGTAGTGGACTTGTACAAAGGAGCTGAACACTGCATTGGCTTGATCTTTGGCAAGGTGGACTATCCTTCTGATGGCCCAGGGGCCCACAGTGAGGGCTAAGAGGATAATGATAAGGGGGCCTAGGAATGGGAGCAGGTACGGGAGGAGAGAGATAGGTAATATCTTGATCGACCACCTGCCGGAGGGCAAGGGCGGCGATCCCTGTGCCTGCTCCAGCGAGACCTAAAAGGGTGGCGATGGGAGGGGGCTGGGGTACAGAGTATGGGGGTAAGCGAGGCTTGGGGTTGTGGGAGCTGAGGGAGGCAGTGGCGAGGGGGGTGCCGGGTGAAGGAGCGGGCGAGGTGGAGCGGGGCAGGGAAGGGGGCTGTGCCTTTGGAGGATTGAAAATCTGATTTGGGCCCACTGGGGTGGAACGTGTGGGAATTGGCTCCTTTTTTATAGTGATAATGGCACCATAATCGTAGCCTACTGCATACAGGCGGGCTCCCCACATGCGGCCTCGTAACCAGAGGTCGGAGTTGGGGTCTTTGACTGTGAGTGTGATGGTGTTCCATCGAGTAGCATTACGCTGGAGAGTGAGGTATGGGTCTTTGTTAGGGGCGCCGGACCATCCGTGGGCGATGGTTTCGCACCCCCAGGAAGGACAGTAATAGTGCATTGGGTCATGGCATCCTCTGGCGGAGGATGGGCAAATGTAGAAACCTGTGGCAGCGGGGTTGTGTCCCCCCCACTCATAAGACGGAAGGTTCATGCGTCCAGTGAGGTTGGCGACATCAGTAGTGAAAGAGGGGGCAGAGGCAGTTACGTTCGAGGCGAGGAGCCTTTTTTGTTGCCAGAGGGAGAGGGTCCAATTGAAGGGCTGGTGACTCGGCTGGGAGGGTGAGGGAAGCCAGGACGAAGAGAATGGCTGCGAGGCTGTGTAGAGGCATCATCTGATGGTGCGGCATCTTGATGATGGCTGGTGCTGGATCCGGGTGAATGGGGCGACCTCTGGGCCATATCCACTGTCAATGTTATCTCTCACTGAAGGCATAGGGTGCTGATCGTTCGGTGGAACTAATGGGTCAGTGGCGGGCCGAATGCAACGCCCAGGAACCCAGAGCGGCTGAATCTGGAAAGATGCAAGCAAAGTCCCTCCCCTGTGCTAGGAGGGGAGCTGGATCTTGCCAACGATTTGTGGCAGGGTCTTTCCAATGGACGAGGGGAACTTGCGAGGGCTGCCACATGCGTCCCCAGTGTTTATGGGTGGGGGAGAGTCCATGGTTATCGAAGGTTAGGAGATTGTGATGAATGAGGCAGGCAGTCACGACGTCGGCGGGGGCCTTGTGGGGAGAGGAGGCCCTTTCTTTTTGAATGAGTAGCTTGAGCTGTTGGTGAGTGCGCTCGACGATTCCTTGCCCCTGTGGATTGTATGGAATGCCAAAATGATGCGTGATGTGATACATTTGCACGAAGCTGGCAAAAGAGGCACTGCGATACACTGGTCCGTTGTCTGTTTTGAGATCCCATGGAATTCCCATGAACAAAATAGCTTGGCGAAGCGCCTGGATGCAGTGTTTAGCACTTTCTCCCGCAAGAGGGACTGCATAGCACAGATGCGAAAAGGTGTCAATTGCTACATGAAGATATTTGAGGTGGCCAAAGGCGCTGACATGAGTGACATCTAATTGCCACCTTGATTTGGGGCGGAGGCCGCGGGGGTTAACACCCTGAGGCTGCAAAAGCCCAAGTGGCAACAATGGCGCGCAAGTCCGGCACGTGCGCACAAGGTGTTTGCAAGTTTCAATGGGAAGGTCTGGGAAGAGCTTCCGGATGGACCGCACGGAGAAGTGGAATTGGGAATGCAGGAGCTTGGCTTGATTAACAAAGTCTCCAAGCCGCGGCCCGTCGGCAGGGTTTTCATGTAGGAGGACCGGGTTTACCTGGCGGCTTGACACAGAAGCATCAGCGAGGTCATTCCCTTGAGCCAACGGTCCTGGTAGGCCAGAGTGGCTTCTGATATGAGCAATGAAGCAGGGCTGCTGCCTCGCCTCAAGCAGTCGCTGTACGAAGGCGAGCGCCCGATCGATGTTTGAGTCACCTGGTAGGAAAGTAGCAAGCGGGAGGCTGCGACACACCTGAAGAGTGTATAGGCTGTCAGTAAAGATGTTGAGAGGCTGGTCTGGGTGGAGATTGAGGACTGCAGCGACAGCTAGAAGCTCGCCCACTTGAACAGAAGAGTCATTTGCGAACAGCAGTTGCCGTGGCTCAGGATTCTCAGGAGTGTATATGATGGCAGCAAACGCTGTTTTTGAGGCATCTGTGAAGGCAGTGATAGCAGAAGGGATCGGGTTCCGTGTGGGCAATGGACAGAACGGGTTGGAAAACGCCAATTGAGACATTCCCTGCAGCAATCGGTGATGAGGATAGTGGTTGTCAAAGGAGCCGCGAAAGAGCTCTACCAGGCTCTGCATTTGGGCATTGTTCATGATGAGGGAGGTAACTTCCTTGGCATCTAAAGGCCAAACAATAGTGTGTGGCGGGATGCCATATGTTTGTATGGAGAGAAGTACTAAGTCAGTGGCCAACGTGATCCAGGCTCTTATGAAAGGGCAGATTTTCGGGAGTTTGCTCTTTGACGTATGCAGAAAAAGGAGAGGGCCATCTTGCCACAAGAGACCTGTGGGAGTGATTGGCGTTGGCAGAACTAAAGCCAAGATTGGAAGGGTGGGGGAGAACTGCTCCAGGCGACACTGTTGCAGGGTGGCGCTGACTTGTTGGACGGCTTCTTGAGCCTCTGGAGTGATGATGATGCTGCGAGTGGTCGCCATTGGAGGGCTGTCCCTTGTCTGCAAAAGCTCGAAGAGAGGCTGCATTTGTGCTGTTGTGATGGGAAGCGCTGAGCGAAGCCAATTGATTTGCCCGCAGAGCTGTTGGAGCTCAGTTAATGTCATCCTCGGAGAGAGGTGGATTTTTGGGCTTGTGGGCTGGATAAACCGATGAAAATGAAAGCCTAGGAATTGAAAAGGAGGCTGGAGGTTTATTTTGTCAGACTGCACAGTAAGCCCAAGGCTGGAGAGGTTCGTTATTATTGCCGAGAGCAGATCATTGAGGAGCGCACTGGAGCTCGCTGCTAAAAGGAGGTCGTCCATGTAGTGGAGGATGTATGTGTGCTCCGGATTGAACTTGGAGCGCAGCGGCTCAACAGCATGGTTGACATACAGTTGGCACATAGTCAGGCTGTTGCGCATGCCTTGAGGCAATACTCACCATTGAAATCGCTGAGCTGCGCCTTGGTTGTTGATGCGTGGAACCGTGAACGCGAATCGTAGACAGTCCCGGGGGTGAAGAGGAATAGAGAAAAAGCAGTCCTTGATGTCAATGGTTGCCGCATGAAAATGCTGGGGGACTGCGGTGGGGTGCGGGCATCCTGGTTGAGGTGATCCCATTGGCTTAATATGTTTGTTGATCTCACGGAGGTCGTGGAGAAGGCGGTATTTGCTGGTGTTCTTTTTGCTAATGACAAAGACTGGTGAATTGTAGGGACTAGTGGACGGCTCTATATGCCCTGCTTGTAGCTGTTCTTTGATGAGGGCAGAGAGAGCCTGCAATTTGTGAGCTGGCAAGGGCCACTGCTCGACCCAGATGGGCTCCTCTGTGTCCCATTCCAGAGGGATAGGGTCAGGTTTTGAGATGGGAGCAGTGGCCCCTAGAAGGGGGGGGGCAGCGCAGCTGAGAAGGCTTCTCTGGTGATTCGGGCCTTTAGCTGGCTGAGGACATCTCTCCCCCATAAGATGGTCTGGACTGACGAGAGGACAAGTGGACGAATTTGGCCTTCATGGCCTTCTCGGTCACTCCAATGCAGAGGCTGGGATGTTTTCCAGGAGGCAGTGGCTCCTGTGGCGCCGATGACTTGAGGGCCAGTTTCGAGGGGCCAGTGATTGAATGCGGCGATTTCGAAGGGAACACAGGAGACTTCAGCGCCAGAATCCAGAAGCCCATCAAGCCATTGCCCATTAATCTTAAGCTCTAATGAGGGTTTCTGGTGGCGTGTGATGGGCATTGTCCACATTATGGCTTGGGAATTTTTCTGGGGGCCCCTTGGGGGTGGGGCTGAGGCCTGCCCCGCTGGAAGTTTAAAGGCTGCTGGGAACCTTGGGCGGAACGGCAGTCGCGGGCCCAGTGATAACCTTTCCCACAATGCGGACACGGCGTAGAAGGGCCCCTTGGCCGTCGCATCGGCGGGTCTGAGCGAGGCGCTGGGCCTGGCTGGGACGACTCGCAGACGAAGTGGCCGGGCTGGCCGCACCGAAAGCAGACGGAAGTGGGGCTGGATGAAACAGCCATGGCAGAGGCAAAGGCAGCGGTGAGTGTTTTGACTTGTGGGTCGACGTCACGGCAAGCAAGGACCCATTCGTGCAGAGCTTTGTCGCGTATGGGAAGGATTACGGCCCGGAATGGCGCAAGGCACCCGTCAATGACTAACTCTTTGGCTAACGCAAATTGGGCATCCTCGCTGGAAATTTTCCGCTGACAAGCTTCCAGGACGCGGGCGACAAATGCTGGGAAGGTCTCATTGGAGTCCTGAAGCAGCTGCGCGAGCTTGGTGGGCTGCTTGGTGGAAACTAGAGAGAATGACTGCTGGACGAGGACCTTTACCCGGTGCCAAAACCCTGGGTCAATTTCGAGATAAGAACGAGGGTTTGCATAATTGTTGGTACCCGTGTATGCGTCGGAGGGATCGAGGACGCCGGCTTGGGCATTCTCCACGATTTGCCAGTCAACAGCCGCTTGGTAATGGGCGCGCCATTCAATAAAATAACCCAGCGTCAGGATGGCACGGGCTAGTGCAATCCAGTCATATGGGAGAATGAGTTGGGTCCCCAACTCCTCAAGTAGTTGCTGCGCATAAGGGCTGCCAATTCCGTCTTCCTTTACAGCTTTGCGGAGGGTCCTGACCTCTTCCGCTGTAAAGGGTAGCCAAGTTTGGGGTCGCTGCTGTGTGGGCTGAGGATTCAACGGATACAGCTGGGGGGTTTGAGAAGACGTGGCACCGGGGACTGACGGAGCAGCCAAGGCAGGTGAAGGGCTATTGCCGTACGGCGGCGGCAAGGGATAAGCGGAACACGGGTGAGAAAATGGCGGCTTAGCGGCTTCCGGGCGACAACAAAATGGCGGCGGGACCCTTCCGGGCGCCGGCCAAGATGGCGGAGCAGCTACATCCGGCGGCGGACAAAATGGCGTGGGGGGCGCTTCCGGTTTAGCGGAAGATGGCGACCCTGCAGTTTCCGGGCCCGAACCGGATGCTGACTGGGCAGGAAGAGGCGGGTAGAGGCGGGAGGAGGAGGATACTGGCGGAGAAGAAGCCGGATGTGCGCCATCTTGGGCAGAAGTGGGGGAAGAAGGTGGAAGTCCGCCATCTTGGGGAGTGGCAGGAGTGGTTTCTGTCTGCTGCGGGGAGCTCGGGCGGGGAGGTTCGCACTCGAGAGCAGCAGCAAGTTGGTTAGACAGAGAGTCAGTGTCGGCGGACTCATCGGGATCACAGTCTAGAGGCCGTTTGGGAGAAGCTTCATAAATGGCTTCGGTCGGAGCGCCAAGGAGACAAGCGTGAATGGCCACGAGAACGGGTAAGAGGCCTGCTGGGAAGGTACGTTTCTCGTGCTCCATGGCGGAGGAGACACCATCTATGAGTCGCGAGTATGTGTCCCGGCTCCAGAGTTGGCAGGTGGCGAGCCACGGATTAAAAGGGAGCAAGAGATCCCAGTACTTTTGGAGCTGCCACAAGGAGACGCGGACTCCATTGGCATCGAGCAGGGCAGCGAGGGCCCTGACTTGCGGCGCCTGACGCAATGACAAAGAGGCGCCCATGACGGGATAGTGACGGGACGACGGCGAGGGGTCCCTTGGGGCTCGTCCGGGCGAGGGGTCCCTACCTGGAGAGGAGGACGATCACAGCAGCAGCAGCAGCAGCAGCAGCAGAGAGGGGCCGGGGGAGGAGCTGCCACGTTGGGCGCCAGTTGTAGCTGAGCGAGAGGGTTTCGTCCTCGCTCAGGCCCAAGAGTCGGGGGGGCTTGCTCCTGCCGAACCACTGGGGAGGGGTGCCCCAAGAGGGAGCACCGGTTCTCCAGGCGTGGGGGACGCGCGGTTGGGGAAAAACCACAGAGACCGCTTGAGCGCAAGAACAGGTCTGCTTTATTACGGAAGTACACTTAGCTATATAGGGTTGGGTAGAGGGAGGGGCGTGATGAAGGGAGGGTTGGCTAAGGGGCGGCTGTGGACAGGCTGAAGCTGATGGATAGACCTGAGGTAAGCAGTTACTGGGGAAGAGGGCAGATTGTGGGTTGGCAATATGGGCGAGACTGGCGGGAAGGACGGCGGGGGCTGGAAGGGGAGGAGGGGTGGAGAAAGGCGGCAACAGTGCTGCGATAACTGGATATCAATATCCAAAAAATGAAAGAAGATCACCATCTCAATCCCTTTACAAAAAATTAACTCAAGATGGATCAAAGACTTAATTATAAGAGCCAAGGTCATTAAGCTCCTAAAAGATAATGTAGGGAAACATCTCCAAGATATCATAGTAGGAAATTGTTTCATTAACTTTACACACAAAGCATGAGAAATGAATGAAAAAATATGTAAATTTGACCTCCTCAAAATTTAAAACTTTTTCCTACAAAGGAGTTTGTCAAGAAAGTGAAAATGCAACCTATTCAATGGGAGAAAATATTTGAGAACCACTTTTCTGATAAGGGTGTAATATCCAGCATATATTATGAAATCCTATAACTCAAAAATAAAAAGACAAACAACCCATTAAAATGTGGCCAAGTGATTTGAATAGACACTTTTCCAAAGAGGCAATACCAAGAGCTGAAAATATATGAAGAGATGCTTATCATCACTACCAATTATGGAAATACTAATAAAAACTACAGTGAGATATCCTCTTACCCTTATTAGACTGACTGCTAACAGAAAAACAAAAATGCAAGAGGAATGGGAACACTCATCCACTGCTGGTGTCAATGTAGAATGGTGCAGCCATTGTGGATGATATTTTGGTGGTTCCTCAAGAAGCAAACCAAAGAACTTCCATATGGTGTAGCAATCCCATTACTAGGTATATACCCAGAAGAATTGAAAGCAGGGACACAAATATATACATGCACACCAATGTTCATAGTGGCATTATTCACTATTGCCAAAAGTTGGAAGCAACCCAAGTATAAACAGGAGATGAATGGATAAGCAAAATGTGGTATATACATACAATGGAATATTAGTCAGCTCTAAGGAATGAAGTCTTGACACATGGAATAACATAGATGGTCACTAAAGGACAAGCATTCATGAGCTAATTGATATTTCAGGAACATATTAAACAGACTCTCAGAGAGATAGAATCTGGAATATGTGTTACCAGGGGTCAGAAAGGGAGTAGAAAGTGGTGAGCCAGTACTCAGTCTGGACAGGACTTATGATAAAGTGGAAAGTGGTGATTTGTCAGTGGATGAGGGTGATGGTGGTGCAGTGATAATAGTGGGCTCTATGGTGCTGGAGTGTGAGTTTGAGGAGGGTTGGCAGTGTGTCTTAGACTACCCATGGAACTGGGTGAGGTCTCAAGCAAGGAACAGGCAAACCCTTGGGAGGTGGATATCTGTATGGTTGAAAATACAACTGTGGGAATGTCCTTTTGGTAAATATGGCAGGGTAGGGTCACTGGTCCATGGTGTCAGTATTAGGGGGATGTGTGGGAAATGGTGCACCTAGGGCATCCTTCTATGTAATAGGAATGTGTTGATCTTTTCTTAGGGTTTTATCTCATGGGTGAACACCCACACAATAAACAAAAAAATATTAAACTCCCATTCTGGGAAGTCTTGCTACATTCTCAAATGAGGTTCAAGAATTTATTGAGTATATAAGCAGTGCCTAAAAAAGAAAACAGACCAATATGCCAAGCCCTCAATATTAATGCATGAAACTATGAGTTGTATACTTGTAAAACGGAATCAGCCTAATAATAACCATTGTCTGATTTACCTCCCCCAAACCTCCTTGTTATTCATATGTGACCCCTCTTTAAGCCAAACTCAGCAAATAAATGCACTAACTTCCCTTGCCCTAGGACATGACTCCTAGGAATGAGCCTCCCTGG
This sequence comes from Dasypus novemcinctus, assembly GCF_030445035.2. Taxonomy (NCBI): domain Eukaryota; kingdom Metazoa; phylum Chordata; class Mammalia; order Cingulata; family Dasypodidae; genus Dasypus; species Dasypus novemcinctus. Next base: position 145,707,808 of record NC_080704.1, on the reverse strand, counting down.
CACCAAGGATTTAATACTAAGCTCCAGCCAGCAATGCTTTTGGTAAAAGTTCTTGGCCAAAAGAGGGAATCATCAAATGCAAAAGTGTTTTTATGGCTAAGAGATTTCAAAATGAATTGGGAGGTCATTCCAGGGGATGCACTGATGCAGGCCTCAGGCAGAGCTCTCTAACTGCCACTGAGAAAAAAGTCACAAATGTCAGTACTCCTGAAGTCTCTAGCACCATCCAGACACTATAAGCAAGGCATACAGTCCCTTGAAATAAGCCTTGTGTTGGTGGGCCTTCCCTTGAAATATATGACAACCTATTTCCCCAATGTAACAGAGTTAGACTCCTTTATAGTTTCCCTACACATGATTATTTTACCCCTTTTATTTGAGACTATAACTAGCATTTTCCTCATTAAAATATGTCCTAGAGGCTTAAATCTTTGGTCTGTTCATACGCCAGTTGAACCCTGATCTTAGAAGAGTTATAGCCACCACCTAATCTCCAGATCATTTTTCCCTTACAGGACAACTAACCAAATGATGTTGATGGACAATCCCCATCCCCACCATCAAGTATCTACAACTGCGGTCACCCCTCGGGCTGAAGTGCGGTTTGCTGGCCTGGCAGGGGAGCGGCTGTGGTAGGCCTAATTCCACTGCCCCCATAATAGGGTGGTTGGTCGGGCCCACCGCCACCCCTGAAGGAAGCTCGGCATGGGCGCAGAGTGCCCTCGGGTCTCCCCTTCTCGGCAGCCATGCTTCCGCGGCCGCCCCTCCTCCCAGATGGTGCCACCCGATGCCTTGTGGGGCGGCACCCTTCTTCTTCCTTCTCCCTGCGCAGGCGCAGGGCAGAAAATTCCAGTCTGCCCTTTTCCCCTCCCCCGACAGCAGCAACAGCCAGGCGTGGGTGGAGAAATCCAGTCTGCCCTTTTCCCCTCCCCTGACAGCAGCAACAGCCAGGTGTGGGCGGAAAAATCCAGCCCGCCCTTTTCCCTTCCCCCGACAGCAGCAAAAGCCAGGGGTGGGCGGGAAACTCAAGTCTGCCCTCCACCCCAGCAACAGCAGCCACCAATCCCTAAACCCTGCCCCTTCCCCCAGCAACAGCGACAGCCAATCCCTAACCACCACCCCTCCCCCGTCCAGTACCGCCCACTGACCTTTCGCCGGCAACCAATCAGAACAGGGCGTGGCTTCGACCAATCAGCCTTCCCCAGCCCCTATAAAACTGTTGCCTCTCCCTCAATAAAGTGGACTTGCGTGTTTACCTTGTCTCCGAGGTAGTTCTTCTGCCGTGCACCCTCCAGTCCTGAGAGCCCCCGACAAGGGCCTGGCCTCCCTTGTCCCCAGTTCGTCGCCTGCTTCTCCGGGCGACCCCTTCGTCGCCTGCTTCTCCAGGCGACCCCTTCGTCGCCTGCTTCTCCGGGCGACCCCTTCATCGCCAGCTTCGCCGGGCGACCCCATCAGCCGAACCGCGCAACCCCTTGTGAGACCGATCCCTTGTCTGCTGCCGGACTGACCCCTCGTCCCAAGTGGGACCGACCCCTCGTCCCAAGCGGGACCGACCCCTCATCCAGAGCTGGACCGACCCCTTGTCCGCAGCCAGACCCCACCTCTACCGACCGAGCAAGCCGCCGCATACAACTACAAACAAAACAGTTCCTTACATCTGCCCCTTGAGATCTAAGGCCCCTCAATCTAATGCAGAACAGGCATCACCATCCCCAAATCCTCAATGTTGAGGAATGAACAAATATAAAGTAAGAGAGCAACCATGGACAATGTAAATTTAGTAATATTGAAGTAATCAAAGAATATGTAGCATTGTGATAAAGACAGTGGTTACCAGAGTTTCTGATGGGAGGGAGAGGGAATAATAGCTGGAACATAGGGCGCTTTAGTCCTTCAGAATTAAGTATAAACCACAATGTAAAGTACAGACCTTGTTTATTAGCAATGCTTCAATATGTATTCATCAAATGTAGCAAATATACCACACAATTGTAAGGTGTTATTAATTAGGGAAGAGGTGGGAGGGGTATGTGGTAGGGTATATGGGAATCCCTTATACTTTTGATTTAACATTTCTGTAATCTAAAACCTTTCTAAAAATAAATTTATTATATTAAAAGTATTTTAAAGATTCTTCTTTATGATTTCTTTTAGGGGTTTTGTAGGTCTGGCTCTTCTTTCTAGGTGTTTGATGCACTTTGCCTGGGTTTTTTGTATAAGGTGTGATATAGTGGTCCTAATTATTTATTTATTTATTTTTTGCAAATGGAGATGCAATTTTCCCAGCATCTTTTGTTGAAAATGAATGTTCTTTGCCCCTGTGTCTAAAATTGGTTGGTCATCAATGTGCACATTGATTTCTGAGCTCTTAACTCAATTCCTTGTGCCAGGATCATGATGTATTGATTATTGTGACTTTGTAATAAATTTTATTATTGGAAAGTGTGTGCCCTCCAAATTCAGTATTCTTTTTTCAAGATGGCTCTATCTACTCTGGGCCCCTTACCTTTCCATATACATTTGATAATTGGCTTTTCCATTTCTGTGAAAAAGGTTTATGGTAATTTGAATGGCATATCGAGGTATCTATCAACTGCTTTTGGTGGGATTGATATCTTAACAATATTTAGTTTTCCAATCCATAAATATGGAATGCATTTTGACTCATTTAGCTTCTTTGATTTCTTTTAGCAGTGTTTTATATTTTTTTACATACAATTCTTTTGCTTCCTTGTTGGGATTTTTCCACATATATCTGATTATTTCAGTTGCTATTGTGTTTTATTTCAATTTTTTTTTCATTTTGTAAAAATATTACATTCAAAAAATCTAAGGCCCATTCAACCCCACCACCCCCACCCCACCACTCCTCCCTACCAACACTCTCTCCCATCATCATGACATATCCATTGCATTTTGTAAGTATATCTCTGGGCATCTCTGCACCTCATGGTCAATGGTCCACATCATAGCCCATACTCTCCCACGTTCCATCCAGTGGGCCCTGGGAGGATCTACAATGTCCGGTAATTGTCCCTGAAGCACAACCCAGGATAACTCCAAGTCCCGAAAACGCCTCCACATATCATCTCTTCCTCCCATTCCCCGCACCCATCAGCCACCATGGCCACTTTTCCCACACCAATGCCACATTTTCTCTGTGGACCTTGGATTCGTTGTGTTGATTGCACATATATGTCAAGAGGGGGCTTAGATTCCATATGGATGCTGGATACAATTCTTCTGCTTTCAGTTGTAGGCACTCTAGGCTCCGTGGTGTGGTGGTTGACATTCTTCAACTCCATGTTAGCTGAGTGGGGTAAGTCCAATAAATCAGAGTGTAGGAGTTGAAGTCCTCAGGGCCTGGCTATCATATTGTCAGTCCAGAGATTCAAATACCCTAGATATATCTTAAACCCCATCACCAACTACAATTCCAGTAAAGTAGCATGAAAGCCTTGTGAAAAGAGATCCCATCTGTGTCCAGCTCCATCACGCAGAAACATCAGCTCCAAAGAAGGGCCAACTGACATGGCAGTGAATCAGTTGCTATTGTTGATGGAATTCTTTTCTTGATTTCTTTTTCCTTTTGTTCTTTGTTTAGGTGTATGTTCACTACTGATTTTTGGGTATTGATCCTGTATCCCGCCACTTTGCTGAATTCATTTATTAACTCTAGGACCTTTGTTCTTGATTTTTCAGGATCTTCATGTATAATATGTCATTGGAAAATAGATAAAGCTATATTTTTTTCGGTTCCAAGTTGCATTCATTTTATTTCTTTTTCTTGCCTAATTGCTCTGGCAGGAGCTTCTAGTATAATGTTAAATAACAGTGGTGAAAGAGGGCACATTTGTCCTTTCCTAATCTTTTCATTATTTCATCATTAAGTAGGATGTTAGCTGTGGGTTTCTACATACGCCCTTTATCATATTGAAGAAGTTTCCTTCTTTTCCTGGAGTTCTAAGTGTTTTTTATGGAGAAGGGTGCTGGATATTTTCAAATGCCTCTTCTGTGTCATCTAGATGGCAAAGTGGTTTTTGTTCCTTCATTATGTTAATGTCATGTATTATATAAATTAATCTTTTTATGTTGAAACAACATTACATAACTAGGATAAATACTATTTAATCATTGTGTATAATTATTTTAATATGTTGGATTACATTGGCTAAGACATTTGAAAATATATTAACAAGAGATATTGGCCTGTAGTTTTCTTGTAGTATCTTTCCTTGGCTTTAGTAAAAGGGTGATGTGCCTCATAGAATGAATTTGGGAGTGTTCCCTTCTGTTCAATGTTTTGGAAGAGATTGAGTAGTATTGGAGTTCTATCTTCTTGAAATATTTGGAAAAATTGCCCTGTGAAACCATGTGGTCATTGGGTTTTCTTTTTTGGTAGGTTTTTTTCTTTTTCTTTTTGTCTTTATTTATTTTTTTAATGTTACATTGAAAAAATATGAGGTCCCTTTATATCCCCCACCCGCCTCACCCGACTCCTTCCCCCATAACAAAAAACTCCTCCATCATCATGAGACATTCATTGAACTTGGCGAATACATCTCTGAGCACTGCTGCACCTTAGGGTCAATGGTCCACACCATAGCCCACACTCTCCCACAGTCCACCCAGTGGACCATAGGAGGACATACACTCTGGTAACAGTCCCTGCAGCACCATCCACGACAATTCCAACCCCCTAAAATGCCCTCACATCACATCTCTCCTCCACTCCCTACCCCCAGCAGCCACCATGGCCACTTTCTCCACATCAATGCCATATTTTCTTCAATTACTAATCACAATAGTTCATGAATAGAATATCAGTAAGTTTACTCTAATCCATACTCTATTCCTCCATTCTGTGGACCTTAGAATTGTTGTGACCACTCCACATCTATATCAAGAGGGGGCTTAGATGCCATATGGATGCTGGAGGCAATTCTCCTGCTTTCAGTTGTAGGCACTTTTGGCTCCATGGTGTGGTGGTTGATCTTCTTAACCTCCATGTTAGCTGAGTGGGTTAAGTCCAATAAAACAGAGTGTAGGCGTTGCAAGTGTGTTGAGGCTTAGGGCCTGGCTACCACATGATCAGTCCAGAGATTCAGGTACCCTGGGTATGCACTAAACCCCAACACCAACTAAGATCCAGTAAAAGTAACAGGAGAGGCTTCTGGACAAAGATCACATCTGAGTCCAGCTCCATCACACAGAAACACAAACTCCAAAGTAGGGCCAACTGACATGGCACTGAACTCCATCTGTCATGACCATAGAAGCTATGGGTCTCTGTAGCCCTCAGAAAAACCAATACCTGGGGTTGTATCTACTTTATCTGTCTTTGGGACTCTGCTGAGGTGTGCATAAGGGCAAACCGTCTGATAACCTCCCAACTCTTTTTGGAGACTCATAGCCATATAAACTCATTTGTCCTTTTCATTTCCCCTTTTTATTCCAGTCAAAAAGCATTTTTAACTCCTGGTATTATATGCAGACTAAGATATTCTGTTGGTCCGAGTTGACCCTTTTATTCAAGGTAATTTTCTAGGTACATCATCACCGGGTACTTGGTAGTAATCCCTCAGTGCCAGGGAGGCTCATCACCAGGAGTCCTGTCCCACACTGGGGGGAAGGCAACACATTTACATGCTGAGTTTGGCTTTGAGACTGGCCACATTTGAGCAACACGGAGGCTCTCAGGAGGTAACTCTTAGGCACCCTGCAGCTCTAGGCCTTGTTCTTATTTCAGGTGCACAGGCTTACAAGAATAGTCATTAGTATCAAGGGCTCATTGTTGGACCTTCCTTCTCTTTTGGTCTTTGCCATTGCACTTGGAGGATTGTTGCTGTTCCTTTAGGGTCTGTGATAGAGCTCCCCTGACTAGGAACTCAGCACTCCCTCAGTCGTTGTTTTTAACTGTAACCACTATGAAAATATCCAAACATTTTTATGTACCCTGGATGTATGCCCTGGAGAACTCCCTGCCAAGCATGTGCCCCTGTCCATAACACCCCACACCAGTATTCCTCCCCTGCCATTGTTGAACCTTTCTGTGATCCAAAACTTCTTAAAAAATGAAGCCCAATACATTGCGAGGTTCCATTAATAGTAAAATGGAATATAGTGATGAGTTTAAAGGTTAGATATAGATTACATATTAATGTAGAAAAATTAAGGTAAAAATAAATTGGGGTATCAAAAAATTTAAAAATGCAAATGCTTTGTTTTTGATGCTTTGCTTCCATCACTGCAATAAGTGTTGCCCTGTATCCAAATTGGCAAGGCAACTTCTTCCATCTTTTCCTCAGTGTCTACATCCTTTCTTTTTCTTTTATTTTCCTAATTATTAAGCTTATCTTCTGTTGCTGCCTCCCTTCACCCCTCCTCCTTGCTTTTGTTATCTCCCTTTTCCAGCCATTGCTATCCTTCCCGCCAGTCCCGTCCACTTAGCCAACTCATAATCTGCCCCCTTTCTTAATCACCGTCTACTTCATAGCTGCCTGCACAGTTCCGCCTATCCACTACCGCCCCGTAGTTTACCCGCCCCAATTCCTACCCCTCCCTTGACCCGACCTTATATAATCAAGTGTATTTCCGCAATAAATTAGACTAGCTCATTCTCACAGGCTGTCTCCGTGGTTTTTACCGCGCGTCCCCCACGCCTGGAGAACCTAGGCCTACGCGTTGGCCTAGGGGCTCACCGCCGAGCCGTGGAAGCCCGCCCGGTCCTCGTAGGTTGCTAACTTAGAGTAGCAGCCCACAGCAGGGGTTGCTAACTTGGAATAGCAACACTCAGCAGGGGGCTCGCCCGGGATCCTTTCCTTCCACCGCCCTCCGGCCCCTCTCTGCTGCTGCTGCTGCTGTCTACTGGCGACCATTTCAGCTCTCCAGGTAGGGACCCCATCGCCGTCTTTTCTTCTCCCACTATGGGCACCTCTCTCTCCTCACACCATACCCCTCAGGTTCGGCTTTTAGCCGCCCTGCTTGATACCAATGGAGTCCGCGTTTCCCTAAAACAGCTCCAAAAATATTGGGACCTGCTACTCCCTCTTAATCTGTGGCTCACCACCTGCCAGCTCTGGAGCCCAGACACATACTCTCGACTCATAGATCGAGTCACCTCCGCCATAGAGCATGAAAAGCGGTCTTTTCCGCACGGCCTGCTGCCTGCTCTAGTAGCCATACGCGCCTGTCTCCTTGGTGCACCGTCAGAAGCCATCCGAGACAAATCAGTTAAGCAACCCAATGACTATGAGCCCGATGATCCTGGCGACCCAAATTCTCTGTCTGACCAGCTCGCCGCCGCTCTCGAGCGTGAACCTCCCCGCCCGCGCTCCCCACGGCCCGCAGAAGCCGCTTCAGTAGCTCCTCAAAATAGCGGACTTTCTCCTTTTTCTTCCACCTCTGCCCAAAATGGCGCACTTCCGGCTTCTTCTTCACCTATGTCCGAGCCCGCCTCCTCTCACCTTTACCCGCCCCTCCCTGTCTCGTCATCTTCCGGCCCTGCCCCGGACATAATGTCGCCGCCATCTTGGCCGGCCCCCGGAAATGACGTGACTTCGCCGCCATCTTGGCCGGCCCCCGGAAATGACGTGACTTCGCCGCCATCTTGGCCGGCGCCCAAAAATGACGTAACTACATCGCCATCTTGGCAGGCGCCTAAAAGTGACGTCGCCGCTCCGCCATCTTGTCCAGCGCCCAAAAATATCCCGCCGCCAGTTTGTTGCCGCCTTGACGCTGCTAAGCCATCATTCTCTCATCTGTTTCCCGCTACCGTTCATCCCTCGCCACCACCGTATGGCAGCAGCTCCCCACCTGCTTCTAGCAAAGCACATTCTCCCGCCCCCCAGCTATACCCGCTCAACCCGCTGCCCACGCAGCAACGTCCTCAGACTTGGCTTCCCTTCACAGCCGAAGAAGTTAAAACTCTTCGCAAAGCTGTTAAAGAAGACGGCATAGGTAGCCCATATGTCCAACAATTAATAGAAGAGTTAGGGGTTCAACTTGCTCTTCCTTATGACTGGATTTCTCTAGCCCGTTCCATCCTTCCGCCAGGCCAGTTCCTTGAATGGCGTGCTTACTATCAAGTAGCTGTTGATAAGCAAGTGGTAGAAAATGTCCAGGCGGGTATCCAAGATCCAGCTGACGCCTACACAGGAATTAACAACTATGCTGACCCTCGTTCTTATATAAACATAGATCCAGGGTTTTGGCACCGAGTAAAAGCTCTTGTCCAGCGATCGTTCTCTTTAGTTTCTACCAAGCAGTCCACCAAATTTACGCAAATGCTTCAAGACTCGCAAGAAACCTTTCCAGCATTTGTCGCACGCGTTTTAGAAGCATGCCAGCGGAAAATTACTAACGAAGATGCTCAGTTTGTGTTAGCAAAAGAACTCATTCTCGATGGGTGCCTTGCACCCTTCCGGGCCGTTATTCTTCCTATCCGTGATAAGCCAATACATGAATGGGTATTGGCTTGTCGAGTTATTGACCCACAGACTAAAGCACTTACTGCTGCCTTCGCTTCCGCCATGGCTGTGTCATCTGCCTCCACTTCTGCCTGCTTTCGATGCGGTCAGCCCGGTCATTTTGTCCGCGAGTGCCCTCAACAGGCAGCTCCCCGCCCTGCCGTAGCACTGCACAGACCAAGAGGCCCCCCCACACCATGCCCGCGCTGTGGCAAGGGGTATCACTGGGCCCGCGATTGCCGCTCATCGCAACGTATCTCCCAGCCTTTAAACTTCCAGCGGGGCAGGCCTCAGCCCCTCCCCCAAGAGGCCCTCCAGAGAGCTCCAAAACCTTAATGTGGACAATGCCTATCAAACGTCACCAAAAACCTTCCTTAGAGCTTAAAATAAACGGACAATGGCTTGAAGGGCTCTTAGACTCTGGTGCTGAAATCTCTTGTATTCCCTTTGAAATCGCCGCCTTCGATCATTGGCCCCTCGAAACCGGCCCTCAAGTCATCGGCGCCACGGGAGCTGCTACCTCCTGGAAAACCTCCCAGCCTCTGCATTGGAGCGACCGAGAAGGTCACGAAGGCCAGATTCATCCACTCGTCCTTTCTTCAGTCCAAACCATCCTGTGGGGAAGAGATGTACTCAGCCAGCTAAAAGCTCGAATCACCACAGAAGCCTTCATAGCTGCGCCGCCCCCCCCCCTTATAGGGGCCACTGCTCCCATCTCAAGACCTGACCCTATCCCTCTGGAATGGGACACAGAGGAGCCCATCTGGGTCGAGCAGTGGCCCTTGCCAACTCATAAACTGCAAGCTCTCTCTGCCCTCGTCGAAGAACAGCTACAAGCAGGGCATATTGAGCCGTCTACCAGTCCCTACAATTCGCCAGTCTTCGTCATCAATAAGAAGAACACGAGCAAGTTCCGCCTCCTTCATGACCTTCGAGAAATTAACAAACATATTAAGCCAATGGGATCACCTCAGCCTGGTTGCCCGCATCCCACTGCAGTCCCTCAGCATTTTTATGCAGCCACCATTGACATCAAAGATTGCTTTTTCTCCATTCCTCTTCACCCGCAAGACTGTCCACGATTTGCGTTTACAGTCCCGCGTACCAACAAGCAAGGAGCAGCACTCCGATTCCAATGGCGAGTACTACCACAAGGCATGCGGAACAGTCCAACTATATGTCAGCTCTATGTCAATCATGCCATTGAGCCGCTACGCTCTAAGTTCCATCCAGAGCACACATACATCATCCACTATATGGATGACCTTCTTTTAGCAGCAAGTTCTAAAACACTTCTCAATGATCTACTCTCTGCAGTTACGACAAACCTCTCAAGTCTTGGATTAATAGTGCAACCTGACAAAGTCAACCCCCAGCCACCTTTCCAGTTCTTAGGCTTTCATTTTCATCAGTATATTCGGCCCACCAGCCCGCAAATCCATGTTTCTGATCACATGACGCTGACTGAGCTCCAACGGCTTTGCGGACAAATCAATTGGCTTCGATCAGCACTCCCCATCACAACAGCGCAAATGCAACCCCTTTTCGAGCTCCTGCAGACTAAGTGCAGTCCATCCGCTGCAGTCGTTCGCCCCATCACCATCACCCCAGCTGCCAAAGAAGCCATCCAACAAGTAAATGCTGCACTCCAGCAATGCCGCCTAGAGCGATTCTCTCCCGATCTCCCAATCCTTGCCTTAGTTTTGCCAACACCAGTCACCCCAACGGGTCTCCTATGGCAAGATGGTCCTCTTCTTTTTCTACACACGTCAAAAAGTAAACTCCCAAAAATCTGCCCATTTACAAGGGCTTGGATCACATTAGCCACTGACTTAGTACTTCTCTCCATACAAACGTACGGCGTCCCGCCACACACCATCGTTTGGCCCTTTGATGCAAAAGAAGTTACCTCTCTCATCATGAATAATGCCCAAATGCAAGGCCTAATAGAATTCTTTCGTGGCTCTTTTGACAATCACTATCCGCATCATCCACTACTACAAGGGGTATCTCAATTAGCATTTTCCAACCCGTTCCATCCGCTGCCCGCAAGAAAGCCAATTCCTTTTGCCATCACTGCTTTCACCGATGCTTCAAAAAAGGCATTCGCTGCTGTCATATATACGCCAAGAGAACCTGAGCCACGACAATTGGTGTTTGCTAATGACTTTTCTGTCCAAACAGGTGAACTTTTAGCTGTCGCCGCAGTCCTCAATCTCTACCCGGACCAGCCTCTTAACATCTTCACAGACAGCTTATACACTTTACAAGTGTTTCGCAGCCTCCCGCTTGCTACTTTCCTACCCAGTGACTTAACTATTGACCAAGCACTCGCTTTTGTACAGCGACTGCTTGAAGAAAGGCAACAACCCTGGTTCATTGCTCATATCAGAAGTCACTCTGGCCTGCCAGGACCGCTAGCTCAAGGAAATGCCCTCGCCGACGCTTTAGCATCTGGCCGCCATGTATGCCCAGTTGCCATTCAAGAAAACCTCACTGACAAAACAAGACTGGGAGACTTTGTCAACCAAGCTAAGCTCCTACACTCTCAATTCCACTTCTCAGCGCGATCCATTCAAAAGCTCTTCCCAGACCTCCCCATTGAAACATGCAAACACCTTGTGCGCTCCTGCCAAACATGTGCACCTTTGCTGCCTCTTGGACCCTTGCAGCCTCGCGGAGCTAATCCCCGCGGCCTACGGCCTAACTCCCCCTGGCAACTTGACGTCACACACGTTAGCGCCTTTGGACGCCTTAAGTATCTTCATGTTGCAGTTGATACTTTCTCGCACCTGTGCTACACAGTGCCCCTCACAGGAGAGAGCGCTAAACATTGCATCAAAGCACTCCGACAAGCCATTCTATTCATGGGAATTCCCTGGGATCTCAAAACCGACAATGGACCAGCCTATCACAGTGCCACCTTTGCCAGCTTTGTACAAATGTACCACATCACACACCATTTTGGCATCCCCTACAATCCACAAGGGCAAGGAATTGTTGAGCGCACTCACCAACAGCTCAAGCTACTCATTCAAAAAGAAAGAGCTTCCTCCCCCCATAAAGCCCCTGCTGACGTCATCACTGCCTGCCTTATTCATCACAATCTCCTGACCTTCGATGACAAGGGACTTTCCCCAACCCACAAACATTGGGGACCCATGTGGCAACCCTCGCAAGTCCCTCTTGTTCACTGGAAAGACCCTGCCACAAATCTTTGGCAGGACCCGGCTCCCTTGCTAGCACAGGGGAGAGGTTTTGCTTGTATCTTCCCAGACTCTGAGCCACAACCACTCTGGGTTCCTGGGCGCTATATCAGGCCTGCCACCGACCCCAAGGTTCCCCTTAATGATAAGTACCCTATGCCCTCCGTGAGAGACAACATTGACAGCGGAGGCCCAGATGTCGTCGCCCCATTCGCTCAAATTCAGCACCAACCAGCCCCTCCCTGAAATGCTTATATTTAAATAAGTGCTCTCTCCAAGTTTCTTTCTGCTGATTGCCCCTCCTCTATGAGGGCTCTCTTCTCCTTCTTTTGTCATTACAGATCTCTCAAAGGACCCAACTCTGCATACTCCACAAGAAAAGCCTTTGCTACCTCCGCAACCCGCCGTTGAAAAGTGCCTGACCTTCACCAAAACGTGCTTTATAGTTCATCAGAAAAGAACTCTCAGTGCAGATGCTCCTCAAGCTCCCCTCGCACCCACTCTTACTCTGCTTCTTTCTTGTAATTTTCATTTTCTTAACAATCTTCTCAGCTGTTTGCCTCGCAGCTACAGCCCCAACAGATTGGAACCTCCATCAACGCCTCCTCCTCGCTGTCGCCTTTCTACTTTTAATTGGCACTTTCACCTCTCTCGTCGTCCTTCTCCCATGACCACTATACGCCCCCAGGTAAATTCACCCGAGTCTACCTCTCCGACACCGTCGTCCATGGGAACCACACCAGCTCTTTCTCGCCGCGAACGACGTCGACAACGTTTCTTTGCCCGCCGCCTAAGCCGTCTTTCCCTTGAAGATGATGACCCCATCGAACGCCAAGTTCTCCAACTCCTCCGACGAGCCCGCTCTGTTCATACCCCCGCCTCCTGTTCCCCTACCCTCCCCTACCTCATCCATCTCCTCATTCTCATGTTGTCTCTAGCCTCCTCTGCCCAAAGCTCCTCCTCCCATCAGCCATTCAACTGGACCCTGCAGACATTTCCAGAAAAACATGTTCTCGCTTATAATGTTACTAGTGTCGCTCCCTCCTTTTTCACGCACATCTGCCCTCTTGCTGGAATTTCCTTCCGTCCCGAATGCCAAGTGAGTAACATCAAAAAAGCAAAAGTAGGCTTCCACCATTCCTCATCCTGTCGAGGCGGGAATACAGCATGCCTGCTTTCTCGAAACAATCATCTCCTTGGCCCTCAATTTAACCCTGTGTCTGGTTTTTACATCTGTCCTGCTAGTGCTCGAGGTTGTCATGACCCATCACACTTCTACTGTCCCTCTTGGGGATGTGTGACCATGGCCCATGGATGGTCCGGCGCCCCCAACAGAGACCCGTATCTCTCTCTCCAAGTAGCCAACAATTCCCGTTGGGACTTCATTTCGCTGACAGTAAAAAACCCAAACGACGATACATGGCTGGCCGCTCGCCCCTATGGACTCCGGTTGTATATGAGCAACTATGATCATGGCGCTTTGTTTGAAATCCAAAAGCGTGTTGTCTCTGCCCCACCCTCTGCTATTGGTCCCAACCACATCCTTAACCCTCCTCCCTCACCCACTGTTCACCTTCTTCCGTCCTCATCTACTCCCCTCAAAATCTCTTCCACCTCGGCCGCCGTCGTCCCTTCTACAAGCCCCACTTCCCCCCCCCCCCCGCTTCAGGTATACAACCACATCCTCTCATCCCCTCTAGTCCCTACTTCAAACTCCTAAACGCCTCCTATTCCTCTCTCAACGCCTCCCACCCCAACCTCACTCGCTCTTGCTGGTTGTGTCTTTCCCCCAGCCTCCCCCTCTATGATCCACTTGCTATCCCTTCACCACTCTTTACTTCCTCCACCGACGATTCCCCCTCTTCCTGCAATTGGAATCAATCTACTCATGTCCCACTCACTTTTACGCACATCTCTTCCAAAGGTTTATGCATTCACCCCCGTTCTTCCCACACTCCTAGCCTTACTGCCTGTACCAACTATACCTCCCCAAACATCTCTGCCAAATACTTAGTTCCCCTAAACACCACCCAATGGCTCTGCTCTTCCACCGGACTTACCCCATGCTTATCTGTTGCCACACTTAACAAGACCAAAGAAACGTGCTGTCATCCTCCTCACGCCTCGAGTCATCTATCACACTCCTCTACATTTCTTTGAAGCCTTTGACCACACTCAAGAAGCTATTTACCTCCACAAACGCGAACCTATTACTGCTGTACTCACTGTCACTTCCCTCCTAGCTACAGCTGGAGCTGCCACTGGTGTTGCAGCCCTAGCCACACAAGCCTCCACCCTCCAAAACCTCAGACAAGCAGTAGACTCTGATATCATCTACCTCCGAGATGCAGTCAAATATCTTAAAGACTCCCTCAATTCCCTTTCAGAAGTTGTCCTGCAAAACCGCCGAGGCCTTGACCTCCTCCTCCTCAAAGAAGGTGGCCTATGTGCAGCTCTGGGAGAAGAATGCTGTGTCTATGCCAACTATACCGGTTTAGTAGACTCCAGCTTAAAAGAACTTGAAAAAGGTCTCAACCAACGCCGACTTGAACGAGCCCAAACTGCTGGTTCCTGGGGCTTTCTGCAGCCCCTCCTCCCCTATCTCCTCCCGTTACTAACCCCAGTTCTGCTCATCATCCTAGGTCTCACCGTTGGTCCTTGGGCCATTCGACGAATCATCCGCCTTGCCAAAGATCATGCTGACAGTGTATTTTCCTCATTTGTTCAAATCCATTACCAACGTCTTGCTACCTCTGATTCCATTCCTCAATCTCGACCACGTCCTCACCCCCCTTCCCACCGTACTTCCTGCATGTGAAGCTGCTTGCTGTGAAACTCCCTGACTTTAGCCGCCGGCATGGGTTTGTTTCCCTCGGCGTAAAGGGCTTGGGTGCACCCTCCGCCCCCCTTTATTGCTATACGTCTGAGAATTCTTCGCAGTTAAGCTAGCCACAGCACTATCCACCCCAAAAAAGCGTGCGCAACATCATGTTAGATATTTCATCTAGCACCGGCACGCACCAACCCTAAGGGCTATGCATACATTCTGGCCAAATGATATGTCATTTGCCCATCGCCAGTCAATCCTGCCCTCTTTTTCTCTCACCCTCCACAGCCCATCCCTCTACTCTCTCACACCTTTTTTTTTATAAAACAAAAGGAGCAATCTTCACAAAAGTTTTAGATCACAGTAATTCATATATACAATATACAGTACTCCCACATATCCAACATAAAACCCTTTTCCCTTCCACAGCAATAATCTTTTTACATATTCATACTATATATATTGAAACTGATGTACAGATATTGAGACAAGAGCTTTCAAACAAGGTAACATTCGCGTTTACGTTGTGGTTTATATTTTAGACTATACAATTTTCTAAATTTTTTGTTATCTTATGTTTTACATTATAATTTACATTTTATCCTATCAGCCCCTTTATAGTTTTGGTGTAATTTAACATGTCTTATATCTATCCTTGCATAATCTTGTGGAAGAATTCTTTTGCCCACACAGTTACATTGATTCCATGTATTCAGTACCTCTTTCCCACCCCCTTTAGGGCCCACAGTGAAAGTCAATCTTCATTGCTTGAAGGGCCATGTTCAGAGAAACTTGCAACAGTGTTGAGGGCTTGAAATGCTCAACTCCCCTAATGCATTGGAAGCCACCATTTCTCTCATGAGATACAATTCTCTCTATATGAGGACATCAGTCCTCCCCAGGATGTGGATATACCTTCACTCTCATTATATGGGTCTCAATCCAATGATATAACCCACTATGGAAAAATGAGCACTCACACACTTCCTGAAGCCTGTCCTGCATCAGATTATCCCCTTTAAACATCTTAAACAGGTAACCTTCCTTTTTATATTTATGAAAATGTTTTCTCAGCATTATACTCTCAAAAATATACTTGACAATATCCTATGTTCATATGTTCTCCCAACCTTTATTGATTCTCTTTTGGGATGTTCTGTCCAAAGTTGATAGTGGTATATTAATGTCCCCTAGTATAATTGTAGTGGCATCTATTCTTTCACTTAGTTTTTCCAATGTTTGCCTCATGTAATTGGAGGCTCCCTTGTTAGGAGCATAAATATTTATGAATGTTCGTTCTTCTTGAAAGATTATCCCTTTCACTAATATGTAATATCCATCTTTGTCTCTCACAATTGTTTTTGCATTTAAAGTCTAGTTTGTCTGATGTTAATATAGCTACTGCTGCCGTTCTTTCTTTATTGTTTGCTTGTAATATTATGTTCTAGCCATTCACTTTCAGCCTCCTTGAATCCCTGGGTCTAAGATGTGTTTCTCGTATACAGCATCTAGATGGGTTATATTTCCTTATCCAATCATCCAGTCTGAATCTTTTGATAGGTGAGTTTAATCCATTGACATTCAGTGTTATTACTTTCAAGGAATTATTTATGTTAGCCATATTTTGTTTGGACTTGTGTTTGTCATATTTTGTTTGTTTTTTTCCTTGTCTTTTGTCATTTTTGTTGCTCTTACGCTCTCCTCCAACTCTGCCTCTCCTATTTTTTTCTTTCTTCCTGCAGAACTCCCTTTAGTATTTCTTGAAGGGCAGGGTTCTTGCTGGCATACTCTTTTAATTTCTGTTTATCTGTGAATATTTTGAATTCTCCATCACTTTTGAATGCTAGCTTAGCTGGGTAGAGTATTCTTGTTTGGAAATTTTTTTTCTTTTAGGACCTTGACTAAAAGGCAGTCATACCACTGCCTTCTTGCCTCTGTGGCTTCGATGAGAAATCAGCACTTAATCTTATGGAGCCTCCCTTGTATGTGATGGTTCTCTTTTCTCTTGCTGCTCTTAGAATTTTCTCTTTGTCTTGAGCATTGGATAATTTGACAAGTATATGTATATGTCTTGGGGTGGGCCTTTTGGGATTTATGGTTTTTTGGGATGTGTTGTGCTTCCTGGGCATGTACATCCTTCCACCTCAGTAGATTTGGGAATTTTTCAGCCATTATTTCCTCCAACACTTCTTCTGTCCCCTTTCCCTTGTTTTATCCTTCTGGGATGCCTATAATACATATCTTTTTGAATTTTGCATTGTTGTTCACATCCCTAAGTCCCTGCTGGATTTTTTCTTTCTTTTTATCGATCAGTTCTATTATCTGTTTGATTTCAGATGTACTGTCTTCCATGTCACTAATTTTCCTCTGCCTCTTCTAATCTCCTGCTATTTGTTGAGATTATATTTTTGATTTCTTGAGCTCTGATGTTCATCACCATCATATCTGTTATCTTTTTGCATATGTCTGCAATTTCTTCTGTATTCTCTTCAGTGTTTTCTTCATATTGTTAATATCTTCCTTTACTTCATTAAGTTGGTCTCTAATATATGCTTTGAGATCTTTAATTGCTTGTTGGTTTTCCTGCTCCTCTTCCTGGTTTTTAGTTTGGTCATTGGATTGGGGTACATTTTCCTGATTATTGCTTTGGTTTGTAGATTTTTTTTGCAGTCTGGTCATCATTTTATCTTGATGGGTTTAATCAGTTTCTTAGCTTCTTTGTCTAAGCTTGGGGATTAATTAGTTGTAGTTCATGCATAAGTATTATGTCTTCTCTTTGTCACTTTGTTCTTCTTATTCTATTTACTTGTTGCTGGCTAAGTTCACTTTGAAGGAAAATATTAGGGCCAGGGAAAGCAAAATGTGTAAGAAAAGAAAATGTATAAAGTAGAATTGGTAACAAATGTTAACAAAGCAACAATGTGAGATCTAGGAAAATGGATATTAAACTCATGTAAGTTGTGTAGAGTTATAGCAGTAAGTAGAGTACCTATAATGTGACAGTCAACTGAACATGCAGAGGAATATAGTATGAATTAAAAGGGCAGTGTTTTCTTAAGAGAGGGAAAGAGAAAAGAAAGGCATTAATATCAAGAGTGGATAAAAGACAGAAAACAGAACAAAGGTGTTAGAAATTAAAAGTCAGACAATTTGGGGGCCAAAGAAAGGGAGGTGGAATGCAGGAGAGACAGTAGATGATGGAGGATAGCCAGATGTGGGGGAAAGGGGATAGTGTATTTGGCCAAAATCAATTCACATAGAAAAGAGGAAATGGAGGATGAGGAAACACAGCAAATGTGAAACGCACCTATTATATAAAGAAAATAAAAGAAAAAAGAAAAAAAGAGAGAAAAGAAAAAAAAGAGAAGAGAAACAGGGGAGTAAAAGGAGGGAAACAAGCCAGAAAAAGAAAAAGAGAAAAAAACTAAATAAATGTAAAAGAACCTTTGGGGATAAAATGGGAGAAAAGACCAAGGGACAATGCAATATTAGGAACCAGGACAAAACAAAAAACAAAAAAACTCCCAGGGTTTCAAGCTAGGAATCCTCTTTGCGTTAAATAAAATGCTTAGGTATCTGACCTTCCCCCTTTCTCCCTTCCTCACTTCTCTCTCTCCCATGGTAGCAGGAAAGCTGCCTGAGAGTTCTGGTAGGAGATACAAGTGGGTCCTTGTTGAACCAACTCAACACAGAAGACTACGACTCTTTATTTCCAGCATGAGAGCACCTACACCTCACCAGAAACCCCAAATATGCTATTGGAAGCTTGGATAGCATCTCCTGCATTCCCTCCCCCTTAGGTGTGCTAGGGGAGGTCTAATTGATTTTCTGACTCCCCCTTCTCCCAGACCAAGTTTCCCATCCCAGGACATCTAGGTAAATTGGGCTTCCTCAGCAACTTAGCCTCTCCTTTCTTCCCAGACTCTCCCCAAGTCAGCTGGTACAGTCCTCCAAGCTCAAGGAGAAAACAACAACAACAACACAAAACACGGGGGGCTAGGGTAACCAAGGACCTCAGATGGACTTCAGGGCACGGTGTATTCAGGAAGGGGAAGTCTGTGGTATTGCAGACTCAAGGTGTGTGAGTCTCTGGAGCGTGGGCTACCAGGGTTTATGGGATGCAGAACTGGGAACCTTGCATCTGGTTAACACAGGGTTTGGGAACACTACAGCACAACAGAGATTTCAGGGATCACCATGGCTGGGCCGCCAGCATTAGGTGGAGTGGTTCCACGTACTACTTCTGACCTCTGTGTCAGAAACCCAAAATTCCACCTCTCACAAGAATCTCTTCTGTCACTGTCTCACCAAATCAACATCCAGATGCCTCCTGCCTTGCAAGCCCCCAAATCAGCCCTCTCAGGGTTAGGAAACACCACAGCACAACAAAAAGTTAAGGGATCACTGTGCCCAGGGCACCAGCCCTAGGGGGAAGGGCCCCACCACAAGTTCTGACCTCTGTGTAAGAGTCCCAAAGTTCTACCACTTGCAAGAATCTCTTCTGTCACTGTCTAACCAAATCGACTTCCAGACACCTCCTGCCCTGCAAGCACCTGAAATAGCCTAGTCCAGCAGGACTCTGATCCTACTCAGCTGCTTCTTTGCAGGAGAAATTATGAGGTGCACTCACTCAGATGCCATCTTGCCCCTGGTAGGTTTTTGATTACTCATTCAATCTCTTAATGAATAATCGCTTTGTTGAGATCTTCTGTTTCTTCTTGAGTCAAGGTAGGTAGTTTGTATGGCTCTAATAATTTGTCTATTTCATCTAGGTTATTTAATTTTTGGCATACAGTTCTTTATAGTATTCACTTATAATCATTCTTTTTTTAATATCACCCCACCCCCCTTAGTGGCTTTTTGCATGCTGTCTGTGCTCTGTGTCCATTTACTGTGTGTTCTTCTGTGCTGTATTTATTAATTTTATTTCCCCTCCCCTCTTGCAGTTTGCTTGCTGTCTGCTCTCTGTGTGCATTCACTGTACACTGTTCTGTGTTTTTGCTTGTCTTCCTTTTTTTGTTGTTGTTTTGTCACCTTGCTGAGTTAGCTCTCCATGGTGCCTTTGGGCTGAGTGGCGCTCCATGGTGCCTGTTGGCCAGGCAGTGCTCCGCAATGTGTGGACAAGCCTGCCTTCACAAGGTGGCCCTGGGACACAAAGCCAGGGCCTCCAAATGGTAGACAGGAGCCCAATGGATTGAACCACAGCCGATTCCCTATAATCCTTTTTATTTTGATAGGAGCAGCAGTAATGTTCCTCTTTTCATTTCTGATTTTAATTATTTGTATCCTGTCTATTTTTCCTTTGCCACTGTAGCAAAAATTCATCAACTGTATTGGTCTTTTCCAAGAACCAACTTTTGGTTTTGATGATTCTATTGATTTTTTTTGTTTTGTTTTCTATTCATTTATCTCTGGTCTAATCTTTGTTATATCCTTTGTTGTGCCCACAGTGGGTTGAGTTTGCTTTTCTTTTTCTAGTTCTTAAAATTTTGAGATTAGGGCTCTGATTTTAAATGTTTCTTCTTGCTTAATACAGGCATTTAGAGCTATAAATTTCCCTCTCAGTACTGGCTTCACTGCAATCCATAAATTAGGTTATATTGCATTTTCATTTTCATTTCCCTGAAGATACTTCCTAATGTCACTTGTGGTTTTTTCTTTAACTCATTATTCATTTAATGACATGGTGTTTAATTACTACTTCTTTGTGAATTTTGCATTTCTCCCTCTGTTATTAATATTCTAGCTTCATTTAATTGTGTTTGGACAATACACATTACATGATTTCAATGTTTTTGTATTTATTGAGTTGTTTTTTGAATATCATATGATCTATCCTCGAGAATAATCCATGTGCACTCAAGAAGAATGCGTTTTCTCTTTTCATTGGGTGAATTTTTTTAATATATGCCTGTTAGGTTTACTTAGTGTAAGAGAATCATTCAAATTTTTATTTTCTTATTGATCTTATGAATAGGTGGTCTATCCATCATTAAACTTGGTGTATTAAAATCTCCTACTTTTAATGTAAACTGTGAATTTCACCCTTCAAATCTATCAGTATTTTCTTCATATATATTGAGACTCTGCTGTTAGGTGCATATATATTTATAAATCTTACATCTTCATTTTGAATTGACCCCTTTGTCAGTATATAATGTAGTTCTTTGTCCCTTGTAACTGTTTTTTCTTAAAGTCTATTGTATCTCATATTAATACTACTACCCCTGCTCTCTTTTGCTTCTTACTTGCATTGTTTCCATCCTTTCATCATTATCTTATCTGTATCTCTGAATTTAAGGTGAGTTGGGTCACCTTAAAGTTGAGTCATGCTTTTTATCCATTCTGCTAATCTTTGCCTTATGAATGGATTCTTTAAATCATTTCTATTTACTTTCACTACTAATAATGCAGGTTTTCTGCCATTTTTCTATTTAGCCTTTGTATATCTTATGCTTTTTTGCCCTTCAATTCTTCCATTAAAGCCCACTTTTATGCTTATTTTATTTTTTTATGGTGCCATATTGATTTCCTTCTCTTTTCTATCTAGATATACTTTTTTTTTTTTTACATATGCTCCTTCTGTTACCATGGGTTAAACATTTAACATCCTAAATATATAACAATTATATTTGGTTTGATACCAACTTAACTTCAATATCATGCACATATACTTTTCCTATATCCAGCTGTCCACCCATCATATTTTGTACTAGTTACCAATTATATCTTTGTACATTGTAAGCCTCAAATCAGAGATTTATCATTACTTTTTAGTAATGATAATCTATACTTTTAGAGAAGTTTTACATTTTAGAAAAATTACACTGAAGGTATAGGTAATTCCCATATAACTGTCCCCCACATGCCCCCTCACACATAGTTTCCTCTATTATTAACATCTTATATTAGCGTGATAATTTGTTACAAATGATGAACCAGTATTGAAACATTGCTACTACTCAAAGTCTATAGTTACATTATAGTTTACACTTTGTGCTGTACAGATTTGTAGGCATTGACAATTGCAATTATGCAATAATGTCATGTGTCCATCATTGAAGTATCATACAGAACAATTTAATTGTACTAAAATGCCCTGTGTTCTAACTATTCATCCCTCCCCCTCCCTTTTGAACTCCTGGAATCCACTATATTTGTAACAGTTTTACAAGTCCTACCATTAACACAAGACAAGCTACAATAACAACAAATCTACTTTGGTCCATGGTTACACTCCCCTCTTATGTTTGTTCATATATCAATCTTGATCATTTGGGAATAATGGTTGCCCTGAATGCTTCAGGCTGAGAGGGGACTGAGATATTATGGGGCAGATGGAAGATATTGTTTTACTTGGAGTTGCAGATAATCCTTTTTTTGTCCATCATCATTATTTTGTCAGTTGTCCAAGGCAAGCCTGATGAGCTGGAGAGCAGGAGTTGGCCACAACTCTGCTGGGATTCAGGTCTCAACTGGCATATGAACAATCCAAAGATTTTAGTCTCTTAGAGATATATTTAACTGGTATATTGAAAATTATTGGTCCAAATAAAAGAAGTAAAAGAATCATGAGTAGGGGAATTATAAATGAGTATAACTATGTAATATTGGGAAAATGTATTTTCATATATTCCCAAATAGGGTCCACCAAGGGAGTGTTATTTCATGAAGCTGTGTGCATTGCCTCTTTTGTCCAGATGTCCTTAAGGCCCTCAGGAGCACTCTTCTTTGAGGCTTTATTTACTGTAGCAGTTAGTGACATCTCCTGATAACCTGTAAAAGTGTAACCTCTAGAATTATCTCCTGATTCACTTTGAAATTTCTTAGCAATGAAAACTCTTTTGCATTTAATGTTTCCCCTTTTAGTCAAGGTCTTTTTCCAAAGGCACCTCTGGTTAGTGCTTGGTAATAATCCCTTGATGCCAGAGAGGTTCAGCCCTGGGTATCATGTCCCACATCAGGGTGAATGTAGAAAGTTAATTTGCTGAGTTTTGCCTAGAGAAAGGCCACATTCGAGCAACAAGGAGATTTTTACAAGGTAAATCTTAGGCATTAATTTTAATTAGGCTAAGTTTCATTTTCACAGGTGTCATGGTTAGGCTAATGTGACAACTCAGCCAGGTTATTTTGCCAAGTTTTTCATTAGGCAAGAACTGGGCTAATTGTAATACAAGGATGTTTTGTGAGCTTTAGTCATCAGTGAGTTTACTGCATAGAAGGCTAATTACATTTATGATCAACCAGGGAGATTGCCATCATCAATGAATGCCTTTTTAACAAATCAGTTGAATGCCTTAAAATGGGAAGTGACTTCAGCATTCAGAGAGAATTTCCCCACTCATCTTTGGACAGACAACCTTTCCCAGAAACTCATTAAGGATCTTAATTGAACATTCAATGGAGCCCTTGGTTTGCAACCTGCTTGTGGAATCTGGCCTTGTGCATCCACACAGTCATATGAGAGATTTTTATAAAATTGAATGTTATTAACAGGTATCTCCTGTTGATTCTGTTTTCCCTAGAGAACCCTCGCTAATACAGCTCGGTATTAGGAGTGGTTCTTGAGGGACAGAATCTTAAATATAGGTTGCCTGAAGAGGTTCTGGGAGTTTGCAATTGCCTCTCTAATTGGACTCAAGGATACTAATGACTCCCTTTCCGATAATGAAGAGGGCACTAACAGTCCAAGGCATGAGTTGGCAATGGAGACATGCAAAATACTATCACTGAATTCCCCTGCTTCCATGCTTATAAGAGGCCAGGATCTGGGTCTTGAGGTCTTGAGAGTGTTTTCAAGACCTTAACAGAGTTTTATGGAATCCAAATGTATAATGATGTTGGCTGGCTCCTCCTAGATTCCCTACATAGAGCTACAAAAGAAAGAGATGAGCTAAAGACTTCAAATTTGCAATTTAAATGCCTTGTAAATGATTTGAAAGTTTCTTTGTGTGCAGTGAAAGAAAATCTTAATTTATGCAGCCACAGGCTTGAGGTATCTGGAAACCAGAAATCAGACTCTTATTGTATGAGTAGGAGAGTTACAAAGCAAACTGAAGTCTCAACCTGACTGGGTATCAGCAGTTAAATTGAAGGCATTGATTGGAAATGAGTGGAACCCCAAGGAATGGGATGGAGATATATGGGATGATGATAATATTGGTGGGGATATTGGGACCCTAAATTTGGCTGAGACTTTCCCAGATAAACCTGTGATGGCCTGCCATGTGGAGACCATATTTTGTCATCCTTGTATCACCTAGATTCCAACCTGCCAGGGAGTCTGTATCTCCTTCCAGACCTGAAGTGGGGACCAGTCAAAGTAAAGCCTGCACTGCCCAGCCTCTGGCCAGCCCAGGTAGACTGGGCCTCCTCTCAGCCTTGTGGCAGTTACCAGCCAAACTCCAGCATGCACTGCCTAGCCTCCGGTCTGCTCTGAGGAATCTACCTTCCAACCCCTGCCTGAAAATATTAATCCTATTTTACCAGACAAAAATGCAAAAGAACTCTCTGAGGTCAATAGCTTGCAAGGCATTTCTAATCCTTCCCTTACCCACCTCACCACCCCTTTTCTCTTCTAGACCTATTATTAGACTAAAACCACAATAAGCTCTCAAAGAAGAAATATAAAGTGTGATTCCTAAGGAAGTATGTTATACTCTGAAAGAACTGCATGCATCTTCCAACTTATATAGACAGAAATTAGGGGAATATGTATGGAATGGATACTAAAGGTGTGGGATAATGGTGGAAGGAATATAAAGTTTGATCAAGCTGAATTAATTGATATGGTCTCACTAAGCTGAAATTCTGGATTCAGTGCTGTAGCTCACAGGGTTAGAAAGAGCGTTAACAGTTTGTTTGGGTGGCTGACTGAAACATGGATCAAAAAAAGGCCCAGCATATCTGAGGCTGGGATGCCCAATTTGCCCTGGTTTACAGTAGAAGAGGGAATAAAAAGGCTTAGAGAGACTGAAATGCTAGAATGGATTTACAATTTAAGACCTGCCCACCCATTCCAGGAATTTACAGAGAAATACTTTAACCAGGACTGTGAGGAATTAATTTGTAAGACTGACCCCATCTTCCCTGAATAGCTCTTACCTGTTGCTCAGATATTACTTTAGGGAGGGCTGTAATCAAAATAGAATCAAACATTATGGGGATGACCAGGTCTCTGGCCGTTAAAAGTCAAGTATGGGCAGTTGATCAGCAAAGTTAAGGTGGGAATGGCTAACACAATAAAAGGCAGATAGATTTAAAACAGCAATCAAAATAGTCTGAGTTTCATAGAGTTATGGCATTGGCTAATACTTCATGGGGTACCTACAAGTGAAATAGATGGGCTGTCTATGAAATTTCTTCTGGATCTCTACAAGCAAAAGAGTTCTAGGTGCAGTGAATAAAAACCTTAACTGGATTATAGATGCAGAGTAACACCACCACTTAATCAATTCCCAGACTGGGGACAGTGTACAGACCCAGAGTGCCTTGAATGAGCAGAAGACCCAGTCCCCTTGGGAAAGGATTCTGTTAAATTACCAAAAATTTATACAGTTAATCTTCCTCCCACCTTTCCCCAAGGAGACATACAGCCTTTTACCAGAGTAACTACATTGGGTAAAAGGAAATGGTGAGATATTTTGGGTATTATAATTAATGTCAGAAGCGATATTAATTCCAGGAGACCCAAAACATCACTGTGGTCTATCAGTCAAAGTAGGGGTTTATGGAGATCAGGTGATTGATGGAGTTTTAGCTCAGGTTCATCTCACAGTGGGTCCAGTGGCTCCATGGATCCATTCTATGTTTATTTCCCCTGTTCCAGAATGCATAACTGGAATAGATATACTCAGTAACTGGCAGAATCCCCACATTGGATCCATGACTTGGGAGTGAGGACTTTATGGTAGGAACAGTCAAGTGGAAGTCACTAGAACTGCCTCTGCTTAGCAAAACAGTAAATCAAAAGCAATACCATATTCCTGGAGGGATTGCAGAGATTAGTGCTACCGTCAGTGATCTGAAGAATGCACAGTTGGTGATTCCCACCACATCCCCATTCAACTGTCCTATTTGGATTGTGCAGAAAACAGATGGATCTTGGAGGATGACAATAGATTGTTGTAAACTTAAACAGGTGGTGACTCAAATTACAGCTGCTGTCCCAGATGTGGTATCAATGCTTGAGCAAATCATCACATCCCCTGGTACCTGGTATGCAGCTATTCTTCTGGCAAATGCCTTTTACTCAATTGCCATTAGTAAGGGCCATTAGAAACAGTTTGCTTTCAGCTTGCAAGGCCAGCAATATACGTTCATTGTCCTCCCTCAGGTGTATGCATCAACTCTTCAATCCTATGCCATAATATTGTTTGTGAGACCTTGATTATCTCTCCCTCCCACAAGCTATCACACCGGTCCACTATACTGATGATATGTTGATAAGACCTATTGAGCAAGAAGTAGTAAAGACCTTCAATTTATTGGTAAGGCAATTGCATGGGATATAAATCTAACAAAAATATAGGTGCCTTCCATCTCAGTGAAATTTCTAGGTGTCAAGTGGTGTAGGGCATGTTGAGATATCCATTCTAAAGTGATGGATAAGCTGTTGTATCTGACCCCTCTTACAACATAGAAAGAGGCACAATGCTTAGTTGGTCTCTTTGGATTTTGGAGACAACACATTCCTCATTTGAGTGTGCTACTCCCGTCCATTTACTGAGTGACCAGAAAAACTTAGTTTTGATGGGGAGCAGAACAAGAGGAGGTCTGCAACAGGTCCAGTCTGCTCTGCAACTGCACTACCACTTAGGCCATATCATTCGGCAGATCCAATGGCACTGGAAGTTTTCGTGGCAAATAGAGGTGCTGTCTGGAGCTTTTGGATGGCCCATACAGGAGAATCACAATGCAGACCCTTAGGATTTTGAAGAAAAGAACTGACATCCTCTGCATATATCTACTCTCCTTTTGAGAAACAGCTTTTGGTATGCTACTGGGCCTTAGTATAGACGGACCACTTAACCATGGACCATCAGGTTACCCTGAGATCTGAGTTGCCTATCATGAGCTGGGCATTGTCTGACCCACCAAACCATAAAGTTGGGTGTGCACAGCAGCTCTACATAACAAAATGGAAGTGTTATAGACCAGATAGGGCTTGAGTGGGTCCTGAAGGCACAAGTAAGTTACATAAGGAAGTAGCCCAAATGCCCATTGTCACCAACCATGCCATGTTACCTTCTCTTTCCCAGCCCATGGCTTTGGCTTCTTGGGGAGTCCCTTTTAATCAATTGACTTAGGAAGAGACAACTCAGACCTGGTTCACAAAGGTCTGCACAATATGCAGGTACCACCCAAAAGTGGACAGCTGCAGCACAACAGCCCTTTTCTGGAACATCCTTAAAGGACAGGGTGATGGCAAGTACCTGGTTGTTCATTTTGCTTGGAGGAAGAATTACCCAGAGCTGTGGTTTTACACTGATTCATGGGGTTTTGCCAATGGTTTGGTTGGATGGTCAGAGACTTGGAAGAAACACAATTGGAAAATTGGTGACAAAGAGGTCTGGGGAAAAAGTATGTGGCTAGACCTTTCTGAGTGGACAAAAAATATGAAAATATTTTTATCCCAAGAAAATGCTTACCAGAGGGTGACATCAGCAGAAGAAGATTTTAATAATCAAGTGGATAAGATGACCTGCTCTGTGACTAATGCTCAGCCTCTTTCCCCAGCAACTTCTGTCCTTACCCAATGGACCCATGAACAATGTGGCCATAGAGGCAGAGATGGAAGCTGTGTATGGGCTCAGCAACATGAACCTCCCCACACCAAGGCTGACTTGGCTGCAACCATTGCTGAGTGCCCAATCTGCCAGAATCAGAGGCCCACACTTAGCACCTTATATGGCACCATCCCCCACGGTGATCAGTCTGCTACCTAGTGGCTGGTTCATTACATTAGACCACTTCCACCATGGAAGGGGTAGTGATTTGTTTTAACTGGTATAAAAACACACTCTCGATATGAGTTTGCATTTCCTGCATGCCATGCTTCTTTCAAAATTACCATCTGTTGACTTATCTAATGTCTTATCTCCTGCCATGGCATTCAAAACAGCATTGCTTATGATCAAGGAACCCATTTCATAGCAAATTATGTGTGGGAATGGGCACATGCTTATGGAATCTGTTGGTCTTATCATGTTCCCCATCACCCTGAAGCAGCTGGACTGAAAGAACAGTGGAATGGCTTGTTGAGGACTCAATTATGGTGCCAACTAGGTGGCAGGGCTGGGGCAATGTTCTCCGTGGGGCTGTGTGTCTCATTCAGCTTCCACTCTATGGTGTTGTTTCTTACATAGACATGATTCATGGGTCCAAGAATCAAGATATAGAAATGGGAGTGGCATCATTCATTATTACCCCTAGTGATCCACTAGGAAAAATTTTGCTTCCTGGGTCTGCCACCTTAATCTCTGTTAGTCTATAGGTCTTAGCTCCAAAAGGAGTGCTTCCTCCAGGGAACATAACAATGATTCCATTCAAGTGAAAGTTAAGACTGCCACCTGGTCACTTTTGTCTCCTCTTACCTCTGAATTAACCTCTCATATTTTTTAATGTAACATTTTTTTGTGATCTATGTATCTTGCAAAAATACAATAGAAATGATGGGAGTGGGGTGGGAAATGGGGTATGTGGGAACCTCTTATGTTTTTTAATATAATGTTTTGTGTGGTATATTAACTTTAAAAAAAGATAATTAAAAAATAAAATAAAATAAAATAAGAATTATTGTACTGGCTGGGGTGATTGATCCTGAGTATCAAAGGGAAATAGGACTACATCTATATAATGAAGGTAAAGAAGAGTTTGCCTGGAATACAGGAGATCCTCTACAGCATCTCTTAGTACTGCCATTCCCTGTGATTAAAATTAATGGAAAATTGCAAAAACTCAATCCAATCAGGACTAACAATGGCCGAGAATCTTCAAGAATGAAACTTTGGGTCACCCCACCAGACAAAGAACCATGGCCAGCTGAAGTGCTTGCTGAGGGTAATGGGAAAATGGAATCAGTAGTGGAAGAAGATAGTGATAAATATGAAATTTGGCCACATGACCAGTTATAGAAATGAGGACTGTAATAGTCATGAATCTTTCTTCTTTGTTTTGTTATGAGTATGATTGTATATGTACATCAAACACATTTCTTTGTTTACTTCCCTAACATTTTACCTCATCATAATACAAGTTGTATTAGTTTCATGTCATCATATTTAAGGATGTCAAGTTTAGGAGTGAATATTACCCAAGGACTTGCACCTTATTCTATAGGTAATTAATTCATTCTGGTTGTATGCCAGAAAGTTGAGCATTGTTAGGTAGGAATATATATATATATATATATATATATATATATATATATATATATATAAATGTCTGTTATTGTTTTTACTTAGAACCTAAATATTGTTTATGGTAACAGATATGGTTGCCAAGTTGACACAGGGTGGACTGTGATGGTTATGGTAATGTGTCAACTCAGCCAGGTAATTGTGCCCAGTTGTGTGGTCAAGCAAGCACTGGGCTAATTGTAATACAAGGACATTTATGGGTTTTAGTCATCAGGGAGTTTACCACATAGATGTCTGGTTACATCTCTGATCTACTAGGGAGATTGCCTTTAGCAATGAGCACTGTTTTATCCAATCAGGTGAATGCCTTGTGATTTCAGCATTCAGAGAGAATTTCCCAGCTCGTCTTTGGACAGCCAGCATCTCCCAGAAACTCATCAATGAACTTCATTGGACTTTTTTCTGAGCACCTGGTTTGCAGCCATCTTGCAGTTTCTGGACTTGTACATGTCCATGGTCATGTTAGAGAATCTTATAAAATTTCATACTACTTACAGATACCTCCTGTTAATTCTTTTCCCCCTAAAGAACCCTGACTAATTATAAAAGAATAAGTTCTTAAGTACAAGCTTTATAATTTTGGGCTTGGCATATTGGCCTGTTTTCTTTTGTAAGGCATGGCTTATGTATCCAGAGATTTTTGCCATTTTATTTGAGAAAGTAGCAGGACTTCCCCAGTATGGGGCCTCTGCTGAGGAAACATACCTATGACAACATGAATACATTCATATCCCATAAATGTATACTTTAGGTGCATTTTCCCCCATATATCACCCCACTATCAACAACCTGTACTAGTGATGTACCTTTGTACATCACTCCTAAAAGAACGTTCTTATATTTGGCATTTAACCACAATCCTCGGCTACCCCAGACTTCACTGATTAGACAGTTGCCCATTTTATTTTCTATCTTTCTTTATAGCATCATGGATGGCCCCAAATTCCCCTTTCAACCACATTCACGCCAAACTTCAGTGCTGTTAGTTACACTCATATCGCTGCACCACCATCATCTCCATCCATTTCCAAACTGTTACAATGAAACTCATTATAAATTCTGCATCAATTAAGCCTTGGATCACCAAACACTACTCTTTCTATTTCCTGGTAACCTACTTTCCAGACTCTACTTCCATGAGTCTGCTTACTATCCTTAGTTCATATCAGTGAGATCATGCAATGTTTGTCCTTCAGTACCTAGCTTACTTCACCCAATCTAAGATTCTCTGGGTTTATCCATGTTGTCTCATGTGTCAATACTTCATTCCCTCTTACAGCTGAATAGTGTTCCTGAGTATATTTATTACACGTTTTGTTTACCCATTCCTCTGTTGATGGTTACCTGGATTGCTTATATCTTTTGACAATTGTGAATAATGCCATCATGGACATTGGTGTGCATATATCTGTTCATGTCCCTTGTTTCAATTCTTCTGGCTATATACCCATTAGTGGCATTGCCAGATCTCATTGTAATTCTATAGTTAGCTTCCTGAGGAACCACCAATCTGTCCTCCACAGTGCCTGCACCATTCTACATTCCCACCAGCAGTGAATGAATATTACTCTTTCTCCACATCCTGGCCAACACTCGTAGTGTTCTGTTTTTGCTATTTTTAATAGCAGCCAGTCTAGTAGGTATGAAATGATATCTCATTGATAGTTTGATTTGCATTTCTTCAATAACTAATGATGTTAAGAATCTTTAAATGGCCTTTACAGCCATCTGTATTTCCTATTAGAAAAGGGTTTGTTCAAGTCTCTTGCCAATTTTTAATTTTTTTTGTCATTTTATTATTGAGTTGTAGGATTTCTTTTTATATGTTGGATATTAGAATCATATAGGATATGTGGTTTCCAAGTATTTTCTTCTGTTGAGTAGGCTGACTTTCCACTTTTTGACAAACTCCTTTGAAGCAATTTTTTTTAAATTTTGAGGAGGTCCCATTTATCTCTTTTTTCTTTCATTGCTTATGCTTTAGGTGTAAATTTTATGAAGTCATTGCTTACCACAATATCTCACAGATGCTTCCCTACTTAATCTTCTAGGAGCTCTATTGTCCTGGCTCTTATATTTAGTCTTAGATCCATCTTGAGTTAATTTTTGTCTAGGTCATGAGATGGGATTCTCTTTCATTTTTTGTATGTAGATATCGTTCTCCCAGCACCATTTGTTGAAGAGATAATTCTTCCCAGTGGAGTGGACATGACAGCCTGGTCAAATATCATTTGGCCATAGATATATGCACCTATTTTGAAGAAGCATAATATCTTTAAGTCTCCTCTGCAGCAACTTTTTCAGGGGTAGGTTGAAACAATGACCACCCTCAGCACCCTGCACACAGTGACTGAAGTCAAAGGTTAAAAGCCACAATTGTTGCTTGGCCATGCCCACACCTGGTCTTGGAAAAGAGTATTTTTATGTCCTTGTTTTTCACCAGCAAGCTAGCTAGTGGCTGGACGCCATGGTGGCCTGGTGTGGGAGTGGAGGGTTGTACAAAGAGAGCAATTTACTGTTCTTTACCATAATTTGTCAGCCTTTCTCCTGCTCTTCCCGGTATGATTAGAGTATTCTACTGGCCTCTGGAGTTTGTAAATAGTATGTTCATACATTTCCTGCATGTTTAATAGTTGTTCTGATGGAAGGACTGAATCTTGGTACTCCCTAGTTTTCCATCTTCCCACAGTCCTCCTATAACTGTTTTTATTAGACATAGTACTTAGAATTGTTACTAACATGACTTAAGGCTTTTGTGATGTTGTGACAGAATTATTGTATTTCACATACGGAAAAATACGTCTTTTTGGGGTACAGAGGTGGAATATGGCTGTTTATACCTATGTATCTCAGAAAAAAAAACATATTAAACTTAATCCATTCCTGTGGCTATGAACCCATAGTAAATGAGATCTTTTTTAAAAAATTCATTTTCTAAACATATTACATTAAAAAAATATGAGGCCCCCATCACTCCCACTGCCCCCACCCCACCACTCCCCCCACAGCAACACTCTCCCCCATCATCATGACACATCCAATGCATTTGGTGAGTACATCTCTGGGCATCGCTGCACCTCATGGTCAATGGTCCACATCATAGCCTATACTCTCCCATGTTCCATCCAGTGGGCCATGGGAGGATCTACAATGTCTGGTAATTGTCCCTGAAGCACCACCCAGGACAACTCCAAGTCCCAAAAATGCCTCCACATCTCATCTCTTCCTCCCATTCCCCACACCCAGCAGCCACCATGGCCACTTTTTCCACACCAGTGCCACATTTTCTCGATTACTAACCACAATAGTTCATGAATAGAATATCAGTAAGTCCACTCTAATCCTTACAGTATTCCTCCTTCCTGTGGACCTTGGATAGGTTGTGTCCATTCCACATCTATGTCAAGAGGGGGCTTAGAATCCACATGGATACTGGATGCAATCCTCCTGCTTTCAGTTGTAGGCACTCTTGGCTCCATGTGGGGTGGTTGATATTCTTCAACTCCATGTTAGATGAGTGGGGTAAGTCCAATAAACCAGAGTGTAGGAGCTGAAGTCTGTTGAGGCTCAGGGCCTGGCTATCATATTGTCAGTCCAGAGATTCAGATCCCCTAGATATATCTTAAACCCCAGCACCAACTACAATTCCAGTAAAGTAACAGGAAACTCTTGTGAAAAGAGATCACATCTGAGTCCAGCTCCATCACGCAGAAACACCAACTCCAAAGAAGGGCCAACTGACATGGCAGTGAACTCCATCTGCCATCACTATAAAACCTGTGTGTCTCTTTAGCCCTCAAAAGAACCAATACCTGGGGTTGTATCTACTTTATCTGTCTCTGAGACTCTGCTCAGGTGTACATAAGGGCAATCCTTCTGACAACTTCCAGACTCTTTTTTAGAGACTCATAGCCATATAAACTCATTTGTCCTTTCCATTTCCCCCTTATTTAAGGTCAAACAGCATTTTTAACTCCTGTTATTATATGTAGACAGGGATATTCTGCTGGTCTGCATTGAACCTTTAATTCAAGGTCATTTTCTAGTTATGTCATCAGCTGGTACTTGGTAGTGATCTCTCGGTGCCAGGGAGGCTCATCCCTGGGTGTCATGTCCCACGCTGTGGGGAAGGCAGTGCATTTACATGCTGAGTTTGTCTTTGAGACTGGCCACTTTTGAGTAACACAGAGGCTGTCAGGAGGGAACTCCTACTCCTAGGCACAGTGCTGCTCTAGGCCTTGTTCTTATTTCAGGTGTATAGGCTCACAAGCATAGTCATTAGTATCAGGAGCTCACTGTTGGGCCCTATTTCCTTCCTGGTCCTTGCTGTTGCTCCCCTAGGGACCACGACAGAGCCCCCGCAGCAGCCAGGAACCCAGTACCCCCCCAGCTGTTGTTTTTAATTGTTTCCACTATGAGTATATCCAAACATTAAAATGAGATCTTTTGATGAGATTATTTCTGTTAAAATGTGCCCAAAGTCATTTAGGATGGGTTTTAATCCTATTACTGGAGTCCTTTATTAGCAGAATAAAATTCAACAAGAGAGATCACCATGGGAAACAAGAAGCTGAAGGTCAACAGAACCTCGAAGAGAAGAGAGAGACCAGGAGAAGCCACCAAGGATATTGCTATGTGACCAAGGAGCCTAGGACCAAGGATTGGTGGCAGACAGCCACAGAATGCTTGTCCAGAAGAAAGCATCTCCTTGATGATGCCTTGATTTGGACTTCCTTTTAGCCTCCAAAATATGAGCTAATAAATTCCCCTTGTTTAAGCCAACATATTGCATGGTATTTGCTTGAGCATACAAGGAAACTAATGCATTGACCAAGGCATGGATATTCCTCTTTTGTCCCAGAGGTTGCCATCATCCAGGAATACTATTTAATCTCCATGAATCAAGCACTTCTCCTGCCGAAAGACAGACACCCCCACTGTTGTTAGTTGACTCAAAGGGAATGCACAGAGGCTGCCACCTTGGCTGCTACAATCACTTCAGTGATCCCTTTAATCCTCCTTCTGGTTTTCCCTGACCCACACCCTTTCCCAGATTTCAGTGCTTCAAATTGGAGTACCATTTTTGCAGGAATATCTCCGGTACGTAATCTGTGCATGCCCTAGACTGCTGTTTCCCTCTTCATTTTGATTTTGCTGGCTTTCAGTTTCTCATGAATTCTTCAGCTTTAAGTACCTAGACAATTTCTCTTGTTGGTTTTGAGTCAATCTATGTATTTACTGTATATGTATATATGTATATATATAGACATATTTACCTATATATATTTATATATATGTATGCATGCACACACATACACGTATATGAACACACAAATATTTCTAAATTTTGTGAAGAAAAGAGTTTGGAGAGGATGAAGACAGGGTGTGGGGAAACCGCATGTGTATTTAGTCTGCTATTTTGATTTACGATTATAAATCTTATTCATCCTTCAGATCTCAACTCAAGCATAACTTTCTTCAAGCCTTCCTAAATTCTTTTTTTAAAAAGATTTATTTATTTATTTATTTCTCTCCCCTTCTCCCCCCACCTCGGTTGTTTGTTCTCTGTGTCTATTTGCTGTGTCTTCTTTGTCTGCTTCTGTTGTTGTCAGAGACACCCCTGCGTGGCAGGGCACTCCTTGCGCTCATCAGCACTGCACATGAGCCCATGTGGTAGACAGATGCCCTAACCACTGGGCCAAGTCCGCTGCCAAGCCTTCCTAAATTTTTTCAGTTGTTATTGCACTCTCCCTTGTTCTTCCACTCTAGTCACAGAAGGAGTAGAAAAAAATCACATCATCATGAGAAATGCTGAAAGGAAATATGACATTCAACACCTACTCCAAATTACTTGTTTGTCTGTTTTTGTTTATTATTATGATTGAAATAATGAAACTGCTCTAATGATTGAAGTGATGAATGCACAACTATGTGATTATACCAAATACCATTGATTGTACACTTTGGATGAATTGTATACTTTATTAATATGTATCAATAAAATTGATTTGTTTAAAAATAGCTCTCAATAAAATAAAAATAATTGGATATTCCTCAAAATGAATATATATTAATATATAAACTTATACATATATACACAATATGTATGTGTATATGTATATATATGCACAATCAAGCTAAAAGCCAATATCATTCTAAATGATGAAATGTTAGAAAGAATTCCCTCTGTCAGTTAGAAGGCAATAATTAACCGGCAGCCACAACCACTGGTCACATTTAGCCTCTCACTCCATTCCTATCATTGCTAACTCTATCCTTTGGCAATTCCCATGACTTAAGTCATAAAGGGAATTAACAAGAATTGTTTTCCTCTTTCTTGAATTCTAAATATTTGAGGTTAAATTATTGGGATCATTATTACTCCAGGTCACAAAAAATGCAAGTAAGCTGTAACTAAGTTTCTTTTGACCCTAAAAAGTGAGGTTGCTTTAAGATTTTTCCCTACCCAAAGCCTATTCAAATAAGATTTTTTTTATACTGTTAGTTGTTAGGTATTTACAGAATAAAGGTTATCCCAGTGATATATTTTATTTTGCTTTCTCCAGAAAATGTGTCTGTCTGATAAAATTCTAAATGCTGGTGTTTTTTTAGAGATTTATTTATCCCTCCCCAGCCCCTCATTGTTTGCACCTCATTTGTTTGGACTGAACCCGGGACCTCCAATGTGGGAGGGAGGTGTTTAATCACTTAAACTACCTCCATTCCCTGCTTTGTCATGTCTATTATTATGTTTTTTCCTCTTGTGACCCTTGTTGCATTATCTCGTAGCTTCAGCTCATAGAGAACACCTGTCGTGCCAGTCATAGTTCTGCTTGTCCTTCATAGGAGGTACTGGGAACCTCCACTCCCTGCTTTGTTGTTTTTCTCTTCATTCCTTTCTTCTTGTGTCTCTTGATGTGTCATCTTTTGTGTCAGCTTGCTGTGCCTGCCCAACACTCCAGCTCATCATCTTCTTTAGGAGGCACTAGGAACCAAACCGGGGACCTCCCATGTGGTAGGTGGGAGCCCAATTACCGGAGCCACATCTGCTTCTGTTCATGTATTTTAAAATCAGAAATAGAAGGTATATATCTTGATTTGCCCTACCACACTGCAATTGATGGCTTAGCTTTGGTAAAGTTTTATTGCAATTTTGAACTCAAAGCTTAGATTGAATTTTTTCTGAACCAAAAGAGCTGCCCTCAACCGCTGTTACTAAACACTGAATGGCTTTGGAAGTTAGCTTTTGCTGTAGATTTGATAATGTTTCTTCGTGAATTCAACTATCTGGTCCTTTACAGAAAGAGATTGTCAAATCTTGATCTAAATGCTTCTTCCAACACAGCTACTACTGTGTATTTTGCTTTAGAATCACATTCATTTCAGCTTCAAACTATTATTTTTATGAGTCCTGCCTTTACCAACCACTGGGAGACTTCCCATCCCCCAATGTGTGCTTCACCGCTGGAGCTGGTGCCTGTGGGGGCTCCCATTTTGGGAGCACCCACCAGCCACGCCCTGTGTCTGCAGCAAGGCCGCCCAGCTTTGTTTCCCACGTTGCACTCCAGTGCTCTTGCTCTCTATATGCTTTTAATGCTTCCATTTTCTGAATTAAAAAGTAAAATAAAATTGAGTCTCTTACCCTTCCCCCCCAAAAAACCCCATGCCTCCTGGTAATAACTACAGAAAGTGGTATTTCCACAAGCATCCATCAGCAGTTTCCACACCACTGGTTCCATCAATATTCAGAATGCCTTCCTTGCTACTTCTTATCTCCAGCATGCCTCCTTCACCATCTGGGCTGCTTTTGCTCATCCTCATTCCTCTGCCTGGGCTGCTTCTACTCTCCTGTCACCCCCAGCTGTACTCTTTACCTAGACCTAGATAGTGCCAACTCACCTTTCAGTTCCCAGCTTAATCATTGTCTCCCCCAAACTAAGTTAAAACCCCTTTTAATTTGTATTTTATTTATCCACAGCCTGTTGCAGGTTTTAACCATTTAATTATTTAATTTCAGTCATTTAAGTTCTAGTAGGGTGTATTTATATTTTGTTCATTACTGTATCCCTTAGGGTCTATCACAGTTCTGGGCTCATAATTAGTGTTCAAAGAGTATTTGTTGACAGACTATTGCTTCAGGCAGATAGCTGCTCTACTGGAATGGATTGATTTACAACCTGAGGTCTCTCCTTTTCCAATATCCTTCCAGTCCATCTGCCTGGGATTTGAAATTCCCACCATTTGTTATTTCTCTATGCTGAGACTTTGAGGATACATGTGAGAATGCAAATATGGTGGTTGTTACTTGTTACTAGGAAAGAGATCTTAGCCCAGATTAGCATCCTTCCTCATAAGGTCCTTTGGGATAAATATTAAAGTGGTGGGGTGGAGGAGGGGGTTGGTAGAGAAACACTACTACAACATAAATTCTGAAGGGGGCTTTTCAGAGTAGCCTCCAAACACTCACTGTGAGGTCACTGTGAGGAAGCAGGACGGGGATGCGGAGAGAGTTAAGAAGCCATATCCAGACTTAATTCACATCTCATCTTAAGTTAAGAGTCTATGTACATTGTTTTGGTTTTTGTATTGGAATTTATTTTGCAGAGATGGGGACTTTATTTTGTGAAGAAGACAAATTCTAATGTTTTTATCAAATGACATTGTGAGATTTATAATTAGATAATAGTGTCTGTCTCCTAAAGAGACTGCCAGTTTGCAAATTATTCTCACCAGATTATAGTGGGATCAATAGGAGCTGAATAATTAAAATTCGATACTACTATGTCTCAATAACACTGTGGAGAATGATGTATAACAGATTTAATTGAATTTGTCAGATACCATGGCTACATGTATAGATCACAGGAGTTATTTTTAGAGTTATGTACTTGGTTTTCCGATGAGTCTTGCAATGGGCCTTTTAACATTCGAGGCGCCCCCTTAGCTCTGGATTGCTGTGCTCTGGGACTGCTGACAAGGTCAGGGAACGCTGAACTGACTTTGACAAACTGACTTTGACAAACATAGTGGCATGGAGGAGTTGGTTACTAAATGAATGCATGGGGAAAGTTGATTTTGGGTACAAACGTGTCATAAAAGATCAGATGCACCTATTACCTAATAATTTCTACCTTATGACAGTTTGTCAGCCACTGGAGAGAAAATTCTGGAATAACTAATGGCAACTTAAGTTCAAGCCCTTACTGTGACACATACGGTACCTGTGACCTTTGAAAGTCACCGAACCACTCATTTAAAATGACAGGGATAATGGCTTCTATTTGCTTTTCCTGCTTCTAGGTATTATGAGGGATAAGATAAAGGGCTTTAAAGAGCTTTGTGAGCTGTGGTGCACTATGAACAGTAAAGTGTCATATCTTATTTTTCTAGTGTTGCCTCCATTTGTTCACTTGTGTATTCATTCATCAATCTATTCAATTGTTTATCCATTTAACCATTTATACAAACATTAATTCAATGAAATTTTACTAAGGGTGAACTATGCCAGGGCCTGTGCATAGTTCTTTTCCTTGGGGAGGCACAAAGTCTTGTGGGGACCAAATACATACACAATTATGTGCTATAAAGTGTTATAGGTATCAAGATAGCAGCATATACTAGTTATGGGGGAATAACTTGGGTCATGGTAAGGAGATCAGGAAAGATGTCAAAGAGAAAGTAAAAATGATCTATATTTTGAATTTTGGGTAGGTGTTCATAAAACAGATTGGGTAAAGGTGGGAGTAGCATAAAAAAGGTAGAGAGAGTAGCATAAAAAGGAACATAAGTATGAATTAGTCTGGTGTACTCAAGGAACTCTAAGCAGTTTGGTGTATTTAGAGAGATGAAGCTGGAGAAGTAGGTTAACCTGGCTTATGAAGTGGTCTAAAGGTTATTTGAGGATCTTGGGTCTTTAAGCTAAGGGCACTGGAGAGCCGCTAGGAGCTTTAAGCAAGGAAGTGTGTTTTAGTTTGCCAAAAGACTGACAATGCAAAGTACTGGAAATGGGTTGTCTTTTATTAAGGGAACTTATTTGGGGTAAAAGCTTAGAGTTCCAAGGCTGTGAAAAGTCCAAACCAAGGCAACATAAGAGGTGCTTTCTCACGGATGTCAGTTATTGCTGTTTCTGTTGTCTGGCACATAGCAAAGCAAGATGCCCACTGATCTTTGTTAAGGTTTCAGCCTTACCTTATGGGCTCACCATCTCTTATTGAGCTGCTCCAGAGGCCCTAGCCTCTTGGGGACTTGGTGCTTAAGTGATCCTCTAATCCTCTTTTATATGGCAGGATCAAAAATGGTAGTGTCCCTTTCTTGTGTCTGTGTCTGTCTTTCTCCGCATTTCTGTTTGTATCAGACGCAGTAAAAGGGCAGAGACTCAACCTTTGTCACACCTCACTGATGTAGTCTAATTGGAAGCCCTAAAGCTATCTTATCAAATAATTTAATCAAAGGACTCTCAATTGATTTAATGCAATCAAAAGGTATCACACCCAAGGGAATAGATTAGCTATAAAACATAATCTTTCTCTTTTTTCAATTTGTAAAATAATTTAACCTGCCTTAAAGTGGTATTAAGAGAACTGCCTTGAGTTAGAACCTTCTGGGAGCAGTGGGGAGGGTGAGTTGCAAGGCAGCATGGCTAGAAGCAAGGAGACCATTTATAAAGTTATTATAATAGTTCTGGGGAGAGATGATATGGATCTGAATCAAGATTTAAATCCCAGGTGTGTAATGACTTAGCAGTGCCACCCAAGTGATGGGAGGTTTCTAGACAACCTCCTTTTCTTTGACAATTTATGAATTTTCATCCAAATGCAGTTGGCTGTCCAGTATTCACAATCTTAGGGACTGAATCCACCATCCTTTCATCCACACAGGTCAGAAAACTGCCCCTTCCATATCCTGGAAATCTATCTCCAAAATCTCTTTCCATCCTCACTGCCACTATCCTAGTCCAGACCACTACCATATTGTCCCCTTCCAATCAGAAATTCACACTACACCCTAAAAGGGTCATTGAAGACTCAGAGTGTAAAGAAGAGTGGCATAAGATGAACCTCAATTCTTCTGGTCCCCAGCATCTTTTTTAACACAGGGCAAAGTAAATACTTTGAGAAGTACTTGGTTATCTTGTTTCATTTGATGAGAAGAGGTAGCATTCATTTTTGGTTCATCAAGCTGTCTGAAGACAAACCAGTTATTTTTTCTCTTGAAGGTGATGGGAGTAGTGATTTATAGAATCTTGTCTTCCACATACCTTATTTCCCTCCCTCATATAGGGTGGAGGTGGACAAGTTTCACCTATTTTTAAAATTGGCTCACACAGTCTAACTATTAAAAACTTAGCCAGGTCTCCTTTGTTTGGTTTTCTCATAGTTACACTCAAGTACAAATACATTTTTCTCTGTTTCTTTAATTTATGCTACCCAGCATTGTTCGTTTTACAAATGTTTGTGGAACTGGTACCTTAAATAAATGGAGGAGAGAGTTGCAATCATCATGGGGTTTCACAGACTCGTGAGGTGTTCTAGGTGGAAAAGGTCATAGGAGTGCTCTGTGCCAAGTCCCTGGAAACTATGTACTAATTGACACAATGGAAATAACTCTGTCTGTGCAGTCAGACACACATACCTGGATGAAAATCCCTTTTCTACCACTCGAAAGATTTGTGGACTTGAAAAAGTCACATAAGCCCTTGGAAACGATAATTCTTTATCTGTAAAGTAAGTAATATAATAACTGGTTGGAAAAAATGAGGGGAGTAATCGATACAACTAATCTTGAGCACAGTATTTGGTACAGGCAAGAGCTCTGTAAATGTTAATTTCTTTTATCTCCTTCCTTTATTTTTATTAATGAGTTTAGTGAGGCTAAGAGAAGTGATTTTTTTCAAGGTCATTAGAGCTGGATAAAATCCAGATTTGAACACATCTCCTGTTACCCTGCTCTTATTTGTGGCTATACTTAGAAAGTCCTTTGCTCTGGTACAGGAAAGGGTAAATCTGGAATTGGGAAGACCTTGCGT
Source organism: Dasypus novemcinctus (assembly GCF_030445035.2). NCBI lineage: Eukaryota > Metazoa > Chordata > Mammalia > Cingulata > Dasypodidae > Dasypus > Dasypus novemcinctus. The sequence continues at coordinate 145,666,862 of NC_080704.1, read as the reverse complement.
TGCTGAGAAGATATGGGCAGAGGGGAAAGAGATGAGGGGGAATGTGAGGCTAGGGAAGAGAAGATAGACATCATCTTCCTCTTAATTTTCCTGAGGGCTAAAATTGCTGTTTTTATCTCCCAAAATGTCATGTGGTCTCATTCATCATTGATGAATTCTACTTACAGTAAGTTTACCTGCACTTAGCATACTGGGCTGCTGGAGATAGGGATACATCTGATTCTAAGGGAGCATCCCAGCAGAATGTTAGATGATAGGAGGAGCCTATGTGAATACATGAATGTATCTCCAACAATTAATAGCAGGCAGAATTTACACTTGTTTCAGAGAGAATTGCTTTGAGATCATTTGGCTATTTTTTCAATGTTTCAAATAGGATGCCATTAGGAGACTGAAATTTATTTTAAGTACTGCTATTTACAACTCAAAGCTACAACAAATGGCATTGGTGTTGGATATTTCACATGGGTGCTCCCAAGGTTATTGCACTCAGACATTTATTATCTTTTCTACTTATAAATATTTACTTCCATGAATAAACTGGCACCATGGCTCAGTTCCTATTTTTTCCAATATGAATGCAATCAAAGTAATGTCAGTAAACACAGTAAAAATCAACTTGATGTTGCTGATCATGAGGCTCTGGCGTCTAAATGGTGTGAACTCTGCTTAATTCATCTTATCTGTTTGCCTACCTAAAAGACATGCTATCTCTTCACGTCTTTTACTAGTGAATTATAAATTACAGTTGACAGCTTGGTATACTTCTGATAGCAAGATAATGCTGCTGATTTAGTCAATTAGATAGGACATGTCCTTTGAATTGGGTCTCTGTGGGGTTTCTCTGAGTCAAATATTTTTTCTTTTATGGTCCTCTTTGTGTCCAAATACCAAGAGCTCTTCAAAGGCCAGGCTGTGGTCACTGTTAGGGGCTCACATTGGGACTGGGGTTAGCTTGGTACGAGGGGACACAGTGACAATAGCTGTATAATTTACCTTTGGTGGGATGGTTAGTTCAAGTTGACCCCCTATTAACTTTCCCTGAAACCCCAAAGTTCATTTACTTATATGATCCAGCACTTAGTACATATTATTCAGAGAAAGTACAGCTCTGAGAGAAAGAAGTCCGAAGCTGGAAGGTGGAGGGCAAAGGAAGAAAGATGGTTAGAAGTTGGTCCAGCCTGGGAGAACACATGGATCAATAGCCACTGTGGGAAGCCCGAGGGAATCAGGGCCTGCCAGATGGATGGTATAAAAGATGTCATGGAGACATCACCTACTTCACAACTTTGTCTTTGATGCCCTCTGTGGAATCCAGGACTTCCCAGTGTAGGCATGTTAAAAGGAAGCATTTTGGAATATCACATGTGGAGTGACAATATGATTTTTGTTCTTTCCACTCTTGAAACCATCATGGACTACCACTGAAGTGTTAACTACTCCCAGGCCCTTTGGTAGTCAGAACCTCTTCATGCAGGGAATTCCAGTCTGGTCCTGTAGGATGCTGTTTAACCTAGAGGTCTGAGCCTGTTGCCAGCCTCTCACATGGGAGAGGACAAGTCTTCACTTGGCTGCTGAATGTGCTATTGGATGTGATAATCAGAGAAGGTAAAATGTCTCAGAGGAAAATCCCTTTAAAGGCATCCAACTTTTGTGTTTCCACAGGTGCCTGTAGTGCACCTTTGCAAAGAAGACAGGGAATGCTCTTGGTGTCTGCCAGGGGACATATGCTAGAATGTAGTTGTACTGCAAGTCAGTTTAACAAGACTTGGTGAAGAATCAGGCCAAGCAAGATGATTTTTGCTTAGGAGTGCACTAAAACAACAGTTCCCAAAACTGATGCAAATCAAAACCACCTGGTGAGATTGTTAAACATAGGGATTTCAGGACCCTAAACTTGAGGATTCTGCTTCATTCCATCTAGGCCAGGGAATGTGTACATTTAACAAATGCTTCAGGTAGTCCTGTTACCATTAGTGCTTGAAACTACTGCAATAACAATTCATTATTTCAAATTCTTCAAATTGTACTTTGGTCATTCAGATGTGAGTTGAGCTGCAACTTCTATTGGGGTCTGATAAGAGGATTGCTTTCGCAATGGAACACTTCGAACAAGTTCAAAATATGAAGAAAGGTGTATCTACATAGGAGGTACTCTGATTCTATAAGAGTAAGGTACTTGCAAATGCTGTCAGAATATTGTTTTATGTACTAAAAATGAATAGTTCATTTAAATTATGGCAGGTCTTCTTTGTAGTAAGTTCCATAAGGGCCTCTCATATGTAATGCTTGCCTTTTCAAGTTTAGATTAATGTTGAATGAAAGAATGAAATTCTCCTTCTTGTAAAAAATAAATAAACAGAAGTCCATAATTCAGACTGGCCTCCTGATAGCTTATCTAAATGACTAATTTTTTACTATAGCAGATCATGATGACAGGGGGTGAAAAGGGGTGAATAGTAGTTTAATTATAAAGAGATACTTCAAATAAAAGATTTTTGTTCTTTTTGATATAAAAATCTGTACCAGTGATTCCCAAGGAAATTATATTTTCATCAAGCCCAAATCACTAAAATCAGAAAACAGTGGAGGAGAGACAAGGACTGGGGAATGAGAGAAAGAGGAAGATGGGAATAGAGAGCTACACAGATAATTGAATAAGCCTCTGAGATCATGGATTGTGGGTATGTGTGTGTGCATGTGTGTGAGAGGTGTTTCGAGGACTTTGCTTTCTCCATCCCTATCCTCCTTTTAGAGTCCAAAACAGGGTGGGTGTATAGGAAGATTTGGAAAAGGCCATCAGCCAGCCTAAACCCACCAAATCCTCAGCAATCCATTCTCTAGCAGCATCCCAGCTCTCCTGCTGGCTTCCCACCCACACGGGTGTAGCTGCACTCTTTATAATGCATCAACCTAGCTTGCTGACTACTTTCCTATCCTCATCCTGAGGCTCACAGACCCAATCAGCCACTTTCTCTGCCTTTGAGGGTAGGAGGTCAATGTAAGCATGAGTACCTATAAATAGGAGGCAGAGGAGCAATGACAAGAAATTGTGATTGCAGAATAAGGAGGTCTGATTAAATAAATCAAAACTAGGGAAACTGGATCCTCAAATACAGAAAGGAGGTGGAAGGGACAGGTGTGGTGTATAGAGCATTGGGATGAAACATATGTTCCCAATTCCCTTGTATCTCCATAAGCTTGAAGGAATACACAGCAAATGTGGGAGATATACTTGGGGGCAACGCAAAGGAAAGTTTGATCATCTATCATAATAGGCAGTCATAAGGTATTTTATTCTATTTTTGATTGTTACAAATCATAGTATTGTTTAGGACAGTGCTTCTCAAACTGTAATGTACATAGAAATTACCTAGAGATATTGTTTAAATGCAGATTCTGATTCAATAGGCATTGGAAAGGGCCTGAGTTTCTGCATGTATAACACCCACCTATAGTATAGGTGAGCACAATGGGGGAAGTTTTTGAGAAGGACATAAACCATGAGCTAGACAGTGAAGAATAAAGGTCACTGTGGCAGTCAGTGAGATCCTGCTGAGACGTGCATAAACTTAACTTCTGGATTGACCTCCCTACTCACTTTGAGTCTCTTAGCCATAAATACTCATTTGTATTTCATATTTCCCTCCTTTGTTCAAACAGCAGGATTCCTGAGGGCTCTAGAGACATCCAGATACTATAAGCAGAGCAGCAAAGCTCAGGAATGTGACTCTTTGTCAATGGGCCTTACTTTGGAATTTATGCACCCGAGTGTAGCAGAGTTAAACTCATTGATAGTTTCCCTACACAAGACTCTTCTGCCCCTTCTATTTGAACCTATAGTTAGTACTATAGTTTATAGGTATATGTCCAAGATACTTAAAACTTTGGGCTTTCCATGTACCAGTCAGGCCCTGAATCTCAGCAGAATTGCAACATGTACTCTCCAGTTCATTGGACTCACCCAGAACAACTAACAAGGAGATCATGATGGACAACACACAACTCAAGAAACAGAGAGAGTCTGCAACTGCAAGGAAGAAAGTCTCATCATCTGCCCCATGAAATCTAAGCCCCTCTCCAATAGAAAGAGTGGGTAACACCACCCCCAAATCCTCAAGATTGGGGAATGAACAATGGACTAAAGTAGACTTATTATTGACTTATTATTATTCTATTATAGACATTATTATTATAGCAATGGAAGAACTTTTATCATTAATACGAAAGTAGTGACCACCAGAGGTTCTGAGGGTAGGGAGAGGGAAGAATAGGTGTAATGTGGGAGCATTTTTGGGACATTAGAATTGTCCTGCAGGACATTGCAATGGTGGATATAGGCCATTATGCATTTTGTCAAAACCTATAAAATTGTGTGGAGCAGAATGTAAACTATATAGTTCATGGTTAGTATCAATGCTTCAATATGTGTTCATCAATTGTAGCAAATGTATCAAAATAATGAATGATGTTGTCAATGTGGGAAAGTGTGGGAAGGAGAAGCAGTGGGGCATATGGAAATCCCTTATACATTTTATGTAATATTTATGTAATCTAAAGTTTCTCTAAAATTAAAATAATTTTAAAAGAATAAATGTTAGATTTGGATAGACAAGGATGAGTGGTAGTGGGCATCCTGTGCTGTGGAGGCTGAAATAAAGACACTGAGGATGGGATAAGCATGATATCTGCCCAGGACAAGAAATGGCTGGTATTTGCAAGACAAAGACTCATTTGAGGAATTAGGAGAACATAGAGTTGGGTAGGTAGGGTGAGGACATTTTAAGAAGGGTCTTCTTGAATGCCAGCCTGAGGAGTTTGAATTTTACTCTGTGAATAAAGTTCCAATGATCAATTTTGGGCAGAAGAATGACATGATGAAAGGGGTGCCTTCAAAAGAACTAATTTTATTACAGCAGTGTATAGTAAGGTCAAAGGGAAGACTATCTTGGAAAAAGGTAAATATCAATTGCAGTAAGACAGGTGCAAGGGCATGAGGCCCTGGATCAGGGTGGCAATAAAGGGTTTGTAAAGGAAGTCATCTCCCTAGGAAACAACAGTATTCTGTGACAAATTGAAGGACCTGTGTCTTTCTGCTTTTCCTGCAAATCACTTCATTCAGAAGCGGTTGGGCCAAGGTTTATCTCATCCGTGCATTTTTTGAAGTTCTTGTTAAACTCCTGAAAATAAGAGTGTGAATTGAGATGGTTCCTGTGACCTTGTGGTAGAATAAAACCTCTCTAATATTGCTGAAGAAGCCAAAAGGTGATGTTCTAAATGTTATATAAAATTCTGAATTGATAGGACAAATGGTTGTCAATAAACCTCATGAGATTGTAACTACTGCTGAAACACTAGGTCATAGACCAACCTTGGAAAAGCTAGAAGTGAAGAAAGCTATTTAGGCTGCTTTTTATTTACAAGGTATGTGTGACTAGAGACCACACTGACAAGAGCACAATTATAAACTTAGTTTTCATCTGGAAGGTATTTGAGGGCAATGCTTGATATGCTGTGGGAACTAAAGGTTAAGAGTAAGAAGTAATTATGGGTTTTGTCCTCTCAGGATTTGTGAGGCCCAATCCTGATGTTCCTCTGCCCTTTCCAATATCTATATGTTGTCTCCACAGTTTGATAGTCATCCCCTGGGTTCACTTGATGGTTAAACAAAGTGACATGATGCCCCTATTCCTGGTCTGTGAATTGAAGGTGGCGTGGCGCCAAAAAGCTCCTTACCTTGCCTTATAAGTCTGCTCTCTCCCTCTCTATAAAGCCTCTCTCCCCGCCCTTTCTCTCTTTCCCTCCAACCCCTGCCTCCCTCTTTCTCTCTCCCCCTCCTCTCCTCCTACCTTGTGATTCACACAGAGCAGTTAATTTGATTTTTAATTACTCTCTTCTTTGTGTCTTTCCTCTGAGGGCTCACTCCTCACCTTGTGTTCTGTGCAGCTGATCTCAAAGGAAGTGCACTCACCTTGCCTATCTTGGACACATTATGCAGAGTCTCTATTTAAATAGAGGCTTTGTTCTCTGAGTTAGGGGAGAGAAGGAGGGGTGATTTAAAAATCCTGCTGGGAGTCTGAGAAAGCAGGCTGGAGTACTGTCTGTAGAAGTCAATAGGCTTGTTTTAAGCAGGCATTGTGTATTCTATCATAGGCAGCTCAAACAAATCAATTTCAATTCACTTGTCCAACAAAAGGAGCTATTATTTAGAAACTGAATAGCCAAAACTCCCATAATATATTGTGAAAAGTTATTGTAGTTTTTACTGAGAACTAGCTTATGATGAAATTGTTTAGAAGCAAAATGTAGATATTTTCAGAATATAAATTCCAGAAGTATTGATTAGTAGCAGTTGAAGAATGAGCCACATTTCTTTCTAAATGTGGTGTCCCTGTGATATCCATCCAGCACTGAAATCAGAGTACATTGCAGGCCAGATACCTGGATACCAGTCACAGTGTTCTTATTTTGACAATAGGCACAATTAACACCAGGGGAGGGTGTTTGTTAGTTAAGAAGATTACCGTACTCAAGGCTGAAGTTCATTCACCTTTAAAGAGCAAATCAGCTCATAAATTTGACTCCCTTACATTTCCCTTACAAGAATGGCTGTTGCTGCCTCTATATTTTATGTTAATTATACGGCTTGGCATATTACCAGTAAAATGTTGAAACTCCCTGTAGGAGTAACATTTAAGACTTGGTTCATTAAAGTTTCATGTATCCCTTTTTGCACAGTTTACATTAAAAAAAAAACAAGATATTTGACTTGAGACAAGATTTATGCCTCCCCCAATTGGTTGATCATGTATTTTTCTATTTATCAGGACTCTGTGCATATTTCCTAATTTCCAGTTACATTTTGGAAAATGGCTACACTTTACTCTATGTATTGCTATTTTCAATTGAAAGATATCCCTCTCCCTGCATCTTCCATGAATGCAAGAACTTAGGTTTCTTACAAAATTCAGGTATATTCAACTTATGGGAAAGCATAACAACACCATCAGCATACTTTCTTTTTTTTTTTTAATTGATTTTGTAAAAATATTACATTAAAAAAAATATAAGAGGACCCCTTCAACCCCACCCCCCCACCACCACCACTCCCCCCCCCCCCCCCAGCAACACTCATTCCCATCATCATGACACATCCATTGCATTTGGTAAGTACATCTCTGGGCACCTCTGCACCTCATGGTCAATGGTCCACATCATGGCCCATACTCTCCCCCATTCCATCCAGTGGGCCCTGTGAGGATTTACAATGTCCGGTGATTGCCCCTGAAGCACCATCCAGGACAGCTCCAAGTCCCTAAGACGCCTCCACATCTCGTCTCTTCCTGCCATTCCCCATACCCATTAGCTACCATGTCCACTTTTCCCGCTCCAATGCCACCTTTTCTCTGTGGACATTGGATTGGTTGTGTCCATTGCACCTCTGTGTCAAGAGGAGGCTCAGTGAGCCCCTGATGCTAATGACTATGCTTGTGAGCTGATAAGCCTAAAATAAGAACAAGGCCTAGAGCAAAATTGTGCCTGGGAATTTCCTCCTGTCAGCCTTCATGTTACTCAAATGTGGCCAGTCTCGAAGCCAAACTCAGCATGTAAATGCAATGCCTTCCCCCCAGCGTGGGACATGACACCCGGGGATGAGCCTCCCTGGCACCGAGGGACCACTATCAACTACCAACTGATGATGCAACTGGAAAATGACCTTAAACGGAAGGTTCAATGCGGATCAGCAGAATATCCCTGTCTACATAAAATAACATGACTTTAAAATGCTGTTTGACCTAAAGTAAGGGGGAAATGGAAAGGAGAAATGAGTTTATATGGCTACGAGTTTCTAAAAAAGAGTCTGGAGGCTGGCAGAAGGATTGCCCTCATGCACAACTGAGCAGAGTCAGAGAGACAGATAAAGCAGATGCAACCCCCAGATATTGGTTCCTTTGAGGGCTAAAGAGACCCATGGGAGTTATGGTCATGGCCGATGGGGTTAACTACCAGGTCAGATGGCCCCTCTTTGGAAATGGTGTTTATGTGTGATGAATCTGGACTCAGATGGGATCTTCCTTCCTAAGACTTTCATGCTAATGTGCTGGAGGTGCAGTTAATGTTGGGGTTTAAGATATATTTAGGGGATTTGAATCTCTGGACTGACAATGTGATAGCCAGGTCCTGAGCCTCAACAGACTCCAGCACCTACAATCTGATTTATTGTACTTACCACACTCAGCTAAGATGGAGTTGAAGAAGGACAACCACCACACCATGGAGCCTAGAGTGATTACAACTGAAAGTGGGAGGATTGCATCCAGCATCCATGTGGAATCTGAGCCTCCTCTTGACATAGAGATGCAATGGACACAACCAATCCAATGTCCACATAGAAGAGGTGGCATTGGATTGGGAAAAGTGGACATGGTGGCTGATGGGTGTGGGGAAAGGCAGGAAGAGATGAGAGGTGGAGGCGTCTTTGGGACATGGAGCTGCCCTGGATGGCGCTTCAGAGGCAATCACTGGACATTGTAAATCCTCACAGGGCCCACTGGATGGAATGGAGGAGAGTATGGGCCATGATGTGGACCATTGACCATGAGGTGCAGAGGTGCCCAAAGATGTACTTACCAAATCCAATGGATGTGTCATGATGATGGGAATGAGTGTTGCTGGGGGGGGGGGGGGAGTGGTGGGGTGGGGGGGTGGGGTTGAATGGGACCTCACATATATATTTTTAATGTAATATTATTACAAAATCAATTAAAAAAAAAAAAAGAGGAGGCTCAGATTCCACATGGATACTGGATGCAATCCTCCCGCTTTCAGTTGTAGGCACTCTAGGCTCCATCGTGTGGTGGTTGTCCTTCTTCAACTCCATCTTAGCTGAGTGAGGTGAGTCCAATAAATCAGATTGTAGGTGCTGGAGTCTGTTGAGGCTCAGGTCCTGGTTATCACATTGTCAGTCCAGAGATTCAGATCCCCTAAATATATCTTAAACCCCAACACCAACTACAACTCCAGCACAGTAGCATGAAAGTCTTATGAAGAGAGATTCCATCTGAGTCCAGATTCATCACGCATAAGCACCAGCTCCAAAGAAGGGCCATCTGACATGGCAGTTAACCCCATCTGCCATGACCATAGCACCCATGGGCCTCTTTAGCCCTCAAAGGAAGCAATACCTGGGGGTTACCTGTTTAGAATGCTCGGAGGGGATGGTCCGATGCGGGACGGGCTCCTGGGGAAAGTCTGAATGCTCATTTTGCCAGAGTGGGTGGCACCATTGGGTAGAGACCCAAGTAGTGAGAGTGGGGTGGACCCACATCCTTGGGAGGACTAATGCAATCAAATAGAGGGAACTGTATCTCTCGAGAGAAAGGGTGGCTCCCAGGGCATTGGGGCAGTTGAGCAAGTTAGGCCCTGAACACTATTTCAACTATCTCTGGACGTGGATCCTCGGGAAACGGAGGTTGGCTGTCACTGTGGGCACCAAGGTGGATGGGAAAATGGATGCTAAATGTGTGGAACCAAGGTAAATGGGGGTTAAGAGAGGAGTTTCACGAGAGTACACAAGGATGGATATAAAACATGTAATATTACACCATAGCATATAGGAGACGACAGACTGATAATGTAAACCATAATGTAAAACATAGGATAACTAAAAAATTAGAAAACTGTGTATCCTAAAGTAAGCACCACAATGTAAGCACAGATGTCACCTTGTGTGAAAGCTATTGTCTCAGACTCTGTACATCACTTTAAGTAAATATGATATGAATAGGGTGTAAGAGTATCGCTGTGGAAGGGAAAAGGTTTTGTGGTGGATGTGTGGGAGTGCTGTATATTATATATATGAATTGCTGTGGTCTAGGGCTCTTGTTAAGAGAAGTTCAATAATTAGGGATGAAAAAAAAAAAAGAAAAAGATAGGATGTAGAATTTTTTCCAAGTCAACACGTATTCTATATCTAACCTTTAAACCCATCGCTATATGCCATTTTGCTAGTAAAGGATCCTGACATTATATTGGGCTTCAAATTTCAGGAAGTTCTGGATCACAGAGTGGTTCAACAATGGCAACGGAGGAATACTGGTATAGGATACTATTGACAGGTGATATATGGCTGACAGGGAGCTATACAGGACATATGTCCAGGGTGCATGGTAATGTTTGGATATACTCATAGTGGCAACAATTAAAAACTACAGCTGGGGGGGTACTGGGTTCCTGGCCGGTGGTGCTCTGTCGTGGTCCCTAGGGGAGCAGCGACAGTCTCCCAGGTGCAGCAGCAAGGACAGGGAAGGAATGACGCTAATGACTATGCTTGCGAGCTGATATGCCTGAAATAAGAACAAGGCCTAGAGCAGCACTGTACCTGGGAATTTCCTCCTGACAACATTCATGTTACTCAAATGTGGCCAGTCTCGAAGCCAAACTCATGTTACTCAAATGTGGCCAGTCTCAAAGCCAAACTCAATCCCTGGCACCGAGGGATCACTACCAACTACCAACTGATGATGCAACTGGAGAATGACCTTGAATGGAAGGTTCAATGCGGATCAGCAGAATATCCCTGTCTACATAAAATAACATGACTTTAAAATGCTGTTTGACCTAATGTAAGGGGGAAATGGAAAGGAGAAATGAGTTTATATGGCTACGAGTCTCTAAAAAAGAGTCTGGAGGCTGTCAGAAGGATTGCCCTTATGCACAACTGAGCAGAGTCTAAGAGACAGATAAAGTAGATACAGCATACTTTCAATTCAATGCAGTACAGCTTTTTAAGTACCTACTCTTCGCCAGGTACTATGCCAGGTACTATGGGTATAGCAGGAAACAAAGCTTGCACAACCTTTGCCATCATTGCAGTCCAGCAGAACTTTAGATCCTATTCAATTGACTTTGCTGAATAGAAAACTAAAGCCCACAACTAGGGTAGGTAGAGATAATTGATGACAAACTGCCACATTAATCCCAGGTCCTTTTAATCTAGAGGTGATTCTCTTGCCTCACTGTGGTGTCCTGCTTGGGCTTGCCTTCTTCAAGCAGTGTATTCTACTCCAAGCTCCCTCCACTCTGCCTGAAGGTCAGAACATTTCTGAAATAGTTGTTTTTTTCTTTATCAATAGTATCTTACATAATGCCTTGAATTTAGTGGGTGTTCATTAAATATTACTTAACTGAGTGAATGGAAGGACAACTCAGAGATAGATAATCTAATAAACTAAATCAAACTAAAGTATTATGGATGGCTATGACTTGATATTCTCTTGCTCAGATATATTATTCCTATTTATTAGAAACTTTCCATACCTCTTATGGTTGGAGATTTAGACATCATAGATGTCCCCAAATGGGCCATGGGGGGCACACCTTAGCTCATATTCCAGAACTAAATTATGTGTGATTTAGACTTGTCATGTTTTTATCCTTTGCATTTATTTACATATTACCTTTGCTTTGGAAAGAAAACTAAGGGTGGAGCAAATGCAGTCAGAGTTCAGTTAGTATTGGACAATGACTTCAGGCTCAGAAACCAGGTGTTGGTAGCCCAAGTGTATTAGTTAGGGTTCTTTTGGGAAGCAGAATCAACAAGAGATATCTGTGAATAATATGAGAGTTATGAGATTCTCTCACATGACCATGGGGATTCACAAGTCCAGGTTTTGCAGGGAAGCTGCAAAACAGGGGCTCTGATGAAAGTCCATTGAAGGTCCCTGATGAGTTTCTGGGAGATGCTGGCTGTCTAAACACGAGTTGGGAAATTCTCTCTGAATGCTGAAATCAATTCCCTTTTTAAGGCATTCAACTCATTGGGTAAGGTGTCACTAACTGCTGACAGCAATCGCCCTGGTTGTTGTAAATGTAATCAGCCATCTATGCAGTAAACTCACTGATGACTAACGCCCATAATTGTCCTTGTATTGCAATTAGCCTAGTGTTGCTTGACCAAACAAATGTGCACAATTACCTGGCTGATTTGACACATTAGTCTAACCGTTATAGTCTACCCCATATCACCTCGGCAACTATACACAGTACCTTAAACCATACGTAGTCTCTAAGTAAAAACAGTAACAGACATGCATACATATATTTCCACCTAACAATGTTCAACTCTCCTGCATATGACTGGAAATGCATTAACTCCTTATAGAATAGGGTGCAAGTCCTTGAGTAATATTCACTTTTTTTTCTTTTTTAACAAATCAATTTTATTTATACATATTAAAAAAGCTTACAATTAACACAAAGTATAAAAACAGTGGAATTTGGTATGATCACATAGTTGTGCATTCATCACTTCAATCATTATTGGAGCATTTCATTATTTCAGTAATAATAAAAAACAAACAAGAAAATTCCTCACCTCTCAACCTCTCTATGATTCCCCTGATGTACATAGTTGCTATTTCTGGCTACTCTTGCACAATTATTTATTAGTTTATTAAGTTGTTTTTTTTTAAATGTATTCACATACACTATGTTCTATCCAAAGTGTATAATCAATGGCTTTTATTATAATCACAATGTTGTACATACAGTTTTTAGCACAATTTCTCAGCCTTTTCCATACACCATTCTCTGGAATATTCACTCTTAAACTTGACATCCTTAAATGTTCTGACATGAAACTAATACAGCTTGTCATATAATAAGGGAAAAATTTGAGGAAGATAACAAAGAAATTCATTTTGTGTACAGATAGAATCACACTCTGTGGTCAAAGTATATATATTTTTGTTTCTTTTTTTTGTTAAAGATACATAGATCAGCAAAATGTTACATTAAAAAATATAAGAGTTTCCCATATACCCCATTCCCCACACACCCCACTTCCACCACATCAACAACTTCTTTCATTAGTGTGGTACATGCATTGCATTTGATGAATACATTTTGGAGCACTACTAAACAACATGGGTTATAGTTTACATGGAGATTACACTCTCTCCTAGTCCATTCAGTGGTTTATGGCAGGATATATAATGTCCTGCATCTGTCCCTGCAATATCATTCATGACTGAAGGTCATACTTATCACTACCTTCTTCTACTAACATTCCATGTTCCCATTGCCCTCAGCAAGCACCTCAGCTGACCATGGTTCTTTGAATGGTGGGGTGACCCAATCTTTTTTTAAAAATATTTATTTATTTATTTCTCTCCCCTTCCCCCTCCCCAGTTGTTTGTTTTCTGTGTCTATTAACTGCGTGTTCTTCTTTGTCCGCTTCTGTTGTCAGCAGCACGGGAATCTGTGTTTCTTTTTGTTGCGTCATCTTGTGTCAGCTCTCTGTGTGTGCAGCGCCATTCCTGGGCAGACTACACTTTCTTTCATGCTGGGTGACTCTCCTTACAGGGCACACTTCTTGCATGTGGGGCTTCCCTACGTGGGGATATCCCTGTGTGGCAGGGCACTTCTTGCGTGCATTAGCACTGCACATGGGCCAGCTCCACATGGGTCAAGGAGGCCCGGGGTTTGAACCGTGGACCTCCCAGGTGGTAGACGGACACTCTAGTCACTGGGCCAAATCCGCTTCCCTGACACAATCTTTTATTCATGAAGATTGTGAACCAATTTTAGTCCAGGCTGGATTGGGTTTTTGCAATTTTCCATTGACTTTAATCACAGAGCATTGCAGTACTAAGAGATGCCCTAGAGGATCTCTTGTATTCTAGGAAAACTCTTCTTTACCCTCATTATGTAGATGCAATATTATTTCCTCTTGATAGTCAGGATCAATTACTCTAGCCAGTATAGTAATTCCCTTCTTTGCCTGTTGATTCAGAGGTAAGAGGAGACCAAATTGGCCAGGTCTTAACTTCCAGTTCAATGGAATCATTGATGGGTTCCCTGGTGGCAGCACTTCTCCTTTTGGAACTAAGACCTGTAGAGCAGGAGAGCTTAAGTTTGCAGGGAAATGAAGCAAAAGTTTTCTTAGTGGCTCACCAGAGGTAATAGTGAGTGGTACCACTCCCAATTCTACTCCTTGATTCCCAGACCCATGAGTCCTGGTTATGGGAGAAACAGCACCATAGAGGGGACATTGATTTAGAGCATACACAGACTCCTGGAGAACATTGTCCCAGCCCCACAAGGTATTGTCACCTGGTTGGCATTGTAATTGAGTCTTCAAAAGACCATTCAACAGTTCTATCAATCCAGCTGCTTCAGGGTGGTGGGGAACATGGTAAGACTAGTGAATTTCATGGGCATAGACCCATTCTCACACATTGTTTGCTGTGAAATAGGTTCCCTCATCAGAACCAATGTTGTGTGGAATGCAGTAGATAAGGCATTCAGAAAGTCCATGGGTGGTAGTTTTAGAAGAAGCATTGTGTGCAGGAAATGAAAACCCATATCTTGAGTATGTGTCTATTCCAGTTAAAACAAATTGCTGCACCTTCTATAATGGAAGTAGTCCAATGTAGTCAACCCGCCACCTGGTAGCAGAGTTGTCATCTAGGGGAATGGTGCTGTATCAGGTGCTGAATGTGGGTCTCTGCTGCTGGCAGATTGAGCACTTGGCAGTGGCTGTCACCAAGTCTCAACCTTGGTAAGGGGAAGTCCATGTTGCTGAGCCTGTGCATAACCTCTTCCCTAACTCCATGGCCACTTGGTTCATTAGTCCATTGAACAATGACAGGAGTGGCTGGGTAAAGAGAGATTGACTGTTAGTCACAGAGAAGGTCATTTTATCCACTTAATTATTAAAATCTTCCACTAATGAAGCCACCCTCTGGTGAGCATTCATGTGGGACACAAATATTTTCATGTTTTTTCCCACTCAGAAAGGTCTATTCACATATCTCTTCCCCAGGTCTCTTTGTCACCAATTTTCCAATCATATTCCTTCCAAGTCCCTGACCATCCAGCCAAATCACTGGCAATAGCCCATGAATCCGTGTACAGAGGTGCATTTGCACCTCTGGCCATTTCTTCTTCCAAGCAAAATGAACAACTGAGTGCACTGCTCAAATTTTTGCCCACTGGGAGGAACTGCACTCACAATTGCCTTCAACGTTGTTCCAGAAAAGGGCTGCTGTGCTGCATCTGTCCACTTTTGGGTGGTATCTGCATATTGTGCAGAAACATCTGTAAACCAGGTCCGAGTTTTCTCTTCCTCAGTGAACTGACTCTAAGGAACTCCCTAAAAGACCAAAACTGTGGATTGGGAAAGGGAAGGTAACAAGGGAGGGGTGGTGACCATGGACATTTGGGTTACTTCCTCATGTAACTTACTTGTGCCTTCTGGACTTGCTCAAGGCCTATCTGATATACACCATTTCCACTTTATTATGGAGTGCTGCTGTGCAGGCCCAAGTTTATGGTTTGGTGGGTCAGACAATACTCAGCTTATGATAGGCAATTCAGGTCTCATGGTAACTTGATGGCCCATGGTTAAGCATTCAGCCTCTACTAAGTCCCAGTAGAAGGCCAACAGCTGTTTCTCAAAAGAAGAATAGCTATCTCCAGAAGGTGGCAGGGCTTTGCTCCAAAATCCTAAGGGTCTGCATTGTGATCTCCTATTGGGACCTGCAAAAGGCTCCAGACACCATTTCTATTTGCTACTGAAACTTCCAGTGCCATTGGATCTCTTGGATCATATGGCCCAAGTGGTAGTGCAGCTGCACAGCAGCCTGGACTTGTCACAGTGCCTCCTCCTATTCCGGTCCCCAATCAAAACTAGCAGCTTTTCTGGTCACTTGGTAAGTGGGCTGGAGTAACAAACCCAAATGAGGAATGTGCTGTTTCCAAAATCCAAAGAGACCAACTAAGCATTGTGCCTCTTTTTAGGTTGTAGAAGGGACCAGATGCATCACCTTATCCATCACTTTAGAAAGTATATCTCAACATTCCCCAATACCACTGCACACTGAGAAATTTCACTGAGGTGGAAGGACCTTGCATTTTTGTTGGATTTACTTTCCATCCTCTCTCACACAAATGCCTTACCAATAATTCTAGAATCTTTGCTACTTCTTGTTCCCTAGGTCCTATCAACATGATATCATCAATATAATGGACCTAGGTGATGTCTTGTGGGAGGGAGACATGATCAATGTCCCTACAGACAATAATATGACATAGGGATGGAGAGTTGATATACCCCTGGGCAGGACTGTGAAGGTATACTGTTGGCCTTGCCAGCTGAAAGCAAACTATTTCTGGTGGTTGTTACTAATGGCAATAGAAAAAAAGCATTTGCCAGATGAATAGCTGCATACCAGGTACCAAGGGATGTGTTGATTTGCTCAAGCATTGATACCATACCTGGGGCAGCAGCTGCAATTGGAGTCACAACCTGGTTACATTTATGATAATCTAATGTCTTCCTCCATGATTCATCTGTTTTCTGAACAGAGCAAGTAGGAAAGTTGAATGCAGACGTGGTGGGAATCACCACCCCTACATCTTTCCAATCCTTGAAAGTGGCACTAATCCCTACATTCCCTCCAGGAATCAGGTATTCCTTTTGATTTTCTATTTTGCTAAGTAGGAGCAGTTCTAATGGCTTCCACTTGGCCTCTACAATCATAATAGCCCTCACTCCACAGTTCAGGTGTCCAATGTGGGGATTCTGCCAGTTAATGAGTATGTCTATTCCAATTATGCATTCCGGTGCTGGGGAAATAACCACAAAAAGGGTCTGGGGACCCACTGGACCCACAGTTTAATGGATCTTAGCTAAAACTCCATCAATAACCTGACCTCTATAAGCCCCTCCTCTGAATGGTGGGTCACAGTGATGTTTTGGGTCTCCTGGAATCAATATCATTTCTGAGCCAGTGTCTAAAAATCCCTGAAATTTATCATCTTTTCTTTTTCTAATATGCACAGTTGTTCTGGTAAAAGGCTGTAGGTCTCCTTGGGGAATGGTGGGAGGATGATTAACAGTACAAATTTTTGGCAATTTAACAGGATACTTTCCCAAGGGGACCTAGCCTTCTCCTTATTCAAGGGATTCTGGGTCTGTAAACTGTCTCAAGTCTGGGAATTGATTAAAGAACCATGATTCCCTGTGTCTGTAATTTAAGTTAGGGTTTTGTTCACCTGACCTCAAACACTTCTGTCTATACAGATCCAGAAGAAATTTAGTAGACTGCTCATCTATTTCACTGCTAGATACCCTATGATCTATTAGCCAATGCCACAACTCTATGGGACTCAGACTATTTTGATCGCTGTTTTGAATCTGCCTTTCATTGTGGTAGCTATGCCCACCTTATCTTTGGTGATTAACTGCTGATACTTGACCTTTACTGCCCTAGACCTGATCAGACCCATAATGTTTAAGGATTCTATTTCTATTACAGCCTTCCCTACAGTAATATCTGTATTACAGAGTAAAGCAAAAACAAAGTTCTTCAGGGAAGATTGAGTTATTCTTACAAATTTATTTCTCACAATCCTGGTTAAAGGTGTGTCCTCTGGACATTCCTTGGGTGAGTGGGCAGGTCTTAAAAGGTCATTCCATTCCAGCATTCCAATCTTTCTAAGCCTTTGAATTCCCACTTCTACTCTGTATCAGGGCAAATCAGATATCTCAGCCTCAGACATGCTAGGCCATCTTTTGGTCCATGTTTCAGTCAGCCAACCAAACAAACTGTTAGAGCCCTTTCTAACCCCTTGCATTGGATCTAGAATCTTTGCTTAGTTTGCCCATATCAATAAACTCAGCCTGATCCAACTTTATATTCCTTCCACCATTATCCCGTACCCTTAGTATCCATTCATACACATATTCCCCTGATTTTTGTCTATGAAAGCTGAAAAACTCATGCAGTTTTTTCAGTGTGTAGGGTAGTTCTTTATAGGTCATACTTTGTATTTCACCTTTGGTGACTTGTTGTGATGTTAGTCTAGTAATAGGTCTTGAAGAGAAAAGGGTGGTGGGGATGGGTAAGGAAAATAATTAGAAATTTCTTGTAAGCTACTGTCCTTGGGGCATTCCTTTGCATTTTCTTCTGATTAGACAGGATAAATCTCTTCAGACACAGGTTGGAAGGCAGATGCCTCAGGGTAGAGTGGAGGCTGGACAGTGGACACTGGAATTTGGTTGGTAACTGCTTTAGGGCTGGAAGGACCTGCAGACTCCCTGAGGCAAGCCAGAGGCTGGATAGTGCAGGCTTCAGTTTGGCTAATGTCCACCTCAGGGCAGGAATGTGGTCTGGACTCCCTGGGGCAGGCTGGAGGCTGGGTGATACAAGGTTGATAAAGTATGGTCTTGGTGGTGGACATGGCCCAGTGGTTAGGGCATCCCTCTACCACATGGGAGGTCCACAGTTTAAACCCTGGGCCTCCTTGACCCATGTGGAACTGGCCCATGCACAGTGCTGATGTGAGCAAGGAGTTCTGTGCCATGCAGGAGTGTCCCTCGCGTAGGGGAGCCCACGTGCAAGGAGTGCACCCCGTAAGTAGAGTCACCCAGCACTAAGGAAAGTGCAGACTGCCCAGAAATGGTGCCACACACACGGAGAGCTGACACAACACGATGATGCCACAAAAAGAGACACAGATTCCTGTGCCACCGACAACAACAGTAGTGGACAAGAACACGCAGCAAATAGACACAGAGAACAGAAAACCGGGGTGGGGGGGAAGGGGAGAGAAATAAATAAATAAATAAATCTTTTAAAATAATAAAGTATGGTCTCCACAGGACAGGCCATCTCAAGTGTATCTGGTAAAGTCTTGGTAGAATTTTGGGTTCTAATGTCTGCACCAATATTATCATCCTCCCATATGTCTCTGTCCCAATCCTCTGGGTTCCACTTCTTTCTGATCAATTCCTTCACTTCAACCACAGATACTCTGTGGGGTTGAGATTTTAGTTTCCTTTGTAATTCTGCTACTTTTACAATGAGAGCCTGAGTTTGGCTCTCAGATATCTCAAGCCCGTGCATGTGGAAGACAAGATTTTCTTTCAGAGCATACATGGAAACTTTCACATCATTCATGAGGTGTTTAAGTTTCAAATTGGAAGCCTTTGGCCCATCTATTTCTTTTGTAATTCTATGCAGAGTATCTCAGTGGAATCTGCCAATGTCATAACTTTTGACTCCAAAACTCTGTTAAGGTGTTGAAAACACTTTCACCCCATCCTTGCTTCTTATAAGCACGGAAGTAAGGGAATCCACCGAGGATATTTTGCATATCTCCACTGCCAACCTATGCCAAGGACTATTAGTGGCTGGCCTCTTCATTATTGCAAAGAGGGTCATTAGGACACTTCAGTCCAATTAGAGTAGAGAGCCAATTACCAAACTCCGAAAATCACCTCAGACATCCCATGTTTAAAATTCTGTTCTTCAAGGACTGCGGCGGCTTGCTCGGTCGGTAGAGGTGGGGTCTGGCTGCGGACGAGGGGTCGGTCCAGCTCTGGACGAGGGGTCGGTCCCGCTTGGGACGAGGGGTCGGTCCCACTTGGGACGAGGGATCGGTCTCACAGGGGTTGCGCAGTTCGGCTGACGGGGTCGCCCAGGGAAGCTGGCGACGAAGGGGTCGCCCGGAGAAGCAGGCGATGAAGGGGTCGCCCGGAGAAGCAGGCGACGAAGGGGTCGCCCGGAGAAGCAGGCGACGAACTGGGGACAAGGGAGGCCAGGCCCTTGTCGGGGGCTCTCAGGACTGGAGGGCGCACGGCAGAAGAACTACTGCGGAGACAAGGTAAACACGCAAGTCCAACTTTATTGAGGGAGAGGCAACAGTTTTATAGGGGCTGGGGAAGGCTGATTGGTTGAAGCCACGCCCTGTTCTGATTGGTTGCCGGTGAAAGGTCAGTGAAAGGTACTGGACGGGGGAGGGGTGGTGGTTAGGGATTGGCTGTCGCTGTTGCTGGGGGAAGGGGCAGGGTTTAGGGATTGGTGGCTGCTGTTGCTGGGGTGGAAGGCAGACTTGAGTTTCCCACCCACGCCTGGCTGTTGCTGCTGTCGGGGGAAGGGAAAAGGGCAGACTGGATTTTTCCGCCCACGCCTGGCTGTTGCTGCTGTCGGGGGAGGGGAAAAGGGCAGACTGGAATTTTCCGCCCTGTGCCTGCGCAGGGAGAAAGAAGAAGAAGGGTGTCGCCCCACAAGCATCGTGTGGTGCCATCCACGAGGAGGGGCGGTCGCAGAAGCATGGCTGCCAAGAAGGGGAGACCCGAGGGCACTCTGCGCCCATGCCGAGCTTCCTTCAGGGGTGGCGGTGGGCCCGACCAACCACCCTATTATGGGGGCAGCGGAATTAGGCCTACCACGGCCGCTCCCCTCGCCAGGCCAGGAAACCACACTTCAGCCTGAGGGGTGACCGCAAAGGACCACTTCTCATACCAAGCTGTATTAGTCAGGGTTCTTTTGGGAAATAGAATTGACAGGACATATCTGTAAATTATATGAGATTCATAAGATTCTCTCACATGACTGTGGGGATGCACAAGTCCAGGTTCTGCAGGGAGTTGGTAACCAGGGGCTCCAATGAAAGTCAATGAAGGCCCTTGATGAGTTTCTGGGAGGTGTTTGCTGTCCAAAGGTGAGCTGGGAAATTCTCTCTGAATGCTGAAATTAATTCCCCTTTTAAGGCATTCAACTCACTTGGTAAGATGTCACTCATTGCTGACAGCAATCTCCCTGGTCAGTGTAGATGTAATCAGCCATCTATGCAGTAAACTCACTGATGACTAAAGCCCATAATTGTCCTTGTATTACCATTAGCCCAGTACTTGCTTGACCAAACACTTGGGCCCAATTATCTGGTCGAGTTGACACATTAGCTTAACCATCACACCAAGGTAAATTTGACATTTTAATACGGCACTGCAAAGAATCCAGAAAATGTTGTTATTCAAATGATATATGTCAATTTTAATTTTCATACAATAAATAATAAAGATTCAGTGACACTATTTTAAGACATTTCCTACACAAGGCACTTATTGGGGTGGCTCAGTGAGGAGACATTGGTGGCCACCCAATCAAATTGTGTAGCTGCCTGATATATAGACAGAACAATCTGTTAATTGACCTTTTCTCATTTCAGTTTTCTATGTCACATAAGCACAGCAGACTTGCTTATGGGGCCTGAAAATTTCATGCTGATCTTCTCTTCAGACCAGCTTCTTTTGAATTTTTCCATAACATATTTTGAGAGAACCTCAATCTCTACCCCTCCCCCCCTTTCTTCCTTCACTTTGAGTAGGGAGAGTTCCTTCAAATTCTACCATGTTGAGTACACTTTTTCTGGGATTCATGATCTATAGTATGATTAAATAATGAATATTATAATGATGCAATAGGCTAAAGGCTAAAGAGTGGCCTGAAAGAAATATAGAATATGTAGGCCTATTTATTTCTTTCCATGGTAGTTTCAAGCTCCAATAGTTTAATATAATATAATAATTGGTATTGAGAGTGACAATTTGGAGGTTATTAAAAGTTTGTGATGAGTAATGACTAAATTGGCCAACAAAATTGAATTTTTCAAATTTCAATAGTGTGTGTTCTATCAGCTTTATTGAGATGTAATTCTCATATTATATATACTTCATCCATTTAAATAGTGCAACTAAATATTTTTCCAGTATATACACAAGGTTGTACAACTATCACCAAATCTAATTTTGGAATATTTTCATCCCCTCAAAAGGAAACATTGTATCCATTTGTAGTCATTCTTTATTATGCCGTAGAGACCAACTCCCAAGCCCCAGACAATTACTAATATACTTTCTGTCCTATAGATTTACCTATTCTGGACAATGACTATGTGGTCTTCTGTCATTAGCTTCTTTCATTTTCAATGTCTTCAAGGTTGATACTTATTTTTATGCATTATTTCTAAATAGCATCATTGCATGGATATATCACATTTTATTTTATTCATCAGGTGATAGACATTTATATTGTTACCACTATTTGGTTAATATGAATAATTGTGCTATCAACATTTTTATACAAATTGACTATAACTGTCAGGGTTTATTCCTGGACTCTCACTCTCAATTCTATTCCATTGATCTATGTATCTATCCTTATGCAATTACCACACTCTCTTGATTGCTATGCCTTTGTATTAAGTTTTGAAATTAGAAAGTATGAGTCCTCAAATTTTGTTCTTTTGAATATTGTTTTGGCTATTCTAGGTTCTTTGCATTTCCCATTGAATGTAAGAATCAGCATGTCAATTTGTGTAAAAAAAAAAGCTGCTATTTTGACAGATTGCTTTGGATTTGTACATCAATTCAGGGAGTATTGCCATCCAAATAATAGTAAGTCTTCTAAACCATGAACATGGGCTATCTTTCCATTTATTTAGATCTTATTTCATTTATTTGAGAAGTGTTTGTTTTGTAGTTGGTGTAAAAGTTTGCACCTTTTTGGTTAAATTTATACTTAAGTATTTTGTTCTTTTTGATGTTATCGTAAATACAATTTTTATTAATTTCATTTTCAGAATGTTCATTTCTACTGTATAGAAATACAATTGATTCTTACTTATTGATTTTATATCCTAAAACTTTTCTGAACTTTTTTATTATGCTGAATATGTTTATTGGTGGATTCCAAATAATTTTCAATATATATCATCATGTCATCCACAAATAGAGATAATTTTACTTCTTCTTTCCCCAATCTGGAGGACTTTTATTTATTTCTCTTGCCTAATCATCCTGGCTTGAACCTTTAGTACAGTGTTTAATAGAAATGGTGGAGTGGACATCCTTATTTTGATACTGATCTTAGGAAATTATATTCAGTCTTTCACCATTAGTTATGATAATGGTTGTGGGTTTCTAATAGATCCTCTTAATTAAATTGTGGCATTTCCCTTGTATTCTTGCTTGTTGAATGTTTTTATTTAAAAAGTGTGTTGAAATTGTCAAATACATTCTTGTTTTTGTACTTTATTCTATTAATATTGTATATTACATTGAAAATGACCTTGTATTATTCTTGGTTTAAATCTCACTAGGTCAAGATTTATAATCTTTTTATATATTGTTGGACTTTTTTTGCTGGTATCTTTTGAGGACTTTCGTGTTTATACACATAAGGGATATTGGTATGTGGTTTTATTTTCTTGTGATGTCTTTATCTGGTTTTAGTATCAGGGTAATATTTGTTCCATGGAATTAGTTATGATGTAGTTCCCTCTGTTTTGTTTTCTGGAAGAGTTTGTGAAGAATTGGTGTTTCTTCTTTTAATGTTTGATAGTATTGACCAGTGAAGTCATCTGGACTTGGGCTTGGGCTTTTTATAAGAAGTTTTAAAATTATGAATTCAATCTCTCTACATGTTATAGGTCTATTCAGATTTTCTATTTACACTTGAACTAGTTTTAACAGTTTGCATCTTCCTGAAATTTTCATCTAAGTTATCTAACTTTTGGCATGCATTTCTTCTTAGTATTCCCTTATAATTTTTATTTGTGTAAATTCAGTACTGATATCACTTCCTTCATTACTGACTTTAAAGTTTGAATCTTCTCTATTGTTTTTTTTTTTGCTTCAAAAGTGTTTTCAGAGTGGTAGAAATTATGTTTTATTGAAAAACTGAAGAAAGTTTGTTCAGTAATAATGATAATACTAAAATGCAAATTATTTAGTCATAATTGGGTTTGATCTTTATGGATAAGAGTTCTTATAAAATACATATGAGTTTATGTAGGTTTAAAAAGTTGATGGCAAAAATATTTGAGCCTTTATTTTCTTTCTTGTTTAGCTGAAGTTACATGGGTCAAATGGGTCCTCTTTAGTCGTTTGACAATGTTTACTGAGCCCCTAATTATTATGAAATATTTTAACATTTGTACTTATGGGGGAAACACATAAAAAACAGTGGACTTAGTCCTTGAATTAATGGGCAAAGTAGTGTGGAGAAAATAATGTTTCAGATACTGTAAACACTGTAACTTATTATTCACATTTCACAATTGAAAATATTGAGAGTGAGGGATGTAAGATGGCTTTACAGATATTGTATACATCTTTATGAGAAAGATGGAACCAGAACACAAGTTTCTTGCATGTGTAGTTACATAACACACTGCAAAGGAGACTAGAAAATATAGTCTCAGTATGTGCCCAGAAAAATGGTGGTCAGTTAATAATTTCTAAATATACTGATAGTTCACATTAGGAAGGAATTTAGAGCCTATATGGAGCCTCTAGATAAGGCAAAGAGAAAGGGGACTTTGATGAAATAATCCACTGTGCTCAGAGTGATTGACTGGTGAGGACTGGCAGCTGAGATGGTTGCTAGTGACCTGAGAGGGAAACCAATTTTTTTCTGTATTTGCCCCCTTTTTTTTCTTTTCTTTTCTTTTTTCTTTTTTTTTTCTTTCATTTTTCACTCTTCCTTTGCTTTTCTTTCATTCCACATTCTCTTGTTTGGTCTTCATTTTCTTACCTCTATCCTCATTTTTCTGGTCCTTTATTTGATTTTTCCTTTTTTTCACATTTTTTATTCTTATTTCTTTTTAATCTTTATGATATTTTCACTCAGATTACTTATTTTTTCCTGGCTCTTTTATGATTCCTTTTCCATCTTTTTCTCTTTATTATTCTTTTTCTCTTGTTTCTTTCCATTTTTCTGGTCTTAATATTTTGGGGAGAACATGGACAACTACAAGGATATAAATAGGTGGAACCATGTATCAAAGCAGGCCCTTAAAACAAAACAAAATAAAATAAACCCTAGATTAGAAATAGAAGCTAACCAACTGAATAAGCCCATGAAGATAAAAAGAGTCCTGGACACCAGCAAAAATTTATAAGCCATACAAACAGGAATACAGGGTCCAGACTAATGAACAAACTATAAAAGCAAGAAGATATGCAGAACATGGAACAATCTAGGATGTTCAAACAAATATCATGAATCAACTAAAAGATGTAAAAGAAGAGATAAAGGATATTAAGAAAGACACTAGGGAAAACTACAGAAGAAAGTGAAAGAATAAATAAAAAGAAAACTGATCTGATAGTATTGACAGACACAATGCAAGAAACTAAAAATATGCTGTAGATTTGAACAGGCAGAGGAAAGAAATTTTGACTTCAAAGATACAACATCTGAAATCTCACAAATAGTGGAATAGAAAAAACAGAAAAAAATTCAGCATGGACTCAGGCAAATAGTGACAAAACTAAGGGGAAAAAATAGATGCCTCTACAATCATAGTGGGTATCTTTAAGACACCATTAGAACTATTAAATAGAACATTATGACCGTAGGTAAATACAGAAATAGAGACCTTGAATAATACAATAACTAGGACTAATAGACATATACATAACATTACACCCCAACACAGCAGGACATATATTCTTCTCAAGTGCACAAGGATCATTCTCCCAGATAGACCACATACTACATCACAGAACAAGTCTCAACATATTTGGAAAGGTTGAAATTATATGTAGTAATTTCTTGACCACAATGGGATGAAACAGGAAATTAATAAGGAGCAGAGAACCACAATAGGCATAAAGATATGGAGGTTAAACAACATATTCCTAAACAATATGACGGTCAAGGAGGATATGGCATAAGTATCAGTAAGTACTTCAAAATGAAATAAAATGAGAACAAACCATATCAAAACTAATATGCTGCTGCTAAGGCAGTGCTGAGAGGGAAATTTATAGCCATTAAAACCTATTTTAAAAAAGACAAAAGAGATAAATTCAAAGACTTATCTGTAGACATGGAGGAACTAGAAAAAGAGCAATAATCTAATCACAAAGCAAGCATAAAGAAGGAAATAACAAAGATTAGAGCAAAAATAAATGAAATTGAGAAAAAATATGAGAAAAATATAGCAAAACCAAAAGATGGTTCTTTGAGAAGATGAATGAAATTGATAAACCCATAGCAAGACTAACAAAGGAAAAAAGAGAGAAGATGCAAATGTAAAATAAAACACAAAGAGGGGAAATCACCACTGATCCCACAGAAATAAAGAGTATCATAAAGGATACATTTGAAAAATTGTATGCCAAATAGTTGAATAACTTAGATGAAATGGACAAATTCTGGAAACACACAAGCACCCTACATTACATGAAAGAAGAAATTGATGAGCTCAATTGACCAAAATCACAAATAATGAGATTAATTTAGTCATTAAAAACCACCCAACTAAGAATTGCCAAAGACCAGATGGTTTCAAAGGTGAATTCTACCAATCATTCCAGAAAGAACTGACACCAATTCTGCTTAAACTCTTCAAAAAATAGAAGTGGATGAAACATGGGAACAATACCTAAGTCATGCTGTGATGCCAACATCACCCTAATAACAGAGCCACATAAAGATGCCACAAGAAAAGAAAACTGCAGACCAATCTCTCTAATGAATCTGGATGCTAAAATCCTCAACAAAGTAGTAGCTAATCATATTCAATAACACAAAACAAATTAGATACCATGATAAAGTGGGTTTCATCTCTGATATTAAAAAATGGTTCAACATATGAAAATCAACAAATATAATACACCACATTAACTAATCAAAAGAAAAAATATCATGTGATCATCTTGAGTGATGGAGTAAAAACATTTAACAAGATACAGCATCTATTAAAAAAACAAAACACTAAAACACCTCAAAAGATAGGAATACAGGGGGCAAGGTGGCATCTGAGTGAGTGCACCTCATAATCTCTCCTGCAAAGAAGCGGCTGAGTAGGGTTGGAGTCCTGCTGGACGGGGCTGTTTTGGGTGCTTGTAGGGCAGGAGGTGTCTGGACGTCAATTTAGTGGGATGGTGACAGAGGAGATTCTTGCAAGAGGTAGGATATTGGGTCTTTTTCACTGAGGTCGGGGTTGTGGGCAGGACCCTTCCCCCTGGAGCTGGCAGCCCAGAGGCAGTGGGTCCTAAAGGTTTTGCTGTGCTGGGGAGTTCCCAAGACCTGAACGGGCTGTTTTGGGGGCTTACAGTGGGGAAGGTGTCTGGAAGTCAATTTGGTGAGCCAGTGACGGAGGAGATTCTTGTGAGAGGTGGAATTTTGGGTTTCTGACAGAGAGGTCAGACGTCCTGGGTGGAGACCCTCCCCCTAGGGCTGGTGGCTGGGCTACAGCAATCCCTGGAATGTTTGTCGTGTGGGGTGTTCACAAACCCTGAGTGGGCTGTTTTGGGGACTTGAAGGGCAGGAAGTGTCTGGATGTCTGTTTGGTGAGACAGTGACAGAAGAGATTCATGCAAGAGGTGGAATTTTGGTTTCTGACATGGAGGTCAGAAGTTGTAGGTGGAACCCCTCCCCCTAGGGCTGGAGGCCCATCCACAGCGGTCCCTAAAACATTCATTGTGCAACAGTGCTCCCAAACCCTGAGCAGGCTGTTTCGGGGGCTTGCAGGGCAGGAGATGTCTGGATGTCGATTTGGTGAGACAGTGATAGAAGTGATTCTTGTGAGAGGTGGAATTTTGGGTTTCTGACATTGAGGGCAGAGGTTGCAGGTGGGAGCCCTCCCCCTAAGGCTGGGGCCCAGCTGCGGGGATCCCTGAAGGCTATGTTGTGCTGTGGTGCTCCCTGGTTGACTGTTCACCAGATGCGTGGTTCCAGTTCTGTGTCCCCTAAACTCTGGTGGCCCATGCTCCAGAGTCTCACACACCTTGAGTCTGCAATATGACAAACTTCCCATTCCTGAATACACCATGTCCTGAGGTCCATCTGAGGCTCTTGGTTATCCTAGCCCTCAGCATTTGTGTGTTTTTTTTCTTTCTCTCTCTCCTTGACCATGGAGGAGTATACCAGCTGTCTTGTGGAGGGTCTAGGAAGAAAGGAGAGGTGAATCTGCTGAGAAAGCCAATTTACCTAAACGTCCTGCAATAGGAAACGTGGTCTGGGAGATGGTGGAGTCAGAAAATCAGTTAGACTTTTCCTAGCACACCTAAGGGGAAGGGACTGTAGGAGGTGCTATCCAAGGTTCTAGAAGCATATTTGGGATTTCTGGTGAGGTGTAGGTGATCTCACATTGGAAATAAAGACCCATAGTCTTCTGTGTTGATTTGGTTCAACAAGGATCTACTTGAATCTCCTACTGGACCTCTCAGGCAGCTTTCCTGGAAAGGAGGAAAGGAGACAGGGAGAAGGTCAGTTCCCTAGGTTAATTGTTTAACTACAAAGAGGATTCCTAGCTTAAAACATTGATTCTTTTTTTTTTTTTTAATCTTGGTTGCTAATATTGCATTGTCTCCTGGTCATTTCTCCCGTTTTATTCCCCAAGGTCCTTTTTCATTTATTTAGTTTTTTTTCTCTTTTCCTTTTTCTTGCTTGTGTCCCCCCCTTTCCATGCCCACCTGCCTTTTCAATTCTCTTTTTTTCTTTTCTCTCTTTTTCTTATTTTATTATTTTTCTTTATACAATAGGTGCCACAGGGAGCACTTCACACTTGCTGTGTTTCCTCATCCTCCATTTCCTCTTTTCTTTGTGTATTGATATTGGCCACCTACAAAATCCCCTTTCCCCCACATCTTTCTATTCTCCATCATCTACTGTTTCTATTATATTCTGCCTCCCTTTCTTTGGCCCCAAAATTGTCTGACTTTTAATTTCTAATACCTTTGTTCTGTTTTCTGTCTCTTATCCACTCTTGATATTATTGTCTTTCTTTTCTCTTCCCCTCTCTCATGAAAACACTGGCTTTTTAATTCATACTATATTCCTGCCCATATTCAGTTGAGTGTCTCATTATAGGTACTCTACTTACTGCTATATGTCTACACAACTTACTTGAGTCTAATATCCATTCTCCCAGATCTCACATTGTTGCTCTGTTAACATTTGTTACCAATACTACTTTATACATTTTCTTTTCTTACTCATTTTGCTTTCCCTGGCCCTAATATTTTCCTTCAAAGTGAACTTAGTCAGCAACAAGAAAATAGAGTAAGAAGAACAAAGTGACAAAGAGAAGACATAACAATTATGCATGAACAACAACTAACTAATCTCCAAGACTAGACAAAAAGCTAAGGAACTAATCAAACCTGTCAAGATAAAATGATAACCAAACAGCAATAAAAAAAAACTACAAACCAAACCAATAATCAGGAAAACAGCTGAAACCAATGAACAAACTAAAAAGCAGGAATGGGAGCAGAATATTGGACAAGTAATTAAAGATCTCAAAACCTATATTAGAGACTAACTTAATGAAGTAAAGGAAGAGATTAAAAATATAAAGAAAACACTTGGAGAGGAAATTGCAGACATACGCAAAAAGATAACTTATATGATGGTGATGAAGACCAAAATT
Source organism: Dasypus novemcinctus (assembly GCF_030445035.2). NCBI lineage: Eukaryota > Metazoa > Chordata > Mammalia > Cingulata > Dasypodidae > Dasypus > Dasypus novemcinctus. The sequence continues at coordinate 145,637,621 of NC_080704.1, read as the reverse complement.
CAAGAAATCAAAAATACACACTCAGCAAAGAGCAGCAGATTAGAAGAGGCAGAGGAGAGAATTAGCGATGTGGAAGACAGTACATCTGAAATAAAAAAGATAGTAGAATTGAAGGATAAAAAGATAGAGAAATTCCAGCTAGGACTTAGGAACCTGAATGACAATGCAACACACACAAACATATGTATTATAGGTATCCCAGGAGCAAATGAGAATGGAAAGGTCACAGAAGGAGTGTTGGAGGAAATAATGGCTAAAAACTTCCAAAATCTACTGAAAGAGATGGATGTACATGTCCAGGAAGCACAACACACCCTAAACACCATAAACACCAACAAGCCCACCCGAAGACATGTACTTGTCAAATTATCCAATTCTCAAGACAAAGAGAAAATTCTAAAAGCAGCCAGAGAAAAGATAACCATCACATAAAAGGGAGTCTCCATAAGATTAAGTGTTGATTTCTCATCTGAAACCATGGAGGAAAGAGGGCAGTGGTATGATATAGTCAAGGTACTAAAAGAAAAAAATTTCCAATGAGGAATACTCTACCCAGCTAAACTAGCATTCAAAAATAATGGAGACAAATAGAGGGAACTGTATCTCTCAAGAGAAAGGGTGGCTCCCAGGGCATTAGGGCAGTTGAGCAAGTCAAGTCCTCAACACTGTTGCAAGTATCTCTGAACATGGCTCCTCAAGAAATGAAGATTGACTGTCACTGTGGGCCCAAAGGGGAGGGGGAAATAGATATTGAATAGAATGAACCAAAGTAACAGTGAGGGCATAGAAGTGTTTCACAGGAGTACACAAGAATGGATATAAAACATGTAATATTACACCAAAAAAATATAGGGGACGACAGACTAATAATGTAAACCATAATGCAAAACATAGGATAACTAAAAATTTTGAAAACTGTATAGCCTAAAGTATAAACCACAATGTAAACACAAATGTTAACTTGTTTGAAAGCTATTGTCTTAATATCTGTACATCAATTTCAGTAAATATTATATGAATAAGTTAAAAGATTATCGCTGTGGAAGGGAAAAGGTTTTATAATGCATATGTGGGAGTACTGTATATTGTATATATGAATTACTGTGATCTAAGGGTCTTGTGACGAGAAGCCCAATAATTAGGGAAAAAAAGAAAAGAAAACGATAGGATGTAGAATTTTTCCAAATCAATATGTATTCTATATCTAACCTTTAAACTCATAGCTATATTCCATTTTACTATTAAGGAAAACTGACATTATATTAGGCTTCACTTTCCAGGAAGTTTTGGATCACATAGTGGTTCAACAATGGCAGTGGAGGAATAGTGGTATGGGATGTTATTGACAGGGGACATAGGGTTGACAGGGAATTATAAAGGGCATGTGTCCAGGGTGCTTGGAAATGTTTGGATATATTCATAGTGGAAATAACTAAAAATAACAGCTGGGGGGGGGTACTGGGATCCTGGCCAGGGGAGCTCTGTTGTGGTCCCTAGGGGAGCAGCGGCAGTCCCCCAGGTGCAATGGCAAGGACCAGGAAGGAATGAGGGTCCAACAGTGAGCCCCTGATACTAATGACTATGCTTGTGAGCCTATACACCTGAAATAAGAACAAGGCCTAGAGCAGCACTGTGCCTAATAGTTCCCTCCTGACAGCCTCTGTGTTACTCAAATGTGGCCAGTCTAAAAGCCAAACTCAGCATGTAACTACAATGCCTTCCCCCAGGGTGGGACATGACACCTGGAGATGAGCCTCCCTGGCACTGAGGGATCACTACCAAGTACCAGCTGATGACATAACTAGAAAATGACCTTGAATTAAAGGGTCAACTCGGGCCAGCAGAATATCCCTGTCTACATATAATAACAGGAGTTAAAAATGCCTTTTGACCTAAAGTAAGGGGGAAATGGAAAGGACAAATGAGTTTATATGGCTGTAAGTCTCCAAAACAAGAGTCTGGAGGTTGTCAGAAGGATTGCCCGTACGCAAAACTGAGCAGAGTCTCAGAGACAGATAAAGTAGATACAACCCAAGGTATTGGTTCTTTTGAGGACTAAAGAGACCCACAGGTTAGATGGCCATGGCAGATGGAATTCACTGCTATGTCAGTTGGCCCTTCTTTAGAGCTGATGTTACTGCGTGATGGAGCTGGACTCAGATGTGTTCTCTTTTCACAAGCCTTTCATGCTACTTTACTGGAATTGTAGTTGGTGCTGGGGTTTAAGATATATCTAGGGGATTAGAATCTCTGGACTGACAATATGATAGCCAGGCCCTGAGCCTCAACAGACTTCAGCTCCTACACTCTGATTTATTGGACTTACCCCACTCAGCTAACATGGAGGTGAAGAATGTCAACCACCACACCACAGACCCTAGAGTGCCTACAACTGAAAGCAGGAGGATTGCAGCCAGTATCCATGTGGAATCTAAGCCCCCTCTTGACATAGATGTGGAATGGACACAACCTATCCAAGGTCCACAGGAAGGAGGAATACAGTAAGGATTAGAGTCGACTTACTGATATTCTCTTCATGAACTATTGTGGTTAATAATCGAGAAAATGTGGCATTGGTGTGGAAAAAGTGGCCATAGTGGTTGCTGTGTGCGGGGAGTGGGAGGAAGAGATGAGATGTGGAGGCATTTTCGGGACTTGGAGTTGTCCTGGGTGGTGCTCCATGGACAATTGCCGGACGTTGTATGTCCTCCCATGGCCCACTGGATGGAATGTGGGAGAGTGTGGGCTATGGTGTGGACCACAAGCCATGGGGTGCAGTGATGCCCAGAGATGTACTCACCAGATGCAATGGGTGTGTCATGATGATGGGGGAGAGTTACTGTGGGGGGAGTGGTGGGGTAGGGGCGGAGGGGGTGAATGGGGTCCTCATATTTTTAGAATGTAATTTTTTTAAAGAAAAGAATACATTGAGTAGAATTTGGAAAAAAATACTTTTTTTACAAAAAAATAAGAAAATAAAAAAATAAAAAAATTGTAATGTTAAAAAATAAAATAAAATCTCCCACTATTAAAAAAAATGATGGAGAGTTCAAAATTTTCACATATAAACAGAAATTAAAAGAGTATACCAAGAAGAACCCTGCCCTTCAAGAAATACTAAAGGTAGTTCTGGAGGAAGAAAGAAAAAAACAGAAGAAGCAGAGTTGGAGGAAAGTGTAAGAGCAACAAAAAAGACAAAAAGAGAAGGAAAAAAACAAACAAAGCATAACAAACACAAGTCCAATCAAAATATGGCTAACATAAATAATTCATTGAAAGCAATAACACTGAATGTCAATGGATTAAACTCACTTGTCAAAAGATTCAGACTGGGAGATTGGATAAGGAAATATGACCCAACTATACGCTGTCTACATGAAACACATCTTAGACCCAGGGATTCGTGGAGGTTGAAAGTGAATGGCTGGACAAAAGTCTTACAAGCAACCAATAACCAAAAAAGGGCAGGAGTACCTATATCAATACCAAACAAAATAGACTTTCAATGTGAAACAATTGTGAGAGACAAAGAAGGATACTACATATTCGTGTAAGGGATAATCTTTCAAGGAAGAATGAACAATCATAAATATTTATGCTCCTAACAAGGGTTCCTCCAAATACGTGAGGGAAACACTGGAAAACTAAGTGAAAGAATAGATACCTCTAAAATTATAGTGGGGGATTTTAATACACCACTATCAACTTTGGACAGAACATCTCAAAAGAGAATCAATAAAGAAACAAAAACTTTGAACAGTATAATAGAGGAGCTGTATCAAATAGACATATACAGATCATTACACCCAAATACAGCAGGATATACCTTTTTCTCAATTGCACATGGATCATTCTCCAAGATAGACCATATACTAGGCCAGAAAGAAAGGTTCAATGAATTCAGAAAGATAGAAATCATACAAAATAATATCTCTAACCACAGTGGAATGAAACTGAAAATCTGCCAGTGCCAGAGGCCAAGATTTCACCCCAAGATATGGAATTTAAACAGCACACTCTTAGAAAAACAGTGGGTCAAAGAGGAAATCTCAAAAGAAATTAATAACTACCTTGAAACTAATGAAAATGATAACACAACATACAAAAACTTATGGGATACAACAAAAGCAGTACTGAGGGTGTACTTTATAGCCATAAATTCATACATCCAAAAGGAAGAGCAAAAATTGAAGAACTAACTGCACATTTGCAGGAATTAGTAAAACACGACAAAGTAACCCCACAAGAAGAAAGGAAGGAAGAACTAACAAAGATCAAAACAGAACTAAATGAAATAGAAAATAAAAAGCACTTGAAAAGATAAAAAAAAAACCACAAGAACTGGTTCTTTGAGAAGATCAATAAAATTGACAAACTCTTAGCTAGACTAATAAAGAAAAAAAGAGAGAAGATGCAAATACACAAAATAAGAATTGAGAAAGGAGATATCACTACTGACCCCACAAAATAAAGACTATCATAAGAAGATACTTTGAAAAATTATATTCCAACAAATATGACAATTCAGAGGAAATGGACAAATTCCTGGAAACACATAAGAAGCCTATGTTGACGAAAGAAGAAGTTGATGATCTCAAGAAACCAATCACACGTAAAGAGATAGAATCAGTCATTAAAAACTTCCCAGCTAAGAAGAGCCCAGGGCCAGACATATTCACAGGTGAATTCTATGAATCATTTCGGAAAGAACTAACACCAATCCTGCTGAACTCTTTCAAAAATTGAAACAGAAGGAACATTGCCTAACTCATTCTATCATGCCAACATTACCCTAGTACCAAAGCCAAACAAAGACACCACAAGAAAGGAAAATTACAGACCAATTTCTCTAATGAACCTAGATGCAAAAATCATCAACAAAATACTTGCTAACCATATTCTATGGCACTTTAAATGAATTATTTACCATGACCAAGTGAGATGCAATCTGGGTATGCAAGGATGGTCCAACATAAGAAAATCAATCAATGTAATACACCATGTAAACTGATTGAAAGAAAAAATCAAATGGTTATATCTATAGATGTAGAAAAAGCATTTGACAAAATACAACACCCTTTCTTGATAAAAACACTGCAAAAGATTGGAATACAAGGACATTTTCTGAACATGATAAAGAGTATATATGAAAAACACACAACCAACATCATTTACAATGGTGAAATACTAAAATCCTTCCCTCCAAGATCAGGATACAAGACAAGGATGCCCACTATCACCTCTTCTATTTAACATCATCTTAGAAGTACTTGCTCGAGCACTGAGGCAAGAAACAGATATAAAAGGCATTCAAATTGGAAAGGAAGAAGTCAAAATTTCATTATTTGCAGATGACCTGATCCTATACATAGGAAACCCTGAGAGGTCTACAACAAAGCTTCTAGAACTCATAAATGAGATTACTAAAGTCACAGGTTATAAGATCAAAATGCAAAAATCAATAGCATTTCTGTACACCAATAATGAGCAAGCTCAGGAGGAAATCAAGAAACAAATACCATTTACAATAATGAATGAAAAATTCAAATACCTAGGAATAAATTTAACTAAAGATGTAAACACCTATACACAGAGAACTACACAAGATTGTTCAAGGAAATCAAAGAAGACCTAAATAAATGGAAGGATATTCCCTGTTCATGGATAGGAAGACTAAATATTATTAAGATGTCTATACTACCCAAACTGATCTACACATTCAATGCAATTCCAATAAAAATCAACACAGCATTCTTTAAGGAACTAGAAAAACTACCTATGGAATTTATTTGGAAAGGAAAGAGTCCCCGAATAGCCAGGCATATTGACAAAGAAAAACGAAATTAGAGGAATCACACTACCTGCCTTCAAAATATATTACAAAGGTACAGTAGTGAAAACAGCATGGTATTGGCACACGGAGAGACACACAGATGAATGGAACCAATTTGTGAGTTCTGATATAGATCCTCTTAGAAATAGTCATATAATATTCAATAAAGCCACCAAACCCTCTCAACTGGGGAAGAATGGCTTATTCATCAAATGGTGCCTGGAGAACTGTATATCCATATGTAAAAGAATGAAAGAGGATTACCAACTCACATCTTATACAAAAATCTACTACCTAAATATAAGAACCAAGACCATAAAGACTTTGGAAAGCAGTGTAGGGAAGCATATACAAGACCTTGTAATAGGAAATGTCTGTATGAAGTTCACACCAAAAGCATGAGTAGCAAAGGAACAAATAGATAAATGGGACTTCCTCAAAATTAAAGCCTTCTGCACCTCAAAGGAGTTTGTCAAGAAAGTGAAAAGAGAGCCTACACAATGGGAGAATATATTTGGTAACCATATATCTGATAGGACACATATACTGCATAAATAAAGAATTCCTATATATTGAAAAGAAAAAGAAAAACAACCCATTTATAAAATGGGAAAAAGATTTAAACAGACACTTCTCCAAAGAAGAAATACAAATGGCAAAAAGCACATCAAAAATGCTCCAAATCTCAAGCTATCAAGGAAATGAAAATCAAAACTACAATGAGATACCATCTTACTCCCATAAGATTGGCAGCTATGAAAAAAACAGAGACTACAAATGCTGGAGAGGATGTGGAGGAATGGGAACACAAGTCCACTGCTGGTGGGAAAGCAGAAGGATCCAGCCATTCTGGAGGACAGTTTGGTGGTTTCTCTAAAAACTAACCATAGATTTGCCATATGACCCAGCAATTCCACTGCTGGTTTTATACACAGTAGAACTGAAAACAAGGACACAAACCGATATATGCACACCAATGTCCATAGCAGCATTGTTCACTATTGCCAAAAGTTGGAATCGACTCAAATGCCCATCAACAGATGAATGGATAAATAAAATGTGGTATAAACATACAATGACATACTACTCAGCTTTAAGAATGAATACACTACAAACGCACTTGATAACATGGATGAATCTTGAGAACTTTATGTTGAGTGAAGCAATCCAGGCATTGAAAGACAAATACTACATGACCTCATTGATATGAAATAAGTAAACCAAGAGAGCTAGAGACTGGATGATAGGCTTAAAGGAAATTGGGGTTAGAGAAAGGATGTAAGCTGACACCTACATGAGTGAAGTCTATGACAAGCGGGAGGTAAGAATTTGTACAAGGAAGGGATAAAATTGGGGCATAGGTTTACCTTTGAGTGGGGCTTTTCAGGCATGAGGGGGACTAGGGATGGGAGGATGGGTAATATTGCCCAAGAAATTGGGAGGCGTGGGGCAACATATGAACTTAGGAGATTGTCATGTATTTGGTTGAGAGTATAATGCTGAAAAAATTTTTCAAAAACATAATAAGGAAGGTTACCTGTTTAAGATGCGTAAAGGGGATAATCTAATATAGGACAGGCTCCTAGGGAATATGTGAATGCTTATTTTTCCATAGTGGGTTATATCACTGGATAGAGACCCATATAATGAGACTGAAGGTATACCCACATCCTGGGGAGGACTAATGCCCTCAAATTGAGTGAATTGTAACTCTCAAGAGAAATGGTGGTTCCCAGTGCATTAGGGCATTTGAGCATGTCAAGCCCTCAACACTGTTGCAAGTATCTGTGAACGTGGTCCTTCAAGCAATGAAGATTGCCTGTCACTGTGGGCCCTAAGGGGAAGGGGAAAGAGGTATTGAATAGATGGAACCAATGTAACTGTGTGGGCAATAGAAGTGTTCCACAAGAATATGCAAGGGTGCATATAAGTCATGTAAAATTACACCGAAAATATATAGGGGCTGATAGGCTAAAATGTAAATCATAATGTAAACATAAAATAACTAAAAATTTAGAAAATTGTATAGTCTAAAATATAAACCACAATGTAAACACAAATATTACCTTCTTTCAAATCTATTGACTCAATATCTGTACATCAATTTCAGTAAAGATAGTATGAATATGTAAAAAGATTATTGCTGTGGAAGGGAAAAGGTTTTATGTTGGCTATGTGGGAGTACTGTACATTGTGTATATGAATTACTGTGATCTAAAACTCTTGTGAAGATAAGCTTAATATTTAGAAAATAGAAAAGAATAAGATAGGACGTAGACACTGAGGAAAAGACGGAAGTAGTTGCCTTGCCAGTTTGCATACAGGGCAAAACTTATTGCAGAGATGGAAGGCAAAACATCAAAAAAAAGCTTTTGCATTTTTAAATTTTTTGATACCCCAATTTATTTTTACCCTAAATTTTCTAAATTAATATGTATTCTATATCTAACCTTTAAACTCATTACTATATTCCATTTTACTATTAATGGAAACTGGCAATATATTGGGCTTCACTTTTGAAGAAGTTTTTGGATCACAGAGTGGTTCAACAATGGCAGCAAAGGAACACTGGTGTGGAATGTTATTGACAGGGGCCATATGGTTGGTAGGGAGTTCTCCAGGGCATATATCCAGGATACATAAAAATTTATGGATATTTTCATAGTGGTTACAATTAAAAACAACAAATGAGGGAGTGCTGAGTTCCTAGTCAGGGGAGCTCTATCACAGTCCCTAAAGGAACAGCAACAATCCCCCAAGTGCAACAGCATAGATGAAAAAAGAAGGAATGTCCAACATTGAGTCCTTGATACTAATGACTATGTTTGTGAGCCTGTGCACCTGAAATAAGAACAAGGCCTAGAGCCGCAGGGTGCCTAAGAGTTACATCTGAGAGCCTCCATGTTGCTCAAATGTGGCCACTCTCAAATCCAAATTCAGCATGTAAATACATTGCCTTCCCCCCAGCATGGGACATGACTCCTGGGAATGAGCCTCCCTGGAGCTAAGGTATTACTACCAAGTACAAGCTGATGATGTAACTAGAAAATAACCTTGAATAAAACAGTCAACTCAGAAGAGCAGAATATCTCAATCTACATATAATATCAGGAGTTAAAAATGCTTTTTGACCTGAATCAAAGGGGGAAATGGAAAGGACAAATGAGTTTATATGGCTATGAATCTCCAAAAAGAGCCGGGAGGTTATCAGAGGGGTTGCCCTTATGCTCACCTGAGCAGAGTCCCAGAGACAGTTAAAGTAGATACAACCCCGTGTATTGGTTCTTCTGAGGACTACAGAGACCCACAGTTTTATGGTCATGGCAGATGGAGTTCAGTGCCATGTCAGTTGCCCCTACTTTGGGGTTTGTATTTCTGTGTGATGGAATTGGACTCAGATGTAATCTTTGTTCACAAGCCTCTCCTGTTACTTTTACCAGAACTGTAGTTGGCACTGCAGTTTAGTGTATACCCAGGGGATGTGAATCTCTGGACTGACCATGTGATAGCCAGGCCCTGAGCCTCAACAGACTTGGAACTCCTACACTCTGGTTTATTGGACTTACCCCACTCATCTAACATGGAGGTGAAGAAGGTCAACCACCACACCAGGGAGCCAAGTGTGCCTAAAATTGAAAACAGGATGATTGCATCCAGCATCCATGTGGAATCTAAGCCCCCTCTTTTTTTTCTTTTTTTTTTTATTGACTTTGTAATAATATTACATTAAAAATATATATGTGAGGTCCCATTCAACCCCACCCCCCACCCCCCTCTCCCCCCCCAACAACACTCGTTCCCATCATCATGACACATCCATTGGATTTGGTAAGTACATCTTTGGGCACCTCTGCACCTCATAGACAATGGTCCACATCATGGCCCATACTCTCCTCCATTCCATCCAGTGGGCCCTGTGAGGATCCACGATGTCTGGTGATCACCCCCGAGGCGCCATCCAGGGCAGCTCCACGTCCCAAATACGCCCCCACCTCTCATCTCTTCCTGCCCTTCCCCATACCCATCGTCCACCATGTCCACTTTTCCCAATCCAATGCCACCTCTTCTATGTGGACATTGGATTGGTTGTGTCCATTGCACCTCTATGTCAAGAGGAGACTCAGATTCCACATGGATGCTGGCTGCCATCCTCCCATTTTCAGTTGTAATCACTCTAGGCTCCATGGTGTGGTGATTGTCCTTCTTCAACTCCATCTTAGCTGAGTATGGTAAGTCCAATAAATCAGATTGTAGGTGCTGGAGTCTGTTGAGGCTCAGGACCTGTAAGCCCCCTCTTGATATAGTTGTGGAGTGGACACAACAATTCCAAGGTCCACAGGATGGAGGAATAGAGTATGGATTAGAGTGGACTTACTGATATTTTATTCATGAACTATTGTGATTAGTAATCAAAGAAAATATGGCATTGTTGTGGAGAAAGGGGCCATGGTGGCTGCTGGGGGTCGGGAATGGGATGAAGAGATGAGGTGTGGGGGCATTTTCAAGACTTGTAGTTGTCCTCGATGATGCTGTAGGGACAGTTACTGGACATCGTGTGTCCTCTTATGGCCTGCTTACTGGAATGTGGGAGAGTGAGGGCTATGGTGTGGACCATTGATCATGAGGTGCAGCAGTGCTCAGAGATGTATTCACCAAATGCAAAGAATGTGTCATGATGATGGTGGAGATTATTGTTATGGGGGAGGAATGGGGTGAGGGAGTGGGGGGTATATGGGGACCTCATATTTTTTCAACATAATATTAGAAAATAAATAAAGACAAAAAATAGAAAATAAAAGGTAGGAATACAAGGAAACTTCTTCAACATGAAAAAGGGTATGTATGAAAAACCCACATGTAGTGTCATACTCAATGGTGAAAACCTAAAGTGTTTCCTTCTAAAATGTGGAACAAGACAAGTATGTTCTTTTTAATATTGTTTTAAAAGTATTTACTCAACACTTAGGCAAGAAACAGAACTAAAATGCCTCGGAATGCAAGAAGAAAAAGCAAAATTTAACTATTTTCAGATGACATGGTCCTAAAAATAGAAAGCCCTGAAAAATCTACAACATATCTTCTAGAGCTGATAAAGATGTTCAGTAAAGTGGTAGTTTATAAGATGAACACACAAAATTCAATAAAATTTCTGTATTGAAATAATGAGCAACCTGAGGAGGAAATAAAGGAAAATATTACATTTGCAATAGCAACTTAAAGTATAAAATCTCTAGGAAAAAAACATAACCAGGGATGTAAAGTACTTGTAAAAAGAAAACTATACAATATTGTTAAAGGAAATCAAAGAAGATCTAAATAAATAAAAGAATATTCTGTATTTGCCATGAAAATGAAAGAATCACACACCAAAATCTCATCTGCAGTGAGGGCTTTGTCTGGTTTATTTCTCTTGCTTGTATATTATGTATTTTTGGATTCAGCCAATGGTTATGGTTAAAGTTAAATTTCTCCAGAATGTTTTGTCTTGGAACAAGAAACCTTGTCTCTAGACTCACATCCTACCTATCCGCAGTAGTGCAAGAAGAAGCCTTTTCAAACTTCAAGCAAAAAGAGATAGCATGTGCAGAGATAGCAAGGGATAGAGCTATTTTTGCTCTGAAGCAAGAACAGATGAGCTTTACTAAATCATTTAACCATGCCCTTGCTGAAGTGGTGGAACTAATCCCCACACATGTTCATGGATTGGAAGAGTAAATATCATTAAGATGTTTATCTGTAAATTGATTTACAGATTTAATGCAATTCCCCCCCCCCCCAAAATTGCAAGTATTTTACTGAACTAGAAAAGTTAAATTTCTTTGGAAGGTCAAGGGGACCCAAATAGCCAAAAACATATTGAAAAAGTAAAACAAACCTGTGTAATCATTCTACCTGACATTAAATCATCATACTAAAATGCTACAGTGGCCAAACCTGCAAGTTACTGGCACAAGGATAGTCATCAGAACAATGGAACCAAATTGAGAGTTCTGATATAGATCCTTGTGTGTAAGGTCAAAAGATATTTGCTGTATTAGTCAGTCAAAGGGGGGCTGATGCAAAATACCAGAAATCTGTTGGCTTTTATAAAGGATATTTATTTCAGGTAGAAGTTTACAGTTACCAGGCAGTAAAGCATTTGTTACTTCTTTCATCAAAGTCTATTGCCACATATTGGAGTAAGATGGCTTCCAAGGTCTGGAAGGGTTCAGGCTTCCAGGTTTCCTCTTTTCCTGAGCCTTGCTTCTTTCTGGGTTCAGCTGCTTTGCCTTCTTTACAAGGCCAGCTATAAACTATCAGGAAAATGGATCATCTCACTTCCCAAGGCCTTTGCTGTATCTGCTTTTCTGTTTACTTCCCTGGTTCCAGCTCAAAAACTTCAACCTCCCTTCTCTGTAGTATGCTTTATCTGATGTGGCCAAATTAAAGCTTTAATCATTATTTAATGAAGTAAAACTCTGAATCCAATATAATCTAATATGCTCAGAGGAAGAGTACAGTTCACAAACATAATATCTTTTTTGGAATTCATAAATAATGCCAAACTGCTACACTCCACCCTCTGAATTCCAAAAAGACATTACAATATTCAAAAAACTTTATTTCAGTAAAAATACTAAGTACAAATCAATTGTACTGCTATCATAATTGGTTAAAGAAATACAGTTTGTCTTGGGCAAAGTCCTGACTGCTGTAGACCTCTGAAATGAACAAAACCAATTACCTGCTTCCAATACACAACCAGACAAAGGATAAACATTTTCATTATCATAAGGAGAAATTGAGAGGGAAACATGAGTCATGGGTTCTCTACATTTCAGTAAACCTGCAGTACATACTTCATTAGATCTCAGAGTCTGAGAGTCATTCTTATGATGGATTCTTCACCTTGGTTATTCATTAGGACCCACCATTTCCACAGGCCTGCCCAATGGCCATTTTCTAGGTTCCACCTCATGAAGCATCTGAGTGTAAGCCAAACTCAAGACCTCACCCTCCAAAGGCATTGGGGTGATTTCACTTTACTCAATGTTTGGGTTAGAGTCTTAACCCCCCTTGTACAGTGAAGTGAAGACAATATCCTCCCTAACCTTTGGCATAAAGGCTCAACCCTCTCCAAGCAATGAGTTGATGACCTGGCCTTTCCTAATCCATGGGGTATAGGCCCTATCTTCTCAGATCTATGGGGCATTGACCTCAACCTCCCTAATTCTTGACTAATGTGCTCCAACCTTTCTGTACCCTGGGATTACAGAACTCTCCTCAAACATTGGGTGGGAACATCCACCCTCTTCGACTGCTGGTGCAAAATCACCCTCTCTGTACACATGGGTGGGGTTCCTCTCTTGGACCATGGTGATGTCTCAATTCCAGATCCCAACTTATATGGTTTTCCTCTTAAAGCTGTTTCTTCCTCAATCTCTCCTTTCCATGTCCCTTTTATTCCAGGCTGACAGCAATTTTGTTCATAGAGCTCTCTCAAAAATTTTGTTGATTTAGCATGCAAGAAGCAGGGTTTCAAGCCATCAGACAGTAAGATTTCCACAAGTCTGTTCTGGATTACTGCATCTTCAATCCTGATTTACAAGTTCCAAGTTTAGTTAAGTCCTCTGATGGGACACTATCATCTGGGGACTTGATCTCCAGAGGCTTGGAATTTCCAGAATCAGTGTCTGTTTACTTTGTGGCTGACAATTCAGTCCTCAGCTTATCTCGCTCATCTAGCATTTTGCTATAAGCTGCAAGGAGAAGCCAAGTTACATTCCCAAGTTTCCTTTGGAAATTTCTTCAGCTAAATATGGAGGCTTGCCATTTTCAAATTCCACCTTCCATATAACATAAGGAATCATTCTTGCTAAGTTCTCTGCAACTTTAAAACACAGATTGCCTTTCCTCCAGTTTCCAATAATAGTTTAATCATTTAATTCCAAGATATCATAAAAAGTCTCTTTCATCCATATCCCTACTAACAGTCTCTGCAATGGAAATGAGAGGTATATTCAGGAAATAATGAGTGGAGTGAAGAAGCTTCATAGGTAAAAATGCGGAAGACACCCATACTGGCATGGCTGCAGTACCCTCTAGTGTCAACTCTGGTTGCCTGCTTGACTGTGGGTGCCCTGACATTGCCCCTGCCACCTCTTGGCAGTTCAAAATTAAACAGTTGCCATTTTGGTAAGGAAACTTACCCAGAGGATCAAACAGGAAGTGTGGCAGGAGGTGGAAGAGTGGGTAGACTCAAGATACAAGCAGCAACAAGTGAAGATTCTGGTGGGTGAGAACTCTGCCAGCCTCTCTTACATCCTCAATAAGACCCAAGCAGTTGCAGATACAGGAATCATCAGTGAAAAAAATTTGAAATCAGCTTCAAGTTCAGAAGAAGAGTTGTTGGATTTTATCGTAAGCTAAATAATGATAGCAATGTAGATGGTGAATAGCACAATGTATATCAACAGGAAGAGAGAAAGTTCTCTGGGAGAGAAAAGTTGTGGGAGACTGTTGCCATGAAGCCCCTGCCTGTTTCTGGCTTTGACTTTGAGTCAGCACATAGCTCCAGATATTTGAATCATTATCCAATTGGATGTATATACCAACCCTCAAATAGACACAGGCAAAAAAGATGATCTTGTCTGCAAAAAAAGTTATGCTTTAGGCTTCCGGTAAGACAGCATGTTTGTGTATGATGTTTTGGAAGACTTTAGAGGTGCAGAAATAGGGCGCCATTCTCCCATAGTCTTTGAACATCCAGCATAAGTTGGCAGAGCCACCTTCCTCAGAACTCCAGAAACATTAAAAGGTTTACAATAACTGAGAAAGTGCCAAATCAAAGAAAAAAATACCACCTTAAAAATGTAGGAGAATCTTGTAGTGTCCTTGCTGGTCCCTCCCTCAACCTCTCCCTGGTGATATATGGAGCTAGGTTGTGCTTCAATTATGGGTCCTTAATTTGTTCCAAATGGAGCAGAGTAACTGAATTTGCATTATGGGGTGCTTGTATATTAGTGCCAATCTATTAGGTAGCAGTCTGAATAATGAACTGGGACACTATCTCTGGCTCACTCTGCCAAATTTTGCCTGCAGGCCAAAGCAGCTTGTAGACAGCTAAAGCAAAGTAAAAAAACAAGTCCAAGCTTCCTGGGACAAAGAATTATTTGCTTTAAGACATACAATAGAGCAACAAGTGGGGGTCTATTTCATAGAGCATAGAGGAGAGATTCAAAATCCTGTAAACAGAAAAATTTCTAAGGTCATGAATAATAACAAGCCCAGGACAAGACATACTCAGAAAACACTAAGAGGGCCCTGGACTTCATTTCATAGGACTTAAATCCATGAGTTAACACATGAAAATATTAAAAGGTAAAGTGTAGATGAAAACATGTCAAAACAAAAAAAGAAACAGTAAATTATGGTGTACCCAATTGGACAAGAGAAAAATTCAGAAGTCATCACTGAATAATACCAGAGTTTGGAGATACTGGACAAAGACTTTACAAAATTGTTCTTCAATATGCTCAGGGAGATAAGGGAAAACTTGTAGAAAAAACTAAACAATATAAAGAAAATAATGAATGAGCAATATAGAATCACAATAAAGAGATAGAAATTTAAAAAAGGAATCAAACAAATAGTGGAATTGAAGTCCCAATAACTGAAATGAAAAATTCCCAGGAGGGTTTCAACAGGAGACTGAATTTGGCAGAAGAAAGAATCAGTAAACTTGAAGACAAGACATTTGAAATGAATATGGCTGTAAATCACAAACAAACAAACAAACAAAAACAATAGGGGAAAAAACCAAACTTTTATACATATGTTACCACAATAAAAATATTTCAAATTTTAAAGAAAACATGAGAAAACAAACAAAAAATAAATGGAGCCTAAGATACCTGCAAGATAATATCAAGCCTACATATATATGCATTAAGGGACTCAGAGAGGGAGAAGAAAGTAAGAATTGGCTAGAAGAAATATTTAAAGAAATAATGACAGAAAATTTCCCAAATTTAACAAAAGATATGAAAGTATGCATTAAAGATCAATGAAACCCAAACAGGATTAACTCAAAGAGAACTATACCCAAAAGCATAATAGTGAAACCATCAAATACCAAAGACAAGGAGAAAGTACTGAAGGGTGCAAAAGAAAAGTAATTCATTATGTACTCAGGAATCTCAATAAGATTAAATGTGGATTTCTCATCAGAAACCATGGAGGCAAGAAGACAGTGGAATAAAATATTTAAGGTGCTGAAAAATAACAATTTCCAACCAAGAATTTTATATTCAGAGATACTGTCTTTCAAAAATAAGGTAGAGGTTAAGGCATCCCCAGACAAATAAAAGCTGAGGGAGTTTGCCAGCACTAGATCTTCCCTAAAAGTGATGCTTCAGACTGAAAGGAAAGGACAGTAGACAATATACTGAAGCAGAATAAAGGGAAGAAAGATCTCCTGGAAAAGTAACCATACGGGTAATTATAAACACCAGTGTTATTTTATTATATTTTTGGAGTGCAACTCCATTTTTTACTCCTCACAGTTTCTATAATTCAAGAGTGTAAAAATTAATGATAAATCCATAGTGTTGGACATACAATGAATAAAGATATAATTTGTAACAAGCACAGCAAGGAGGTGGGGTAACAGAGGTGTATAGGAACAGTATGTGTATACTATTCAAGTTAAGTTGATATCAATTCAAATGTGAATATTATAGATTTAAAAAAAATTTAAGTCCCATGGAAACCAAAAGAAAATATAGGTAGAAAGTATTGAGAAGGGACTCAAAATGGTACAATATTAAAAAAATGAAAATAAATATTAAAGTAGGCATTAGCGGAAGAATTGAATAACAAAATGTCCTAAGAATTGCAAAGACCAAATAGAAAGATGGCAGAATGAATTCCTGCATTATCATTAGTTACTTTAAATGTTAATGTATTAAATTACCTGTGTAGAAGACAGAAATTTCAGAACGGATATAGAACATGGCCTAACTATATGCTGTTTACAAGAGACTAACCTTAAATCAAAGACATAAGTAGGTTGAAACTGAAAGGATGGAAAGCAATATAAACAAAAATAGTACCAAAAAGAGAGCTGGGGTAGATTTACTAGTATCCCTCCCAAAGAACAACTTTAAGACAAAAACTATTATGAGGGACAAGGACAGTCAATATATACTGATAAATGTATCAATTCAAGAAGAAGACATAATTATAAATATATATTTAACAAAAGTCAGGGCACCAAAATATATGAAGCTAATATTGACAGACTTGAAGGAAGAAATAGATAGTTCTTCATTAATAGTAGGAGACTTAAATACATCATTTTAAATAAAGGATAGAATATCTAAAAAGAAGATCAATAACTAAATAGAAGTCTTAAAAAGATTATAACCAACTAGACTTAAGAGAACTATAAAGAACACTTCACCCAATAGCAGTAGAATACAATTCTCTCTAACCCACATGGGTTATTCCCCAAGATTGACCATATGTTGGGTCACAAAAAAAGTTTCAATAAATTCAAAAATATTGAAATAAAACTACATATCTTCTCCTACCTCAAAGGAAAGAAACTAGAAATCAATAACAGAGGAATTGGAAAATTCATAAACATGTGGAAAAAAACGTTACACACTTAAACAACCAGTGGCTCAAAGAAGAAATCAAAAGAGAAATTAGGATATATTGTCAGATAAGTGATAAGGAAAACAAAATATTTCAAAACTTATGAGATGCAGCAAAGGCAGGACTTGGTGGGAATTTTATAGCTCTAAATGCTTACATTAAAGTAGAGGAAAGTTCTCTTATCAGAGACCTAACCTCACAACTCTAGTATCTAGAAAAGAAGAGCAAGCAAAGTCCAAAGTGAGCAGAAGGAAGACTATAACAAAGATTAGAGCAGATATAAATGAAATAGAAAAATTTAAGAAAGCAATAGAAAAGTTCAAAACAAAACCAAACTTTGAGTTTTGGGAAAAAAAACAATAAAAAACCTTTAAGTAGTCTAATGAACAAATATATAGAGAGAATGTGAATAACTTAAACCAGAAAGGAAAAGGTGAACATTACTACTGACCCCATAGAACAAGGATAGTAAAAGGATCTTTATGCTAACAATTCAGATAATCTAGATGAAATGGACAAGTTCCTAGAAACATATAAAATATCTACATTGAACCAAGAATAAAAAGAAGACTCAACAAAAATAACAAGTAAAGACATTGAATCAGCAATCAAAAGTCTCCAAAAAAGAAAACCCCAGGGCCAGAATACTTCACTAGTGAATTTTTCCAAACATCCAAAGAAGTATCACCAATCCCACTCAAACTTTCCAAAAATTGAAGAAGCAGGAACATTTTCAAACTCATTTGATGAAGCCAGCATCATTCTAATAGCAAAGTCAGATAAAGATACCACAAGAAAAGAAAATTACAGGAATTTTTTCTTATGAATATAGATGTAAAAAAAAAAATACTAGCAAACTGAATCCAACAGCACTTTAAAAGAATTATACACCATGATCAGGTGGGATTTATCCCAGGCATGCAAAGCTAGTTCAACAAAAGAAAATTAATGTGATACACCACAACAATAGAATGAAGAAAAAAACAAACGAACAAGGCCATGACAAGTAATGCAGAAAAGATATTTGACAATATCCAGCACCACTTCTTGGTAAAAACAAGTAGAAACCTAGAAATGATGGCAACTTCCTCAACATGATAAATGGAATATATGATAAACCCACCATTAACATAATACTGAATGTTGAAAGTCTAAGTCTTTCCCTACAAGATCAGGAATAAGATAAGGATGCCAACTGTCCACTATTATTCAACAATGTACTGGAATTTCTAATGAGAGAAACTACACAAGAAAAGGAAATAAAATGTATCCAAACTGGAAAGGAAATAGTAAAACCTTCCCTATTTGCAAATGACATGATCTTATATAGAGAAAATCCTCAAAAATTTAAAACGGAAGGTACTGTACCTATAAGTGAATTTAATAAGTGACAGAGTACAAGGTTAACATAGAAAACAGTATTGTTTCTATACACAAGTTATAAACAATCTAAAAAGGAAATTTAGAAAAAAAATTGATTTACAACACAAACTGAAAGAATCAATTATGTAGGAATAAATTTAATCAAGGATGTAAAAGAACTGTACTCAGAAAACTATAGAACATTGCTAAAATAGGATGTAGAATTTTTCAACACAATATATATTCTATATCTAACCTTGAAACTCATTGCTATATTCCATTTTATTATTAAGGGAACCTGACATTATATTGGGCTTCACTTTTCAGAAAGTTTTGGATGACAGAGTGGTTCAACAATGGCAGCAGAGGAATACTAGTATGGGATGTTATTGACAGGGGACATATGGTGACAGGGAGTTATAGAGGGCATGTGTCCAGGGTGCATGGAAATGTTTGGATATACTCATAGTGGAAACAATTAAAAACAACAGCTGGGGAGGGTACTGGGTTCCTGGCCAGGGGGAGGCTCTGTCGTGGTCCCTAGGGGAGAAGCAGCAGTCCTCCAGGTGCAATGGCAAGGACCAGGAAGGAATGAGGGTCCAACAGTGACCCCCTGATACTAATGACTATGCTTGTGAGCCTATACACCTGAAATAAGAACAAGGCCTAGAGCAGCACTGTACCTAAGAGTTCCCTCCTGACAGCCTCTGTGTTACTCAAATGTGGCCAGTCTCAAAGCCAAATTCAACATGTAACTGCAATGCCTTCCCCCAGCGTGGGACATGACACCCGGGGATGAGCCTCCCTGGCACCGAGGGATCACTACCAAGTACCAGCTGATGATGTAACTAGAAAATGACCTTGAATTAAAGGTTCAACACGGACCAGCAGAATATCCCTGTCTACATATAATAACAGGAGTTAAAAATGCTGTTTGACCTAAAGTAAGGGGAAATGGAAAGGACAAATGAGTTCATATGGCTATGAGTCTCTAAAAAAGAGTCTGGTGGTTGTCAGAAGGATTGCCCTGAGTAGTGTCTCAGAGAAAGATAAAGTAGATACAACCCCAGGTATTGGTTCTTTTGAGGGCTAAAGAGACCAACAGGTTCTATGGTCATGACAGAAGGAGTTTACTGACATGTCTGTTGGCCCTTCTTTGGAGCTGGTGTTTCTGTGTGATGGAACTGGACTCAGATGTGATCTCTTTTCACAAGCCTTTCATGCTATTTTACTGGAATTGTAGTTGGTGCTGGGGTTTAAGATATATCTAGGGGATTTGAATCTCTGGACTGACAATATGATAGCCAGACCCTGAGTCTCAACAGACTTCAGCTCCTACACTCTGATTTACTGGACTTACCCCACTCAGTTAACATGGAGTTGAAGAATGTCAACCACCACACCATGGAGCCTAGAGTGCTTACAACTGAAAGCAGGAGAATTGAATCCAGTATCCATGTGGAATCTAAGTCCCCTCTTGACATAGATGTGGAATGGACACAACCAAACCAAGGTCCACAGGAAGGAGGAATACAGTAAGGATCAGAATGGACTTAATGATATTCTATTCATGAACTATTGTGGTTAGTAATTGATAAAATGTGGCATTGGTGTGGAAAAAGTGGCCATGGTGGCTGCTGGGTGCAGGGAATGAGAGAAAGAGATGAGATGCGGAGGCATTTTCATGACTTGGAGTTGTCCTGAGTGGTGCTGCAGGGACAATTGCCGGACATTCTATGTCCTCCCATGGCCCGCTGAATGGAACGTGGGAGAGTGTGGGGTATGGTGTGGACCACAGGACAAGGGGTGCAGCAATGCTCAGAGATGTACTCACCAGATGCAATGGATGTGTCATGATGATGGGGGAGAGTGTTACTGTGGGGGGAGTGGTGGTGTGGGGGTGGTGGGGGTGAATGGGGACCTCATATTTTTTTAATGTAATATTTTTTTAAAAAATGAATAAATTGAGCAGAATTTCAAAAAAATATTGAATAAACTATAAGTTTTATGTATTGTAAAAAAAAAGAGTTCCCATTTACTCCCCCTCACAGTTTTCTTTATATTATTGTAGCACCTTTATTGACATTGGTGAAACCATATTACTATAACTGTACCAGGCCATAGTTTATATAAGAATTCAATGCTATGTTGTCCAGTCGCATATATTTTTAAATTTTTATCTGGTAACATGCATGCAATCGAAAATATCGAGAGTCAGGCGTGTAACCAGCCGGAGCGGCGGTGGCAGCGGCAGTACAGCCGTGGCGCCGGGAGCAGTGACCCGGAGGGAGCGCGAGGCGCGGGGAGACTCTGGCTGCGCGGACCCGGTGACAGCGCGAGAGGTACTAGATTTTGACAACTTCACACCATGCGTGAATATAAGCTAGTCGTTCTTGGCTCAGGAGGCGTTGGAAAGTCTGCTCTGACCGTGCAGTTTGTTCAAGGAATTTTTGTTGAAAAATATGATCCTACGATAGAAGATTCTTATAGAAAGCAAGTTGAAGTAGATGCTCAACAGTGTATGCTTGAAATCTTGGATACTGCAGGAACGGAACAATTTACAGCAATGAGGGATTTGTACATGAAAAATGGACAAGGCTTTGCATTAGTTTATTCCATCACAGCACAGTCCACATTTAATGATTTACAAGATCTGAGAGAACAGATTCTTCGAGTAAAAGACACTGATGATGTTCCAATGATTCTGGTTGGTAATAAGTGTGACTTGGAGGATGAAAGAGTTGTAGGAAAGGAGCAAGGTCAAAATCTAGCAAGACAATGGAATAACTGTGCATTCTTAGAATCTTCTGCAAAATAAAAAATAAATGTTAATGAGATCTTTTATGACCTAGTACGGCAAATTAACAGAAAAACTCAAGTGCCTGGGAAGGCTCGCAAAAAGACATCATGTCAGCTGCTTTAATATACTAAATGCATTGTAGCTCTGAGCCAGGTCTGAAGAACTGTTGCCCAATTCAACAGTGCCAGCATTCCAACTTTGTTAAACCTACCAACATCTTAAATGGACTTTCCTGTGGTGGTACCCTTTTAAGAGGCGGATGAAAGCTACTACATCAGTTTGCACATTCTAATCACTTTCCAGTATCACAAGAGAGATTTTTACTTATATCATAGTCCTAGAGTATGCAGCTGGTAAAACCAGAGGCTATGTCCAGTATTACTGCTTAAGAGACATTCTTCATCCACCAATGTTGTACATGTATGAAAATGGTGTACTGTATACTTTAACACACCCCATAAACTTTGTATTGGAGAGTACAATAATGTAAATCCTAAGAGCACCACTATTTTAGCTTAATAAAAGAAAGTCCAAAGAGCTCCTATATAGACTACTCCAGATAACTTCGCTTCTTTGATACTTGTAGCTTATTGTAATTTTTTTTAAGAAATTCAAGGTCATTATCATTGTATTGTACAAAATAAGCGCTTTTTGATTAACGCAGCTATATAGTTTTTTTAATTTTTGAAAAACCTGTGGAGACAGTGATCTTGTCTTTAAAATATGATAGTCCTTTCAGTAAAATGTCTCAGATTAAAGACATTGCCTTTAATATCTGTTGGGAAGGAAATGTCCAGATTTTTCAAATCTCTTATTATATGTTTCCTTTTTTGTTTACATAGGGAACAATGTTTATAGTTGTGTGTACAGTGGGGGTCTACAACAAGAAGTGTATATTTTCAAACAATTTTTTAATGATTTAACAATTTTTGTAAATCATTTTCAGGCTTCTGCAGCTGTAGATTCTCACTGTGAATCCCTTGCTTGCTCATGCATAAGTGTATTTGCAATACCAAATATACAGGTTTAGTATTTTTGCCTGTTAGTGATTGTTTCACATGTGTAACGTTTTGGTTGAGATGTTAAATGGTGGACGAGTACTGCGGATGTGGATGTGGGAAGTAATTTTAATCATGTGTAATTGGTCACAAGGCCTAAGTTACAGTAACTATTGCTGTTTTATTTAACAATGCCTTGTTGCTTTGTATGCATTAACGTTTGGGTGTAAAGATTGTGTGTCTATCCAACAGGGAGCCACAGTATTTAAATTGACCAACCTAATGTTACAACTACTTTGAGGTGGCCAAATGTAAACTAAAAGCCTTAATTAAAGTGGTGCAATTTTGTATAACTTAGCATCAATAGTTCAATAAATTTGGATTGCCATGCAAAAAAAAAAAAAAAAAAAAAAAAGAAAATATCCCCCTTTAACCATATTCAAACATATAATTCAGTGGTGCTAATTACATTTACAATGTTGCACTTCAATCACCACCATCTAATGCCAAAACTATTCCATCATGCCAAACAGAAATTTTGCACCAATTAAGCATTAATTCCCCCACTCTCTTCCTCCATCCCAGATTTGTTCTAGTTTCTGACTCTGAATGTGCTTATTCTACTTATGTCATATAAGTGAGATAAAACAATATTTGTCCTTTTGGGTATGGTTTATTTCATTCACATGATTTTTTAAAAGTTCATCTATTTAGTTAAATGCATTAGAACTCAATTACTTTAATGACTTATTAATATCCCATTGTACATATACAGCACATTTTGCTTATTCACTTATCTCTTGATGGAAACATGGGCTGTTTCTATTTTTTGGCAATCAAGAATAACATAACTATGAACACTGGTGTTCAAATATCTGTTTATGTGCTTGTCCTGGATTGATACTTTTGCAGATCCCAGAAAATTATGTTCTTATGCTAACCAATTTCTATTTATGGAAGCTTATTGTATGTGGGGGCTTCTGATTAGATTGTCGGACCCTTTGATGGGATTGAATTTAGGTGGGGTCTTTGATTCAAGTACTTCAGTGAGGTCTGACCCAGGGTGGGTCTTAACCTTGCTGGAGTCTTTATAAATGGGAGAAACATACAGAGATACAGAGAAAGACAGCTGCAATTTTTACCCTGCCATGTGAGAAACGATGCAGGACCAACTATAGCTGCAGAAATACAAAGAAATTCAAGAGGCTGAGAGAGAGGGGGCAAGAGAAACCCCAAGATTTTGAGAGAGAATCTGGAAGCCAAAATCAGCAGAGCAGTCCAAAGTGAGGAGAAAGGAGAGATGAGCCATGTGCCTGTTCACCCACAACTAAGCTCTAAGGGAAATTAAGTCTGGAGGACAAGGCAAGGACCTCAACAGAGACCAACCTCTATTTTGTTTTTCCATGGGGCAGGACTCTATTATCACCAACAGCTGAATTTGGTGAGAAAGCATCTCTGCTAGTACCTTGATTTGGACATCTTACGGCCTCAGAACTGTAAGTTTTACCCTATACCAATTGTAAAATCCAACCCATTTCTGGTATTTTGCTCCCAGCAGCTTAAGCAAACTAAAAGAGAAATTGGTACCAAGAGAGTGGGGTGCTGTTGCTTGCAAGTACCAAATATGCTGGAATGGTTTTATAAATAGAAAAGGGATGGATTCTGGTAGAATTGAGAAATGCTTGATATAAAAGGCCTAGATTACTTTGAATAGACTGTTGGTAGGAACATATCTCTAGTGTGCTTCTGATGAGGCCTTAGAGAGAAATGATGACTGGATATGAAGGTGATCCTTGATTTAAAGTTGTGAAGATCATGACAAAATTGGCTCCTGATGTTAGATGGAAGGCAGAATTTGAAAGACAAGTTGAACCTTTAGCTGAGGAGAATTCCAAACTAAATGTGGAAAATGTGACCTGGATTCTCCTTGTATCTTACAGTAAAATGAGAGAGGAAAGGTATAAGCTGACAACAGAAAACCTGAGCACAAAAAAATGCCAAGCTTCCAGGAAGCAAGTCCCCAAAGGATAGTGCCCCCTATGAGGACTTAAATTGGAATCCAGCCATCATTTCTCTGCAAGTAAGGATTGGAGTGCAATTATCCAGAAAGGATTTGTGGAAAATCCTATAGTCTGATGGTTAGGGCCCCTGTGAACTGCATGCAAAATCAACAAGCTTTATGCATGATCTGCATGAATAAAACCACTGTTGGCCTGGACTAAAAGGTTCATAAATGTGAAAAAACAATTCAAGGAACAAAATCATAGACTTTATATGGAGTGAAGCAAGCCAGACACAAAAGGGCAAATATTGTGTGATTGTGCTAGTATTAAATCAATGTATTGTGTGAACTCATGGAGTTAATAATTAGAATACAGGTCACCAGAAAATAGAATAAGGGTAGAGAATGGATAGCTGAGGGTACACCTGTGCAGAATTGTTTAAAAAAATTTTGTTTGTAAATCTTTGGAAGTTAATACAAATGATGAAAGCACACCACAGTGCTTGTAACTAGTAGTGCTATTATCTGGGTATAACAGTGGTCAAAAGGGAAAATTTAAGATGTTGTATATTACTAGAAGGAAAGCTAAAAAATATAACATGAAGCTGTATAACATAGTGAAACTTTATTTAAAATGCAAATATGGATGATATTACATGTACAAGACTGTTTTTACAAAATATTAACACAAACTGGAGAGATGGGAACAGAAGAGCAGCTATATATAGCAGGGGAAATCAGATTGAGAGGTGGTGACTTTTTCATCTTTTTTATTATTGGAATAATGAAAATATTCTAATAATGATTGAAGTGATGAATGCACATCTGTATGATTATACCAAATACCATTAATTGTACACTTTAAATGGATTTATACTTTATCAATATGTATCTACAAAATTGATTTGTTAAGAAAAAAAATTAGGGCTTTTATTCAACCATGTCAGTAGGGTTAACTCAGGTTAAATCTCCACCCCCTTGAAAGGCTGATATAAATGGGCACTTACTCAAGAAGGCACAAAAGAAGATACATGAGAAAAGAGAAAGAGCTCCATAGATGCCAGAGGAAAGAACTTTGTCAAGACACAGAAGAGGAGAGGAATTTGATCCTGCAACTTTAGGGAGAGAAAAGCCTTTTGACTGATAGTTTCAGCTGAATAGAACAGAGCTTCTGAGCAGCTAAGGCCCAAGAGATCAGGAAGAGATTGCCTGCCATCTTGCTTCATCATGTGGCACTGACCTTGGTGAGAAATCAACCTTGAGTTGGACTCTTTAGAGCCTTGTAATTGTAAGCTTTTATTCCCAAAAAATATCCGTCATAAAAACCAACAGATTTCTGGTACTTTGCATCAACAACCTTTGGCTGAATAATACACATTCCTATGTTTTCTCCTAGGGATATTTTAGTTAGATTTTTTATATTTATGTTTGTGATCCATTTTGAGTAAACTTTGGTATTCAAAATTAATTTGCAGTAGTAGTCTACCTTCATTCTTTTTCATATGAATTTCCAATTTACCCAATCATTTGTTGAAGAGACTATTTTTCTTTATTGATTGAACGTAAGAAACTTGTCAAAAATCAATCAACCAAAGATGTGAAAGAGAACTTCTGAACTCTCAGTTCAATTCCATGGGTCTGTATGCCTGTCCTTGTGCCAGTGCCATCTATTTCAATTATTGTGGGTTTTTAAAGACATTTTTAAAATGAGGAGGCATGACTACTCCAACTTTATTCTTCTTTCTCAAGATGTTTTTGGCTATTTGGGTCCCATATCCTTCCATATAAATTTGTTGTTTGGTTTTTCAATTTTTGAAAAGAAGGCTGTTAGAATTTTGATTGAGATTATATTCAATCTGCAGTCTCCTTTGGTTAGAATTGACATCTTAATAATGTTGAGTTTTCCAATTCATGACTATGTAGTGTTCTTCAGGGTTTGTTTGTTTGTTTGTTTGTTTTAAGTTCTTTCTGATTTCTTTTAGCAATGTTTTTTTTATTTATTTTATTTTTTTATTCATTTTTTAAAAAATATTACATTCAAAAAATATGAGGTCCCCATTCACCCCCACCGCCCCCACCCCACCACTCCCCCCACAGTAACACTCTCCCCCATCATCATGACACATCCATTGCATCTGGTGAGTACATCTCTGGGCATTGCTGCACCCCATGTCCTGTGGTCCACACCATAGCCCACACTCTCCCACGTTCCATCCAGGGGGCCATGGGAGGACATAGAATGTCTGGCAGTTGTCCCTGCAGCACCACTCAGGACAACTCCAAGTCACGAAAATGCCTCCACATCTCATCTCTTCCTCCCATTCCCCGCACCCAGCAGCCACCGTGGCCACTTTTTCCACACCAATGACACATTTTCTCGATTATTAACCACAATCGTTCATGAATAGAATATCATTAAGTCCACTCTGATGCCTACTGTATTCCTCCTTCCTGTGGACCTTGGCTTGGTTGTGCCCATTCCACATCTATGTCAAGAGGAATAATTTCTTCCATTGCTAGAGTCACAATAATTCTATAGTAGAATACCAGTAAGCCCACTCTAATCCATAATTTATTCTTCCATCCTGAGGACCTTGGGATGGTGATGTACACTCCACCTCTAAATCAAGAGGGAGCATAGATCCCACATCGCTGATGGATGTGATTCTCTGGCTTGTATCTGTAGACTTTCTCGGTTCCCTGGTGTGGTGGTTGATGGTTGACCAACCTCACCTCTCTGTTAGCTGACCTGTGCAAGTCAAATGAACTAGAGAGTAGGTGTTTGCAACTCTACAGAGGCTCAAAGCCCAGACGGCACATAGACAGTTCAGAGATTGAGGTCACCTCAGCATACATCAACCCTGGCACCAACTACAGGTTCAGTTGAAGTGACAGAAGAGGCATGCATAAAGAGGTCACATCTGAGTCCAACTCCATTACACTCAGGAGCAGAAGTTCCAAAGTAGGGCCCACTGCCAAGTCACTGAACTCCAGAACTATCTATCATGACCACAGAACCTGGCTGTTTCTATAGCTGTCAGGAGCACCACTACTTGTGGTTGTGTCTACTTTGGCTGTCTCTGACATCCTGCTGAGATGTGCATAGCACAACCCCTCTGATGAGCTCCTGACTAATTTTGAAGTCTCTTAACCACATAAACTCATTTGTCTTTACAGTTTACCCCTTTTATTCAATGTGCTTTTCTAGTTGCATTACCAGCCAGTGTTTATTAGTAATCCATCTGCACCAGGGAAGTTCATCCTGGGAGTAATGTTCCATGCTGGGGGCAAGGTAATGCATTTTTTTCTTTTTTTTCTTTTTCTCGTTATTTATTTTTTAATGTTACATTAAAAAAATATGAGGTCCCCATATACCCCCCATAACAACTTCTCCCCCCATAACAACAACTTCCTTCCTCATTATGAGACATTCATTGAATTTGGTGAATTCCTCTCTGAGCACCACTGCACCTCATGGTCAATGGTCCAAACCATAGCCCACACTCTCCCACAGTCCACTCAGTGGGCCCTGGGAGGACATACAATGTCTGGTAACTGTCCCTGCAGCACCATCCAAGACAACTCCAACCCCCAAAAATGCCCCCACATTTTTTGAGGAACCACCAAACTGTCCTTCAGAATGGTTGGATCGTTCTACATTCCCACAAGCAGTGAATGAAGGTTCGCATTCCTCCACCTCCTCTCCAACACTTGTAGTCCTCTGGTTTTTTGATAGTCTCAAGTCTAATGGGTATAAGATGGTATCTCATATTAGTTTTGATTTGCATTCCCTAATAGCTAGTGATGTTGAGCATCTTTTCATGTGCTTTTTAGCCATTTGTAT
This sequence comes from Dasypus novemcinctus, assembly GCF_030445035.2. Classification (NCBI taxonomy): domain Eukaryota; kingdom Metazoa; phylum Chordata; class Mammalia; order Cingulata; family Dasypodidae; genus Dasypus; species Dasypus novemcinctus. The sequence goes on along the minus strand of NC_080704.1, from coordinate 145,609,142 downwards.
ACCATCTTTGGAATAATGTCTGTTCAAATATCTTGTCTATTTTGATAGGTTTTTTGACTTTTTTTGAGATATAGTATTTCTTTTTATATGATGGATATTAGGCTTCTATCAGATATATGGTTTCCAAATATTTTCTCCCATTGGGTAGACTGTATTTTCACTTTCTTGATAAATTCTTTTGAGGTGCAAAAGGCTTTAAATTTGAGGAGGTCCCATGTATACACTTTTACTTTTGCTACTAGTGCTTTGGGTATGAAGCTCATGAATCCATTTCCTAGTAACAGTTCCTGTAGATGCTTCCCTATATTGTCTTCAAGGTCTTTATGTTCTTGGCTCTTATATTTAGATCTTTGTTCCATCTTGAGTTGAATTTTGTATAAGGTATGAGATTTTGTTCCTCCCTCATTCTTTTGTATATGTATGTCCTGTTCTCCAAGCAATAGTTGATGAAGAGGCCACTCTCCCAGTTGAGTGGGATTGGTGGCCTTATCAATTATTAGATGACTGCATATGCAAGGATCTATATCAGAAATCTCAATTAGATTCAATTTGTCAGTATGTTTATCCTTGTGTCAATAGCATGCTGATTTGGCCACAGTAGCTTTGTAGTATGTTTTAAAGTCAGGTATCATGATTTCTCGTATTTCATTTTTCTTTTCCAATACATCTTTGGCTATTTGGGGCCTTTTTCCTTTCAAATAGATTTCATAGTTAGTTTTCCCAGTTCATTTAAAAATGCATGGTTGATTTTTACTGGGATTTCAATAAATCTGTAGATCACTTTGTGTAGGATAGACATCTTAATGATATTTAGTCTTCCTTTCCATGAACAGAAAATATTCCTCCATTTATTTAGGTCTTCTTTGATTTCCTTGAACAATGTTGTGAAAGATTTCTGTGTATATGTCTTTTATATCTTCAGTTAAATTTATTCCTAGGTATTTGATTTTTTAATTTACTATTATAAATGATATTTTTTCTTGATTTCCCCCTCAGATTGCTCATTATTATTGTACAGAAATGCTACTGATTTTTGCATATTGATCTTATAATCTATGATTTTACTGAACTCATTTATATGTTGTAGAATCTTTGTTGTAGATTTCTCATTGCTTTCTATGTATAGGATCATGTCCTCTGCAAATAGTGAAATTTTGACTTCTTCCTTTCCAATTTGGATGACTTTTATGTCTGGTTCTTGCCTCAGTGCTTGAACAAGTCCTTCTATCACAATGTTAAATAGAAGTGGTGATAGGGGGTATTCTTGTCTTGTTCCTGATCTTAGAGGGAAAGATTTTAGAATTTTAACATTGCAAATGATGTTAGCTGTGGGTTTTTCATATATACCCTTTATCATGTTCAGAAACTTTTCCTCTAGTCCTACCTTTTGCAGAGTTTTTTTCAGGAAAGGGTGCTGTATTTTGTCAAATGCTTTTTTTGCATCTATAGATATGGTCATGTGATTTTTTTTCCTTTGATATTTTTTCACGGTGTATTACATTGATTGATTTTCTTATGTTGAACCATCCTTGCATACCAGGGATGAAACCCACTTGGGCATGGTGTGTAATTCATTTGATGTTTTGTTGAATACAATTAGCAGGGTTTTTTTGAGGATTTCAGCATCAAGGTTCATTAGGAATATGGCTCTGTAATTTTCTTTTCTTGTGGTGTCTTTGTTTGGCTTTGGTATTAGGGTAATGTTGGCATCATAGAATGAGTTAGGCAATGTTCTTTCTATTTCATATTTTGGAACAGTTTAAGCAAGATTGGTGTTAGTTTTGTAGAATTCACTTGTGAATCCATCTGACCATGGGCTCTTCTTATTTGGAAAGTTTTTAATGACTGGTGTTATCTCTTTCCTTGTGATTGGTTTTTGAGATAGTCAGTTTCTTCCTTTGTCAATGTAGGCTGTTTCTGTGTTTCTAGGAATTTGTCCATTCCCTCTAAATTGCCCTTCTTATGGGCATATAGTTTTTCAACGTATCCTCTTATGATAGTCTTTATTTCTGTGTGGTCAGTGGTGATATTCCCTTTCCTCACTTCTTATTTTTTGTATTTGCATCTTCTCTCTTTTTTTCATTTATTAGTCTAGCTAAGAGTTTGTCAATTTTATTCATCTTCTCAAAGAACCAAATCTTAGTTTTGTTTATTTTTTTCTAGCGCTTTTTTTTTAGTTCTGCTCTGATTTTTGTTCTTTCTTTCTTTCTTCTTCCTTTGGGGTTAGTTTGTTGCTGTTTTAAAAAAAATATTTCCTCCAAGTGTGCAGTTAAGTCTTTGATTTTGGGTCTTTTTTCTTTTTTGATGTTTGAATTTATGGCTATGGATTTCCCTCTCAGTACATTGTTTGCTGCATTCCATAAATTTTGATCTGCTTGTTGTCATTTTCATTAGTTTCAAGGTAGTTACTATCAATATTTGAGATTTCCTCCTCCACCCACTGTTTGTCTACTAGTGTGTTGTTTAAATTCCATATCTTTGTGCCTAATCTGGTTCTCTGGCCCTTGCAGATTTCCAGCTTCATTCGTGTGGTCAGAGAAATTATTTTGTATAATTTCAATTCATTGAGACTTTCTCTGTGGCCTAGCATGTGGTCTGTCTTGGAGAATGATCAATGTGAGCTTGAGAAGAATGTATATTCTGCTGTATTTGGGTCTATTTTTCTGTATATGTCTATTAGGTCTAGATCCTCTAATATATCAATCAAAGTCTTTATTTCTTTATTGATTTTCTGTTTAGATTTTTTGTCTAATAGTGATAATGGTGTAATCAAGTCCCCCATTATAAATGTAGAGGCACCCATTTCTCCGCTTAGTTTTTCCAGAGTTTGTCTCATGTATTTTAAGGTGCCCAGGTTTGTGCCTAAATGTTTATGATTGTTCTTTCTTCTTAAAAAATTACCCCTTTACTAATATGTAGTGTCCATCTTTGTCTCTCACAATAGTTTTGCATTCAAAGTCTACTTTGCCTAATATTAGTATATCTGCTCCTGCCCATATGTTGTTATTGTTTGCTTGTAAGATTATTTTTCAGTGCTTCACTTTCAACCTCCTTGTATCCCTGGATCTTAGGTGGGTTTCTTTTAGACGGCATATAGATGGGTCATATTTCCTTATCCATTTTGCTAATCTGTGTCTTGATAGGTAAGTTTATTCCATTAACATTCAGTTTTATTACTCTCAAGGAATTACTTACATTAGCCATATTTTATTTACAACTGTGTATGTCATATCTTGTTTTTATTTCTCTTTTTGTCTTTTTACTTATTCTTACACTCTCCTCCAACTCTATCTGCCTTTTTTATTTCTTTCTTCCTACAGAACTTCCTTTAGTATTTCTTGAAAAGCAGGTTTCTTATCATCATACTTTCTTAGTTTCTGTTTATCTGTGAATATTTTGAACTCTCCATCATTTTTGAATACCGGCATTGCTGGGTAGAGTATTCTTGACTGGACGTTTTTTTCCTGTGGTATCTTGACTTTGTCATACCACTTCCTTCTTGCCTCCGTGATTTCAGATGAGCAATCAGCACTTAATCTTATTGAGCTTCCCATGTGTGTGATGGTTCTCTTTTCTCTTGCTGCCTTAAGGATTTCCACTTTGCCTTAAGAATTGGATAATTTGAAAATTATATGTCTTGGAGTAGCCCTGTTGTAATTTATACTATTTGGGGTGCACATTGCACTTTCTGGACATGTACATCCATCTACCTCAGTAGGTTTGTAATGTTTTTAGTCATTATTTCCTCCAACGCCCTTTCCATCCCCTTTCCCTTGTCTTGTACTTCTGTTATGCCTCTAATGCACATGTTCGTGCATTTGTATTGTCATTCAAATTCCTTCATCCATGCTGGATTTTTTTCTATCATTTCCACTGTTTGAAGTCAGATGTACTGTTTTCCACATCACTAATATTTTCCTCTGCCTTTTCAATTCTGTTGTTATTTGCTGAGAGCTCATTTTTGATTTCTTGGATGTTCCAATGTTACCATCATATTTGTTATCTTTTTCCATATGTTGCAATTTCTTCTGTATGCTCTCCAAGTGTTTTCTTAATATCCTTACTCTCTTCCTTCACTTCATTTATTGGCCCATGATATTTGTTTGGACAGCTTTGATTAGTTGTTCAATGTTCTGCTCTTCTTCCTGGTTTTAGTTTGTTCATTGGATTGGGCCATGTCTCCCTGATTATTGGTATGGTTTATAATTTTTGTTGCTGTCTGGTCATCATTTTTTCTTGATGGGTTTTTTCAGTGGATTCGCTTCTCCCTCTAGTCTCATATTTTATTTCGTTGTTGTTTGTGTGTGTGTGTTAACTTTTCTCTTTGACATTTTATTCTTCTAATTCTGTTTCCGTGCTGTTGCCTTAGTTCCCTTGGAGGAAAAATTAGGGCCATGGAAACCAAAAGAGCTATGAAAAGAAAAACTATAATAGTAGTATTGATAGTAAATGTTAGCAAAAGAGCCATATAAGCCTTAGAAGAATGAACATTAAACTCATGTAAGCAGTGTACACTTATAGGAATAAAAAAGTTGAATGCCTATGATGAAATGGGAAACTGGATATGGAGAAGTATACAGTATGAATTAAAAGGCCAGTGTGATTAGGAGAGAGGAAAAGAGAAAATAAAGGACAATAACAAAAAGTTAATATAAGGTAGAAAGCAGAATAGAAGTGTTAGAAAAATTTTTTAAAAATGGGGGCTAAACAAAGAGAGGTGGAATGTAAGAGCAACAACAGAATATAGAGGATAGAAAGATGTAGGAAGCAAAGGAGATAGTGTTGGCATTGGTAGCCAAAACCAGTGCACACAGAAAAGAGAAATCAAGGATGAGGAAGCATAGCAAACAAGAAATAAGCCAGCAACACCTACTAGAAAATTAAATGAAAAAATAGGGTAGGGGGATATAGAGGAAGGAAAGACAAGGAAAAAGCAAAACAAAACAGAGAAGCCATCAAACCAGGAGTCAACCAAACATTTAAAAAAAACAGACTTCCCTCTTATGCCCCTGGGTGCTTGTCAGGCTGAAGCTGTTTATCAATCAATTATTCAGGAGCTTTCTCCCTGCATATTTTGATGTGCGTTTTAGTGAGTAATCTTTTCCTTTTTTAGGAAAAATAAGAAACACAAAGGAAGATAATGCAAGGATATTATCTATGTTTTCCCAGTCTCAAAGTACAAGCTAGATTTTTAATATCCCAGTCCAGTGGGTCACTACTCTAAGAGGAGCCAGGAACTGCACCAGAGTCCTTGCACATTCAAGGCTTCAACGCCTCCACTGAGCCAAACTTTTCTTCTGTGTCGATCTGTTCTTCAAAATGAGTCTCCCACCTGGAACAGGATCAACCCTTTGCAATTGAATAAATGAATTAGGTATCTGTCCTTCCCCCTTTCTTCCTTCCCCACTTCCTTCTTTCCCAGTGCAGCAGAAAGCCTGTGTGAGAGCTTCCCTCTGAGATTCAAATGGGACCCTGGTGTACCAATTCACCACAGAAAATAATGACTCAGTCTCTTTGAGAGAAACCACGCACACCTTGCCAGGAACTGGAAATATGCTCTTGGAAGGCTACCAAGCACTTCCTACTGTTCCCCTCCCTTAGGTATCTTGAACAGGGGTAGTTAATTGCCTGACTCCAACTTCTCCCAGACCAATTTTCCCTATCCCAGAGCAGTTAACTAAATCAGGCTTCCTCAGCAGATTTGCTTGCCACCTCTTCCTAGTTTCTCCTCAAACCAACTGGTATGCTCCTCAAAGCTCAATAAGGGGTAGACAATTGAACCTTCACTTGTTGGATTCCTCTGCACTCATCTCCAAAACCCTCCTACTCTCAGAGTTTGTCCAAGAGCAGAGGGGTTTGGGGAACATCTGTTTCAAGGAACGCAGGTTCAGGAAATCAGATTTGGTTAATGTTGGGTTTGGGGAATGTGGATTTGGGGATCACAGGTTCAGGGGATGCATCGTTTGTGAAACACCACCATGTGACCAGTGGGGTTCATGGAATGCCATAGCTACTTGCCCTAATGGAGGGTTTAGCCTTCCCTTAGCTCCAACCACAAGTGCCAGAAACCCACAGTTTTAGCTTGAGCAATTACTTTTTGTCACACTCTCACCAGATTGATGTCTAGAAGCCTCCTGCTTTGTGGGTTTCCAAAACAGCTCACTTAGGCAAGATTTTGTCCCTACTCAGCCATTTTTTGTAGGAGAGATTATGGGGGTGCACTTATTCTGACCCCATCTTGCCTCACATTCCTCTTTTGTCCCACCTTCCTCTAGATGAGTTTTTAACTACTTTGTGTTTTGAGCACCAAGAGCAGCTCTGCTTAGAGAGATAAAGTTTAGCTTGGGGAATTTCTGGTAATTGGAAAGAAGGAAAGGGTTACTGGGGGTGGGATTATGGGTGCTGGGGTGAGATGTATGGAAGGAAGATATTTAGGTACCTCAGCCACCAGTGGGCAAATTACTCTGGGAAAGAAGGGGAAGTAGATCAAGAAAGGATAATCAGGCAGGGAATTGGACTCTGACATTTGTTCTCAGGTCTCTGGCTGGGAAATGGGGATTTTACAGGCTATTGAAGGGGTCATCCTTAAAACTCTGTGTAGTTCCACATGAAAGACCCTCTCCATGACAGCGAGTGATAGGCACTAACTTTGCTTGATCATAGAGTACCTCTTTTGGGTAGTAAACTTAAATACCAGTGAATTTATTTGTGTTTTTCACATAAAAAATTCTGTTAGAGAGAGAGCATGAGCTCTTGAAAACTTCACACTTAGCGAGAGTTGAAAGTTCAGGTTTTCTTTGCTAAGTCAATTTTCCAAATCATAACTGTTACTGAATGTGTTAGCTGATAGGAGTGAGAGAATGACAGGAGAGTGATGTACACTCAAAACCAGTTATACAGGTATGATCTTGACAAATGTTACCTCACTCTAAACAATTACAGTTGGATTGACTCTCTTCCCTCCCTTCTAGTGACTCACTGCCAATCAGAGATGACTGTTTCTGAAAGCAAAGTGGGGCTGGTGGCAAGCTGGGTATGTCAGATATAGTGGATGGTAGGTGGGAAGAAGAGATAGAGAAAGACTGGGAATTCACCTATAAAAGTTTTAGAAGTGGAGGCTTTGAAATCATCTGAACTAATTTTTCCCACTCAAAACCAGGAGATTTAACTAGCATCTTTTATTTATTTTTTTGTCTTTATTCATTTTAGTATTACATTTAAAAAATATGAGGTTCCCATATACCCCCTCACCCCACTCCTCCCCCCAGAGCAACATTCTCCTCCATCATCATGAGATATTCACTGCATTTGGTGAATACATCTCTGAGCACCGCTGCACCTCATGGTCAATGTTCCACATCATAGCCCATACTCTCCCACGTTCCATCCAGTGATCCATGGGAGGACATACAAAGTCTGGTAATTGTCCCTGCAGCACCACCCAGGACAGCTCCAAGTCCCGAAAACGCCTTCACATCTCATCTCTTCCTCGGATTCCCCACACCCAGCAGCCACCATGGCCACTTTCTCCACACCAATGCCACATTTTCTTCGATTACTAATCATAATATTTCATGAATAGAATATCAGTAAGTCCACTCTAATCCATACTCTATTCCTCCATCCTGTGGACCTTGGAATGGTTGTGTCCACTCCACATCTATATCAAGAGGGGACTTAGATTCCACATCGATGCTGGTTGCAATCCTCCTGCTTTAAATTGTAGGCACTCTTGGCTCCCTGGTGTGGTGGTTGACCTTCCCCTCCATGTTAGATGAGTGGGGTAAGTCCAATAAAACAGAGTGTAGGAGTTGAAGTCTGTTGAGGCTCAGGTCCTGGCTATCATATGGTCAGTCCAGAGATTTAGATCCCCTGGGTATATATTAAACCCCAGCACCAACTACAATTCTGGTAAAGTAACAGGAAAGACTTGTGAACAAAGATCACATCTGAGTCCAGCTCCATCACACAGAAACACAAACTACAAAAGTAGGGCCAACTGACATGGCACTGGACTCCATCTGCCATGACCATAGAACCTGTGGGTCTCTGTAGCCCTAAGAAGAACTAGTAACAGGGGTTGTATCTACTTTATCTGTCTCTGGGACTCTGCTGAGGTGTGCATGAGGGTGACCCCTCTGATAACCTCCCAACTCTTTTTTGGTGACTCATAGCCATATAAACTCATTTGTCCTTTCCATTTCCCCCTTGATTCAGGTCAAAAAACATTTTTAACTGCTGGTATTATATGTAGACTGAGATATTCTGCTGGTCCGAGTTGAACCTTTTATTCAAGGTCCTTTTCTAGTCAGATCATCAGCTGGTACTTGGTAGTAATCCCTCGGCACCAAGGAGGCTCATCCCTAGGAGTCATGTCCCATGCTGGGGGAAGGTAACACATTTATATGCTGAGTTTGTCTTCAAGACTGGACACATTTGAGCAACACGGAGGCTCTCAGGAGGTAACTCTTAGGCACACTGCAGCTCTAGGCCTTGTTCTTTTTTTTATTTTTTTCTTTTTTATTGACTTTGTAATAATATTACATAAAGAATATATATATGAGGTCCCATTCAATCCCACCCCCCCACCCCACCTCTCCCCCCCCCCCCCAGCAACACTCGTTCCCATCATCATGACACATCCATTGCATTTGGTAAGTACATCTTTGGGCACCTCTGCACCTCATGGTCAGTGGTCCACATCATGGCCCATAATCTCCCCCATTCCATCCAGTGGGCCCTGTGAGGATTTACAATGTCCGGTGATTGACCCTGAAGCACCATCCAGGGCAGCTCCATGTCCCAAAGACGCCTCCACCTCTCATCTCTTCCTGTATTTCCCCATACCCATCAGCCACCCTGTCGACTTTTCCCAATCCAATGCCACCTCTTCTATGTGGACATTGGATTGGTTGTGTCCATTGCACCTCTATGTCAAGAGGAGGCTCAGATTCCACATGGATGCTGGATGCAATCCTCCCACTTTCAGTTGTAATCACTCTAGGCTCCATGGTGTGGTGGTTGTCCTTCTTCAACTCCATCTTAGCTGAGTGTGGTAAGTCCAATAAATCAGATTGTAGGTGCTGGAGTCTGTTGAGGCTCAGGACCTGGCTATCACATTGTCAGTCCAGAGATTCAAATCCCCTAAATATATCTTAAACTCCAACACTAACTGCACCTCCAGCACATTAGCATGAAAGTCTTATGGAGAGAGATCCCATCTGAGTCCAGGTTCATCACACATAAACACCATTTCCAAAGAGGGGCCCTCTGACCTAGTAGTTAACCCCATCGGCCATGACCATAACTCCCATGGGTCTCTTTAGCCCTCAAAGGAACCAATATCTGGGGGTTGTATCTGCTTTATCTGTCTCTCAGACTCTGCTCAGTTGTGCATAAGGGCAATCCTTTTGCCAGCCTCCAGACTCTTTTGTAGAGACTCGTAGCCATATAAACTCATTTCTCCTTTCCATTTCCCCCTTACATTAGGTCAAACAGCATTTTAAAGTCATGTTATTTTATGTAGACAGGGATATTCTGCTGATCCGCATTGAACCTTCCGTTTAAGGTCATTTTCCAGTTGCATCATCAGTTGGTAGTTGATAGTGGTCCCTCGGTGCCAGGGAGGCTCATCCCCGGGTGTCGTGTCCCACACTGGGGGGAAGGCATTGCATTTACATGCTGAGTTTGGCTTCGAGACTGGCCACATTTGAGTAACATGAAGGCTGACAGGAGGAAATTCCCAGGCACAATGCTGCTCTAGGCCTTGTTCTTATTTTAGGCTTATCAGCTCACAAGCATAGTCATTAGCGTCAGGGGCTCCCTGTTGAACCCTCACTCCCTCCCGGTCCCCGCCGCTGCACCTGGGAGACTGTCGCTGCTCCCCTAGGGACCACGACAGAGCACCACTGTAGGCCTTGTTCTTATTTCAGGTGCACAGGCTCAGAAGCATAGTCATTAGTATCGAGGGCTCATTGTTGGACCTTCATTGTTTTTTGGCCTTTGCTGTTGCACTTGGGGGATTGTTGCTCTCCATTTGGTGACTGTGATATAGCTCCCCTGGCTAGGATCTCAGCAATCCCTCATTTGTTGTTTTTAATTGTAACCCCTATGAACATATCCAAACATTTTTATGTACCCTGGATATATGCCCTGTAGAATTCCCTGTCAACCATGTGCCCCCTGTCAATAACATCCCACACCAGTATTCCTCCGCTGCCATTGTTGAACCTCTGTGATCCAAAATTTCCTGAAAAGTGAAGCCCAATATATTGCCAGGTTCCCTTAATAGTAAAATGGAATATAGCAATGAGTTTAAAGGTTAGATGTAGAATGCATATTAATTTGGAAAAATTCTGCATCCTATCTTTTTCTTTTCTTTTTTCTAATTATTAAGCTTATCTTCACAAGAGTTTTAGGTCACAATACTTCATATATACAATATACAGTACTCCCACATATCCAACATAAAACCTCCTCCCTTCCACAGCAATAACCTTTTTACATATTCATACTATATTTATTGAAACTGATGTACAGATTTTGAGACAGCAGCTTTCAAAGAAGGTAACATTTGTGTTTACATTGTGTTTTATATTTTAGACTATATAATTTTCTAAATTTTTAGTTCTCTTATGTTTTACATTATGATTTATATTTTAGCCTATCAGCCCCTCTATATTTTTGGTGTAATTTTACATGTCTTATATCCATGCTTGCATACTCTTGCAAAACACTTCTATTGCCCACACAGTTACATTGGTTCTATCTAGTCAATACCTCTTTCCCCATTCCCTTAGGACCCACAGTGACAGTCAATCCTCATTGCTTGAAGGGCCATGTTCAGAGATAGTTGCAACAGTGTTGAGGGCTTGACATGCTCAACTGCCCTAATGCCCTGGGAGCCACCATTTAAATCCCAGTTAAGCAGAACCCTATATGAGTCCACATTGTCCCAGAGTGGTGATTATTTCTCAATACCTAGGTCCCGGATTCCTATTTTTGTTTTTTTTCAGAATTAATAGGTATTTCCAGAAGAGCCTGGAATCTAAAACTAGTGAATTTGAGTTTACATTCACTGGAATACATAAACCCAATTGGAAGGTGGGGGAATGGAGTAAGTGTTATCAAATAAATATTTTGAGTGCTTGCTGGCCAGGAACAGGATATCATGAATTACAGTCATTCAACAAGCTTTTATTACAGTGTGTGCAAATATGTGCTTCATCCAGGGTTGGTGGAATTTTCTTAATTTTTCTTCCTTTTAAATTTTATTTTTAAGGAAGCTTTATATTACATAAGTGGTACATTGAAAATATTGGGGGATTCCATATAACCCATCCCCTCCTCCTCACACATTTTTCCCCATTAACAAGAACCTTCATTGGTGTGCTACATTTGTTATGACTGATGAAAAAACATATTGAAGCACTACTACTTAATCAATAGTTTACATTATTGATTACAAAGTGCACCACATGATTGTATAGATTTTGATAAAATGTATAATGGCCTCTATCCATCATTGCAATGCCATGCAGAAAAATTCCAATGTTCCAAAAATACCCCATGTTACGTAATTCTTCCATCCCTCTACCCTCAGAAACTCTGGTGATTACTGCCTTTAAAAAAGATTCCATTGATAGAATAATAATGTCTATTTTACTCCATAGTTGCATTTCCCCCTTATGTTTGTTCATTCCTCAATCTTGAGGACTTTGGGAAGGTGATGCCTATTCTGTTTCTGGTTGACAAGGGTCTTAAAACCCTTGGGGCAGATGGATGGGACTGCCTTGCTTGACGTACTCTCTGTTTTTTGGAATGGGTGTTGTCCATCTTCATTCTTTTGCTAGTTGTCCTGGGTTAGTCCAGTGAACTGGAGATTAGGTATAGCAAGTTTTCTGAGATTCAGGGATCAACTGGCATATGAACAGACTGAAGACTTAAATCTCTGGGACAAATACTTAATGAGTATATTGCTAAATATATGTTCAAATAAAAGGGGAAGAAAACCATGTTTAGGAAAATTATAAATGAGTCTAACTCTCTTACATTGGGGTACATATATTCCAAGATAAAACCCAATGACAGGGTGCCAAATTCCTGAGATTGTCCTGCTGGTAATGTCCAGATGTCTCTAAAGTCCTCAGGAGCATCCTTGCTTGAGGAACTATTTCCTGTGGCAGTCAGTCAGATTCTCCTGAGACATGCATAAGAGTAACCTCTGGAATAGCCTCCCAACACACTTTTAAATCTCTTAGCCATAAAAACTAATTTGCATTTAATACTTTCCCCTTTTGTTCACATTCTTTTCCCCACTGCATGACTAGTTGGCACTTAGTAATAATCCCTTGTTGCCAGGGAGACTCATCACTGGGAGTCATGTTTCACCCCAGGGAAAGGTAGTGATTTTATATGCTGTGTATGGCTTAGAAAGTGGCCACATTTGAGCAACAAAGATGTCTGGAGGTAATTCTTAGGCAATATGTAATAGTACACTATTTTCAATTTCACAAAAAATAATGTCCAAAAGTACAACCATCAATATCAAGGGCAAGGAAGTGGACTTGGCCCAATGGATAGGGCATCCGTCTACCACATGGGAGGTTTGTGGTTCAAACCCCGGCCTCCTTGACCCGTGTGGAGCTAGCCCATGTGCAGTGCTGATGCGCGCAGGGAGTGCTGTGCCACGCAGGGGTGTCCCCCATGTGGGGGAGCCCCATGCGCAAGGAGTGTGCTCCATAGGGAGAGCCACCCAGCATGAAAGAGGGTGCAGTCTGCAAAGGAATGGCACCCGCCCACACAGAGAGCTGACATCAACAAGATGACACAATAAAAAGAAACACAGGTTCCCATGCCGTTGACAAAAACAGAAGGGGACAGGGAAGAAGACGCAGCAAATAGACACAGAGAACAGACAACCGGGGAGGGGTGAGGGGGGGAAGGGGAGAGAAATAAATAAATAAATCTTTTTAAAAGATCAAGGGCTTGGTCATAGTGGGTTATACCATTGGGTGGAGACCCATACAATGAGAGTGAAGCTATTACCCACATCCTGGGAGGACTGATGTTCTCAAACAGAGGGAATTGTATCTCTCAAGAGAATTGGTGGCTCTCAGTGGGTTAGGGCAGTTGAGTATGTTAAGCCCTTGGCATTGTTGCATGTATCTGTGAATATAGTCCTTCAAGTAATTAAGATTGATTGTCACTGTGACCCTGATGGGAGGGGGAGAGAGGTATTGATTAGATGGAATCAGTGTAACTGTGGAGCAATGGAAGTGTTCCAAAAGATAATGTAATAATGGGTATAGGACATGTTAAATTACACCAAAAGTGTATAAAAGTCTATAGGCTCAAATGTAAACCATAATGTAAAACATAAGATAACTCAAAATTAGAAAATTGTATTGTCTAAAATATAAACCATAATGTACACCAAAATGGAGCCATGTTTGAAAGCTATGATTCAATATCTCTACATCAGCTGCAGCAAATATAATATGAATATTTTAAAAGATCACTGTTGGGAAGGGACAAAGTGTTTTTTTTTGTTGGATATGTGGGAGTACCCTATGTTGTATATGTGAATTACTGTGGTCTAAAACTTTTGTGTAGACAAGCATAATAATTAGAATAGAAAAGAAAGAATGTAGACACCGAGGAAGAAATGAAAAAAAAACTTGCCTTGCTACTGTACATACAGGGCAACACCTATCGCAGTGATGAAAGGCAAAATGTCAAAAACCAAGCTTTTCGATTTTGTCATTTTTTGACAGCCCGATTTATTTTTCCTTTATTTAATTTTTCTAAATTACTATGTATTCTATATCTAATCTTTAAACTCAACACTATATTCAATTTTACTATTAATGGAACTTGGCAATATATTAGGCTTCATTTTTTTTTTTTTTTTTTTAGTATTGAAAATGTTTTTTTTTTTTTAATTTTTTTATTTTTTATTGACTTTGTAATAATATTACATTAAAAATATTATATGTGAGGTCCCATTCAACCCCACCCCCCCACTCCCCCCCTCTCCCCCCCCCCCAACAACACTCGTTCCCATCATCATGACACATCCATTGGATTTGGTAAGTACATCTTTGGTGCACCTCTGCACCTCATATACATTGGTTCACATCATGGCCCCATACTCTCCTCTATTCCATCATGTAGGCCCTGTGAGGATTTACAATGTCCGGTGATTACCTCTGAAGCACCATCCAGGGCAGCTCCATGTCCCGAAGACGCCTCCACCTCTCATCTCTTCCTGCCTTTCCCCATACCCTTTGTCCATTATGTCCACTTTTCCCAATCCAATGCCACCTCTTCTATGTGGACACTGGATTGGTTGTGTCCATTGCACCTTTATGTCAAGAGGAGGCTCAGATTCAACCTGGATGCTGGATGCAATCCTCCCATTTTCAGTTGTAATCACTCTAGGCTCCCATGGTGTGGTGGTTGTCCTTCTTCACCTCCATCTTAGCTGAGTGTGGTAAGTCCAATAAATCAGATTGTAGGTGCTGGAGTCTGTTGAGGCTCAGGATCTGGCTATCACATTGTCAGTCCAGAGATTCAAATCCCCTAAATATATCTTAAACCCCAACATTAACTGCACCTCCAGCACATTAGCATGAAAGTCTTATGAAGGGAGATCCATCTGAGTCCAGATTCATCACACATAAACACCATTTCCAAAGAGGGGGCCATCTGCCCTGGTAGTTAACCCCATCGGCCATGACCATAACTCCCATGGGTCTCTTTAGCCCTCAAGGAACCAATATCTGGGGGGTTGTATCTTGCTTTATCTGTCTCTCTGACTCTGCTCAGTTGTGCATGAGGGCAAACCTTCTGCCAGCCTCCAGACTCTTTTTTAGAAACTCGTAGCCATATAAACTCATTTCTCCTTTCCATTTCCCCCTTACTTTAGGTCAAACAGCATTTTAAAGTCATGGTATTTTATGTAGACATGGATATTCTGCTGATCCGCATTGAACCTTCCGTATAAGGTCATTTTCCAGTTGCATCATCAGTTGGTAGTTGATAGTGGTCCCTCGTTGCCAGGGAGGCTCATCCCCGGGTGTCATGTCCCACGCTGGGGGGAAGGCATTGCATTTACATGCTGAGTTTGGCTTCGAGACTGGCCACATTTGAGTAACATGAAGGCTGACAGAAGGAAATTCCCAGGCACAAAGTTGCTCTAGGCCTTGTTATTATTTTGGGTTTATCAGCTCACAAGCATAGTCATTAGTATCAGGGGCTCACTGTTGAACCCTCACTCCCTCCCGGTCCCCACCACTGTACCTGGGAGACTGTCACTGCTCCCCTAGGGACCACGACAGAGCACCACTGGCCAGGAACCCAGTACCCCCCCTACTGTGGTTTTTAATTGTTGCCACTATGAGTATATCCAAACATTACCATGCACCCTGGACATATGTTCTGTACAGCTCCCTGTCAGTCATATATCACCTGTCATTGGTATCCCATACCAGTATCCCTCCATTGCCATTGTTGAAACACTCTGTGATCCAGAACTCCCCGAAATTTGAAGCCCAATATAATGTCATGGTCCCTTACTAGGGAATGGCATATAGCGATGAGTTTAAAGGATAGATAAAGAACTTGGATAAAGTTAGATAAAGAACTTAGATAAAGAATGTTGACTTGAAAAAATTCCACATCCTATTTTTTTCTTTTTTTTCCCCCCCCCCCCCCCTAATTATTCAGCTTTTCTTCACAGGAGTCCTAGACCACAGCAATGTATATATATAATATACAGCACTCCCACACATCCACCAGAAAACCTTTTCCCTTCCACAGTGATACTCTTACGCCCTATTCATATCATATTTACTTAAAGTGATGTACAGAGTCTGAGACATTAGCTTTCTAACAAGGTGACATCTGTGTTTACATTATGGTGCATACTTTAGGATACACAGTTCTTTACATTTTTAGTTATCCTATGTTTTACATTATGGTTTACATTATCAGTCTGTCATCTCCTATATGTTATGGTGTAATATTACATGTTTTATATCCATCCTTGTGTACTCTCAAGAAACTCCTCTCTTACCCCCCATTTACTTTGGTTCCACACATTTAATGTCCATTTTCCCTTCCACCTTGGTTAGGCTTCATTTTTGAAGAAATTTTGGACCACAGAGAGGTTCAAGTATGACAGGGGAGGAACACTGGTGTGGGGTGTTATCGATGGGGGGGCACATGGTTGAGAGGGAGTTCTCCAGGGCATGGATACAGGGTACATAAAAATGTTTGGATGTTTTTATATTAGTTACAGTTAAAAACAACAACTGAGGGATTGCTGAGATCCTAGCCAGGGGAGCTCTATCACAGTCGCTAAAGGAACAGCAACAATCCCCCAAGTGCAACGGCAAAGGCCAAAAAACAATGAAGGTCCAACAATGAGCCGTCGATACTAATGACTATGCTTGTGAGCCTGTGCACCTGAAATAAGAACAAGGCCTAGAGCTTCAGGGTGCCTAAGAGTTACCCCTTGAGAGCCTTCATGTTGCTCAAATGTGGCCACTCTTTAAGCCAAACTCAACATGTAAATGCATTACCTTCCCCCCAGTGTGGGACATGACTCCTGGGGATGAACCTCCCTGGCACAGAAGGATTACTGCCAAACACCAGTTGATTATGTAACTAGAAAGAGACCCTGCATAAATGGGTCAACTCAGACCAGCAGAATATCTCAGTCTACATATAATACCAGGAGTTAAAATTGCTTTTTGACCTGAATAAAAGGGGGAAATGGAAAGGACAAATGAGTTTATATGGCTATGAGTCTGCAAAAAAGTGTCAGGAGGTCATCAGATGAATTGTGCTTATGCATGCCTCAGCAGCGTCCCAGAGACAGGCAAAGTAGATACAACCTTAGGTACTGGTTCTTCTGAGAGCTACAGAGACTCACATGTTCTGTCATCATGGCAGTTGGCTCTGGAGTTCAGTGCCATGTCAGTTGGCCCTACTTTGGAGTTTGTGTTCCTGAGTGTGATGGAGTTGGACTCAGATGTGACCTTTTTAAACATGCCTCTTCTCTCACTTTTACTGGACCTTTGGTTGGCACTGGAGTTGGTGTATATTTAGGAGACCTGAATCTCTGGACTGTCAATGTGACAGCCAGGCCCTGTGCCTCAGAAGACTTGCAACACCTACCCTCTAGTTTATTAACTTACCCTGGCCTGCTAACAGGGAGGTGAAGAAGGTCAACCGCCACACCAGGGAGCCAAGAGTGCCTACAACTACAAGCAGGAGAATTGAATCCATCATACATGTGAAATCTAAGCCCCTCTTGATATAGAGGTGCAGTGGACATATCTATCCCAGGGTCCATAGGATGGAGGAATAAAGAATGGATTAGAGTGGACTTACTGATATTCTACTCTGGAACTATTGTGATTAGTAATGGAAGAATTTGCAGCATTAATGTGGAGAAAGTGGCCATGGAAGCTGCTGAAGGTAGGGAGAGGGAAGAAGATATACGATGTGGGGGCACTTTCAGGACTTGGAGTTAGCCTGGGTGGTACTACAGGGACAGGTGCTGGACATTGTATGTTCTGCCATGGCCCCCTGGGTGGACCAGGGGAGAGTGTAAACTACAATGTAAAGGATTATTCATGTGGTGCAGCAGTGCTCCAAAATGTATTCACCAAATGCAGTGAATGTCCCATGATGATGAAAGAAGTTGTTGTGGGAGGAGTTGGGTGAGGGGGTGCAGGGTATATGAGAACCTTTTATATTTTTTGAATGTAACATTTTTTAAAAATAGAGAAGAAAAAAATATCAAAGGCTTGGCGTATTGGTCTGTGCTCCTTTGCTAGGCACTGCTCATGTACTCTAGGTATTCTTTCCACTCCATTAGAGAATGTAGGAGGAGTTTCCAGGATGGGAATTCAAATATTCTTTTGGTTATTGTGTCGGTCTCCATTTATAAGGTACTGAAAGAGAAAACTTACTAGCTAAATATGTTTAATCTGGTAAAAATGTCCGTCAAAAATGAAGGACAGCTTAACATATTCACCAAGAAAATAACCCATTACCACTTGAACATATTCATATTCCATAGACATGTGCCAGGTGCATCTCTCTCCACACGTTCCCTCATCACCAGCACCAGTGATTCTCTCCTGTTACAGTTGTGGCCCTTCTGCAATCCTAAACCTCTCCAAAAGCAAATCCAAAAAATAAACAAAAATAAAAATAATAAAATATAAAATAATAGCAGTTTTAAAATAACAAAAAACAAAAGTAAAAAATAAAAAAATATCTTTGTATCTTTCCTTACCATAATATATGTGATCTTTTATGTACAGTGACAAGTTATTCTGTATGTTCCCCCAGTGTCTTATTTTTTCTCTTTATTTTGAAAGAAGCTTTAGGTTACAGAAAGGTCACATAGAAAATATAGAGGACATATCCCACAGCTTCCCCTTTCCCATTTTACCCTATTAAAAACATCTTACATGAGTATGGTACATTTTTAAAAAATTGATGAGTAAATATTGAAGCATTGCTACTAATCATGGTCAATGGTTTACATTATGGTTTATATTTTGCACCATACACTTTTATAGATTTTGACAAAATTTATAATGGTCTGTATCCATGGTTGCAATACCATGCGGAATATTTTAAAGCCCTAAAAATGCCCTATGTTCCATTTATTCTATTCTTTCTATCCCCACCCCTCAGAACCTATGGTAACAACTGTTTCAGTTTTTGAAGAATAAAGTTTATAGTTACATACATTAATATTGAGGGCTTGACATATTTGCCTGTTTTCTTTTATTAGATGTTGCCTATCCTCTCAAGAGATGAACACTTCCATATTCCATAGAAGTATTCCCCAGTTGCACCTTATCCCACATATCCCTCCACCACTGATGCCCTTCCCCACTAACCCTCTCCTGCCATATCTGTCAAAAGAACATATCCATCTTTGTGGTTTTAACCACAGACCTACAAATCTCGAGTTCACCTATTCCTTCCTCCAGCACTCCCCCCAGTTCCATGAATAGTACAACTCAACCTTCCCACCCTTCTCCTCACATTCCAGCACCATTGTCCCCAGTCACATCAATGCATTACTATCACCCCTATCCACTGCCCAAACACCCCCCTCCTTCCACCTTATTATAGGTTATACCCATTCTGAGCATTGACTTACCATCCTGTACTTCCTTTCTTTCTCCTGATAACATATCTTCCAGACATTTTCACTGCGTGTCTGCTCAATTTGGAGATCACATAATATTTATCCTTCATTGATTGACTTACTTCACTCAACATAAAGTCTTCAGAAATCATCCAATTTTTCCATGTGCTAATACTGCATTCCTTCTTATAGCTGAGTAATATTCCATTGTATGTATATACTTTAATCTGCCTATCCATTCATCTGCTGATGGACACTTGGGTTGCTTCCAACTTTTGGCAAGAGTGAATAAGGCCATTATGGACATTAGTGTGCATATATCTTTTCTTGTCCCTGCTTTCAATTCTTCTGGGTATGTACCCAACAGTGGGATTGCTGGGTGATATGGAAGTTTTATATTTAGTTTCCTGAGGATATGCCAAACTATCCTCCACAATGGCTGCACTGTTCTACATTCTCACCAGCAGTGGATGAGTACTCCCTTTCCTTCACATGCTGTCAACCATTGAAGTTCTCTGCTTTTTTAATTTTAATATAGCCACCAGTCTAATAGGTGCACGATGATATCTCATTGTAGTTTTGATTTGCACTTCCCTAATGTTGAGCATATTTTCATGTACTTTTAGCCAGTTGAATTTCTTCCTTGGAAAACTGTCTATTCAAATCTCTTGCCCACTTGTATTTATTTATTTATATATTTTTAAATAAATCAATTTTATTGATATATATTAAACAAATTCATCTAATGTGTACAATCAATGTTATTTTGTATAATCATGTAATTGTGTACTTATCACTTCAATCACTATTAGCACATTTTCGTCATTCCAATAATAATAATAATAATAAAAATAAGCAAACAATAAAAAAATCTCATCACCTCTCAATCTCTGTGTTCCTGCTGCCATATATAGCTGCTATTCTGTTTCTGTCTCTCTAACTTATTTGTATTTATATTTTGTAAAAACAGTAATATAAGCAATATTTCCCATACTAACATTTCACATGAAGTTTTATTATGTTATACAGTCCCATTTTACATTTTTAAGCTTTTCTTCTATTAATATACATGTCCTTAGACATGCCAAACTGTCATACTTACACAATAGCACTGCTAGTTACAAACACTGTGAGGTGCTTTCACCATTTCTATTCATTTCCAAAGATTTATAAACAACATTTTTAACAATTCTGCACAGAAAAGCCCTGAGCCTTCCATTCTTTACTCATTCTATTTTTTTAAAAAAGAAGCTTTATATTACATAAATATTACATAAAAGTATAGGGCATTCCCATACACACTATCCATTCTCCCTCCCACGCTTTCCCTGTTAACAATATATTTCATTAGTGTGGTACATTTGCTAGAATTGATGAACCCATATTGAAGCATTGCTACTAACTAGGGACTATAGATTACATTACAGTTTACACTTTGCCCTCACAATTTTATAGATTTGACTAAATATATAATGGCCTGTATACATCATTGCATTGTTATTGAGGAAAATTCTGATGTCATACAGGACAATTCCAATGTTCCTAAAATGCCCCCATTTTATACCTATTCTTCTGTCTCCCTCCCCTCGATAACTCTGGTGCCCACTGCCTTTATATTAATGATAAATGTTCTTCCATTGCTTGGATAATGATAAGTATAGTTTAGTTTATCTTCAGTATTTGGGAATGGTGATGCTCACTGTCTTTATGATTGACAGGGGGATTAGATCCCATGGTGCAGATGGAAGTAAGAGTCTTAACTGCAGTTGTGGATACTCTCTGGTTTTGGGGATGTGCATTGTCCATCATCATCTTTTGTTAGTTGATCTCCGTCCAATGAACTGGATAATAGGTGTTGCAACTCTGCTGAGATCCAGGGTTCAACCAGCATATGAACAGACTTAAGATTTAAGTCTTTTCAACATGTATTTAATGAGTATATTGCTCCTTATATGTTCAAAAAAGGGGGAGAAGAGCCTTGTGTAGGGAAATTATAAATGAGTCTAACTCTGTTACATTGGCGAGCATAAATTCCAAGTAAGCCCCACTGACAAGGTGCTGAACTCCTAAGATTCTCTGCCCTGCATCTAAGTGTCTAGATGTCTCTAGAGCCCTCAGGAGGCCTGCTGTTTGAAGCACTGTTTACTGTGGCAGTCAATGAGATCCTGCTGAGACTTGCATAAGCATAACCTCTGGAATGACCTCCCAACTCAGTTTGAAATCTCTTAGTCATAAAAATTCATTTGTATTTAATATTTCGCCTTTTGGTCAAGGTCTTTTTGCAGACACATCATTAGCTGTCACTTGGTAATAATTCTTCAGTGCTGGGAAGACTAATCCCTGTGAATTATGCTCCATTCTGGGGGGAAGGTGGTACATTTATATGCTGAATTTTGCTTAGAGAGAGACCATATTTGAACCACAAGGAGATTTTCTGGATGTAAATCTTAGGCAATATATAATACTAGGCTAAGTTTCAATTTCACAAGGGAAGTATCATAAGTAAAATCATCAATGTTAAGGGTCTAGTGTCGTTTAATGGCCTGTCCTCCTTTGCTAGTAACTGCCCATATACTCTAGTAATTCTTGCCACTCTATGAGAGAATGTAGCAGAACTCCCAAAAGTAGGAATTCAATATTCTTTCAGTTATTGTTTGGGTCTCCACCCACCAGGACAACACCTTATGACCACTCGAAAATATTCATTTTCCACAGAGGCATGCCTCAGGTGCATCCCCACACACCCCTCATCACTGACACCCCATATCAGTGATCTTCCCTTGCCACAGTTGTGACCTTTTTACATTTAATACCTCCCCTAAAACAAAGTAAATAAATAAACACATAAAAGTAATAAATTAAAATAATAAAAATAACAAATAAAATGCAAAAATAAGAGAATAAAATTAAAGTTTTTTATTCATTTTATTTTACATCACCATGATATCTGTTATCTTTTATGTACAGTGACAATTTCTTCCCATATGTTCCCCCAATGCCTCATTTTTTTTCTCTTTATCTTCAAAGAAGGTTTAGGTTACAGCGAAGTCACATAGAAAATATAGGGGATTCCCGTATATCCCACTACCTACCCCTCTCCCACTTTTCCCAATTAATAACATTTTACATGTATGTTGTATATTTGCTGCAATTGATTTACAATATTGAAGCATTGCTAATCACCATGGTCAATGGTTTATGTTATGGTTTACATTTTGCACCATGCACTCTCAAACGTTGTGACAAAACTTAAAATAGCCTGTATCCTGCGGCGGCTTGCTCGGTCGGTAGAGGTGGGGTCTGGCTGCGGACGAGGGGTCGGTCCAGCTCTGGACGAGGGGTCGGTCCTGCTTGGGACGAGGGGTTGGTCCCACTTGGGACGAGGGGTCGGTCCGGCAGCAGACGAGGGATCGGTCTCACAAGGGGTTGCGCGGTTCGGCTGACGGGGTCGCCCGGCGAAGCCGGCGACGAAGGGGTCGCCCGGAGAAGCAGGCGACGAACTGGGGACAAGGGAGGCCAGGCCCTTGTCGGGGGCTCTCAGGACTGGAGGGCGCACGGCAGAAGAACTACCGCGGAGACAAGGTAAACACGCAAGTCCACTTTACTGAGGGAGAGGCAACAGTTTTATAGGGGCTGGGGAAGGCTGATTGGTCGAAGCCACGCCCTGTTCTGATTGGTTGCCGGCGAAAGGTCAGTGGGCGGTACTGGACGGGGGAGGGGTGGTGGTTAGGGATTGGCTGTCGCTGTTGCTGGGGGAAGGGGCAGGGTTTAGGGATTGGTGGCTGCTGTTGCTGGGGTGGAGGGCAGACTTGAGTTTCCCGCCCACGCCTGGCTGTTGCTGCTGTCGGGGGAAGGGAAAAGGGCGGGCTGGATTTTTCCGCCCACACCTGACTGTTGCTGCTGTCGGGGGAGGGGAAAAGGGCGGGCTGGATTTTTCCGCCCACGCCTGGCTGTTGCTGCTGTCGGGGGAGGGGAAAAGGGCAGACTGGAATTTTCCGCCCTGCGCCTGCGCAGGGAGAAAGAAGAAGAAGGGTGCTGCCCCACAAGGCATTGTGTGGCGCTATCCGGGAGGAGGGGCGGCCGCGGAAGCATGGCTGCCGAGAAGGGGAGACCCGAGGGCACTCTGCGCCCATGCCGAGCTTCCTTCAGGGGTGGCGGTGAGTCCGACCAGCCACCCTATTATGGGGGCAGCGGCTTGGCCTGCCGCGGCTGCTCCCCCGCCAGGCCAGCAAACCACACTTCAGCCTGAGGGGTGACCGCATTTCCCCCTTCTTTTCAAATAAGCACCAGGATGGCAGCAGCAACAAGTAGCTGAGGCCCAAGAGGCAGTAAGCAATGAGGGAAGCGGGGCTGAAGAGGGAGGTGAGTATGACGGGGATACAAATGTACAATTTGGGGGGCGGTATCTTGCCGTTGCAAGCCAGGGTGGCCAATGTCCAATTCCCGTTGACCTCGGTGGCGATAAGGTCTATCTGTTGTTAAAAGTCCAGGATGATAGCGCATTACAGGTGGTTGATCTCTTCTTGGTGGCGAAGAGCGGCAGAGGCAGACTGTGTGATGGTCTGGAGGATCGCAGCGGTGAGGACAAGTCGCGTCAGGGCACCAGCGACGGTGGTGGCAGCAGCGTCGGGAGTGGTGGAGATGTAGGCGAGGACAATAAGAAGGCCAAAGTCTTCACGGGCGTGAGAGAGGCCGATATTAATGGGGCGGGCCGACATGGGGCGGCCCAATCTGCAACGCAGTAGGGGTTCAAGTGAAAAAAGGAGGGGGGCGGGGGACGAGAAAGGACGCTTTGGATGGCTGAGAAGAGGAGTGAGGTCGAGACAGGAGGAAGCTCCGCAGAAGTATGGGGAGGCAAGAGCAGAAGCGTTATTGGATGCTAGAAAGCAGGCCGCGGGCCGGGGAAAGCGGGTTGCGGGCCGTTTAGCAGGGCTGGAGCTGCTTGAGAGCGATGGCGGCATGGGGGGCCGTGGTTACAATCTTCTGGGGTGATAGTGGCTAGACAGATGGCGGAAAATATTATCAAGAAAGCAAAGGTTATGAGGAAGAAATAGAGTATTAAAGGCTGTGGGGGAAGTGAGAAGATCATTTAGAGGATAGGGTTGAGAATGGTATGTTTAAGACAGAAGCTTTGTGGTTTGTAGGAGACTGCTTTATAAACGAAGGAGAATGAGGGCAGTAAATATAGTAACGATAGATAGGAAGATGACAGTGAGGAGGAGTCTTTGTTTAAGGTTCCAATCGTCCGGCGCAACAGTGGCTAGGCCTATAGCGAGGGGCGTTGCTAAATAGACAATGGCTGCAAAGACAAAATCATCTTCTGTTTCCTTAAGAATAACTTTTCTTTAAATACTTAGTAGCATACAATATTAGAAACCGTTTCCTAAAAGCAAGTTGGTAGGGGAGCTTGGTTGCTGTTAATCTTTTCTGTTACAAAATTACCTTTTATTATTATTATCATCAATTTAGTTTTATATATATATATTTAAGAATGACCTTTTGGAATTAGCCATTTAATACCTTAATATAAACTATTGAAGATAAATTTTATCTTTACAGAACACATTCCCTTACGTAAAGTTATCACAATACCTTTTACACTTGCCGCATGCAAATTAAATTTCAAGAGTTTATGAAAAATTAGCCATCCTACTTTAGGACAAAATACGTCTTTTTGCAAAACTTATTACATTTCCGTTAGCATTTTTACAAACTTTTAACCTTTTTAATATTCATATAAGTTTTACATTCTTTATATTATCCTGTGAAGAAAAATAAGTTATTCATTTTAATCTAGGCAAGAACAACTTTTTATGAAGATGTACAGTTAATTTTGTTAATTAAGACTTACAATTTTTTTTAAATTGTAGATATCTTATTAACATTTAAACTTATGTATTAATATAATAAACTTAAGTATTAATATAAGCGCTTATTTAATTTTTGGCCATTTGAATAGAGCTCTTTTAAAGATTTCTAGTAATTTATATTTACCGTCCGGAGGTATCACAATATACGTTGACATTGAACGAACAGACAGACAAACACAGAACAATTACAACACATTAACAGAAATATATAATTTATTTACAGTTGACTCATAATTCTTACTTTCTTGGTATAGCTGAGGTGTCCGGGTCCCAAAGCTGACACGTGGTAAGCCACGGATTAAAGGGGAGAAGAAGGTCCCAATATACTTGAAGCTGTTTGAAAGAGATCTTACACCGGTGAGTGTCTAGGAGACCGGCAAGGGCCCGAACTTGTGGGGCTTGCTTAGCAGATAGGATGTTACCCATTGCTAATGGCCTTTTGGAGCCGATAAGAAAAGGGGCCCTTACCTTGAGAGCGCGGCGATGGGAGCCGAGGTGCGCGGTGAGACGAGGGGTCGGAGCCGGTGGGGCTCCGACGGTGGTCGTGGGCCAAGAGAAGGCCCCGACGAGGGGAGGGCGGGACGACGAGCAGTGGAGCAAGGCAAAGGGGAGCAAGTGCAGAGGGGAGGAGGCAGAGGTGAAGGCAGGGGTGGAGGTGCTCAGGCACGCGCTCCTGAGAGTTTTATTGGCGCCTCTTAATCATAGCGGGTCGGTATAAGCCCCCGACATGGAAGGAGAAAGCCATCCAGCGATTCTCCCAGACCGCCGTGGATCGTATGAGGTCACCAAGGTTCAGGAGCAGCAATGCAGAGCGAAAAGATAGGGGTGAGAAGAGAGGAGAGTGTAGGGCTATGGTAGAGTTACTTCAGACATGCAAGCGCGTGCTCCCGAGAAATCCAAGGCTCCTCTTAATCATAGCGGGTCGGTATAAGCCCCCGACATGGAAGGAGAAAGCCATCCAGCGATTCTCCCAGACCGCCGTGGATCGTATGAGGTAGCCAAGGCTCAGGTAGCAGCAATGTTGCACGAGAGAAGTCCCACGGTGAGAAGAGAGGAGGGCGTAGGGCTGTGGTAGGATTACTTCAGACGTGCAAGCGCGCGCTCCCAAGAAATCCAAGGCTCCTCTTAATCATAGCGGGTCGGTATAAACCCCCGACATGGAAGGAGAAAGCCATCCAGCGATTCTCCCAGACCGCCGTGGATCGTATGAGGTAGCCAAGGCTCAGGTAGCAGCAATGTTGCACGAGAGAAGTCCCAAGGTGAGAAGAGAGGAGGGCGTCAGGTTATGGAGTGAGGCTGTGGTGGAGTTGCCTTGCCCCACGTTGTGCTGTGGTGGGGTTGCCTTGCCCCACGTTGGGCGCCAGCTGCGGCGGCTTGCTCGGTCGGTAGAGGTGGGGTCTGGCTGCGGACGAGGGGTCGGTCCAGCTCTGGACGAGGGGTCGGTCCTGCTTGGGACGAGGGGTTGGTCCCACTTGGGACGAGGGGTCGGTCCGGCAGCAGACGAGGGATCGGTCTCACAAGGGGTTGCGCGGTTCGGCTGACGGGGTCGCCCGGCGAAGCCGGCGACGAAGGGGTCGCCCGGAGAAGCAGGCGACGAACTGGGGACAAGGGAGGCCAGGCCCTTGTCGGGGGCTCTCAGGACTGGAGGGCGCACGGCAGAAGAACTACCGCGGAGACAAGGTAAACACGCAAGTCCACTTTACTGAGGGAGAGGCAACAGTTTTATAGGGGCTGGGGAAGGCTGATTGGTCGAAGCCACGCCCTGTTCTGATTGGTTGCCGGCGAAAGGTCAGTGGGCGGTACTGGACGGGGGAGGGGTGGTGGTTAGGGATTGGCTGTCGCTGTTGCTGGGGGAAGGGGCAGGGTTTAGGGATTGGTGGCTGCTGTTGCTGGGGTGGAGGGCAGACTTGAGTTTCCCGCCCACGCCTGGCTGTTGCTGCTGTCGGGGGAAGGGAAAAGGGCGGGCTGGATTTTTCCGCCCACACCTGACTGTTGCTGCTGTCGGGGGAGGGGAAAAGGGCGGGCTGGATTTTTCCGCCCACGCCTGGCTGTTGCTGCTGTCGGGGGAGGGGAAAAGGGCAGACTGGAATTTTCCGCCCTGCGCCTGCGCAGGGAGAAAGAAGAAGAAGGGTGCTGCCCCACAAGGCATTGTGTGGCGCTATCCGGGAGGAGGGGCGGCCGCGGAAGCATGGCTGCCGAGAAGGGGAGACCCGAGGGCACTCTGCGCCCATGCCGAGCTTCCTTCAGGGGTGGCGGTGAGTCCGACCAGCCACCCTATTATGGGGGCAGCGGCTTGGCCTGCCGCGGCTGCTCCCCCGCCAGGCCAGCAAACCACACTTCAGCCTGAGGGGTGACCGCATTATCCATCACTGCAAGATCATGCAAAATGATTCTAATATCCTAAAAATTCCCTATGTTCCATGTATTCTATTCTTCCTTCCCCCTCCCCTCGGAACCTAAGGTTACCATTACATTTCAATTTTTGAAGAATGAAGTTCATAGTTTCATGTAATAACCTTCAGTGTTCCACATTTAACCAGTTTTCTTTCATTAGGCACTACCTATGCTCTCGAGAGCTTCTTGCCCCTCTAATTGAGAACATATCAGGACTCTGCAGGACGGGAATTTGACATTTTCCTGTTTATAGTGTGGGTCTCCACCCACTGAGATAACACACTATGACAAGATGAGCACTTTCATATTCCACAGATGCATGCCCCAGTTGCATGCTATCCCGCATATTCCCCCACCCCTGACACCCTACACCAGTAAGCCTCACCTGTCATATTTTCCAAAAGAACATTCCCACCATTGTAGTTTCTCATATTCCATGGAGGTATGCCCAGATGCATCCTATCTTGCATATTGCTCCACTTCTGATGCCCTGTACCACTAACCCTTCCCTGTCATATTTGCTAAAAGAACTTTCCTACCATTGTAGTTTTAGCCACAGACCTGAAAATCTATGGCGTTCACCTTCTCCTTCCTCCTACCTTCCCCCCAGTTCCATGGATAGTCCAACCCAATCCCCTACCTTACTCCCCCTCACATTCTTGCACCATTGAACCCAATCATATCACTGCACCACTATCATCCCCATCCACTGCCCAGCCATCCCATTCCACCTTATAGATTTTGCCCATATTGAGCATTAGCTCACCACCCTCTACTCCTTGAAGTTTTGATTTGCAATTCCCCAATAGCCAGTGAAGTTGAGCATCTTTTGATGTGCTTTTAGCCATTTGTATTTTTTCTTTGGAGAAGTGTCTATTCAGACCTCTTGACCATTTTTAAAATGGATGGTTTGTGTTTTTATTTTCAAGATGTAGGATTTCTTTATATATCCTGGATATTAGGCCATTACTGTATAGATGGCTAACCGATATTTTCTGCCATTGAGTAGGCTGCCATTTCACTTTCTTGACAAACTCTTTTGAAGTGCAAAAGTTTTTTATTTTGAGGAGGCCACATTTGTCTATTTTATCTTTCATTGCTTGTGCCTTTTCTGTGAAATTTATGAAAACATTTCATACTACATGATCTCATAGCTGCTTCCACACATTTTTAAGGAGCTTTATGGTCTTGGCTCTTATATTTGGATCTTTGATCCATCTTGAGTTAATTTTTGTATACACCATGAAATGGTGCCCTCTCTCATTCTTTTGGATATCGCTATCTAGTTCTTCAAGCACTACTTGTGAAAGAGAAAATTCTGTACCATTTGAGTGGGCATGGTCACTTTGTCAAACATCAGTTGACCATATATGTTAGTATCTATATCAGAACTCTCAATTCAGTTACATTGGTCATTATGTTTATCTTTGTTCCAATACTATGCACCTTTGACAACTGTAGTTTTGCAGTATGCTTTAAAGTCAGGTAGCAGATTCTTCTAATTTTCTTTTTCTTTCTCAATATGTTTCTAGCTGCTTAGGCCTCCTTGTTCTTCCAAATAAATTTCATAATCAGCTTTTCTCAGTTAGTAAAAAATGTAGTTGTAATATTTATTGGAATTACTTTAAATCTGTAAATCAGTTTGGGTAGAAAACACATCTTAATGATGTTTAGTCTTTCAGTTCATGAACATGAATTATTCTTCTATTTATTTAGATCTCATTTGATTTCCTTTATCATTGTGGTGTAATATTCTGTGTATAAGTTCTTTACATATTTAGTTAAGTTTATGCCCAGGTATTTAATTCTTTTAGTTGATATTGTAATTGATTTTTTTCTTGATTTGCTCACCAGATTGCTCATTATGGGTGTACAGAAATGCTACTGATTTTTACATCTTGATCTTATATCTTGCCTTTTTACTGAACTTGTTTTTCAGTTCTAGAATCTTAATTGTAGATATTTCAGAGATTTTTATATATAGGATAATATCACCTGCAAATAGTGAAATTTTTACTTATTCTTTTCAAATTTGGAAAGTTTTACTTCCTATTCTTGCCTAAGAGCTAATGCAAGTGCTACTAAGATAAAGTTAAAAAAAAAGGGTGGCTACAGTGGGCATCCTTTTCATGTTCCAGATCCTAGAGAGAAAGTCTTTAGCATTTCACTATTGAATATATTACCTTTGGGTTTTATATATATACTTTTTTATGTTGAGGAAGTTTCCTTCTATTCCTATCTTATAAAGATTTTTTTAAACAAAAAGTGCTGTATTTTGTCAAATGCTTTCTGTACATCAATAGAGAGGGTCATGAGATTTATTTCTTTCAATCTGTTAATGTGGTGTATTCCATTGATTGATTTTTTTTGCATAACAGGGAAGAACCCCACTTGATCATGGTGTAATTCATTTTCTGTGTTGCTGAATATGATTAACAAGTATTTTGTTGAGGATTTTAGCATCCAGATCCATTAGAGAGATAAGTATGTAGTTTTCTTTACTTGCAGTGTCATTACGTAGCTTTGGTATTAGGGAGATGATGGCATCACAGAGTGACTGAGGTAGTGTTACCCCCACTTCTATTTTTTGTAAGAGTTTAAGCAAGATTTATGTTAATTGTTTCCAGAATTATTGTTAGAATTCACTTGTGAAGGCATCTAGTCTTGATCTTTTCTTATTTGGATTGTTTTTGATTACTAAAACATTTTTATCACTTGTGATTGTTCTGCTGAGTTCACCAAATTCTTGTTTCATCAGTGTAGGCTGCTTGTGTGTTTCTAGAAATTTGTCCATTTTATCTAAGTTATCCATCTTGTTGGCATATAGTTTTTCAGAGCCTACCATTATGATATTCTTTATTTCTGTGAGATAGTTGGTGCTATACCCTTTCTCACTTTATTTTATGTATTTGTATCTTCTCTCTTTTTTCTGTGTTAGTTTAGTTTAGGGTTTGTCAATTTTATTAATCTTCCCAAAGAACTATGTTTGGGTTTTGTTAAATTTTCTAATGCTTTTATTTTAAAGATATTTTAAATATTACATAAATTTTACATAAAAAAATCTCTATTTCATTTAGATCTGCTTTAATCTTTGTTATTTCCTTCTTTTTGTTTGTTTTGTGATTAGTTTGTTGTTCTTTTTCTAGTCCCTCCGGGTGTGCTGTTAGGTCTTCAATTTTAGCTTTTGTTTTTTTAAATAATTATTTATGGCTATAAATTTCTCTCTCAGCACTACTTTTGCTGCATTTTGTATATTTTCATATGTTGCATTCTCGTTTTCATTCATTTCAAGGTAGTTACTAATATATTTTGCAATTTATTCCTTGTTCCACTGATTGTATAAGAATGTGTCTTTTAAATTCCATATCTTTGTGTCCATGCTATTTCTCTGCCTTTATTAATTTCCAGCATCATTCCATTGTGACTAGAGAAATTACTTTGTATAATTTCAATTTTTCTGAACTCATTTTTAGTATTTCTATGAATTAGCATGTGGTCTATCCTAAAGAATGTTCCATGTGTGCTCAAGAAGAATGCATATTCTGCTGTATTTTGGTGTAATGCTCTGTATATGTCTATTAGAGGTACATCCTCTAAATACTATTTAAAATCTGTTTCTCTCTTCACCCTCAGTCAAGATGTTCTGTCTAATGGTGAGAGTGGTTTATTAAAGTCCCCCACTATTATTGCAGAGGCATATATTTCTTGACTTAGTTTCTCCAAAGTTTACCTCATGTATTATGGGGCACACTGTTTAAGTGCATACATGTTTATGATTGTACTTTCTTCTTGATAGATTAACCCATTTATTAATATATAGGATCCTTCTTGGTCTCTTACAGTAGTTTTGTGTTTAAAGTCTATTTTTAATATAGCTACTTCTGCCCTTTTATATTTATTATTTCCATGTAAAACCGTTTTCCATCTGTTCACTTGCAACCTCGTTCATCCCTTGGTTTAAAGTGAGTTTCTTGTAGACAGCATAAAGATGGGTTATATTTCCTTATATATTTTGTTAATCTGTGTTTTTTGACAGGAGAATTTATTCAACTAACCATTAATTATTATTGTCAAGGCAGTAGTTACATTAGCCATGTTTATTTAGGTTTATATATGTCATAGATTGTTTTTATTTCTCTTTCTCTTTTAGTAATTCTTACTAATAATTTTCTTTTCTACAATCTTCTTCATACCTCTCTATTCTGTTTTTTCCTTTCAACCTGCAGAACTCCCTTTACTATTTCTTGAAGGGCAGGTTTCCTCTTGACCAACTCTCTTAAGTTCTATTTATCTGTGACGATTTTGACATCTCCTTCATTTTTTTAAAATATATGTTTTAAAATTTATTTTAAAAATTTTAGAAGGATACTTAGATTACATATATGTTACATTAAAATGCAGGGGATTTGCATATGACACCCTCCCTCCCACTCCCACACTTTCCCACATTAACATCCTTCATTAGTTTAGTACATTTGTTACAGTTGATGAGCACATATTGGGACATTGTCACTAAGTGTGGATTATAGTTCACATTATATTTTAAACTCTCTCCCACACAATTTTGTAAGTTATGAAAAGATATATTATGGCTTATATCTGTAATTGCAATGTCATTCTGGACAATTCCAATGCTCCCAAAATGCTACCATATTACATCTATTTTTCCCTCTCCGTCCCCTCAGATCCTCTAGATGCCACTGCCTCCACACAAATGATAATTTTTTCCATTATTAGAATAACAATAAGTCTATAGTAGAATAATAGTAAGTCTTTTCACATCCATCAATCATTCCCCAAAACTGATGATTCCAGGATGGTGATGTCCACTTCACCTGTAATTGAGAAGGAGCTTAGATTCAATGGGGTATATGTATGGGGCTATCTTGCTTGCAGTTGTAGATGCTCTCTGTTCCTTGGGATAGCCACTGTCCATTATCATGTCCTTGTTAGTTGTCCTGGGTGAGTCCCATGAACTGGTGAATAAATTTTGCAACTCTGTTGACATTCAGGGCCCTACTGGCACATGGAAATCCGAAAGATTTAAGTCTCTTCTACATAAATCTATCAACTCATGGACTAACTACAGGTTCAAATAGAAGAGGCAGAGGAGCCATTTGTAGGAAAACCACAACTGAATACAACTCTGTCACACTGGGGAGCATAAATTCCAAAGTAGGGCCCAAACTCCTGAGCTGTCAGCCCTGCCTATCATGTCTGCATGTCTCCAGAGCCCTCAGTTGCACCACTATATGAAGAAATATATACAGAGGCAGTCAATGGGATCCTGCAGAGTCCTGCATAAGTGTAACCCCTGGGATGACCTCCTGAGTCACTTTGAATTATTTAAACCATGTAAACTCATTGTCTTTACCTTTTCCCCCTTTTGTTCAAGGTCTTTTTCCAGTGGCATTGCTAGTTGGTGCTTGGTAATAATCCCTTGGTGCCAGGAAAGCTCATCCTCCATAGTCAATTCCCTCATTTTTGAATGCCCATTTTGCTGGATACAGAATTCTTGGTTGGCAGGGATTTTTTTTTTCTGTTAGCACTTTATCTATTTCATAGCACTGCCTTCTAGCCTCCATGGTTTCAGATCACAAACAAGCACTTGATTTATTGAGCTTTCCTTGGATGTGATGGTTTTCTCTTCTCTTTCTACTTTCAGTATTCTTTCTTTGTTTTGAGCTATTGATAACTTGATAAGTATGTGTTTTGGGGGTAGGGCTGTTAGGATTTATACTATTTGGAGTGTGCTGCACTTCCTGGATGTGTGCATTCATGTCCCTCAAAAGAGTTGGGAAATTTTCAGTCATATTTCCTCCAAAACTCCTTCTCCCCCCTTCTATTCTCTTCTCCCTGTGGGATGCCTATAACGCATATGCTGGTGCATTTAACATTGTCATTCAATTCCATGATTACCTGCTGAATTTTTTCTGTCTTTTTCTCTATCTGTTCTACTATCTGTCAAATTTCAGATATACTATCTTCAATATCACTTATTCTTTCCTCTGCTTATTTAATTCTGCTGTTATATGCTTCCTGTGTATTTTTTTTATTTCTTTCATTGTGCTTTTCAACCCCATCAGATCTGTTACCTTTTTATTTATGTTTATGACTTCTTTGATATGTTCCCCCAGTGTCTTCTTAGATTGGACATCCTTGATTATTTGTTCCATGTTTTGCATTTCTCCTGCCTTTTCTTTTCAGCTTGTTTACTAGACTGGGCAATGACTTCCTGTTTCTTAGTATGGCTTGTTATTTTTTGTTGGAGTTTAAGCATCTGTTTACCTTCATGGGCTTATTCAGATGGTTTGTTTCTTTTTCTACTGTAGGTTTTTATTTTGTTTTGTATTCTTTTAAGTTTCCTCTTTGACACTTGGTTTCACCTATCCTTTATCCTTGTAGTTTTCTGTTTCCCTGGAAAAAAAAGACCATCCAATATAAAAGATAGTAGAAAAGAAAATGAATAATAATTTTTAAAAGAAGATAGAAAAGTAACCATAGAACAGTGAGAAAAAATAAGTAACAATACTGAAAAATCATAAAAAATACAAAGTTATAAGAATAAAAAAGGTGGGGTAATAAGTTTAAGAAGAAAAATAATGAAACAAAGAAGAAGATAGAATGAAAGACCAATAAGATGAGAATAGAGAAAAAAAGAAGCCCAATCAAGAGAATGTGGGATGAAAGAAAAAAAAAGGAGGAAAGGAAAAATGAAAGAAAATAAAGAATAAAGAAACTATGGAGAAAAATGAAGGGAAAGAAAAAAATGAACAAAGAGAAAATACAAAAAGCATATAACAAACTAGGAAAACAGGTTCCCTCATAAGCCACTAGGAAACATCTCAGGCTTCCAGTGCTCATCTATCAATCACCTTGCAGCCCTCCCTTCACTGGTATGGTACCTGGGTTTAGAGAATAAAATAAAGAACAAAAATTTTTAAAAATTTTACATTATATGTTAAAAATTAATAATAAATATAAACTAACAGATAAAAAAACTAAAAAAATAGTCTCAATAAGTTCCCTATTACAAACAGCCATTTGGATCACTGAGAACCCATTGGATCACTCTCTGGATCCCTTCTCTGAAGCAGTACCAGTGATTGAATCAGGGACATAGTGCATGTCAGGCAGATGTTCTTCCACTGAGCTACACCCATTCCACAGGTTAGATAGGCTTCTGAAAGGTAATCTGCCTCTCGCCTCCCTTTGTCACCTCAGGCAAGTTGGGCTTCTAATAGTTTGCTGGCTATCCTGGCTGCCTTCTTGCCAGGGTTGATAGGTACCCGTTAGTCCACCCCTTCTTTGATGTAGTATCTCTCTCTCCCAGGGTGGGTAGGTCCTACAGCCTGCCTGATCTGATCACCCACTCCCTTTTCTCTGTGTTTTTTTCAGTGTTGGCTGAGGTCTTTTTTTATTTCATTTTTTCCCCCATGTTCCACCCACCTTATCTCCCCTCCCCTTTATTCTTCCCTCTCTCTGAGTTTGCTGGGTGCCTATCCCACATTTATTTGCTCTTCAGCTTCCCCATTGATGGGTCATTTACAACATCCACTTGCTGGTCTGGCTACAAATGTGATTCAAATGGACTCAACTGGAAAAACTCACTGAAGAAAAATCACTCTCTGCTCTCCTTCAGACTCATTTTCCCCTCTCATTCGGCTGCAGTGAGCCAGGGGTTTTACCAAGGCTATTTGCTTTGAGGGTGACGTATATGTGCTGTTCCCAGCCACAGGGGTGAGTAACTCAGGGTCTTCGTTTGGCATCTTTGTATCTCTGCCCCTCTCCTGGATGATGTGCAATACTATCCTGGTCAACATATCCCCAAGCAGTTCCCTCAGATAGCTTTTCTGCCCTTCCTCCATTTTTTTTTGTGTGTGAGAGAGTTGAGCTGTACTTAGCTACTCTGATGCCATATTCCCAGAAGTCCCTTCTTACTTTCTAATCCATTCTCCACATGGCTTCTCTGTTTGATGCAGCCTTGTGGTTTTTTTTTAAATTAATGCTATTATCTCTTATTGGAGTGCCCTTGCTACCTATTAACTCTCTGTTTTAGAACTTCCTCTCAGGTGCCATCCTTTCATTCTCTGTGACTGGATTAGTAATTTATATCCAGGAATTAGCAGCACCTATGTGTTCTACCATATTATGTGGTTTGTAACCAAAATAATTCTAATCAATATCATCTGGATCATAGTAAGTGCTTAGTAATATTTTCTGAACTGAGCTCAACTGAGAAACCTTGATTTCTGCCTTAAGGGAACTTCCTTGGTTTCTGAGGCAAAGTAACCCATGTGAAAAACTTGTACAACAAAATAGAATATTATATTATTACACCTTCAGCCATGGTATGCAGACTGATAGCACCATGGGAGTACAGAGAAAATTTTGGTGATGGAGGTGTAGGGTTAACTAGGAAAGACTTCATGAAGGTGCTTAAATTTAAACCTGGACTTGAAGGATGGGCCTTTAGTTTTAACCTTGGGGTTCCAAAAGAAAGATTCCAGAGGGAACCCTTATGGACCTGAGAAATACCCCACAAAAGCATATATAATGATGATCCAGGCATGATTCAAATAACTTCAGAATCACTGGTGTGGAAGGGGTTCCCCAGATAGGATAAATCTAGACTGCCATTTGGACACAGAAGGTCATTAGACAGATATTAGCCAATGTTTGCTGGGCTTAACAGTGATGAATGACTTGGTTCATATTAAAGAGTACTTAGAAATCTAAAAATGCTGGAGATAATATTTTATCCATTCTCTACTGTGCAACTGAAGGTGACCTAGTGATTCCTTAATCAAAATGTTTGGGATAAATGGCAGTGGGTAGTTAGGTTTTACTAACTCAGAATTGGTATCAGTGAATTTGAAAGTTCCTTTCATTTTTTTTTTACAGAAATTCCTCTATTTTTTTGTAATTATGGTTTATTATAGTTTACATTTTTATTATCTTTTTAAAAGTAATTTACTGAAGTATATCACTCATACATAAACAATAATTATATAATAATAGCTGTGAACTTACATAACAAACAAATATAACATCATACAAGACTCTCATAACTCTCCCTACCACCAATAACTTGCATTGTTGTTAAACCTTTTTAACTAATGATTAAAAAGCAATGTCAAAATATTACTACTAACCAAAGTATTTTCCCTAAACAACCCTATTATTGTTATCTATATATCATTTATATATGAACATACATAAACAGTTAAGTACATAGTAAAGTTGTGCACTTACAAAGGTAACATGCAAAACATCATTCAGGGGTCCCATACATCAACCCTCCACAAACACCTTGCATTTTTGTGAGATTTTACAAATTATGAAAGAATATTGTCACTATCTTACTACTAATCATAGTCCTTATCTTACATTTGGTTGTTTTTCCCCCAACCCACCCTATTATTATTTTTTAAATATAATTTTTTTTGTGACAGAAGTTGTAAACTTATAAAACAATCATGCATATGTGCAGAATTCCCAAACAACACCCCTCCATCAACACACCACACTGTTGTGGAACACTTGCTAGAGATAAAAATAATATCATTTGATTGTTACCATGTCCATAGTGTACATTTGGCTGACATTTTCCAAACCGCCTCATTATCAACATAGTACATCTTTCACACTGATGCAAAAATATTATGTTATTACTACTAACCATCATCCATAGGTCGCTCCAGCTGCATTTTTCCCATACTTCTCCACATTCCCAATACCCAGCAGTAGTGATGTACATTTGCTCTAGCTCACAAAGGAAACTCTTGCATCTGTACCATGAACCACAATTCTCATTCACCTCTTAGTTTACTGTGCTATTCAGTTCCGAGATTATTCTCTAGCATTCTGTCAACTGGCACTTACATACCTAGACTACAAAATATAAACATCCCCATGCTCATTTATAAACTAGCTATTACTCACTCTGTGTTACCCTCCACTCTGTATATTTCCACATTTTTACAGTAAAGCTAATTAAAACTTCTATGTACATTAAACATCAGTAGTACATCACAGTCCTCCTCTTATCTCCTTCAAGAATCCATCACCTACCACCAGCTCTTGAAGATCTTTTCCTACAATTTCTTCTAGAAGTTTTGTGGTTCTTACTTTTATTTTTAGGTGTTTGATCCATTTGGAGTTAATTTTTGGACAAAATGTGAGATAGGGATCCTCTTTCCTTCTTTCAGCTATGGATATCCTATTATTTCAGCACCAATTGTTGAATGGATTGTTCTGCCCCAGCTGTGTGGGTTTGACAGGCTAGTCAAAAATCACTTGACCATACATGTGAGTCTGTTTCTGAAATATAAATTTGATTCCATTGGTCTATGTGTCTATCGTTTTTTTTTTTTTTTACCAGTACCATGCTGTTTTTACCACCATAACTAGTTAATATGATTTAGAGTCTGGAGATGAGGGTTTGCTTTTCCTTTTTATGGTGTTTCTGGCTATTCAGGACCCCTTAACCTTCCAAATAAATTTGATGATCATGATTTCAAATTTTTTTAATGCTGGAGGAATTTTTATTAGGTTTGCATTGAATCTATATGTCAATTTGAATATACCTGATATCTTAATGTTATGTAGTCTTCCAATCCATAAGTATGAAATATTCTACCAGTTATTCAGGCCTTTTTAAATTTGTTTTAACAGTGAGTTCCAGTTTTCTGGATACAAGTACTTTACATCATTGGATAAGTTTATTCCTAACTACTTGAGTTTTATCTGTCATATTTTATTTTCACTACTCTTTTGACACTTTAATTACTCTTATTGATATAATCTTCATTTGTAGACTCTCTTCCAGGCTTCTCTCTCCTGTCTTTTCTTTTCAGGCTCTAGCACACCCTTTAGTATTTCCTGAAAATCTGGTCTGTTGCTTAGAAATTTTCTCAGTTTCTGTTGATCTGTGAATATTCTAATCTCGCCCTCATTTTTTAAAGACAGTTTCCCTGGATGTAAGATTCTTGGCTGGAAGTTTTTCTCTTGTAATATCTTAAATATACCAGACCACTGTCTTCTTGCCTCATGGATTCTGGTGAGAAATCAACACTTAATCTTATTTGGTATCCCTTATATGTTAGGCATTGCTTTTATCTTGCTCTTCTCAGAATTCTCTCTTTGTCTTTGGCATTTGACATTCTGTTGGAGTTGGTCTATTTGGACTTTTTCAGATGGGAGTATGTTGTGCTTCTTGGACATGTATATCTATGTCCTTCAACAGGTTTGGGAAATTTTCTACCATTATGTCTTCAAATACTTCTTCTGCCCCTTTTTCCTTCTCTTCTTCTGGGACACCCAAGACACATATGTTTGCCTGCCTTTTGCTGTCATTTAGTTCCCTGAGACCTTGCTCAATTTTTCCATTCTTTCCTTCATCTGTTCTTTACTATGTTCTCTTTCAGAGGCCATTTTTTCAAGTTCACCAATCCTTTCTTCTGCCTCTTCAAATCTGCTATTATATGATTCCAATGTTTTCTAAATTTTCATTTATTGCACCTTTCATTCCCATATGATCTGCTATTTTTCTATATATGCTTTCAAATTCTTCTTTGTGCTCATCCAGTGTCTTCTTAATATCCTTAATCTCTTTAGCCATCTCATTGAATTTATTAAGGAGATTTGTTTGAACATCAATTATTAGTTGTCTCAACTCCTTTATGTCATCTGCAGGCTTATCTTGTTCCTTTAACTGGGTAATAGCTTCCTGTTTCTTGATGTGGATTGTAATTTTTTGTTGGTGTCTTGGCATCTGGCTTACTAGAGTATTTATTATGGTTGCAATTTTTCTCTTTAGTTTAGGGCTTCCTGTCCTT
Source organism: Dasypus novemcinctus (assembly GCF_030445035.2). Classification (NCBI taxonomy): domain Eukaryota; kingdom Metazoa; phylum Chordata; class Mammalia; order Cingulata; family Dasypodidae; genus Dasypus; species Dasypus novemcinctus. The sequence continues at coordinate 145,569,855 of NC_080704.1, read as the reverse complement.
TTTCCCTTACTGGTTGTGCAGTAGGAGATGAGCATGTAGTTGGTGCTGTAAGTTGTGGAAGTTCAAGCTGTCCTCATTGAGTCAGGGACCAATGAAGCTTCTTCCAACTTTCTCTTTGCCAGGGGTAGGTCCAGAGTCACATTTGTGTGGAATAATCCAAATTTTGCAGGCCTAGACTGTAGTTGCCCAGAAAGACTAATGAAGCTTCATGTCCCTTTCTCCCCTGCTGAGCATGGATGGACCTGCCAGTGTGGTCAGCAATCTATGCAGTGGGGTCCAAGATGATGGCATTTGCCTTGGTAGACTTCCAATTTTCAGCCTGTGCCTGCCAAATATACCCTCAGTTACCTGGCTAGACTGGTGCTGAGCTAGGCAGCTTACTCCCTGCCAGTGGTGGGACTAAAGCCTAGGCTAGGGCTGCAGGCTGCTCTGGGTGAAAGAAACTAGTTGCTACCATCACTGTGATATTTGGTCAGGTTGGCTCCCTCTCAGGCTGCAGGTGGAGTCAAAATGGCAGCCCTCTGGCCTTTTTCAACTTGGACAAATTCACACCCCAGCTGTTCTTAGGGTTATTCCTTAGCCATCCAAGCCTACCAATCAGTAGCTGAAATCAGCAGCCAACTGTTTTTTCCTCCCCTGTTTTGGGGAAATGGAGCTTCCATTTTGGGTCACAGAACAGCTCCTGGGGCAGCTTGGACCACCAGAGTAGGATAATCATTGGCCTCTGCAACTTGGCTGGCAATTTCCCAGAGAGGCTGTTGCAATTCCCTGCAGCTTCCTCACTTTCGGAGGTGGCATTGTGTTTTAGGCAAGAACTGCAATTTGACCTGGATGGAAAGAAGACAGTCTCTATGAGCACTGGGATTTTCAGTCTGCCCCGCTTCCCCTTGTGCCGAGTGTGGAGTTAAGATGGCATCTCCCAGCCTCTTTCTGACTTGGACAGACTCAACCTATAGCTGTTCTTAGGATTATTCTTTAGCCTGCTGAATTTTACTCATCATTAGCTGAAGTTGGTGCCCAATCATCTCTTCCTTCCTAATTTTTGGGAAGTGGAGCTTTCAATTCCAGTCACAGAACAGCTCCTGAGTTGGCTTGTGCCTCTGGTGGCAGATGGGCACTGGCCTCCATTGTGTGGAGCACTCTACTTAGGAGTCTTTCTGCAGATGGGCAACCTCCTTCTTCCATTCCTTCAAGGATGTTGCAGGATGCCCTTCTGGTCTCTTAAACCCCCAAACAGGTGCTTCAGCCAGCTCCAAAGAACTGTGGGTATTTACTAACTGCCCTGTAGCAGGAGTTGACTCTAAGACCTCCTTAGTCCACTGCCATCTTACTCTGTCCTCTTTATAATACTTATTTTTATAAAATATAAGATAAAATATTTTTGTAGACTTTTAATATTAGGCTGTTTTAGAAAAGTTTTAGATTTATAGAAAAATTTCACAGCAAGCAAAGTATTCTCACATTACCTCTCCTCCACATATGTAATTTTCTAATTTTATTTTATTTATTTAACCCCCCTCTTTTTGTTTGTGTACACTATCTGCTCTGTGTGTTCATGCATTGTGTGCATTCCATGTCTGCTCATCTTCTCTTTCAGAGGCACTGGAAATCAAACCTTAGACGTCCTATGTCAGAGAGAGGTGCTCAATCACTTGAGCTACCTTGGCTCCCAGCTTTGCTGTGTCTCTTATTGTCTTTCTTCCTTTGTTTCTCCTTGTTGCATCATCTTATTGTACCAGCTTGCCACATCTGCCCATTGCTGTGTTTATTTGAATTTCATTAATTATGTATACAGTTGAGCATCTTTTCATGTGCTTAATGGCCATTTGTCAATCTTTTTCTGAAAATTGCCTATTACTATTCTTTGTTTGGTTTTCTTTGGGGGTGTTCATCTTTAGTTATTGATTTGTACAAGTTCGCTGTAATTGAAGGGGACAGTCATTTGTTCTTACATATATACTGCAAACACTTTCCCATGTCTCTGTCCTTTGTCTTTGTTTCTGAAAGTTTTGGTATTTGAAATAAAAAGGTTTACATTAAAAAATCCATTTTTTGTCCCTTTCTTTTTGGATTCTGAGTTTTGTGTCCTGCTTAGAAATTAATTCCACCTTCATGTTTATAAATTAATTCCCTATGATTTTTCTTGTAATTTTAAGGCTTTGATCTAGGGTTGATATTTTTGATCCATTGAGAATTTATTTTGATACAATAAAGGCAGAAAGAGTTCCTCTTATATAATGAAAGTTATTCACACATCATGGCATCATTTGTTGAGTCATTCCTTTTCTTTTTTGCTGATGTGAAATTCCACCTTTGTCATAAACCTAATTTCTATATGAGGCATATAGTTTAATTCTGGACTCTGTTGTGATCCATTGCTACACCTGTTTCTTCTTCATTACCAAACTCTTTTAATCAATGAAATGTCATAATGCTCTTTGATACTCTTCTCCTTACATTTCTCTTCCAGAATTTCCCCAGCTATTCTTGATTATTTTTTATTTATTTTGTCATAAATGACAGAAATGTGTTCAGATTTCTACCTACTATTGCAATTTTTGGAGATTTCTCTTTGTATTTTATGCAGTTTATATTGCACCTACTCTAATTCTGTTATTGGGTGCGTGAATATTTAAGGAGTTATATCCTCAATGTGGATGGTGTCCTTTATTAAAACCACCTTTTCCCTTGAATTCAATCCTGTCCGATATTAATATCACAACTTCTGGTTTTCTCTTTCATCATTTTCATGGTATATAATATGTTTCATACATCAGTAATGCTATTATGGTTCTAAATTTTGTCCCAGCTCTGTAGTATCTTTTTTCAGCTCATTCTTCTCAATTTTTAAATCATTTGTCTTTTTTTTCCCCAGTGTTTCAACTATTCTATTATTTATTTATTTTTAATAAATTGTCTTTTAAAAAAGATTCATAAATCACAAAAAAATGTTACATTAAAAAATATGAGGTGTCACATATCTCACTTGCCAACCCCCCACTCCTCCCACATCAACAATCTCTTTCATCATCATGGCACATTCATTACATTTGGTGAGTACATGTGGCCCATTCATTACGTTTGGTGAATACATGCTGCACTGCATCAATTATAGTTTACACTGTAGTTTAAACTCTCCCCCAGTACACTTGGTGGGTTAAGGCATGATATATAGTGTCCACCATCTGTCCCTGCAATATAATTTAGGACAACTCCAAGTCCCGAAAATGCCCCCATATCTCATCTCTACTTCCCTCTCACTGCCCTCAGCAGCTGACATGGCCACTTTCTCTAGATCAATGCTACAGTTTCTTCCATTACTAGTCACAATAGTTCAATAGTAGAATACCAGTAAGTTCACTTTAATCCATATTTTATTCCTCCATCCTGTGGACTCTGGGTTTGTAATGTCTGCTCCACCTCTGTATCAAGAGGGGGCTTAGATCCCACATGGTTGATGGATGTGATTCTCCTGCTTGAAGTTGTAAGCTCACTCTCCTCTCCAGTGCAGTGGTCAAACACCTTCACCTCCCTGCCAGCTAACCTGGGTAAGTCCAATGAACCAGAGAGTAGGACTTGCAACTCTGCTGAGGCTCAGGGCCTCATGTCCAGTCCAGAGATTGAAGTCTCCTGGGTATGCACCAACCCCACACCAACCACATGTTCAGTAAAAGTGACAGAAGAGGCATGTGTAGAAAGGACACATCTGAGTTCAACTCCATCACAATCAGGAACACAAACTCCAAAGCAGAGTCGTCTGACAAGGCACTGAACTCCAGAGCCAACTGCCATGATCATAGAACTTGTGTGCTTCCATAGCCTTCAGGAGCACCAGTACCTGGGGTTCTATCTACCTTGGCTGTCTCTGGGATCTTGATGAGGCATGCATAAGTGCAACCCCGCTGATGACCTCCTGACTTTTTTGAAGACTTTTAGACATTTAAGGTCATTTGTCTTTACCACTTCCCCCTTTTATTCAAAGTCTCTTTCTAGTTGCATCACAAGCTGGTGCTTGGTAGTAATCCCTTGGCACCAGGGAGGCTCATCCTCTGAAGTCATGTCCCATGCTGGGGGGATGAAATGCATTTACATGCTGAGTTTGGCTTAGAGAATGGCCACATTTGAGCAACATGGAGGCCCTCAGGAGGGAACTCTTAGGCACCCTGCATGTCTAGGGCTAGTTCAGATTTCAGGCACATAGGCTCATAAGCATAGTCATCAGTATGAAGGGCTCGTGATTGGACCATCCTTCTTCATTGGTCTTTGTCATTGCAGTTGCAGGATTTTTGCTGTTCCCTTGAGGAATATGACAGAGCTCCCCTGACAAGGAGCACAGCACTCCCTCAGTTGTTTGTAACTCTAATTACTATGAAAATACCCAACATCTATCTGAACATTTTTATGTTCCTTATATACATGACCTGGAGAATTCCCTCCCAACCATGTGCCCCCCATTAATACCACCCCATACCAGCGTTCCTCTCTTGCCATAGTTCAACCTCTCTGTGATTCAAAACTTAAAAAATGAAGCATAAATATATTGTAAAATTCAGTTAATAGGAAAATGAAATAGTAGTGGTAGGTTTAAAAATTAGAAATAGAATACATATTAATTTAGAAAATCTAAAATAAAGTAAAAATTTATTGGGGTATTAAAAATGAAAAATATCATAACACTTTGTTTTTGACATTTTGTCTTTCATCACTGTAATAGGTGTTGTCCTGTATGTACAGTGGCAAGGCACATTCTTTCATTTCTTCCTCAGTGTCTATATTTTTTCCTTTTTTTCTTCTAATTTTTAAGTGTGTTTTCAAAAAAGTTTTAGATCAAAGTAATTCACATATACAGTATAGGGGACTCCCATATATCCAACATCAAACCCTTTTCCCCCTTCCCCAGCAATGATCTTTTTACACTTTCATGTTATATTTGCTGCACCTGATGTACAGATATTAAAACATCGCTATCAAGCATGGTTCCATTTTGATTTACATTATGGTTTATATTTTAGACTAAACAATTTTCTAAATTTTTATTTACCTTATGTTTTACATTATGGTTTACATTTTAGCCTACAGGCTTTTATATATTTTTGTTGTAATTTAAAATGTGCTATATCCATCATTTCATGATCTTATGGAACACTTCCATTGCCCCCAGTTACCCTGCTTCCCATCTATTCTATTCCTCTATCCCCCTCCCCTCAGGGCCAAAACTGACAATCAGTCTTCACTACTGAAGGTCCAGATTCACAGACACTTGCAACAATGGTGAGGGCTTGGCATACTAGACCACATTAACCCATTGGGAGCCACCAATTCTCACGAGAGACACAATTCTCTCTGTTTCAGAGCATCAGGTCTCCCCAGGATGTGGGTGTACCTTCACACTCATTGTATGAGTCTCCACCCAAAATATAACACACTATGAGAAGATGAGCACTCACACACTCCCTAGAAGCCTGTCCCTGTGCCAGATGCCACCTTTAATCACCTTAAACAGGTAATCCTTCCTTATTATATTTTATACAGAGTTTTCTCAACATTATAGTTTCAACCACATACCTGTCAATCTCCCATTTTCCACAGTTCCCCCTAGACCTCCCTCTAATTCCTTGGGCGATCTGACCCATTCTTCCAACCCTAGCCCCCCTCAAGTCTGCAAAGGCCCACCTAAATATGTCCCTATCCCCTCTTCTTATCCCTTCCCTGTACAAAATATTTACCTCCAGCTTATCATAGATTTCACCTATGTAGGCATCAGCTCGCAAACTTCCTCTCCTCCCCAACTTCCTTTAAGCCTATCTTCCATTCTCTAGCTCTCTGAGACTATCCTGGTTTTTTTTTTCTTTCTTCCTGCGGAACTTCCTGTAGTATTTCTTGAAGGGCAGGTTTCTTGTTTGCATACTCTCTTAGTTTCTATTTTTCTGTGAATATTTTGAACTCTCCATCAATTTGGAATGCTTGCTGCTGGATAGAGTATTCTTGGTTGGAAAATTTTTCTTTTAGTACCTTGACTATGTCATACCACTGCCTTCTTGCCTCCATAGTTTCATATGAGAAATCAGCATTTAATATTATGAAGCCTCCTTTGTATGTGATAGTTCTCTTTTCTCTTGCTGTTTTTATTTTTTTCTTTCTCTTGAGCATTGGATAATTTGAGAAGTATATGTCTTGGGATATGTCTGTTGGGATCTATACTGTCAGGGGTTTGTTGCAGTTCCTGGACATGTACAGCCATCTACCTCAATAGTTTTGAGAAGTTTTCAGCCATCATTTCCTCCAACACCCCTTCTGTCTACTTTCCCTTCTCTTCTCCTTCTGGGATGCCTAAAATGCATATGTTTTTGTATTTTTCATTGTCATTCAGGTCCCTAAGCCCTGCTCAATTTTTTTTATCAATCAATTCTACTATGTGTTTGATTTCAGATGTACTGTCTTCCACATCACTAGTACTTTCCTCTGTCTCTTCAAATCTGCTGTTATTTGCTGAGAGTGTATTTTTGATTTCTTGGATTGTACTGTTCATCACCATCATATCCATTATCTTTTTGGGTATGATTACAGTTTCTTCTGTTTGCTCTCCAAGTAATTTTCTTAATATCTTTAATCTCTTCCTTCACTTCATTAAATTGGTCTATGATATATGTTTTGAGATCTTTGATTAGTTGTTTGATGTTCTGCTCCTCTTCCTGGTTTTTAGTTTGTTCACTGGATTGGGCCATGTTTTCCTGATTATTAGTATGGTTTGCAATTTTTTGTTGCTGTGTTGTGATCATTTTATCTTGATGGGTTTATTCAGTTGATTAGCTTCTCTGTGTAGTCAGGTTTTATTTAAGTTTTGTTTTTGTGTGTGTGTTAAGTCTTCTCTTTGTCACTTTGTTCTTCTTATTCAATTTCCTTGTTTTTGTCTAAGTTCTTTTTTTTTTAAAGATTTATTTATTTATTTATTTCTCTCCCCTTCCCCTCCACCCCAGTTTTCTGTTCTCTGTGTCTATTTTGCTGCGTCTTCTTCGTCAGCTTCTGTTGTCAGCGGCATGGGAATCTGTGTCTCTTTTTGTTGTGTCATCTTGTTGTGTCAGCTCTCCATGGGTGCAGCACCATTCCTGGGCAGGCTGCACTTTCTTTCGCACTGGGCAGCTCTCCTTACGGGGTGCACTCCTTGCTCGTAGGGCTCCCCTATGCAGGGGACTCCTGCATAGCACAGCACTCCTTGTATGCATCAGCGCTGCACATGGGCGAGCTTCACACGGGTCAAGGTGGTCTGGGGTTTGAATCCTAACCACTGTGCCAAGTGCGCCGCCTGTCTAAGTTCTCATGAAGGAAAATATTTGGACTAGAGAAAGCAAAAGGTGTAAGAAAAGAAAAAATATAATAGTAGTATTGATAGTAAATGTTAGCAGAAGAACCATGTGAGATCTAGGAGAATAGGTATTAATCTCTTGTAAGCTGTGTAAAGTTATAACAATAAAAACATTGAGTAACTATAATGAAACAGTAAACTGAATATGGGGAGGAATATAGTGTGAATGAAAAGGTCAGTGTTGTTAGGAGAGAGTGAAAGAGAAAAAAAGGCAAATAAAATAAAGAGTCACTGAAAGATAGAAAACAGAATAGAGGTGAACTAAAAAGTCAGTAAAATTTGGGGCAAAACAAAGAGAGGTGGAATGTAAGAGAAACAATAGATTATGGAGGATAGAAAGATTTAAAGGAAAGGGTATAGAATTGGTAGCCAAAATCAGCTCACATAGAAAAGAGGAAATCAAGGATGAGAAATCACAGCAAATAAGAAACACTGCCTGCAACACCTAATATTTTTAAAAAAAGAAGAAAAAAGAGGAAAAAAAGAGGGGGAAAGCAAGCAATCAAAAAAAAAAAGATAAAAAAGAAAAAAAGCCATTAATGAATAAAGAAGAAGGAAAAACAAGGAAACAAACCAACAAAAAAGACCAGATAAGGCCTCAAGCAAGGAATCCTCTTTGCAATTTTGAATAAACTGCTTAGGGCTCTGACCTTTCCCCTTTCTCCCTTCCTTACTCTTCTCTCTCCAAGCGCAGCAGGAAGGCTGTGTGAGGGCTCCTGTTGGAGATTCAAATGGGACCCTGGTGAGCCAAATCATCACAGAAAATAATGACTCTTATTTTCTTGAGAAAGAGCACCCTCATTTTGCCAGGTACTCTAAATATGCTATTGGAAGCCTGCAAACCAAGTCTTTCTGCCCCTCTCCCTTAGCTGTGCTATGGGGGGGTTGGGTAATTTTCTGACTCCACCTTCTCCCAGATCAAGTTTCCTATCCCAGGGCATTTAGGTAAATTGTGCTCTCTCAGCAGATTCACCTCTCCTCTCTTCCTAGGCACTCCCCAAGCCAGCTGGTATGCTCCTCCAAGCTCAAAAAATAAAGTGGGGGAGATCAGAAAATTGAGCCTACAGTCCTTGGGCTCCTCTGCACCCCCCACCAAAACCCTCCCACACCTGGCATTAGTCCAAGACTGGAGGGCTAGGGGAATACCAGGGTTTGGGGAGTGCTGGGTTTGGGGAATGCAGGCCTGGGAAAATGCAAGCTTGGGGTATGTGGGTCTGGGGAATGTGGGTTATGGGGTTTCAGGGAACATGGTCTTGGTGGTCATACATTTGGGGAACATGCAGCTTAGTTATGCTGCTGTGTGACTGGAATTTTTCAGGGAACACTGTGACTATCATCCCTAGGGAAAAAGTTTTGCCATCCCATAGCTTTCGGCTTCAGTTTTAGAAACCCACAGTTTTACTTTGAGCAAGCAGTACATTTGTTGTAGTCTCTCTAGATTGATATCCAGATACCTCTTGCTTTATAGGTTCCCAAAACTGCCTAAATCATTTGTCTTTAATGTCTTGTCTCAGTGGTCCCATGTTCTCTTGAAGTTTCTCTTTATTGGGTAGTTTATTTTCATGCTTGGATTCATTATCTTTATTTCCTTCTCTCCTTTCTCTCCTTTGCTTTCTCCCTCTCTCCTTCCAATTTCTGTAGTTTTTCTTGCAAAATTGTCATTTTGTATCTTTTCACTGGACTCATGGTTAAACTGAGGAATTTTCTGAGAGATTCTATATATAGTATGGTTAAATATTTCACATCCCCTGTGGTGTCAACTTCACTAGGTTAGTGTCCAGGTGTTTGGGCAAACACTGGCCTATATGTTGTAGAGACAGGTAACTTTTAGATGAGATTAGCCTTAGCAATCAGTTGACTTAAAGTAAGGGATATTACTCTCAGCTATGTTGGTGGGCCTCATCCTAATCTCTAAAAAGCAAAGAACTAACTGTTTAGAGAGAAGGGAAACTTTTACCACAAGACTACACTCTCTACTTCTATCTGAGCTGCCAGGCTGCTGGTCATTCTTATAAATTTTGGACCCAAGCCTTCAATATCAGTGTTGTTGAAATTTCTCTGCCCTATGGAATTTGGTCTGCCCTATGGAATTCAAAATTATTAGCCCTTGCAATCATGTAAGCCAATTTCTTTATATATATATGTAATCAGGAGACATATATTTATATATATATATATCTCCTGTTTGTTCTGTTTATCTGGAGAACCCTGACTAATTCACCACCTTCTTGCTTTGTATCTTCTTACACACTTCAGTTAGAGGGTTAGAAACTGGGTGTTCTAGCCACATCCTGAGGAAAGTTGCAGTTAGTAGAGCCTTGCTCCCTGTTTGTAATTCTCTTAAAATGCCTGAACGGGATTAATTCCACCAAGTTCAGTCATTCTTTAACCTCAATGCTTTGCAGCTTAGACTATTTACTCCAATGTTAGAACGGACTTGGTTTATGAGGATTAGCCACCACAAATTAAGCTAACAATAAAGGAAAGTTCAATTTTTATTCTATTACCTGAACATAGAAATACACTATTATTGTATTTGCTAACTGAAGCAATACAAGGTTGTAAGACAGAAACATTTCAGGAAACAACTCAGGTTAAAATAAGTCACCATGGATTGTTTTGAGAAAATGTGGTAATTCATCTGAATGTTAGAGAGGTGTAGTTCAGATCTGTCTACAAAGGAATCTACCTCTATCTAGAGAAAAACTTAGCAGATTTAGTTTCTGCTCTGGATGATACTGAACATCAGCACTGGTTTGTTTATTTCATCTCAAGGGTAATGTTTCCTGGAATCAGGTGACCAAATGGGAATTAACATCAGATTTTTTATTTTGTTTATTCTTTCAATAAATATGGATTGTTTGCCTACTATATGATAGGCACTTTTCCAGATACTAGGAATAAAACAATTGGATTAAACACACAAAACCTTTCATCATCTGGAGCTTATGTTGCAGTAGGGGAGACAGATAAAAATAGGTAAACAAAAAGATGCTATTATTATTAGATAGTTGTAATTGCTTGTGACAAATAATGATATTTAAAAGGATAGAGTTGTGAAGTGGAATTGGAAGCAATTTTAGTTTAAATGGTCAGGGAAATTTCTTTCTGTGGTAACATTTGAGCAAAACTTATTTAGGTGGCTGCGGTGGTTATGTGGGTGGGTTTGGGAAACTCTACTCACATAGGATTCTCTATGAAAATAAAAGGAATATAAGCTTGTAAAAATGCTGTATGCAATATCTTTCTCTTAAATCTCAAAGCAGTTTAGTTAATTTTGGTTAGCCCAAAGTTTCTCAAACTTATTTGATGACTTTTTTTTGTGTAATTCATATTCCCCAGAAGAAGACATATGTTTGGGGATACATTGGATTAATGTCATAGGAAAGCCAGGTTAGGGCTTAAATACAGAAATGCCCTTTAATAGAAATCAAATTATTTAGAGTCTGTAATACTAGAATATTTGTGCTCAATCTTACCCTTTCCACTATGCTGCCCCCTTAAAACACTTTGAAGGAAAGGAAGCAAATTGTAATTAAGCAGGCTGAGATGTGAGATATAAAAATATCATAATTGTTTTATTTATAACAAAAACAAAAACAGCCATGTTTTCATGGAATTCACTGTGTTCAAATACATCTAGCTAGGTCTTCCATGTCTTCCACAGATACATTCTTGTGTTATCGACCACTAATATGTTCAGGAGACCAGAAGGTCCAGAAAAATTGTGAATACTTGAAGAGGAGTTCAGCTATGTTGAATAGTCTAGGCTTTTTTCAGATAGGAAAAATGATTCATATTTTAGAAAGATTTTTCATGTTGGGGGTTGAATCTAAAAACTGTTTAATCTGTAGTTAATGAGAAATTATAAATTACCTTAGTCCCCCACTTTCCAATATCAAGGTATCAGAGGTAACCACTGAGTAAGAGAGAGGTCAGATCCATAGTGGTGGCTAATTTTAGTCACAATACTGAGTTTCTATGCTGAAATAGGAGAAGCAGTTAAAGATACACTGTGTAATATGTAGGCTCTGATGATCGGGATAAGAAAGCCTGCAATGCTAAAGTTTCTCCCAGAACTCATATACATATACTGAAATGTGCTGCTATAGTCTCAGCTTCCTGTTTCTACTGTCTTGGATATCATTTTCAGGGTTTGCTTTATGAGAGAGCAAAATATTTTTCAAATGCTAAGAATCCTTGGAAAATCTACATCTTGGGATATTAGCCCATTTTCAGAAACATTACTTTTTTGGTTCCCATACTTTACTGTACACAAAAATCACCTAGAGTGATTGTTAAAAAGACAGTTTTCAAGGTACTTCCTTGATAAAGATTCTGGTTCAGTACGTTTTAGGTGTGGCTCAGGAATCTACTTTGGTAAGATCTCCTCAGGGGATTTTGATTTAGTGGTCCAGGCATCACAATAAAATAAACATTGGTTTGGTTCAGAGATCCCCCATCCCATCCCGCAGGTCTGCATACTTACTTCCATTTTAGCTTTAGACCTCAGCTTTGGAGCTCTGCCCTTAAGAATTATCTGATTTGCCAACACTGTCCGTGGCATAACAAATTGCTAACTCCACCATTATATCCTCCTTGATGAACTTACTATTTCCACTGAATGTCCTATATAGCAAAGCTCCATCAAAGTTTCTTAATGAGTATAATTTTTGCACCAAAAGGCCCCCTCCTTTTTTCCCCACGGAGATAATCTTTAAAAGGAGACAAAGTCACTGGACACTTCAAAGAAGAATTTTTTTGAGAGCCTACTAGAGCCAAGGCTAGAGGAAGATGTTTTGTGCTTTCGAATCAGAGGTACTAATGACACCTTCAATACCTGTATAACTGGAAAGATTTCTCAAAAGGTGCTATTCTCAGGGGTACAGAATTAATCTTCAGAATAAAGAATGAAAAGTTTCTGGATTGAAAAACCCAACATCATGCTGGGTAATTTTCACAATATTGGGAAAATTAGATTGAATATGCCTTTACATAAAATGTCATTTAATAATTTGGGAAACTTATTTATAGAAAGGAACTGTCAGTCTTTTGACAAGCTTCAAATTGAACTTACAAATGTCAAACTTGAGAATTAAGTTTATCTCACTAATCTTTGTAGTTTTACAGCAAGGGACAGAACTAGTGAACATTATCTTAGAGTCATTAAAACATTAGTTCAGTGACTCAGAAGACATGAATATCTTTATTTCCTTTTTAATACCTGCACATAAGCTATGGTATCTGAATATTGTTATATTATCTTGCAATTTTAATAAACATGGTAGCAAATCCAGAGTCTTTTGGGGAACATATATGAATATTATTTGCACTGTCTGAGAAACCCCATATATTAGCCATTGACTCTTCTTAACAAGATGTCAGTGATACCTCATAAGCAGAATGGTGGGCTGGCTGCATCTTCCTTGACTTTATATTTTTTATTCTTTCTAGAAACCACTAGCAATTGGGAAAAGGAGAACATTAGCCCTTCCACTTGGAATTTTGTGTAGCATTTCTCCTTCCATTGGACAATAACTGGCCACTGCTTGCACTCTGCATTTAGAATGTTTTCTTAAGGGAATATGAGGGGACTTCTTGGAAAATGGCTTGGAGGTAGGAAGGGAGAGCCTGGCTCTTTCATAAAAAATATCAGAGAAAGGGCAAAGACCTGTCCAAGGTAGCTGCTTTGGATTTATATAGAATGGGAGAGTGCTTAGAATCATCCCTGAAGGATCTGGACAGATAAAGAAGCCCAAGGAAAACTGTTTTCTTACATCTGTAATTTTTAATTTTTAAGGTTCCTTTTTTTCTTTCTTTTCCCCTTATTTTACTCACAAAAACCTGGTACATCACCTGAGGAGTGCAGGCTGCAGGGTGATTGATTTATGAACAGCGGTAGACTGAGAAGCTCCTTAGGGGCCTAAGGGGCAGGCTGGTTTTCCTGGTTCACTTTTTTTGTTGTTGCTGTTTTGTTTCTTGTTTGTTGTATTTCCACTTTCTGCAGTTCCCTTTTTTTTCCTATTATCTATTTTTCTATATACTTTATTCATTTTATTTCTTTTTCTTTCCTCCATTTTTCTGTCTTCTGTTTTACTTTCATTCCACCTCTTTTTGTTTGGCCTTCAATTTATTTATTTCTCTCTCTCTTCTTTTTTCTTTCCCTTTCTTCTCATCACTCCAGCCTTTTGATTCATTTTATGTATTTTCTCTATTTTTTCTTGTTTCTTTTTATCTATTATATTTTTTATTCTTATTCCTTTGTACTTTTTATGATTTCTAATGTGTTAATTATTTATTTCCCTAAGTCTTACATGGCTACTCTTCTACCTTTTATATTATTCTTTTTCTTTTCATATGCCTTTCATTTTCTCTCAACCTAATATTTATTTTTCAAGCAGACACAGACAACAACAAGGAAGTAGAATGAAAGGAAGGAAGTGTCAAAGAGGTACCTCATTCTATACACACAAACAAACAACAAAATAAAACCCTAGAGCAGAAAAAGAAACAAACTGAACAGGCCCATCAAGATAAAATGATGCCTAGAAACAAACAAAAAATTACAAGCCATGCTAAGGAACAGGAAGACAAAGACTAGTTCAATGAACAAACTGAAAAACAGTAGGAGATGCAAACCATGGACATCAGAGATGTCCAAACAATTATCGTGAATCAACTTAAGGGAGTGGAGGAAGAGATTAAGGATATTAAGAAGATACTGTGAGAATATAGTGAAAAAATTGTAAACATGTATAAAAAGGTAACACATAGATGGTAATGAATAGCACAATACAGGAAATAAAAAATACAGTAGAAGCACATAACAGCAGATTTGAATAGCTAGAGGAAAGTATCAGTGATATGTAAAACAGTACATCTGAAATCAGGCAGATAGTAGAACAGAAAGATAAAAAGCTAAACAAAATCCATCAGGGACTTATGGATTTGAACAACAATGTGAAACACACAAACATGCATTATAGGTATCCCAGAGGGAGAAGAGAAGGGAAAGGGGGCAATACAGAGTTCTGGAGGAAATAATGGCTGAAAATTTCCCAACTCTTCTGAGGGACATGAATGTACATGTCCAAGAAGAACAGCACACGCGAAACACTATAAATCCTAATAGGGTGACCGCAAGACATTTATTTGCCAAATTGTCCAATGTTCAAGCCAAGAAAGAACGCTGAAAGCAGCAAGAGAAAAGAGATCCATTGTATACAAGAGAAGCTCCGTAAGATTAAGCGCTGATTTCTCATCTGAAACCACGAAGGCAAGAAGGCAGTGGTGTGACATAATTAATGTGTTAAAAGAAAAAAGATGCCAGGCAAGAATTCTGTATCCAGCAAAGCTGGCATTCAAAAATGAGAGAGAGTTTAAAATATTCACAGATTAAAAAAAAAAATTAAGAGAATTTGTCAATAAGAAATCTACCCTTCAAGAAACACAAAAGGGATTTCTGCAGGTTGAAAGGGAAAAAAAAAAAAAAAACAGGAGAGAGAGGGTTGGAGGATAGTAGTGTAAGAAAGAAAATTATTGGTAAGAATAACTAAAAAGAAAAAAATAAAAACAAAAACAACATATGACATACATAAACCTAATGAACATGTGGATAATGTAAGTAAGTCCTTCATGGTAATTACAACATTTAATGGATTAAACTCTGTAATAAAAAGACATAACTTGGCAGAATGGATAGAGAAAAATGACCCATCTATTTGCTGTCTATAAGAAAGTCATCTTAGACACAGGGATGCAGGGAGGCTGAAATTGAATGGTTGTAAAACAATATTACACTCAAACTATAATGAAAAAAAGGGAAGGAAGTTACTATACTAATATTAGACAAAATAGACTTTAAATGCAAATATATTGTAAGAGACAATGAGGAACACTATGTATTAATAAAAGGAGTAATGTATCAAGAAGAAAGAACAGTCATAAACATTTATCCACCCAACCTGGGTGATCCAAAATACATGAGGCAAAAATTGGAAACTGGAGAAATAGATGCCTTTACAATTATACTGGGAAATTTAATACACCATTATCACCATTAGACAGAATATCTTGACAGAGGATCAATAAAGAAACAGAGACTTGAATAATACATTAGAGGATCTGGACCTAATAGATATATACAGAACATCACACCCAAATAAAACAGGATATACATTCTTCTTGAGTGGGCAGAGATCAGTCTCCTGGAGAGACCACATTCTAGGCCACAGAACAACCCTTAATGAATTCAGAAAGATTGAAATTATACAAAATAATTTCTCTGACCACAGTGGAATTAAACTGGAAATCAGCGAGGGGCAGAGAAGCAGATTAGGCATAATGATATGGAAATTTAAAAAACATTTTTAAATAATCAATGGTTCAAGGAGAAAACTGTGAAAGATATCAGTAATTTCCTTGAAATGAGTGAAATGACAACATAACATATCAAAACCTATGGGTTGCAGCAAGAGCAGTGCTGAGAGGAAATGCAAAGCCATAAATGCTTACATTAAAAAAGAAAGAACTAAAATAAAAAATCTAACTGCACACCTGGAGGAATTAGAAAAAAGGAAAACAAACTAAACCCAGAGGATGTAGAAAGAAGGAAATAGCAGATATTAGAGCAGAGCTAAATGAAATAGAAAATAAGAAAGCACTAGAAAAAAATAAGGAAAAAGAAAAGCCGGTTCTTTGAAAAGTCTAGCATATTGGCAATCCCTTAGCTAGACTAACAAAGAAAAATAGAGAGACGATGCAAATACATAAAATAGGAAATGATGAAGGGGCTATTATCACTGACCCCACAGAAATAAAGACTATCGTAAGAAGATAATTTGAAAAATTATATGCCAACAAGGATAATTCATTTGATGTGTTGTTAAAAATGATTAGCAAGTATTTTGTTGAATATTTTAGCCTCTAGATTATTAGAGACTGCTCTATAATTTTTCTTTCTTGTGGCATCTTGTTTGGCTTTGGTATTAGGATAATGTTGACATCATAGTATAAGTTAGACAATGTTCCCTCCACTTCTATTTTTGGAAGAGTTTAAGCAGGATTGATGTTAATTCTTTCTGGAATGTTTGGTAGAATTCACCTGTGAAAGCATCTGGACTGTCCATGTGCCTATTGTGCCCTTAATCTCAACAGAGTTGCAGCACATTCTCTGCAGTCCATTGGACTCACCCAGGACTACTAACAAGGAGATGATGATGGACAACAACCATTCCATTCCAAGGAACAGAGAGTGTCTGCAATTGCTAGCAAAATAGATCCATCCATCTTCCCATTGGATTTAAGCCCCTCTCACCTAGAGGTTGAGTGGGCATCACCATCTCAGAATCCCCAGGATTGGGGAATGGAATGAATGATGGACTTGAATAGACTTAGAGTTACTCTACTATAGTCTTATTGTTATTCTAGCAATGGAAGAACTTTTATTATTGATATGGAGGCTGTGGCCAGCAGAGGTTTTGAGGGGAGGGAGAGGGAAAAATAGGTGCAATATATGGGCATTTGGGGGACATTGGAATAGTTCTGAATGAAGTTGCAATGATAGATACAGGCAATTATATATCTTGTCATAACTTACAAAATTGTGTGGGAAAGATTCTTGTGTAAACTAGAATCCATGCTTAGTGGCAGTGCTTCAATGTGTGTTCATCAATTGTAACAAATGTACCATACTAATCAAGGATGTTTATCAATATTGAAAATGGCATGGTAGGGAGTGGGAATCTCCTCTTTTTCACATATCATTAATTAATCTAATTATCTTTAAAAATAAAATTAAATACAAAAAATTTAAAAAGAGAATACGGAGAACTAGACATAGATGTTGCATTTAGAATAAAATTTTTATTTTCCTTGTTTAAATTGCAAAACAGTATCATTGCATTCTAAATCTTAATATATTTTGGTTATCCTATCTCTTTTTTTCATTTGGATGTGTGGTATGTGTGTGTTTATATACAAATAATGTTCTCAGTCACTAAAATATTTTTAAATCAGGATTTCCATTTCTGCAATTTAATTTAGATATTGGACATCTAGATAGCTCATGCTTATATTGGGAAATCCTGAATCCCAGTTATATTAATTAGTCTGGGAAGATGATGGGGGAAATATTCAATATCTTAATAATAAAATTTGAAGTTTTTATTGCATATTCTCTTCTCCCAAGTATTACAAAGGTTTCTAATATATTTTCGTTAAAAGGTAAAATTTGTAAAAAATAAAAACAACAATATATATTTAGTATCTATTTGGTGTCAGACCCTTGACTATTTTCACATACATTTTCTCATTTTTACTTATAAATGACCCATTTATCATCCATTTTACAGTTCTTGGTCAATATATATTCATTCATTATTTCTTTCAATAAGCAATGTACTCATATTTGGAACCAACTATATACAGGCTAATCTCCCATGCCTTAGGATGGGGATTGTATGGGTAATACTAAAGAGATATAAAACATTTGAAGGGCACCAGGTAGACAGGTTGTAAGGCAACTTATCAACAAGTGCATGTGCACTTAAATGCACCAGGCATGAGGATTTGGCAGTGTTGTATCTTAAAGAAGAGTATTATATGATCCTTCACTTTAAACAAATACATGAAATTACATTTCTTCTCTTTTTTTTCCCTCTCACTTATCTCCACCCCAATCATCTGCCTTCAATACTTTATAAAGTTGAATTTACTTGTACTGAATTTCCTTAATATAGAATACATAGGCCATGCAAATCGCAGATGGAGATCTTTGTGAGGTAGCAAGGAGACTTGGTATTTGGATCACTTTTAAATCAGGAAAGGGTGTACCAAATGTATTGTTTTAATGTTGGGTGTATGTTTACACCATCACAAAAACTGGAGTTTGTGATTAAGAGTCAAGTAGTCTGGGGAGAGAGCCGAGATGGTGTCAGATTAAATGCACGCATGTGGGGGCAAAATCCTGCCTGAGTGAGTTATTTTGTGAACACACAAAGCAGGAGGCTTCACAGCATTGATCTGGAGAGAGCACAACAAAAACAGTGATAGCTCAAGGAGAAACTGTGAGTTTCTGGCACTTGAGGCTGGAGCTGTGGGACAGCTAAACCCCTCCATCATGGAGGAAGCTCCCGAGTTCCCTGACCCTAGTCAGTCACCTAGCTGGAGGAGACAAAATTTGAGAGTGGGAAGGTTATGGTGAAGGGTTGAGAGGGGCCCCCTGAGTGTGGGTTCAATCACATGGGCTACATTTTTTTTTTAAATATTACCATTTAATGCATCCTACAAAATACGACACCAACAATATTCCTTTGCAATGTGTAAGTTTAACTTGTTACTTTTGTATCACAACACCCATATTATGTTTTTTTTCCTTTTTTTCTATTTTTTTAAATTGATTTTGTAATAATATTACACTAAAAATATATATGTGAGGTCCCATTCAACCCCACCCCCCCACCCCACCTCTCCCCCCCCCCCCCAGCAACACTCGTTCCCATCATCATGACACATCCATTGGATTTGGTAAGTACATCTTTGGGCACCTCTGCACCTCATAGTCAATGGTCCACATCATGGCCCATACTCTCCTCCATTCCATCCAGTGGGCCCTGTGAGGATTTACAATGTCTGGTGATTGCCTCTGAAGCACCATCCAGGGCAGCTCCATGTCCCAAAGATGCCTCCACCTCTCATCTCTTCCTGCCTTTCCCCATACCCATCAGCCACCATGTCCACTTTTCCCAATCGAATGCCACCTCTTCTATGTGGACATTGGATTGGTTGTGTCCATTGCACCTCTATGTCAAGAGGAGGCTCAGATTCCACATGGATGTTGGATGCAATCCTCCCACTTTCAGTTGTAATCACTCTAGGCTCCATGGTGTGGTGGTTGTCCTTCTTCAACTCCATCTTAGCTGAGTGTGATAAGTCCAATAAATCAGATTGTAGGTGCTAGAGTCTGTTGAGGCTCAGGACCTGGCTATCACATTGTCAGTCCAGAGATTCAAATCCGCTAAATATATCTTAAACCCCAACATTAACTGCACCTCCATGACCTTAGCATGAAAGTCTTATGAAGGAAGATCCCATCTGAGTCCAGATTCATCACACATAAACACCAGTTCCAAAAAGGGGCCATCTGACCTGGTAGTTAACCCCATCGGCCATGACCATAACTCCCATGGGTCTCTTTAGCCCTCAAAGGAACCAATATCTGGGGGTTGTATCTGCTTTATCTGTCTCTCTGACTCTGCTCAGTTGTGCATGAGGGCAATCCTTCTGCCAGCCTCCAGACTCTTTTTTAGAAACTCGTAGCCATATAAACTCATTTCTCTTTTCCATTTCCCCCTTACTTTAGGTCAAACAGCATTTTAAAGTCATGTTATTTTATGTAGACAGGGATATTCTGCTGATCCACATTGAACCTTCCGTATAAGGTCATTTTCCAGTTGCATCATCAGTTGGTAGTTGATAATGGTCCGTCGGTGCCAGGGAGGCTCATCCCCGGGTGTCATGTCCCACGCTGGGGGGAAGGCATTGCATTTACATGCTGAGTTTGGCTTCGAGACTGGCCACATTTGAGTAACATGAAGGCTGACAGGAGGAAATTCCCAGGCACAATGTTGCTCTAGGCCTTGTTCTTATTTTAGGCTTATCATGGGCTACATTTTTTGAGCTTTGAAGTGCATACCAACTGGCTTGAGGAGTAAACAGGAAGAGGTGAGATGTGAATCTGCTGAGGCAGTACGATTTACCTAACCTCTCCAGAATAGGGAAAATTGGTCTGGGAGAAGGTGGAGTCAGGCAATTAACTAGTCCTGTGCAAATCACCTAAGGGAGGGAGAAAGGAGGAAGTGCTTCAAAGTATTCCACGAGCGTATTTAGGGTTCCTGGCAAGGTGTGGGTGCTCTCTCTCAAAGAGACTGAGAGTCATTTTTTATGTGGTGAGTTAAGTCACAACAGTCTCATTTGAATTTCAAAAGGGAAATTTTATAGTCTATTGCTTCCTGCTGCCCTGGGAGAGAAAGCAGTTAGAAAAAAATGTGGGTGGAGAAGGACAGATTCCTAATCAGCAGTTTGTCCAATTGCAGAGAATCAATCCTGCCCCACCGAAAGAGCATCTTCCTGAAGAGCTAATGAACTCAACAAGAAAGTTTAGCTCAGTGGAGGAGTTTAAGCCTTGAATATACAAAAGGTCTACTTTTATTCCCAGCTCCTTTTAGAGTAGTGATCCACTGGAATACTAAACATTGAACTGATACTTAAGGACAGATAATACATTGGCATTATCCTTGTACTAGTACCCAGTGTGTCTCTCATTTTACCTAAAAAAAAGGTTACTTTTACTATATACTTTAAAGTAGTTTACTCCCTAAAAATGACTTCAAAATCTGCAGTGAGAAAGCTGCAGGGTAACTGATTGATAAACACTGGCAGCCTGTCAAGATCCACACAGGCTTAAGAGGGAAGCCTGTTTTTTATTAGTGTTTGCTTGACTCCTTGCTTGTGGGCTTGTCTGTTTTTTGTTTTCTTAACTTTCTTTACTCTTTATCCCATCCCCTGTTTTTTTTTTATAATTAGTTGCTGCTGACTTGTTTCTTCTTTGTTGTTTCCTCTTCCTCAATTTCCACTTTTCTGTGTGTACTGATTTTGGTAACCAATGCTATCTCTTTTCCTTCCTACCTCTTTCTATCTTCCACCATCTGGTTTTGCTGTAGCATTCCACCTCTCTTATTTTTGCCTCCAATTTTTCTGGCTTTTGATTCCTAACAATTCTGTTTCTATTTTTCATTAACTCTTTTGGTTTTTGTCCTTTCATTTCCCTTTCTCTTTCTTCACATCATGCTGGCATTTCAGTTCATACTATATTCTTCTCCATATTCAGTTTCCCATTTCATTGTAGATATTCCACTTTTTTATACCTAAAACTCTACATTGCTTACATGAGTTTAACATTCATTCACCTAGGTACTTCTATGGTACTTATGCTAAGTTTTACTATCAATATTATTATTATATATTTTCTTTTCTTACCTCTTTTGTTTTCCCCGGCCCTAATCTTTTTCCTTCAAGGGAACTTAGACAACAACAAGGAACTAGAATAAGAAGAACAGAATGTCAAATAGAAAACTTAACACACACACACAAACAGCATATAAATAAAATCCAAGACTTGAGAGAGAAGCTAATCCACTGAAAAAAACCATCATGATAAAATGATCACCAGCTAGCAAAAAAAAAAATTACAAACCATAACAATAAACAGGAAGACATGACCCAGTCTGATGAAATAACAGAAAACCAGGAAGAGGAGCAGAAAAATGAACAACTAATCAAAGCTCTTCAAAGAAATATCATGGACCAACTTAATGAAGGGGAAGAAGAGATTAAAGGATAATAAGAAGTTCCCCAGAGAGTATACTGAAAAAATTTGTAAACATACTCAAAAAGATAATGGATATGATAGTGATGAATGGCACTACCCAAGAAATCAAAAATATACTCTCTGTAAATAACATCAGATTTAAACAGGAAGAGGAAAGAACTAATGATGTGGAAGACAATACATATGAAATAAAACAGAGAGTAGAATTGATAGATTAAAAAAATTTTAAAAATCCAGCAGGGATTTAGAGATGTGATTGACAACACAGAACTCACAAACATATGTATTATTAACATCCCAGAAGGTGAAAAGAAGGGAAAGTGGGCAGTAGGGATGTTGGAGAAAATAATGGCTGAAAAGTTACCAAACCTAGTGAGGGTGATGGATGTACATGTCAAGGAAGGACAGCACACCCAAAGAGTATAAATCCCAACAGGCCTACTCCAAGACATACATTTGTCAAATTATCCAATGCTCAAGACAAAGAAAATACTGAAGACAGCAAGAGAAAAGAGACCCATCACATACAAGGGAAGCTCAATAAGATTAAGTGCTGATTTTTCATCTGAAATCTTGGAAGCATGAAGACAGTGGTATGACATAGATAAGGTCCTAAAAAAATTCCAGGCAAGAATACTCTATCCAGAAACTTTGGCACTCAAAAATGATGGAGAATTCAAAGTATTCATAGATAATCAGATACTAAGAGAGTATGTCAATAAGAAACCCGTCCTTCAAAAAATACTAAAGGGAGTTCTGAAGGTTGAAAGTGAAAAATGAGGAAAGACAGATTTGGAGCAGAGTGTAAGAGAAACTGAAAACACTAAAACAGAAATAAAAACAATATATGACATACACAAATCCAAGGAAAATATGGCTAATGAAATTAATTCCTTGAGATAACAACACTGAATGTTAATGGATTAAACTCAGCAGTCAAGGGACATAAATTGGCAGAATGGTCAAGGAAATAAGATCCATCTATATGCTGTCTACAGGAAACCCACCTGAGACCCAAGGATTCAAGGAAGTTGAAAGGAAATGCCTGGAAAACAATCTTACTAGCAAACAATAACCAAAAAAGGGCAAGAGTAGCTATACTTATATCAGACAAAATAAACTTTTTAATAATTTAATTAATTTATTTAAAAGATACATAGATCACACAAAATATTACACTATAAAATATAAGAGGTTCCCATATACCACACTCCTCATATCCCCCAATCCTCCCACATCAACTTCTTTCATTAATGTGGTACATTCACTGCATTTGATGAATACATTTGGAACACAGGCTCACAGTTTGGATTATAGTTTAAATATCACTTCCATTAAATTGGTTATGACAGGATATATAATGTCTTGCATCTATCCCTGCAATATCATCCAGGACAACTCCACATACCCCAAAATCCCCCATATCACATCTTTTTTTCACTCTTGCTGCCTTCAGCAATTCCCTTGTCCACTGTCTCCACATCAATGATATATATTTTTTCCATTGCTAGAGTCACAATAGTTCTATAGTAGAATACCAGTAAGTACAATCTAATTAATATTTTATTCCTCCATCCTGAGGATCTGGTGATGGTGATGCCCACTCTACCTCTAAATTGAGAGGGGACTTATATCTCACATGGCAATTGATGGGATTCTCCTGCTTGCAGTTGTAGACTCTCTTAGTTCCCTGGTGTGGTGGTTGACCTTCCTCATCTCCTTGTTAGCTGACCTGGGTAAGTCAAATGAACAGGAGAGTAGGTGCTGCAACTCTTCTGAGAATCAGGGCCTACCTGGCATATGGACTGATCAGAGATTCAAGTCTCCTGAGCATACACCAACCAAAGTGCCAACTACAGATTCAGGTTTTTCTGTGTCTATAGACATCATGTGATTTTTAAAATTTCAATCTATTTATGTGATGTATTACATTGATTTTTTTCATGTTGAACTATCCTTGCATGCCAGGGATGAAACCCACTTGGTCATGATGCATAATTCATTGGATAAGTTGTTGAATATGGTTAGCAGAATGCTTGGTAGAATTCACCTGTGAACACGTCTGGCCCTGGGCTCTTCTTTGTTTTGGGAGTTTTTTAATGACTGATTCTCTCTCTTTACTTATGATTGGTTTGTTGAGATCAGCAATTTCTTCTTTCATAAATATAGGCTGCTTTTATGTTCCTAGGAATTTGTCCATTTCCTCTAAATTGCCCTTCTTGTTAGCATATAGTTTTTCAAAGTACCCTTTTATGATACTCCTTATTTCTGAGGTGTCAATGGGAATATCCCCTTTCTCATTTCTCATTTTTCTATAAATATCTTCTCTATTTTTTTGTTAGAGTAGCTAAGGGTTTTTGAATTTTATTGATCTTCTCAAAGAACCACCTCTTTGTTTTATTTTTTCTAGTGCTTTCTTATTTCCTTTTTCATTTAGTTCTGCTCTGATCTTTGATATTTCTTTCCTTTTTCTTCCTTTGGGGTTAGTTTATTGTTTTTTTAATAATTCCTCTAAGTGTGCAGTTAGGTCTTTGATTTTAGCTCTTTCTTCTTTTCTGATGTATGAATTTATGGCTTTGAATTTCCCTCTCAGTACAGTTTTTGCTGCATCCCATAAGTTTTGATATGTTTGTAGTCATTTTCATTAGTTTCAAGGTAGTGACTGATTTCTTTTGAGATTTCCTCCTTCAACCACTGTTTTTCTAAGTGTGTGTTATTTAACTTCCATATCTTTGTGCCTAACATGGTTCTCTGACCCTTGAATATTTCCATCTTTTTTCCATTGTGGTCAGAGAAATTTTGTTTGATTTCAATCTTTATGAATTCACTGAAACTTTCTCTGTGGCCTACCTTGTGGTCTTTCTTGGAGAATGATCCATGTGCACTTGAGAAGAATATATGCCCTGCCATATTTGGGTGTAGTGTTCTATATATATCTATTAGGTCCAGATCCTCTAACGTATTATTCAAAGTTTTTGTTTCTTTATTGATTCTCTGTTGAGATGTTCCATCTAATGGTGATAATGGTGTATTAAAGTTCCCCACTATAGTTGTAGAAGCATCTATTCTTCCACTTAGTTTTTCCAGTGATTGACTCATGTATTTTCAGGTGCCCTGTTGAGATGGAAAAATGTTTATGTCCTTTCTTCTTGAAATATTACCCCTTTTACTAATAAATAGTGCCCATCCTTGCCTCTTGCAATAGGTTTAGTCAATTTTTTCTAAAATTAATATAGCTACTCTTGTCCATTTTTGGTTATTGTTTGCTTGTAAGATTGTTTTCCAGTCATTCACTTTCAACCTCCTTGAATCCCTGGGTCTAAGGTGGATTTCTTGTAGATGTATATAGTTGGATTATATTTCCTTAGCCATTCTGCCAACCTATGTCTCTTGTCTGGTGAGTTTTAATCCTTTAACATTCAATGTTATTACTCTACAGGAATTACTTGTATTAGACATATTTTCTCCGGATTTATATATGTTGTTTTTATTTCTCTTTTGTCTTTTTTGTTGTTCCTACACTCTCCTCCATCTCTGTCTCCCTCGTTTTATTTCTTTCAACCAGCAGAAATCCCTTCAGTATTTCTTTTTTTAAAAGATTTATTTATTTATTACTCTCTCCTTCCCCTCCCCCCACCCCAGTTGCATGTTCTCTGTGTCTATTTTGCTGCATGCTCTTCTGTTGTTGTTAGTGGCACAGGAATCTGTGTTTCTTTTTGTTGCATCATCTTGTTGTGTCAGCTCTCTGTGTGTGTGGCACCATTCCTGGGTAGGCTAAACTTTCTTTCACACTGGGCAGCTCTCCTTATGGGGTGCACTCCTTTTGCATGGGGCTCCCCTACACAGGGACACCCCTGTGTGGCATGGCACTCCTTGCATGCATCAGCACTGCGCATGGGCCGGCTCCGACACGGGTTTAGGAGGCTCAGGGTTTGAATCACAGACCTCCCATGTGGTAGATGGATGACCTAACCACTGGGCCAAGTCCGCTTCCCCCTTCAGTATTTCTTGAAGGATAGGTTTCTTATTGGCATCATCACTTAGTTTCTGTTTTTCTGTGAATATTTTGAACTCTCCATCATTTTTGAATGCCCACTTTTCTGGATATAGTATTTCTCACTGGAAATGTTTTTCTTTTAGTTCCTTGACTATGTCATACCAATGCCTTCTTGCCTCCATGTGTTTAGATGAGAAATCAGTACTTAATCTTATTGAGCCTCCTTTGTATGTGATGGTTCTCTTTTCTCTTGCTGCCTTCAGTATTTTCTCTTTGTCTTGAGCATTGGATTACTTGAATTTTATGTCTTGGGGTAAGCCTGTTGGGATTTATACTGTTTGGGGATGCTGCACTTTCTGAATATGTACATCCATCTACCTCAGCAGGTTTGGTAAGTTTTCAGCGATTATTTTCTCCAACACCCCTTCTGTCCCTTTTCCCTTCTCTTCTCCTTCTGGGATGACTGTAATGCATATGTTTGCATGTTTTGAGTTATCATTCGAATACCTAAGTCCCTGCTGGATTTGTTCTAACTTTTTGTCTATCATTTCTAGTATCTGTTGGAATTCAGATATACTGTCTTCCACCTCACTAATACTTTCCTTTACCTCTTCAAATCTTTTATTTGCTGATAGTGTGTTTTTGATTTCTGGAATTGTCATCATCATCATCTCTGTTATCTTTTTGTGTATGTTTACAATTTCTTCATTATGCTCACCATGTGTTTTCTTAATATCCTTAATTTCTGCCTCCAATTCATTAAGTCAGTGCATGGTATTTGTTTGGACAGTTTTGATTAGTTATCTGATATTCTGCTCCTCTTCCTGGTTTTCAATTTGTTAATTGGACTGGGCCAAGTCTTCCTGTTTATTGGTATGTGTGATAGTTAGGCTATTGTGTCAACTCAACCAGGTAATTGTGCCAGGTAGTTTGGTCAAGCAAGCACTGAGTTAACTGTAATGCAAGGGCACTTATGGACTTTAGTCACCATTGACTTTACTGCAGTGGTAAATCATGGATAGCTGGTTATAATTATATAAATCATGCGATTGCCATTAGCAATGAGTGATGCTTAACATAATCAGTTGAATACCTTAAAAGGGGAAGTGATTTCAGGATTGAGAGAGAATTTCCCAGCTTGCCTTTGGATAGCCAACATCTCCCAGGACTCGTCAAGAGCCTTCATTGGACTTTAATTGCTGCCTCTGGTTACAGCCTGGCTGTGGAACCTGGACTTATGCAACCCTACAGCTGCATGAAAGACTCTTATAGAATCAACTACTATTGACAGATATCCGTTGTTGATTGCCTTTCCCTAGAGAATGCTGAGTAATACAGATTGGTACTGGGAGTTGTACTTGAGGAGTAGAGTCTCAAACATGGGATGTCTGAGGTGGTTCTGGGACATTTCAATTGTCTTTCTACTCTAATTGGACTCAGGGGTACTGATGACTCCCTTTCCAATAATGACGAGGCTGCTAACTGTCCATGGTGTGACCTGGCAATCGAGATATGCAAAATAGCATCAGTGGAGTCCCCTTCTTCCATGCTTATAAGAAGCAAGGATCTGGGTGAGAGTGTTTTCAACCCCTTAACAGAATTTTGTGACATTAAATGGTATGATGATGTTGGATGGCTCTTCCTAGATACTCTGGATACTGTTACAAAAGAAAGAAATGAATAAAAGGCTTCAAATTTTAAACTGAATAACAAGTGGATGATGGAAAAGTTTCTATGTGTGCTCTGAAAGAAAATTTTGTCTCCTATAGCCACAGACGTGGAATATCTGAGAACAAAACTCAGACTCTCATTGTACAAGTCGTGGAGTTACTAAGGAAACTAAAATCTCAAAGAGGCAGGCTTTCTGCAGTTAACCTAAGGCATTGATTGGAAAATAGTGGAATCCAGAGAATTGAGAATGAGACATATGGGATGATGATGATGATGATGTTGATGGAGCCAACACATTCCTCATTTGGTTGTGTAATTTAGCTCATTTGTCAGGTGATCAGATTAGCTGCTAATTGTGATTCAAGACTGGAGCAAGAAAAGGCTCTATGTCAGGTCTAAGCTGATGTGCAAGCTGCACAATCACTTGGGCCATATGATCCAGCAGATCCAATGGTACTGGAATTTTCAGTGACAAATAAAGTTGCTGTCTGGAGCCTTTGGCAGGCCCCTATATGAGAATCAGAATTCAGACAGGAGTTTGGAGCAAAGCCCTGCTATCCTCTGCAGATAATTACTTCCCTTTTGATAAATAGCTTTTGGCCTGCTACAAGGCCTTAGTAGAGACTTAATTCTCAACCATTGGCCCTCAAGTTACCATGAGACCTGAGTTACCTATCATGATCTGGGTATTGTCTGATCCACAAAATCATAAAGTTAGGCATACACAGCAGCACTCCATATTAAAGTGAAATTGGTATGTATGAGATAGGGCTTGAGTGGGTCCTGAAGACATGAGTAAGTTACATGAAGAAGTAGCCCAAATGCCAATGGTCACCACCCCTGCCATGTTACCTTCTCTTTCCCAACCCATAATTTTGGCCTCTTGGGGAGTTCCTTACAATCTGCTGACTGAGGTAGAGAAAACTCGGGCCTGATTTACAGGTGGTTCTGCATGATATACAGGTAATACCCAAAAGTGGACAGCTGCAGCACTGCAGCCCCTTTCAGGGACATCCCTGAAGGACAGTTGTGTAATACCCAAAAGTGGACAGCTGCAGCACTGCAGCCCCTTTCAGGGACATCGCTGAAGGACAGTTGTGAGGGCAAATCCTCCCAGTCAGCAGAATTTTGAGTATTGCACCTGGTTTTTTATTTTGCTTGGAAGAAGAAATGGCCAGACGTGTGTTTGTACACTGATTCATGGGCTGTTACCAATGGTTTGGCTGGATGGTCAGGGAATTGGAAGGAACACGATTGGAAAATTGGTGACAAAGAGGTCTGGGGAAGAGGTATGGGGATCAATATTTTTGAGTGGACAAAAAACATGAAAATATTTGTGTCCCATGTGAATGTTCACCAGAGGGTGACTTCAACAGAGGAAGGTTTTAATAATTAAGTGGATAAGATGATCCAATTTGTGGCTGATGCTCAGTCTCTTTCCCCAGCCACTCCCATCATTGCCCGATTGACTCATGAACAACGTGGCCATGGAGGTAGGGATGGAGGTTATGCTCAGCAACATGGACTTCCCCTTACCAAAGCTGACTTTGCTACAGCCACTGCTGAGTGCCCAATCTGCCAGCAGTAGAGACTCACACTCTGCCGCTGATATGCTGATATGGCAACATTTCTCAAGGTGACCAGCCTGTTAGCTGGTGGCAGGTTGACTACATTGGATCACTTCCAACACTGAAGGGGCAGTGATTTGTTTTAACTGGAATAGACACATTCTCTGGATATGGGTTTGCATTTCCTGCATGCAATCCTTCTTTCCAAAACTACCATCTTTGTACTTACTGAATGTCTTATCTACCATGATGGCATTCCACGCAACATTGCTTCGGAGCAAGGAACCCATTTCACAGCAAATGATATGTGGGATTGGGCCCATGCACATGGAATTCATTTGTCTTACCATGTTCCTCATTACCCCTGAAGCAGCTAGATTGATAGAACAGTGGAATGGCCTTCTGAAGACTCAATTACAGTGCCAAACAGTTGGCAATACCTTGCAGGGCTGGAGCAACATTCTCCAGGAGACTGTGTATGCTTTAATCAGCATCCACTCTATGGTGCTGTTTCTCCCATAATCAGGATCCATGGGTCCAGGAATCAAGAGGTGGAAATCGGAGTGGCAGCACTCACTATTACCTCTAGTGACCCACTAGGAAATTTTTTTCTTCTTGTTCCTACACCCTCAAACTCTGCTGGTCTACAGGTTTTAGTCCCAAAAGGAGGAGTTCTGTCACCACGGAACACAACAATAATTCCATTGAACTCAAAGTTAAAAGTGCCACCTAACCACTTTGGCTCTTTTTACCTCTGAATCAACAATCAAAGAAGGGAATTACTGTACTGGCTGGGGTGATGAGCCTAACTATCAAGGGGAAATAAGAGTGCATCTACATAATGAAGGTAAAGAAGAGTTTGCCTGGAATACAGGAGATCTTCTAAGGTATCCTAGTATTGCCATGTCTTATGATTAATATCAATGGAAAATCGCAACAACCCAATCCAAGCAGGACTAATAAGAATCTTCAGGAATGAAAGTTTGCGTCACCCCACCAGGCAAAGAACCATGGCCAGATGAAGTGCTTGCTGAGGGTAATAGAAACATGGAATGGGTAGCGGAAGAAGGAAGTGATACATAAGAACTTCGACCATGTGACCAGTTACAAAAATGAGGACTATAATGAATGTTTCTTCCTTGTTTCATTATGATAATGATTGTATATATACACAAAATGAATTCTTTGTCTTCTTCCCCAAACTTTCCCCTGATTATATAACAAGTTGTATCCATTTCATGTCATAATATTTGAGGATGTCAAGTTTGAGAGTGAATTTTATCCAAGAACTTGCACCCTATTCTGTATGGAATTAATGTGTTTCCAGTTGTGCACAGGAAAGTCAAACATTGTTAGATGAATATATATATGCAAGTCTGCTTTGTTTTTACTTAGGGACTAAGTATGGTTTAAGGTAATGTGTATGGTTGCTGAGTTGAAAAGGTGTAGACTGTGATCATTAGGCTATTGTGTCAACCCAGCCAGGTAATTATGCCCAGTTGTTTGGTCAAGCAAGTACTGGGTGAACTGTAATACAAGGGCATTTATGGACTTTAGTCACCATTGACTTTACTGCAGTGGTAAATCATAGGTAGCTGGTTATAATTACATCAATCAGGGAGATTGCCATCAGCAATGAGTGATGCTTAACCAAATCCGTTGAATGCCTTAAAAGGACAAGAGATTCCAGCATTGAGAGAGAATTTCCCAGCTTGTTTTTGGGCAGCCAACATCTCCAAGAAGTCATCAAGAAACTTCATTGGACTTCCATGGAAGCCCCTGGTTGCAACCTCCCTGTGGAACCTGGACTACTGCATCTCAAAGGCTGCATGACAGACTCTTATAGAATCACATACTATCGACAGATATCTCTTGCTGATTCTGTTTCCCTAGAGAACCCTAACTAATACAGCATGGTTTGTAATTTTTTGTTACTCTCTGGTTATCATTTTATCTTGATGGGTTTGTTCACCAGATTAGGTACTACCTCTAGTCTTGGGTTTTATTTAGTTCCTGATTTTGTTTGTGTGTTAGGTTTTCTATTTGACGCCCTGTTTTTCTTATTATATTTCCTTGTTTTCTTAGCTCCCTTGAAGTAAAAAGATTAGGGACAGGTAAATCAAAATCTGTAAGAAAAGAAAAAGTTAAATATTAATATTGATAGTAAAACTTAGCAGAAGTTCACCATATAAGACTTAGGAGAATGACTGTAATACTCGTGTAAGCAGTGTAGAATTATAGGAATAAAAAGGTGGAGTACCTAAAATGAAATGGGAAACTGAATATGGAGAAGAATATAGAATGAATTAAAAGGACAGAATGTGGAGGAGAGAGGGAAAGAAAATAGAAAAGACAAAAACAGAAACAATTAAAACAAGATAGAAAACAGAATAAAAGTGTTAGAAATTAAAAGCCAGAAAAATTGGGGGCTAAACAAAGAGAGTTGGAATGTAAGAGAAATAACAAAAGTTGGAAGACTGAAAGATGTAGGAAGGAAAATAGATAGCATTGGTAGCCAAAATCAGTACACACAGAAAGTAGGAAATAGAGGAAGAGGAAACAGAGCAAAGAAGAATCAAGACAGTATCACCTAAAAGGGGGGAGTGGTGGGATAAAGAGGAAGGAAAAAGAAGAAAACAAACGAACAAACAAACAAACAAACAGAAAAGCCCACAGGCAAGGAAACAACTAAACCATAAGAAAAACTACAGTTCACTCTTAAGCCCCTGTGGAGCTTATCAGGTTGCCAGTGTTTATCAATTACCATGCAGCTTTCTCACTGCTCATTTTTTAAGTAGGTTTAGTGAGTAAACAAAGTTAAGTTATTTAAGAAAATAACTTTTTTAGGAACAATAATAGACACAAGGGAAGTTAATGCAAGAATAATGTCTATGTTTTTGCTGTCCTAAAGTTTCAGTTAGATGTTTAATATCACAGTGGGTCACTTCTCTAAGGAGAGTCAGGAATTGAACTAAAGACATTGTATATTCAAGGCTGATTCCACTCCAGTGAGCTGAACTTTCTTGTTGGGTTGATTTGCTCTTCAGAAAGAGTCCCTTTCCCTGGGACAGGATTGACTCCCTGCAATTGGACAAACTGCTGTTTAGGAATCTGTCCATCCCCCCCCCCCCCCCCACACACACACACACTCTCCACCAGGGCAGCAGGAAGTAATAGCTTTTGTGAGAGTTCCTTTTGAAATTCAAATGGGACCCTGGTCATTTAACTCACCATAGGAAAAAAGACTCTCAGTCTCTTTGAGAGAGAGGATCCACATCTTGCCTGGAATCCTAAATATGCTCTTGGAAGCTTATTAACCACTTCCTACTGTCCCCCTCCCTTAGATGAGTTGCACAGGACTAGTTAATTGCCTGACTGCATCTTCTCTCAGACCAATTTTCCCTACCCCACATAGGTTAGGTTAATCAGGCTCATAGGTCCCCTCTCCACCCTTCATCAGAACCCTTCCAATCTCAGTGTTTGTCTTCTCCAGTTGGGTAACTGGCAAGGTTCAGGGAAACCTGCAGCTTCATGTCTTGAGGGAAGGGCTTAGTCATCCCACAGCTCCAACTTCAAGCACCAGAAACTCATGGTTTTACCTTTAGAAATCATTCCTTATTAATATGTATAAATAAAATTGATTTGTTAAAAAAAGAAAAAAAGAAATCATTCTTTTTGTCATGTCATCTCCAGAAAGATGCCTTGAAACCTCTTGATTTGTGGGTTCCCAAAAACAGCTCATCAGGCTGGGTTTTGTCCTAACTTAGCCATTTTTTTTTTTTTTTTGTAGAACAGTGAGGTGGGTGGATTTAATTGGACATCGTCTTGCCTCTACTCCTAAAACTTTCTGAAGACAAAATAAGAAGATGTAAGACACTGTGGAAGAAATGGAAGAGATTTCCTTGCCACTGTACATACAAGACAGCACCTATTACAGCGATGAAAGGCAAAGATCAAAAATGTTTTTCATGATATTTTATCTTTTACTTTATTTTAGTTTTTCTAAATTATTATGTATTTTATTTCTGGTCTTTATACCTAACATTACTATTTCATTTTCCTTTCATTGAATTTGCTATGTATTAGCCTTCGTTTTTGAAGAAGTTTTTGATCACAATGCAGTTCAACTATGGCAAGTGAGGAGCATTGGTGTGGGGTGTCATCAATGTGGGATGCATTGTTGGGAGGGAGCTCACCAGAGCATGCATATAGGGTATATAGATTTGTTCAGATGTTCTTTGGGTATTGTCATAGTGGGTAGAGTTTAACACAACCACTGAGGGAGTGCTGAGTGCTCATCCTGGCAAGCTCAGTTGCATCCCCCGATGGAACAGCAATAATCCTCAAAGTGCAAGGACAAAGACTAGTAGAGAATGATGACCCAATGATGGGACCTTAACAGTGATGACCATGCTTTTGAGCATGTGTGCTTGAAATTTGACGTAGGCCTAGAGCTACAGGGTGTCTAAGAGTTACGTCCTGAAAGCTGCAATGTTGCTCAAATATGGCCACTCTCTAAGCCAAACGCAGCATATAAATACATTACCTTCCCCATTGTGGGACATGACTCTTAGGGATGAGTCTTACTTGCACTGAGGGATTACTACCAAGCTTCAGCTGGTGATGCAACTAGAAAAAGACCATGATTAAAAGTGGGAAATGGTAAAGACTAATGAGTTTATATGACTAAGAGATTTCAAAATGAATCTGGAGGTCACCAGAAGTGTCAGCCTATGCACGTCTCAGCAAGACCTCAGAAACATACAAAGTAGATACAACACCAAGTAATTCTCCTTCTGAGGGCTCTGGAGACAACCAGGTCCTATGGTCATGGCAGATGACTCTGGAGTTCAGTGCCTTGCCAGTGGTCCCTGCTTTGTAATTTGTGCTCCCGAGTGTGATGGAGTTGGACTCAGATGTAACTTCTCTATACATGCCTCTTCTGTCACTTTTACTGAACGTGTAGTTGGCACTGCAGTTGGTGTATACCAAAGAGTCTTGAATCTCTGGACTCTCTGTGTGCCAACTTGACCCTGAGCCTCAACAGAGTTGCAGTACCTACTCCCCAGTTCATTGGACTTACCGAGGTCAGCTAACAAGGAGGAGAGGATGGTCAACCACCACATCAAGGAAATGAGTTGGCCTACAGCTGCAATCAGGGGAATCCCATCCATCAGCCATGTTGGTATCTAAGCCCCCTAAAGTGACCACAGTAGCTGCTGAGGGTAGGGAGAGGGAAGAAGATATATGATGTGTGGGCATTTTCAGGACTTGGAGTTGTCGTGGGTGGTACTGCAGGGACAGAAGCTGGACGTTGTATGTCCCACCATGGCCCACTGGGTGGACTGGGGGAGAGTATAAACTACAATGTAAACCTTTATCAACGTGGTGCAGCAGTGCTCCAAAGTGTATTCACCAAATGAAATGAATGTCTCATGATGATGAAAGAGGTTGTTGATGTGGGAGAAGTGGGTTGAGGGGGGGGTGGGGGGATATGGGGACCTCATATTTTTTGAATGTAACATTTAAAAAAATAAAAAGGGAAAAATATATAAAGTAGAAGTGGGCTTCACCATCCCAGGGTCCTCAGGATAGAGGGACAATATATGGATAGATTGGATTTACTGGTTTTCTACTATAGAATTATTGTGACTCTAGCAATGGGAGAATTTATATCAGTGATGTGGAGACAGTGGTCACGGGAGTTGCGGAAAAAGAGGTGTGATATGGGGGCATTTTTGGGACTTAGAATTGTTCTGAATGATATTGCAGGGACAGATGCAGGGCATTTTATATCCTGCCATAATCCTCTGAATGGAATGGATATGTAAACTATAATCCATGCTGTGTAGCAGTGGTCCAAAATGTATTCATCAAACGCGTTGAATGTACGCTAATGAAAGAAGGGTCGATGTAGGAGGAGTGGGATGTGTGGGGAGTTGGGATGTGTGAACCACTTATATTTTTAATCTATATATTTTTGTGATCTATGTATCTTTAAAAATAAATAAATAAAATGGTACGTAAATTAAAGTTTTAACTAGTCTGTAAAGCTGAAACCCAACTATTATGCTGAATTCAGGCAGAGGCAAAGATAAACTCATGCAATTACAGTTTTGCAGAAAGAGTAAAGGCTTTCCCTAGCTGTTCAGGGTTGTATAATCAGATTTGTTTCTGTCAATTACTGGAGTCATATCAAGAAATTTGCCTATGCTTATATAATCTGAAATCCATGATGTGTGTAGCAGTTTGATATGGTTATGAATTCCAAAAATAGTTATTGGATTATGTTTGTAATCTGGTCCATAGCTGGGCATGATTAAGTTATGATTAGGGCTTTGATTGGGCCATATCATTAGGGCATTGAGTCCCCACGCACCAAGGGTTTGGGGACTCACAGATAAAAGACATGGCAAGGGATAGAGTTGAGGTTTTATGATGTTGGAGTTTTGATGTTGAAGCTTGATGCTGAAGCCTTAAGATGGAGCCCTAGGAGGTAAGCTCACAGAGGAAAGAGAAGAAAGTCCCAGGAAGAGAGGACCTGAGCCAGGAGAAGAACACAGAGGAAGAGAAATGGCTCCTTAGACATCACAGAAGCCCCAGGTAGAGAGGCAGAACCATTTGCCTGATAGTCTACAGCTGACCTTGTGGAGAGAGGCAAAGCCTAGAGTGCCTCATGGTGTACAGCTGACCTTGTGGAGAAAATAAAGGACCTGAACTCAGAGAGAAGTAGGACCTTGGGAGAGAGGAACCCAGGAAGCCTGAACCCTTACAGATGTTGGCAGCCATCTTGCTCCAACACGTGAAAATAGACTTTGGTGAGGGAAGTAACTTATACTTATGGTCTGTTACCTGTAAGCTCCTACCCCAAATAAATACCCTTTATAGAACCCAACCAATTTCTGGTATTTTGCATCAGCACCCACCCCTTTGGCTGACTAATATAACGAGTAAAACCCATTACAAGGTATAACTGGGAAAATGAGCATGTTACTGTACAGATTTTGAAATTGCTTTTCACAAATTATCTCCATATAATACTATCTAGGGAGGAGAGAAGCCAGGCAGGAAGTGACAGGTACTTCACTAAAGAAGAAAAAGATATTTCTGTCTTATTGCTTTGTCCCTGAGATGGTGTTGACAATAATATACATGTATTTAAATTTAGTAAGAGATATAATCTCTACCTCTTGCAAGTGAGAAATCAATATGTAATGTTTTCTAAAACCTCACATTTGTCCAAATTCCCAGATGAAACCTCACTCCCCATTTCATTTTTTCCTGCCTCAAACTGGTTTTATTTAACTAATACTTTTGATTCTGATTTTCTTCCGTTCTCTGGGCTGTACTACTCGTGCAACGTAGATGTGAGAGGAGCATCGTGGTACTTAGCCTGTTTCATTACTAAGCTGGAAATGAACACATTTATGCTAATAAATGTGTGCAAGTCAGCCAGGCACAAATCCGATAACTTAGGTCACTGACTGTCCTGCACCAAGGAAATTTTATCCACGTATAGAGCTCATCCTCTTGGTCTAAACAAAGCTTTTATGGTAGCCATATTGACAAATTACAGCTGATATAAATTTTATGTGTGAATAAATATATGCCTGGAGGGGGTGTAAATTTTATATAGATATAGGGATTTCAGAATTCACATTTGACAAATTGATGGGATGGTAAGGGAAAGTCGAATTTTCTTTTTAAAAGGTGATAAAATATCCCAAGTGCTGCATACTGTGTTAAAAAGAAATGTGTTACTCAGAGATGTACTTACCAGATGCAAAGGATGTGTCACGATGATGAGAGAGAGTGTTGCTGTGGGGGGAGTGGGGGGTGGGGGCGGTGGGGTTGAATGGGACCTCATATTTTTTTAATGTAATTTTTAAAAATAAATAAATAATTTAAATAAATAAATAAATAAATAAAAGTAACTGTGGACACTTTCCATAGATTGTATGGTATGTGAATATATCTCAATAAAACTGTTTTTAAAACTTGGTGCACAAAAAAAAAAAGAAATGTGTTACATATTGTATTTATTTAATTTATGGTGCCTTTCCTGTCACTGTTCTTTTTTTTAATTTGATAAGCGTTTTTTAATTGTACACCCCTGTAGCATCATTTCAAACCGATAATAAACAACTAAAAGTTTTCACTTGTATTCCTATAAGTCTTTTTATATATTTTATTTTATTATTACCTTTATTTTCTAAAGATACATGGATCACACAAAATGTTACATCAAAACCTATGTCTTACTTATTGCTTTTTCCTGTCTCTCCAGAAGACAATCTTCTTTTGTAATAGCAAATTGATATATAAATTATATATCATAAAGTTCACATATTTAAAATAATATCATTAGTTTTGATATATTCCACAAATACTTGTCACTATCACCAGAGTCATTATTAGTGTGGTTTCATCACTTCACAAAGAAACTACATACCTTCTAGGATCACCTATCTATCCTCTCACCTCCTATAAAACACTCATCAATAAATAATTTTTTTTTGATATTTCAAACGTTTATAACCCTTGTGGTTTCAAGGATGTGGTGTATCTGAATTCATGTCACAACAAGCTTATAACTGTTCATAGGCTTTTAAACTGTATCCTTATTCCATTTCTTTTTTTACTTTTTAAAATTAAATTGTATTTTTTAAAAAGATACATAGATCACAAAAATGTTACATTAAAAAATGTAAAAGGTTCCCACATACTCCACACCCCACACCCCACTCCCCCACTCCTCCCACATCAAAACCTATTTCATCATTGTGGCACATTCATTGCATTTAGGGAATACATTTTGGAGCACTGCTGCCCCGCATGGATTATAGTTTACAGTGTAGTTTAAACTCTCCCCCATTACATTCAGAGGATTATGGCAGGATGTATAATGTCCAGCATCTGTCCCTGCAATATCATTTAGGACAACTCCAAGTCCTGAAAATGCCCCCCACATCACACCTCTTTTTTCCTCTCTTGCCCTCAGCAATTACTGTGACCGCTTTCTCCACATCAATGCTACAATTTCTTCCATTACCAGTCACAATATTTCTATAGTAGAATACAAGTAAGTTCACTCTAATCCATATTTTATTCCCTCATCGTGTGGACCCTGAGTTGGTGATGTCCACTCCACCTCTATATCAAGAGGGGCTTAGATCCCACATGGTTGATGGATGCAATTCTGCTTGGAGTTTAGGCACCCTTGGTTCCCTGTCGTGGTGATTGACCATCTTCACCTCCCTGTTAGCTGACCTGTGTAAGTCCAACAAACTGGAGGGTAGGGTTGCAGATCTGCTGAGGCTCAGGTCCCAGCTGGCACATGGCCAGTCCAGAGATTGAGATCTCCTGGGTACACAGGAACCCCAGCACCACTCTGTGGCTGTTGTTAATAGACTGGAAGGAAGTGGGACTATAATGCCACCAGGTATTTCTTTCAGCCAGCCAATGTGGTAGAGATGGATGTCTTATGGCTGGATTCATCCCCCCAGTATGAATACAAGAGATATGATGGATACTGTGAGGAACTCCTCAGATTCCCTTTGAAGAAAGGACTTGCTGGAAGTAAAGTCAGCAGACCACCTCCAGTTGTCAGCCCTTTCAGAGATTGCTTCATCTCCAGAGAGTTACCTCATTCCAGGTCACACACTTCTCATGGTATCTCACATCCAATAACAGATGGATATAGGAATAAAAAGGACTGATAGTCTCAGGCAAACTTGGAAAGACTCTGAAGAGCCATTCTAGCTCTAGAGCTCACTATGGAGTTGATTAAGTCTGTCCTTGAGGCTGCATTGCAATTCTACTTTCCCCTCTTCTCCATTCTGCTTCCTTTCTCTCTCTTTTATAATAGTTATATATGTGTTATATGTGTGTTGTTACCATAGGCACTTCTTAATAAACATCCTGGGTACTAAACAATTTTTCAGTGTCTACTTCCCTGATAATACAATCTGTTACCAGGACTGCATTATGACTTTCGTAGACCTCAGGCACTTTTGCCTTCCTGGAGCTCTTTAGCTTCATAAAACATATTAAAATTATACTTTACAGTTGTATTAGTATAAAGATGATTATATTAATATTATATGTTCAATTTTTTGTTTGACTTAAAATTTCTTTTTTTTTCTAATTTAAAAAAAGTAAAATATTTTTGTGGGCCAAGGAACTGTGCTCACTGTACCTTATGGATAAATCAGCTCTATTAGTCAGCATAAGAGGTGTTGATGCAAAATATCAGAAATCTGTTGGCTTTTATAAAGGGTATTTATTTGGGTTAGAAGCTTACTCTTACTGGGCCTTAAAGCATAAGTTATTTCCCTCACCAAATCTGTTGCCATATGTTGGAACAAGATGGCTGCCAATGTCATCAAGGGTTCAGGCTTTCTGGGGCCCTCTCTTCCCAGGGCTCATTTCTCTCCAGTCTCAGCTGCTCTGATCCCTCCACAAGGCCAGCAGTGAACTCTTCATCTCTCTTCCCAAGGCCTTTGCCATATCTGATTCTCTATATGTTTACTTTCCAGGCTCCAGTTCAAAACTCCAACCTCCCTTCTCTGTGTTGCAGTTTCTCTGTGAGTCCCCATTGTAGGAACTTAATATCCTACTGACATGGCCCAATCAAAGGTTTAATCATTATTTAATCAAGTAAAAGTAAAACCTCTGGATCTAATATAATCTAATGTGCCCAGA
The DNA here is from genome assembly GCF_030445035.2 of Dasypus novemcinctus. NCBI lineage: Eukaryota > Metazoa > Chordata > Mammalia > Cingulata > Dasypodidae > Dasypus > Dasypus novemcinctus. Next base: position 145,530,163 of record NC_080704.1, on the reverse strand, counting down.
GGAGCAGACCAAACATAATCAATATTTTCTTTGGAAATCATCAGTAATATCAAAGTGCCATACTCCTCCATCTGAATTCCAAAAAGACATTAGGATATTAAAAAAAACTTAAATCATTAGAATGCTCAGCACAAAATCATAACACAATCAGTTTAAAGAAATACAGTTTGTCTTGAGGCAAAGTCCTGTCTGGCTATAGACCTCTGAAAGTTACAAAACTATCTGCTTCCAATACCCAAATGGACAAAGGAAAAATATTTTCATTACTATAAGGAGAAATTGGGAGGAACACATGACTTATGGGTCCTCTACAGTTCAGTAAACAGGCAGGGCATACTCCATTCAAATTCATTCTGAGAGTCATTTTTAAGATGATTATTTTTGGGCCTACTAGGGACCCACCCTTTCCACAGTCTTGCCAAATAGCCATTTTCTTGGTTCCATCCTCATCAAGCATCTGGGTGTCAAACAAGCTCCAGACCTTACCCTCCAAGAATGTTAGGGTAAACTTTGGGTTAGAGCCTTAATCATCCTAGCACAGTGACATAAGAGCAACATCTCTCTGTGATGGGTTAGGTTAATGTGTCAACTTGGCCAGGTAATTGTGTCCAATTGTTTGGCCAAGCAAGCACTGGACTAACTATAATACAAGGGCATTTACGGACTTTAGTCACCATTGACTTTACTGCAGTGGTAAATCATAGATAGCTGATTATAATTAGGGAGCTTGCCATCAGCAATGATTGATGCTTAACCCAATCAGTTGAATGTCTTGAAAGGGGAAGTAATTCCATCATTGAGTGAGAAATTCCCAACTCATCTTTGGACAGCCAACATCTCCCAGAACTTGTCAAGAGCCTTCACTGGACTTTCATTGGAACCCTGGTTGTAGCCTGCCTGTGGAACCTGGACTTGTGCATCCCCACGGTCCCATCAGAGATACATAAAATCGCATACTATTGACAGATATCTCTTGCCGATTCTGTTTCCCTAGTGAACCCTAATTATTACACCCTCTAACACTTGGCATACAAGCAAAACCCTCTCAAAGCAACAAGTTTGTGACCTGGTCTTCCCTAATCTATGAGGATATGCTCCACCCTCTATGTACCCTGCAGTGGCAAAACTGTCCCTGAACACTGGGTGGGAAGATCTATGCTCTTCACCTGCCAGGGCAAACTCACACTCTCTGTACACATGGGTGGGGTTCCTCTCTTGTCCCAAGGAGATGTCTTAATCCCAGATCTCAGCTCCCATGGTTTTCCTCTTGCAGTTATTTCCCCTTCAATCTCTCCCTTCCAGGTTCCATTTAGTCCAAGCTGACAGAAATTTTGTTTGTACAGCTCTCTCAAAAGTTTGTTGGTTTAGCATGTAGGAAGTAGGGATCCAAGCAATCAGAGAGTAAGACTTTCCACAAGTCTTTCCTAGATAATTGCATTTTCAATCCTGATTTACAAGTTCCAAGTTTAGTTAAATCCTCAAATGGTACACTATTATCTGGGGGCTTGATTTCCAGATTCTTGGAATTTCTGGAATCAGTTTCTGGTTTCTTTATGCCCAACAATTCAATCCTCAGCTTCTCTCTTTCATCTACCATTTTGCTATAAGCTGCAAGAAGCCAAACTACATTCTTTCAGTTTAATTTGGAAAGTTCTTCAGCTAAATGTTCAGGCTCACCATTTTCAAACTCTGCTTTCCATAAAACATCAGGAGTTAATCTTGCTAAGTTTTCTTTGACTTTAAATAACAAATTGCCTTTCCTCAGTTTCCAATCACAGTTTCATCATTTACTTCTTTTTTAATTTTATTTTTAATTATCTTTTTTTAAAGTTAATAGATTACACAAAAAGTTACATTAAAAAACAAGAGGTTCCCATATACCCCACTCCCCACCACCCCTGCCTATCATTTTTTAATTGTATTTTTTGAAGAAACATAGATCACAAAAAATGTTACATTAAAAAATATGAGGTTCCTATATACTCCACACCCCACCCACTCCACTCCTCCCACATCAACAACCTCTTTCTGCGCCAGCCCGCGGGATGGCAACGAGGGCTCGAAACCTGCCGAGAAAGAATGGTGGGACAAGAGACACGAAGAATGACAGCAAGACAGTGTTCTGATCAAGCTGCAACATTTTATTGAGGGGACTGAGCATATATACTCTTGGGAAGGGGAAGGGTGGTGGGTGGAGGTGGAAGCTAGGGATTGGCTATTTCTGTTGCTGAGGTAGAAGGCGGACTTCAGTTTCACGTCTTGCGCCTGCGCACTATCTTATCAGTCTGGGCAGTGGCGGGAAACGGAGAACAAAGGAGCAGGGAGGGAGAAGAACAAGGAAGTGGGCTCTGCTCTGGTGGCCATGTTGCCGGCATTGCTGAACTCAGTGTATACTCGTATTGACTGCTCCCAACATCTCCTCCCTTTTTCTTTTATTAGCACAGTATTTTTCGTACGGCTAGCTGAGGGAAGTAGAGGCCTCATTTCCCTGATGTAGATGGCTCTGATTTTTTCGGGAAGGGGTATTATAGATTGTGCAGTGGAGGCCGATGAAATGAGGGGGGGGCTGTGCCTGATTTAGGTCGGAACCACACCCAGTGAGCTGTTTCAGCTCACTCACACATGTGACCAGTCTTACCCGTCATGGGGAGGCATGGCAGCAAAAGGCCATGTCCCTGTCTTAGGTTGACTGTTAGGTCGGTTCAGTTGCCCGTCATTGGCTAGCCAGCCCAGCTCCCTGAGCAGTCAGAATGCTATCGACGCATCCCGCCTGTCTATGCAGGCCGAATGTGGTCGAAGCACCCTGCCTAGTGGCCTTGGCAAACAGAGCGCACCCCTGTAACAATGAGGCATACTTCTCAGAGATCAGTTAGGTTGTGCTTAACTCTAATTGTCTCCTGCAGTGCTGTGCCTTGCACTCAGCAGCTTATTGGCGGGGAGTTCATCCAGGAGGGGAGGCAGTCTGGATGGTCCATAGACACACCCTGGTCAGCGAGGTGGAGCCGGTGTTAATGCACCTGGATAGGCCTGCCAAGAGCGGAGTCAATTTGGTCCTTGACTAACTGGATAATTCTTTTTATGACTCAAGGTTCGAGAGACAGAATGAGAAGTATGGTTATTAATGGGCCTAGTATAGGGAGGATGTAAGGAAGGATTCCATTGAATCCCCAGGAGATGTTTCCTTGGGCTTCTCTTTATTACGCTTTGCTAGTCCATTTCTGAGCTGAGCCATGTTATTTCTAATAAGGCCAGAATGATTAGCATAAAAGCAGCATTCCTCTTCTAATGCTGCATAAATCCCTCCCTCCTTAAGGAAGAGGAGCCCTCTGTGGTTTTGGAGGACAACTTCAGATAATGAATTTAGGGACTTTTCTAGATGGGAAATGGAGGTTTCGATGCGGGCTATATCTTCATCGACGGCTCGCCTGATAGAGGAGAAAGAAGTTTGTTGTGTAGTTAGGGCTGCTACTCCAGTACCAGCTCCAGTGAGACCTAAAAGTGAAGCGATTGTGATGGCAGTGATGATTTCTCTTTTTTGTACATAGGCTGGTAGGAGGTGGCGCTGCCAGGAGTTAAAGAAGTGGTTATCATTATAAAAATAAATGCGGGGGAGTATAATAGCAAGCATGCAGGTTTCACAGGTGGTGTTGAGGGCTTGGATGCTAAGACATGGGGTGAGGCCGGTGGAGGAACACAGTCATTTTGTATTATTATGGGGTATTAAGAATGTTGCACTTGAAGCCTTTTAACTTTATTTCAAACAATGCCAGACTTGTTGGCATATAGGCAGCACTGTTGCTGCAGAGCTAGACATATTCCTCCACGTTCTGCTGTAAGCAGATTTAACCCTCTTCTGTAACACTACCTCAGCTAGAGAGTCTATTTGATCTTGAATATCTTGTATAGTGCTCGACAAAGCCTGGACATCATTAATTAATTGCTTAGATAATTCTGTATATTGGGTAAGAGAGAGTCCTAACCCCGCAGTACCAGTGACTAGGGCTCCAGCAATGCCTAAGGTAACAAAAAGTGGAATAAGTTGCACAGCTCTTCTAGAGTGGCCGGCAATGTAGTCCATGCTGGGGATAGGTACAGGTTCATTTCCATTAATAACACTAACATCGGGGAGGAGGATGACTGGGAGGGCAGTATCCCTTCCCGCAATTCTCGTATTTTAACATTTTGCTCAACAATGCTAGATTTATTTATATAGTAGCAACATTCTTCCTGGGGAAAAGGCAGGTTCCCCCTTTTTCAGCTGTAAGTTAAGGGCCTTGCGGTTTTGTAAAGCTACTTGGGCGAGGGATGTTAGTTGCTGCTGCATAGAGTTTAAGAGACTGCACACTGGATTCTAGGCTAATTTGTTGTTGTTCAAAGTATTGCAAGCTGATGAGGCCATGACCAAGAGCACCATGTGCTGTGGCAGCTGCAGCGACTGAACCTGTGAGGCTAATTTTTTACCAATATAGGGAGGAAGGCGGCTCTCTTTGACACAGATGGGGATAGTAAAATTTTTTAGTTTGCCTTCTCCATAGTATGTTAGTTGTGGGGTAATGGCTACTAGGATGCAAGGCCTCATTTTTATAGAATAGTACATTTTTGGGTTATAGTAATTTTCCAACCACAAACACATAAGGATTTCTTACACGTGCCTCAAGGTGAATTCGATTTAAATGCAGATATTGACTATTCTTACTATTATTCCCAATCCATTCTATAGTAGGAGCTATTCCTAGAAAAACTGTCCACAGATACTTCTGCTTGTGTATAGATGTGATATTACACCATGGAGAAGGGATTCATTTCCCCTTCTGTTTCCAAACACTATTATTTTTAGTAAAAATTAATTTTTGTTGTCCTTTACTATTTAGACTGTGCCAAATAAATCTGTCATTATATTCAATGGGACTCCCCATAGGGGCACTTTCCCACACTATTCCATAGGAATCATTAAAAATGACAGATTCTCTTCCTATATGGCATTCTTGCCATCCTTCTTTATCCCTACTGTCTTTTTGTGGACAATCATAAGTAGGATTTTTAGTCATGATTAAATCATAAGAGGGAAATAAAGTCACAATAAACTGAGTATTATTATTTTTGAAGATAGCTATGGCCCGATTTTTAACATACATACAGGAAGGATGATTACCAATGCATAAGCGTTGATAATCAAATGGTAATATGAGATTATTGATTCTTTTTCTTAATAGGGTTTAATTGGCAATCGATTATCAATTGGTATAGGGAATATATGGGTTTTATTCAGATATATATGAAAGAATGGACTTTTCCAGGTTAACACTCTAAGTAATGGGGGGTTAGGTATATAGGCCTAATAAGCGTAATTGCTGGCAGCTTCCTTATTACTTACGATCACCATCATCAGAAGTTGTAGAAGACTCCATCTCTTCATTCTGGAGCTTAATCCTTTTCGCAGATAACTAAATTTGTTCTCCATTTTCTGAAATGCTAAGAGCATAGCCTCACCCCCTTACTTTAATCCTGCCTTTTTTTCCATTCATTACTTAAAATATCTTTCTAGAATATTGGTTGATCTTCATTTCCTGTGCCTACTGTAGATGTTTGACATTTTCTAAGTGACATTCCACAGGTGTTAATGAATTATAAACATTAAAAGAATGTAAAGTAAATAAAGCTTTTGCTAATTAATCTTTTGGTGTCATAATACCATTATCTCCCCCTTTTTGTTTTAAAATCATAGTTTTTAGAGTATGATGGCTGCATTTAACTATGGCTTGACTTGTAGGATTATAAGGAATGCCGGTAACATGTTCAATACCATATTTTAAACAGAAAGATTCGAAGGATTTACTAATTGTAAGAAGGTCTATTATCAGTTTTAATTTTCAGAGGGCATTCCATTACAGCAAAAACAGAACAGAGGTGTGAGTGAACATGATGAAACTGTTCCCCACTTTGAGCAGTAGGCCACATAAAATGAGAATAAGTGTTAATATAAACGTGAACAGATTGTAGTTTACTAGGGGATGGTATGTGAGTAACATCCATCTACTTTAACTGATTAGGAGTCAGGCCTCTGGGATTAGTTCCAGCCTGAAAAGACACTGTAGTTAAGGGTCCACAGGTGGGATAGGTACAGATATTTCCTTGTGCCTGTAGTCTTGTTAACTTTTGATATTTATTTCACAGGCCTTTAGCATTAATATGAGTTAAAGCATGGCAATTACGAGCATTTTGTAAATACCTTCCAATAAATCAGCTCGAGCATTATTTGATGTCATAGGACTAGGCAAAGAGGCATGAGAGATATATGAATAATGTAAATAGATTTTAACCTAATGAGATGTTGCAAGTCAGCGCAAAGTTGAGATAACTCATCAGTAGCAAAGATATGAGCTGTTTCAATATACTTGACAGTAAGGCATACATATTCAGAATCAGAGACAATATTCAAGGGCTCTTAAAACATTTGTAAAACTTTAATGATGGCTCAAAGCTCTGTGCATTGAGCACATGAATAAGGAGTTGGCTAAACCTGTTCTTTTTGAAAAGTAACATATGCTGCTTTTCCATTACTATTACTATCAGTAAATACTGTACAGGATGGTTGGGCTATGCACATAGCCTTGAAAAGCACTGCAAAAGTTTATTGTTGGGTTTTTTACAGATAGAGGAATGCAGCTGGCTTGATTTGTCTAAGAAGACACTAAAGAAAGTCTTAGCAAGTTTTAAAACAAAGTGATAGCCATACAGCTGGACTTTAACTTTTTGCAACAAACTAGCAGTATTTGGGATTGCTGCATACTAGTGTTGTTAGTTTAATCTATGATAAGAGGTTGTTTTTGTGACATATACTCTTTTATAATAATTAAAACCATAATCAACCACATTGTACCCTTTTTTTTAATATTATACTGAAATATTGGTAACTTTATACACTCTTAAGCATTTATAGAAAACTTTCACTCAGACTACTTTAATTAACAGAGGGTTAAAGGAAAGAAAAAACTTGTTAATTTTATAACACTTTAAAACACCTTTTATTTGACTTATAACATATCAAATGAACTCAATTATTAATTTAATTTTTCTTTCAAGGTAAAAGAACAAATCTCTTATAATTAGTTTGGAATAAAAGGCTACTGTTCAGGATTAGGTTTTGAGAAAGTAGTTTTGAACGTTATGTTCCTTTAAGAGATAAAGCTTTCCTTCTTGGAATATCTAGGAAACGATAAGCACAAGAAACACAAGACAGACTTTCTTTGTATACTGACTGAGGATAAGAACTTTTACCAAAACAGATTAATGGTGAGAGGCCTTGAGAAAGAACAAAAATTTTTAACTTTGCATCAGCATACTACCTGACACCAAAGCCTGTAAAATTTTATAGATAGACCCATTAAATTTTATTTAACTTTAACTGTAAAAATTCCTTTTCTACTAACCTTCTGCAGTTTCAGCATTCACTCAGGTTTCGTCCTATACTCTACTCTTTCCAATAATTAATCATTTTATTTCAGGACAAAATCATTTTCTGTTTCTTAAATAATAAAAACAAATTCTATATAGCCTACATACAAAGTTATTAAGCAAACTTCTTATAATACTGTGAACACTAAACAAGCTTGTTAAAATAATCAACTTTTCTTTAAATACTTAGTAGCATGCAATATTAGAAACAGTTTCCTAGAAGCAAGTTGGCAGGGGAGGCTGGTTGCTGCCAATCTTTCCTGTTATAAAATTACCTTGTATTATTATTATCATCAATTCAGTTTTATATATATTTAAGAATGACCTTTTGGAATTAGCCATTTAATACCTTAATGTAAACAATGCTTTATTAAACTTTTTATAATTATTTATAACTATATAGACTATTGAAGACAAATTTTATTTTTACAGAACACATTCCCTTACTTAAAGTTATCACAATACCTTTTACAACTTGCCACATGCAAATTAAATTTCAAGAGTTTATGAAAAATTAGCCATCCTACTTTAGGACAAAAAACACCTTTTTGCAAAACTTATTACATTTCAGTTAGCATTTTCACAAACTTTTAACCTTTTTAATATTCATTTAAGCTTTACATTCTTTATATTATCCTGTGAAGAAAAATAAGTTATTCATTTTAATCTGGGCAAGAACAACCTTTATTGAAGATGTACAGTTAATTTTGTTAATCAAGACTTACAAATTTTATTATTGTAGATATCTTATTAACATTTAAACTTATGTATTAATATAATAAACTTAAGTTTTGATATAAGCACTTATTTAATTTTTTGCCATTTGAATAGAGCTCTTTTAAAAATTTCTAGTAATTTATATTTACCATCCGGAGGTATCACAATATACATTGACATTGAATGAACAGACAGACAAACACAAAACAATTACAACACATTAACAGAAACATACAGTTTATTTACAATAGACTCATAATTCTTTACTTTCTTCGTATAGCTGCTTTTAAATCCTCTGTTATATAGCACATCTTAGATTGTACCTTTCAAGATTTCTTCTGGAATTCATGTTGCCTGTAATATGCAAGCTTGTGCTTGGAAACATTTTTATTAGTTATCAGCAATCAGTTAAAATAACTTGAGCAGCAGTTAGGCAGACCATTAGCACACATTTTTGGATAATTACTGTAAGACTATACTGAGACTTGAAGTTCTGGAGATAATTATTGATTTAAAACTGAAAATTCCTTTTAGACCTTGATAAAAATTTTGTACTCATTTTATTATCTTGGTTAAATAAGCCCAATCAGAATTAGCATGGAAATAAAACAAAACACAAATATTGCCACGTTTTTCTCTCAGACCAGTGGATTAACTGTATTAGCCTTCACTAGCCCAGAGCTACATTGTCATGTAGATAGTAGGGAACCCAAGGAGTTGTGAAAGGGGTGGGCGTTTGCTGGAACAGAGTTGATTGCCTTATAAGCTTGTTTGGATTTTGGGGCTTTTGGCTGACCTTGTTGATAGGCGGGGCCAATTTCAGAACAAAGCCTGATGTAACCAGACAAGTTCTCCCACTTTCTGTAAGGTCTAACTGCTGCCTGATAAGCCGCATTTGCATTTGCAAAGGCAATTTGCTTTACAAAGTCTGTTTCTGTGTTGGTATTGCCAAACAGTCTTTCTGCAGCCTTGCACAATCTGCCTACTACAATGGATATACGAGCGGGGGGGTCTCGGCTGGAAGAGGTTACATAAGGGGGGTGGTTAAATGGGGGAAGTGAGAGCGGCTCAAGATTACAACTTACATCTTCATTGGGAGTTTCTGGGTTATTTTCACAGACCTCATCCTCGGGGGAGGGGGCAGAAGGTGTGGAGGGTTTATCATCAAGGGAAATTAAGCTGAGGGGTGAGTTTGAATGTAAGTGATGGGGTTGCGAGTGATGCTCAGACTTTTTACTGCAACCCGAAGGGGGTTGAGAACCTAATTTTAAAGCAGTCTCCCCTTCTGTAACTAAATTCTTTTTATCAGGAGGTTGGGGGTGATTCCTAGTACATCTTGTACTGGCCGCCAGTAGCTAAAGGCGGTGACGGGGACCCTTTCAGGTCCAAAAGTTTTATAATAGTCAAACAGTAACCTACTCTACTCCAACACTTTGTGTTTATTGTGCCCTCCTCGGGAAACCATGGACAGGTTTTGATAATAAACTTGAAAAACTCAGTTAAACTTGTCTTTTTAACCTTAACTCCTCGTGTCTTGAGTGCCTCTTTTACCTGGCAAATAAACAATGAATGTGAAGATTCTGCTTGTCCCATGATTATAAAGAAATGAAGTGAAATGAAGTATTTCACTTACCCGCTTGGCCACCGCCAATGACTGAAGGATTTACGGGTTGGTGCAGAGCTGTTCCCTTTCTGCCACTGGGAGCCTTTTGTCAGCTGATATGCTGGGAGTACTCCCTTCCTGGGTGGAGGGACGTTCTTTTCTTGATTACTTGGAATCATCGAGCCCCCACGTCGGGCGACAGACTGCCCCAGCCCGCAGGACGGCAACGAGGGCTTGAAACCTGCCAAGAAAGAATGGTGGGACAAGAGACACGAAGAATGACAGCAAGACAGTGTTCTGATCAAGCTGCAACATTTTATTGAGGGGACTGAGCATATATACTCTTGGGAAGGGGAAGGGTGGTGGGTGGAGGTGGAAGCTAGGGATTGGCTATTTCTGTTGCTGAGGTAGAAGGCGGACTTCAGTTTCACGTCTTGCACCTGCGCACTATCTTATCAGTCTGGGCAGTGGCGGGAAACGGAGAACAAAGGAGCAGGGAGGGAGAAGAACAAGGAAGTGGGCTCTGCTCTGGTGGCCATGTTGCCGGCATTGCTGAACTCAGTGTATACTCGTATTGACCACTCCCAACATCTTTCATCCTTGTGGCACATTCAATGCATTGGTGAATACATTTTGGAGCACTGCTGCTCCACATGAATAATAGTTTATATTGCACTTTACATTCTCCCCCACTACATTCAGTGGGTTATGGCAAGATATATATTGTCCAGCATCTGTCCCAGCAATTTTGTTTAGGACAACTCCAAGTCCCAAAAATGCCCTCACATCACATCTCTTTTTCCCTCTCCCTGCCATCAGCAACTACTGTGGCCACTTTCTCCACAATAATGCTAATATCTTCCATTACACCTAAGACATCAAAAAATGTCCCTTTAGAGTCCACATTATTATCAATAGTCTCTTCAAAGCACTGTAGGTCTGTTTACTAAGCCACTCACATTTCCTCCAAAAAATACCCCATAAATATTTATTAAACCATTCCATCACTTTTGTAATTTCAAAAGCACTTCCCATTCTCTGGCACCAAATTCTGTATTAGTAAGCCAAAGGGGTGCTGATGCAAAATACCAGAATCAGTTGACTTCCATAGAGGGTACTTAATTGGGATAGAAGATTATGGTTGCTGGGTCATAAAGCAAAAGTTACTTCCCTCATTAAAGTCTGTTGCCACATGTTGGAACAAGATGGCTGCCAATATCTGCAAGGATTCAGGTTTCTTGGATTCCCATTTTCCCAGATCTCATGTTTGTCAGGGCTCAGCTGCTTTGCTCTCTTCACAAGGCCAGCTGTAGATTATCTGGTGAACTGCTCATCTCTTTTCCCAGGGCCTCTGACATATTTGATTTTCTGTGTGTTTACTTCCCAGACTCCATCTCAAAACTCAAACCTCCCTTTTCTGTGGTGCAGTTTCTCTGTGAGTCCTTGCAGCAGGAACTCAAGATCCTACTGACATGGACCAATGAAAGCATTAATCCTTATTCAATCACATAAAAATGAAACTTCTGATTCTAATGCAGTCTACAGGTTTCAATAACCCAGAGGGACAGATCAGTTTACAAACACAATCCGTATTTATTTTAGGAATTCATCAATAATTTCAAACTGCCACATTGGCTTTGCCTGTGACAGGAGGCAATTGTGTATAAAGTACAAGACAAGATTATGAATTTGGGGAAGATTGCGTTTTTCAGTCTATTTATTTTTCAATGTTACATTAAAAATATATGAGGTCCCCATATATAATCCCCACCCCTCACCCCACTCCTACCCCCATAAAAACAACCTCCTCCATCATCATGAGACATTCATTGCATTTGGTGAATACATCTCTGAGCACCGCTGCACATTATGGTCAATAGTCCAATTCATAGCCCACATTCTCCCACAGTACAACCAGTGGGCCATGGGAGGACATACAATGTCCAGTAACTGTCGTTGCAGCACCACCCAGGAAAACTGAAAGTTCCCAAAACACCCCACATCACATCTATTCCTGCCATTCCCTACCCCCAACAGCCAACATGGCCACTTTCTCCACACCAATGCCACATTTTCTTCAATTACTAATCATAGTAGTTCATGAATAGAATATCAGTAAATCCACTCTAATCCATACTCTATTCCTCCATCCTGTGGACCTTAGAATGGTTGTGTACACTTCACATGTATATAAAGAGGAGGTTTAGATTCCACATGGATGCTGGATGCAATTCTCGTGCTTTCAGTTGTAAGCACTCTCGACTCCCTGGAGTGGTGGTTGACCTTCTTCACCTCCATGTTAGCTGAGTGGGGTAAGTCCAATAAACCAGAGTGTAGGAGTTGCAAGTCTGTTGAGGCTCAGGGCCTGGCTATTGCATGGTCAGTCCAGAGATTCAGGTCCCCTGGGTATACATTAAACCCCAGCACTAACTACAGTTCTGGTAAAAGTAACAGAAGAAACTTGTTGACAAAAATCACATCTGAGTCCAGCTCCATCACACAGAAATACAAACTCCAAAGTAGGGCCAACTGACATGGCACTGAAGTCCATCTGCCATGACCATAGGACCTGTGGGTTTCAGTAGCCCTCAGAAGAACCAATACCTGGAGTTGTGTCTACTTTATTTGTCTCTGGGACGCTGCTGAGGTGTGCAAAAGGGCAACCCCTCTGATAACCACCCAGCTCTTTTTGGAGACTCATAGCCATATAAACTCATTGGTCTTTACCATTTCCCCATTTTATTCAGGTCAAAAATCATTTTTAACTCCTGGTATTATATGTAGATTGAGCTATTCTGCTGGTCCAACTGGACCCTTTTATTCAAGGTCATTTTCTAGTTACATCATCACCTGGTGCTTGGTAGTAATCCCTTGGCACCAGGGTGGCTTACCCCTGGGAGTCACATCCCATGCAGGGGGGCAGGCAATGCATTTACATGCTGAGTTTGGCTTTGAGACTGGCCACATTTGAGCAACATGGAGGCTATCAGGAGGTAATTCTTAGGCACCCTGCAGCTCTAGGCCTTGTTCTTTTTTCAGGTGCACAGGCTCACAAGCATAGTCATTACTATCAAGAGCTCATTTTTGGAACTTCCTTCTTTTTTGGTTTTTGCCATTGTACTTGGGGGATTGTTGCTGTTCCTTTAGGGACTGTGATAAAGCTCCCCTGGCTAGGAACTCAGAACAACCTCAGTTGTTGTTTTTAATTGTAACCACTATGAAAATATCCAAACATTTTTATGTATCCTGGATATAAATCCTGTAAAACTCCCTGCCAACCACGTGTCCCCTGTTAATAACATCCCATAGCAGTTTTCCTCCCTACCATTGTTGAACCTCTCTGTGATCCAAAATTTCTTCAAAAGTGAAGCCCAGTATATTGCCAGGTTCCATTAATAGTAAAATGGAATATAGAGATGAGTTTAAAGGTTATATATAGAATACATATTAATTTAGAAAAATTAAGGTAAAAGTAAATTGGGGTATCAAAAATTTAAAAATGTAAAAGCTTTGTTTTTGATGTTTTGCCTTCCATCACTGCAATACATGTTGCCCTGTATTCACATTGGCAAGGCAAATACTTCAGTCTTTTCCTCAGTTTCTAAGTCCTATCTTTTTCTTTTTTCCCCCTGATTATTAAGCTTATCTTCACAAAATTTTAGATTACAGTAATTCATTTATACAATATACAGTGCTCCCACATATCCAACATAAAACCCTTTTCACTTCCACAGCAATAATCTTTTTACATATTCATACTACATTTACTGAAACTGATATACATTTATGGAGACAATAGCTTTCAAACAAGGTAACATTTGGGTTTATATTTTGGTTTATATTTTAGACTACACAATTTTCTAAAGTTTTAGTTGTCTTTTGTTTTACATTATGATTTACATTTTAGCCTATCAGCCCCTGTATATTTTTGGTGTAATTTAACATGTCTTATATCCATCCTTGCATACCCTTTTGGAACACTTTTATTGCCCACACAGTTACTTTGGTTCCATCTATTCAATACCTATTTCCCCCTCACCTTAGGACCCACAGTGACAGTCAATCTTCACTGCTTGAAGGGCCATGTTCAGAGATACTTACAGCAGTGTTGAGGCCTTGACATGCTCAACTGCCCTAATACACTGGGAGCCACCATTTCTCACTGGAGATACAATTCCCTCTATTTGAGAACATCATTCCTCCACATGATGTGGGTATACCTTCACTCTCCTTATGTGGGTCTCTATCCAATGATAGAACCCACTATGGCAAAATGAGCATTCACATACTCCCTAGAATGCTGTCCTACATTGGATTATCTTAAACAGCATCTTAAATAGGTAACCTTCCTTATTATAGTTTTGAAAAAATTTTCTCAGCATTATAATCTCAACCAAATACCTGACAATCTCCAATGTTCGTATGTTTTCCCACTCTCTCCCCAATTTCTGGGGCAATATTACCAATCCTCCTATCCCTAGCCCCACCTCAAGCCCACAAAGTCCCACCCAAAGGTAAATCTATTCCCCCATTTTATCCCTTCCTTTTACAAATACTTACCTCCAGCTTATCATAGATTTCACCCATGTAGGTGTCAGATTACATCGTTCCTCTATGCCCTAATTTCCTTTAAGCCTATCATCCAGTCTCTAGCTCTCTGAGACAGCTTGGTTTACTTATTTCATATCACTGAGGTCATGTAGTATCAGTCCTTCAATGCCTGGGTTGCTTCACCCAACATAAGGTTCTCAAGATTCATGCAAGTTATCATGTGTGTTTGTGGTTTATTAGTTCTTAACGCTGAGTAGTATTCCATTGTAGGTATATTCCACATTTTATTTTTCCATTCATCTGTTGATAGGCATTTGGTTTGATTCCAACTTTTGGCAATGGTGAACAATGCTGCTCTGAATATTGGTGTGCTTATATATCAGTTTGTGTCCTTGTTTTCATTTCTACTGGGTATATACCCAACAGTGGAATTGCTGGATCATATGGCAAATCTATAGCTAGTTTTTTGAGAAACTTCCAACCTGTCCTCCAGAATGGCTGGATCCTTCTGTATTCCTGCCAGGAGTGGATGAGTGTTCCCATTCCTCCACATCCTCACCAGTATTTGTAGTCTTCTTTTTTTTCATAGCTGCCAATCTTATGGGAGTAAGATGGTATCTAAATGTAGTTTTTATTTTTTAGATTTATTCATTTACTTATTTCTCTCCCGTTCTTCCCTCCCCATGGTTGTCTGTTCTCTGTGTCTATATGTTGCGTCTTTTTTGTCTGCTTCTGTTGTTGTCAGTGGCACAGGAATCTTTGTTTCTTTTTCTTGCATCACCTTGTTGTGTCAGCTCTCCGTATGGGTGGCGCCATTCTTAGGGAGACAGGAATTTCTTTCACACTGGGCGGCTATCCTTACGGGGTGCACTCCTTGCCCGTGCAGCCCCCCTATGCAGGGGACACCCCTTAGCTAGAGATTTGGAGCATTTTTTTTCACTGAAAAAGTGCTCCAAATCTCTAGCTGTCAGGGAAATGCGATTTGCATTTCTCTGGTAGCTAGAGATTTGGAACATTTTTTCATGTGCTTTTTAGCCATTTGTATTTCTTCTTTGGGGAAGTGTCTGCTTAAATCTTTTTCCCATTTTATAAATGGGTTCTTGGTCTTTATTTTCAAGAAAGAGGAGTTCTTTATTTATGCAGGTTATAAGTCTCCTATCAGATATATGGTTACCAAATATTTTCTTCCATTGTGTGGGCTCTATTTTCTCTTTCTTGACAAACTCCTTTGAGGTGCAGAAAGCTTTAATTTTTAGGAAGTCCCATTTATCTATTATTCTTTTGCTGCTCGTGCTTTTGGTGTGAAGTTCATAAGGCCATTTCCTATTACAATGTTGTATATGCTTCTCTACACTACTTTTCAAAGACTTTATGGTCTTGGCTCTTATATTTAGGTCTTTGATCCATCTTGAGTTGATTTTTGTATAAGGTGTGAGATGGTAATCCTCTTTCATTCTTTTACATATGGATATCCAGTTCTCCAGGCACCATTTGTTGAAGAGGAAATTCTCTTCCAGTTGAGAGGGTTTGGTGGCATTTTTGAATATTATATGACTATAAGTATGAGGATTGATATCAGAACTCTCAATTCGGTTCCATTGGTCTGTGTGACTCTCCTTGTGCCCATACCATGCTGTTTTCACTACTGTAGCTTTGTAGTATGTTTTGAAGTCAGGTAGTGTGATTCTTCCAATTTCGTTTTTCTTTTTCAATATGTCTTTGGCTATTCAGAGCCTCTTTCCTTTCCAAATAAATTTCATAACTAGTTTTTCTAGTTCCTTAAAGAATGCTGCATTGATTTTTATTGGGATTGCATTGAATGTGTAGATCAGCTTTGGTAGGATAGACATCCTAATAATATTTAGTCTTCCTATCCATGAACAGGGAATATTCTTCCATTTATTTAGGTCTTCTTTGATTTCCTTTAACAGTCTTGTATAGTTGATTTATATTGGGACTGCATTGAATTGTAGATCAGTTTTGGTAGGATAGACATCTTAATAATATTTAGTCTTCCTATCCATGAACAGGGAATATCCTTCCATTTATTTAGGTCTTCTTTGATTTCCTTGAACGGTGTTGTGTGGTTCTCTGTGTATAAGTTTTTTATATCTTTAGTTTAATTTCTTCCAAGGTATTTGAGTTTTTTATTGACTATTGCAAATGGTATTTGTTTTTTTATTTCCCCCTGAGCTTGCTCATTATTGGTGTACAGAAATGCTAGTGATTTTTGTGCATTGATCTTATAACCTGTAACTTTAGTAAACTCATTTATGAGTTCTAGAAGCGTTGTTGTAGACCTCTCAGGGTTTTTTATGTATAGGATCAGATCATTCTGCAAATAATGAAATTTTGACTTCTTCCTTTCCAATTTGAATGCCTTTTATATCTGTTTCTTGCCTCAGTGCTCGAGCAAGTACTTCTAAGACGATGTTAAATTGAAGAGGTGATAGTGGGCATCCTTGTCCTGTTCCTGATCTTAGAGGGAAAGATTATAGGATGTCACCATTGTAAATGATGTTAGCTGAGGGTCTTTCATATATACTCTTTATCATGTTCAGAAAATTTCCTTCTATTCCAAACTTTTGCAGTGTTTCTATCAAGAAAGTGTGCTGTATTTTGTCAAATGCTTTTTCTGCATCTATGTGATTTTTTCCTTCAATCTGCTTATATGGTGTATTATATTGATTGTTTTTCTTATATTGAACCATTCATGCACACCCAGAATGAATCCCACTTGTTCATCATGTATAATTCATTTAATGTGTTGTCAAATATGGTTAGGGACTATTTTGTTGAGGATTTTTGCATCTAGGTTCATTAGAGAAATTGGTCTGTTATATTCCTTTCTTGTGGTGTCTTTTTTTGTCTTTGGTACTAGGGTAATGTTGGCATCATAGAATGTGTTAGGCAATGTCCCTTCTGTTTCAATTTTTTGGAAGAGTTTCAGAAAGGTTGGCATTAGTTTTTTCTGGAATATTTTGTAGAATTCACCTGTGAAGACGTCTGGCTCTGGATTCTTAGTTGGGAGGTTTTATTTTTTTTTCTTTTTTTTTTATTTTTTATTTTTATTGACTTTGTAATAATATTACATCAAAAATATATATGTGAGGTCCATTCAACCCCGCTACCCCACCCCCCCTCTCCCCCCCCCAACAACACTCGTTCCCATCATCATGACACATCCATTGGATTTGGTAAGTACATCTTTGGGCACCTCTGCACCTCATAGTCAATGGTCCACATCATGGCCCATACTCTCCTCCATTCCATCCAGTGGGCCCTGTGAGGATTTACAATGTCCGGTGATTGCCTCTGAAGCACCATCCAGGGCAGCTCCATGTCCCAAAGACACCTCCACCTCTCATCTCTTCCTGCCTTTCCCATACCCATCGTCCACCATGTCCACTTTTCTCAATCCAATACCACCTCTTCTATGTGGACATTGGATTGGTTGTGTCCATTGCACCTCTATGTCAAGAGGAGGCTCAGATTCCACATGGATGCTGGATGCAATCCTCCCATTTTCAGTTGTAATCACTCTAGGCTCCATGGTGTGGTGATTGTCCTTCTTAAACTCCATCTTAGCTGAGTGTGGTAAGTCCAATAAATCAGATTGTAGGTGCTGGAGTCTGTTGAGGTTCAGGACCTGGCTATCACATTGTCAGTCCAGAGATTCAAATCCCCTAAATATATCTTAAATCCCAACGTTAACTGCACCTCCAGCACATTAGCATGAAAGTCTTATGAACGGAGATCCCATCTGAGTCCAGATTCATCACACATAAACACCATTTCCAAAGAGGGGCCATCTGCCCTGGTAGTTAACCCCATCGGCCATGGCCATAACTCTCATGGGTCTCTTTAGCCTTCAAAGGAACCAATATCTGGGGGTTGTATCTGCTTTATCTGTCTCTCTGACTCTGCTCAGTTGTGCATGAGGGCAATCCTTCTGCCAGCCTCCAGACTCTTTTTTAGAAACTCGTAGCCATATAAACTCATTTCTCCTTTCCATTTCCCCCTTACTTTAGGTCAAACAGCATTTTAAAGTCATGTTATTTTATGTAGACATGGATATTCTGCTGATCCGCATTGAACCTTCCGTATAAGGTCCTTTTCCAGTTGCATCATCAGTTGGTATTTGATAGTGGTCCCTCGTTGCCAGGGAGGCTTGTCCCCGGGTGTCATGTCCCACGCTGGAGGGAAGGCATTGCATTTACATGCTGAGTTTGGCTTCGAGACTGGCCACATTTGAGTAACATGAAGGCTGACAGGAGGAAATTCCCAGGCACAATGTTGCTCTAGGCCTTGTTCTTATTTTAGGTTTATCAGCTCACAAGCATAGTCATTAGCATCAGGGGCTCACTGTTGAACCCTCACTCCCTCCAGGTCCCCGCCGCTGTACCTGGGAGACTGTCGCTGCTCCCCTAGGGACCGCGGCAGAGCACCACTGGCCAGGAACCCAGTACCCCCCCTGCTGTGGTTTTTAATTGTTGCCATTATGAGTATATCCAATCATTACCATGCCCCCTGGACATATGTTCTGTACAGCTCCCTGTCAGCCATATATCACCTGTCATTGGTGTCCCATACCAGTATCCCTCCATTGCCATTGTTGAAACACTCTGTGGTCCAGAACTCCCCGAAATTTGAAGCCCAATATAATGTCATGGTCCCTTACTAGGGAATGGTATATAGCGATGGGTTTAAAGGATGGCTAAAGAACATGGATAAAGTTAGATAAAGAACTTAGATAAAGAATGTTGACTTGAAAAAATTCCACATCCTATCCTTTCCCCCCCCCCCCTAATTATTCAGCATTTCTTCACAGGAGTCCTAGACCACAGCAATGCATATATATAATATACAGCACTCCCATACATCCACCACAAAACCTTTTTCCTTTCACAGCGATACTCTTACTCTCTTTTCACATAATATTTACTTAAGGTGATGTACAGAGTCTGAGATATTAGCTTTCTAACAAGGTAATATCTGTGCTTACATTATGATGCATACTTTAGGATACACAGTTCTTTACATTTTTAGTTATCCTATGTTTTACATTATGGTTTACATTATCAGTCTGTCATCTCCTATATGTTATGGTGTAATATTACATGTTTTATATCCATCCTTGTGTACTCTCAAAAAACTCCTCTCTTGCCCCCCTTTTACTTTGGTTCCACACATTTAACGTCCATTTTCCCTTCCAACTTGGTGCCCACAGTGACAGCCAACCTTCGTTTCCTGAGGAGCCACTTCCAGAAATAGATGGAATAGTGTTCAGGGCCTAACTTGCTCAACTGCCCCAATGCCCTGGGAGCCAACCTTTCTCTCGAGGGATACAGTTCCCTCTATTTGGTGGCATTAGTCCTCCCCAGGATGTGGGTCCACCCCCACTCTCACTACTTGGGATTTTACCCCATGGTGTCACCCACTCTGGCAGAATGAGCATTTAGGCATTCCCCAGGAGCCCGTCCTGCATCAGACCCTCCCCTCCGAGCATTCTAAACAGGTAACCCTCTTTATTATATTTTGATATGATTTTCTTGGCATTTTACTCTCCACCACCTCCTGACCCTCTCCTGTGTTCGTATGCTCCCCCTCCCTCCCCCCACTTTTGGGCAACGTTACCCAACCATCCCTCCCCAGCCACCCTCAAACCCGTAAAGCCCCAACCAAAGGCAACCCCTTGCCCCCATTTTATCTCTTCTTTGTGTTCATACTTACCACCATCTCATCTTAAATTCCACCCCTGCAGACATCGGCTCATATCCTTTCTCCACCCTCCGATTTCCTGTAAGCCTATCGTTCAGTCTCTTGCTATCTAGGGCAGCTTGTTTATTTCATATCATTGAGGTCATGTAGTATTTGTCCTTCAATGTCTGGGTTGCTTCACTCAACATAAGGTTCTCAAGATTCATCCATGTTATCACATGTGTTTGTAGTGTGTTTGTTCTTACAGCCGAGTAGTATTCCATTGTGTGTATATACCACATTTTATTGATCCACTCATCTGTTGATGGGCATTTGGGTTGATTCCAACTTTTGGCAATAGTGAACAATGCTGCTATGAACATTGGTGTACATATATCGGTTTGTGTCCTTGTTTTCAGTTCTGCTGGGTATATACCCAGCAGTGGTATTGCTGGGTCATATGGCAAATCTATGGCTAGTTTTTTGAGAAACCGCCATACTGTCCTCCAGAATGGTTGGATCCTTCTGCATTCCCACCAGCAGTGGATGAGTGTTCCCCTTCCTTCACATCCTCTCCAGCACTTGTATTCTTCTGTTTTTTTCATAGCTGCCAATCTTATGGGTGTAAGATGGTATCTCATTGTAGTTTTGATTTGCATTTCCCTGATAGCTAGAGATTTGGAACATTTTTTCATGTGCTTTCTTGCCATTTGTATTTCTTCTTCGGAGAAGTGTCTGTTTAAGTCTTTTTCCCATTTTTTAAATGGGTTGTTTATCTTTTTATTTTCAAGATATAGGAGTTCTTTATATATGCAAGTTATAAGTTTCTTATCAGATATAGGATTGCCAAATATTTTCTCCCACTGTGTGGGCTCACTTTTTACTTTCTTGACAAACTCCTTTGAGGTGCAGAAGGCTTTAATTTTGAGGAAGTCCCATTTATCTATTAGTTCTTTTGCTGCTTGTGCTTTTGGTGAGATATTCATAAATCCATTTCCTATTACAAGGTCCTGTAGATGTTTCCCTACACTGCTTTCTAAGGTTTTAATGGTCTTGGCTCTTATATTTAGGTCTTTGATCCATCTTGAGTTGATCTTTGTATAAGGTGTGAGATGGTAATCTTTTTTCATTCTTCTACATATGGCTATCCAGTTCTCCAGACACCATTTGTTGAATAGGCCACTCTCTCCCAATTGAGAGGGTTTGGTGGCTTTATCGAATATTATGTGGCTGTATATGTGAGGTTCTATATCAGAGCTTTCAATTCGATTCCATTGGTCTATGTGTCTCTCCTTATGCCAATACCATGCTGTTTTCACCACCGTAGCTTTATAGTATGTTTTGAAGTCAGGTAGTGTGATTCCTCCAATTTCGTTTTTCTTTTTCAGTATGTCTTTGGCTATTCGGGGTCTCTTTCCTTTCCAAATAAATTTCATAGGTAGTTTTTCTAGTTCCTTAAAGAAGGCTGTGTTGATTTTTATTGGGATTGCATTGAATGTGTAGATCAGTTCTGGTAGTAATGTTCAGTCTTCCTATCCATGAACAAGGAATAGTCTTCCATTTATTTAGGTCTTCTTTGATTTCCTTGAACAATCTTGTATAATTCTGGTTGTATAAGTTCTTTACCTCTTTAGCTAAATTTATTCCTAAGTATTTGATTTTTTTATTTACTATTGTGAACGGTATTTGTTTCTTGATTTCCTCCTGATCTTGCTCATTATTGGTGTACAGAAATGCTACTGATTTTTGCACATTGATCTTATATCCTGCAACTTTACTAAACTCATTTATGAGTTCTAGAATCTTCGTTGTAGATCTCTCAGGGTTTTCTATGTATAGGATCATGTCATCTGCAAGTAATGAAATTTTGACTTCTTCCTTTCCAATTTGAATGCCTTTTATTTCTGGTTCTTGCCTCAGTGCTCGAGCAAGTACTTCTAAGACAATATTAAATAGAAGCGGAGACAGTGGGCATCCTTGTCTTGTTCCAGAGTTTAGAGGGAAGGAGTCTAGGATTTCTCCATTGTAAACAATATTGGCTTTCGGTTTTTCATATATACTCTTTATCATGTTCAAAAAATTCCCTTGTATTCCAATCTTTTGGAGTGTTTTTATCAAGAAAGGGTGCTGTATTTTGTCAAATGCTTTTTCTGCATCAATAGATATAATCATGTGATTATTTTCCTTCAATCTGTTTATATGGTGTATTACGTTGATTGATTTTCTTATGTTGAACCATCCTTGCATACCTGGGATGAATCCCACTTGGTCGTGGTGTATAATACGTTTAATGTGTTGTTGAATACGATTAGCAAGTATTTTTTTAATTATTTTTGCGTCTAGGTTCATTAGAGAAATTGGTCTGTAATTTTCCTTTCTTGTGATGTCTTTGTTTGGCTTTGGTACTAGGGTAATGTTGGCATCATAGAAGGAATTGGGTAATGTTCTTTCCGTTTCAATGTTTTGGAATAGTTTCAGCAGGATTGGTGTCAGTTCTTTCCTGAATGTTTTGTAGAATTCACCTGTGAAGCCATCTGGCCCTGGGCTCTTCTTAGTTGGGAGATTTTTGATAACCAATTCTATCTCTCTGCTTGTGATTGGTTTGTTAAGATCATCAATTTCTTCTTTCGTCAATATGGGCTGCTTATGTGTTTCTAGGAATTTGTCCATTTCCTCTAGATTGTCATTTTTGTTGGAATATAGTTTTTCAAAATATCCTCTTATGATAGTCTTTATTTCTGTGGGGTCAGTGGTGATATCGCCTTTCTCATTTCTTATTTTGTGTATTTGCATCTTCTCTCTTTTTTTCTTTGTTAGTGTTGCTAAAGGTTTTTCAATTTTGTTAATCTTCTCAAAAAAACAGCTCCTGGTCTTGTTTATCTGTTCAAGTGCTTTCTTATTTTCTATTTCATTTAGTTCTGCTCTTATCTTTGTTATTTCCTTCCTTCTTCTTCCTGTTGGGTTACTTTGTTGTTGTTTTTCTAATTCCTTCAAATGTGCAGTTAGTTCTTCAATTTTTGCTCTTTCTTCTTTTTTGATATATGAATTTATGGCTATAAACTTCCCTCTCAGTACTGCTTTTGCTGCATCCCATACATTTTGGTATGTTGTGTTATCATTATCATTTGTTTCAAGGTAGTCATTGATTTCTTTTTAGATTTCCTCTTTGACCCTCTGTTTTTCTAAGAGTGTGCTGTTTAATTTCCAAGTCGTGGTGTTAAATCTGGGCTTCTGTCCCTTGCAAATCTCCAGCTTGACTCCACTGTGGTCAGAGATAATGTTTTGTATGATTTCAATCTTTCTGAATTCGTTCATCCTTTCTTTGTGGCCTAGAATATGATCTATCTTGGAGAATGATCCATGTGCGCTTGAGAAAAATGTATATCCTGCTGTGTTTGGGTGTAGCGATCTATATATGTCTATTAGATCGAGCTCCTCTAATATACTATTCAGATGTTTTGTTTCTTTGGTGATTCTCTTTTGAGATGTTCTGTCCAGAGTTGATAGTGGTGTATTAAAATCCCCCACTATAAGTGTAGATGTATCTATTCTTTCACTTAGTTTTTCCAGCGTTTGCCTGACGTATTTAGAGGCACCCTTGTTAGGGGCATAGATATTTATGATTGTTCGATCTTCTTGACAGATTTTCCCTTTCACTAAAATGTAGTATCCTTCTTTGTCTCTCACAATTGTTTCACATTTAAAGTCTATTTTGTCTGATATTAATATAGCTACTCCTGCCTTTTTTTGGTTATTGTTAGCTTGTATGATTGTTTTCCAGCCATTCACTTTCAATCTCCATGCGTCTCTGGGTCTAAGATGTGTCTCTTTTAGACAGCATATGGATGGGTCATATTTCCTTATCCAATGTCCCAGTCTGAATCTTTTGATAGGTGAGTTTAATCCGTTGACATTCAGTGTTATTACTATCAAGGAATTATTTGTGTTAGCCGTATTTTGATTGGATTTGTGTTTGTCATATTTTGTTTGTATATATTTTTTTGTCTTTTTTGTTGTTGTTGTTGGTCTTATACTCTCCTCCAACTTTGCCTTTCCTGTTTTTTCCTTTCTTCCTGCAGAACTCCCTTTAGAATTTCTTGAAGGGGAGGTTTCTTGTTGGAATACTCTTTCAGTTTCTGTTTGTCTGTGAATATTTTGAACTCTCCTTCATGTTTGAATGCTAGTTTAGCTGGATAGAGTATTCTTGGTTGGAAGTTTTTTTTCCTTTAGTACCTTGACTATATCATACCACTGTCTTCTTGCCTCCATGGTTTCAGAAGAGAAATCAGCACTTAATCTAATTGAGCTTCCCTTGTATGTGATGGTTTTCTTTTCTCTTGCTGCTTTTAGGATTTTCTCTTTGTCTTGAGCTTTGGATAATTTGATAAGTATATGTCTTGGGGTGGGCCTGTTGGGGTTTATGACTTGTGGAGTGCGCTGTGCTTCTTGGATATGTACATCTGTCTCTTTCAGTAGATTTGGGAAGTTTTCAGCCATTATTTCCTGCAACACTCCTTCTGACCCCTTTCCCTTCTCTTCACCTTCTGGAATGCCTATAATACGTATGTTTGAGCATTTTGCATCGTCATTCACGTCCCTAAATCCTAATTGGATTTTTTCTATCTTCTTATTGACCCCTTCTACTATCTGTTTGATTTCTGATGTACTGTCTTCCACATCACTAATTCTCTGCTCTGTCTCTTCTAGTCTGCTGATATTTGCTGCAAGTGTATTTTTGATTTCTTGAACTGTGGTGTTCATTCCCATCATATCTGTTATGTTTTTGCGTATGTCTGCAATTTCCCCTCCAAGTGATGTCTTCATGTTGTTAACCTCTTTCATTACTGCATCAAATTTGTCGGTGATAAATGTTCTGAGTTCTTTCATTGCTTGTGCCAAGTTTTGCTCCCCTTCGTGATTATTGGTTTGTTGATTGGATTCAGTCATGTTTTCCTGAGTATTGGTTTGGTTTGTAGATTTTTGTTGCTTTCTGGTCATCTCTTTATTTTGACAAATTTAATCAGTTCCTTAGCTTCTTTGTCTGCTTTTGGAGGTTAATTAGTTGTTATTTTTGCATAGGTGTTATATCTTCTCTTTGTCACTTTTTTCTTCTTATTCAAGTTACTTGTTGTTGGTTAAGTTCACTTTAGAAGAAAGTATTAGTGTTGGGGAAAGGCAATTGTGTCAGCAAGGGAAAAGTGTAAAGTAGTATTAGTAATGTATGTTAACAAAGCAAGAATATGAGATCTGGGAGGATGGAGGTTAGATTCATGTAGATTGTACAGAGTTATAGCTGTAGGTAGAGTACCTTTTATGAAGTAGATGACTGAATATGGGCGGAATATGGTATGAACTACAAAGCTATTGTTTTCATGAGAGAGGGAAAAAGAAAAGAAAGGTAATAGTTTCAAGAGTGGATAACAGACAGAAAACAGAGCAAAGGTATTAGAAATTAAGTGTTAGACACTTTGTGGATCAAAGAATGGGAGGTGGGGGTTGGAATATAGTAGAGACAGTAGATGATAGTGGATATCAAGATGCAGGGGAAGGGGGATAGTGTAGGTAACCTAAATCAGTTCACACAGAAATGAGGCAGTGGAGGATGGGAAAACCCAGCAAATGTGAGGTGTTCCCTGTAGCACCTATTGTGTACTTGAATTAAAATAAAATAAGTGGAAAATGAGGGACAAGAGGGAAAGAGAAAACCGAAAAAAAAACTAATTATAATAAAGAAAAAAAGAAAGACAAGAAGAAAGGAAGAAAGAAAAAGAGGATAAGCAAACGGTGGGGAACAGATAGGGGGAAGAGTGATACAGGTATACACGTGTCACATTTGCAACACTATCTAAAACAACAACCAAAAAAAACCCTAAATAACTGTATATTAAAAAAAAAAGGACTTTGGGGGACACGCTAGGAGAAAACACTAGGGGATAATGCAATATTAGCAATCAGGGCGTCAAAAAGAGTAAAAAATAAGATAAAGTGAAAATAAAAACAAAACAATATGAACCAATATAGATAAAACACAAACGTTAAGGTCCAAAGCACTCAAGGAACCCAGGTAGACCCCAGAGCGTGATGGATTCAGGGGTGGAAAGTCTGAGACACTGAAGACTCAAGAGGTGTGAGTCTTGGGTGTGGACCGCCAGAGTCCAGGGGACCCAGACCTGGGAACCTCAAATCTGGTCCACGGAAAGCTTAGGAGCCCCGCAGTGCAACACAGCCCTCAGGGATCCCCGTAGCTGGGTGCCAGCCCCGTGGGGGAAGCCAGATCCGCGAATTCTAAATTGAATGTCTAATCCCTGAAATTCACCTACTCCTCAGGGTATCAGCCTTTGGACAGCTCACTCCCTGTGCTCCCACGCAACAGCCACTTGAGGGCGCCTCTACACCACGGCCCGTTCAATGACCCAGATCCCAAGCCCCACCGGGTGGGGTGGGCTTCAGCTGGAAATGCGGAAAACAGACTCTAAGATCCGAAATCCCAAACTTCGCAAAATATTCCCCAATCAGCTTCCAGACGTGTCCTCCTCCCTCACTGCACCCTACAACAGTCTCCCAATTGTGTCCCCTTATTGCTCAAAATCCAATTCCGTTGCAGATCGGCAGCCGGACCTGTGGGGATGGGGCTCCAGGCGGAAGCGCTTCCCCCCCTGTCCGGCGACTAAAACGTCCCCCTCTTCACAAGAAAACACCGTCTGTCTCCCCAAATCAATCCACCAAGGAGTCTTGTCCCAACAATCCCCCACCAGCCAGCACAGTATCCACGAATTTCTCAGCACCGCAAAGCCTCCAGATAAAGGAAAAAAAAACAAAAACCCTGACCGCTGCGGCTCCGGAGCTGCAAGAGCGCCCGCTACCGCGGCTCCGCCCACCCAAGGAGGGAACTTCCCGCGCCCAGCTGGGATCTCCGTTTATATATTATAGATGTATCCTCTCTGTTACCTTCCCACTGAATTGACGTCCAGACACCTTCCAACCAGCAAAAATCCCCGAAACAGCGCGGTCCTAAAGAGCCTTCAACGCTGCCCAGCCGCCCCCTGCAGAGACACTACCAGGCAAGCTCACGCAGCCACCATCTTGCCAGCCTCCAGGAGGTTTTAAATGACTGATTCTATCTCTTTACTTGTGATTGGTTTGTTGAGATCATCACTTTCTTCTTTCATCAATATAGGCTACTTATGTGTTTCTATGAATTTGTCCATTTCCTCTGAATTGTCATTTTTTTGGAATATAATTTTTCAAAATATCCTCTTATGATAGTCTTTATTTCTGTGTCATCAGTGGTGATATCCCCGTTCTCATTTCTTATTTTGTGTATTTTCATCTTCTCTCTTTTTTTTCTTGTTTGTCTAGCTAAGGGTTTGCCCAGTTTATTGATCTTTTCAAAAAACCAGCTCTTGGTTTTGTTTATATTATCAAGTGCTTTCTTATTTTCTATTTCATTTAGTTCTGCTCTTATCTTTGTTATTACTTCCTTCTCCCTGTGGGGTTATATTGTTGATTTTTTTACTAATTCCCCCAAATGCCCAGTTTGTTCTTCCATTTTTGCTCTTTCTTCTTTTTTGATGTATGAGTTTATTGCTATAAATTTCCCTCTCAGTATGGCTTTTGCTGCATCCCATAAATTTTGGTATGTTGTGTTATAATTTTATTATTTTCACGGTTGTTATTAGTTTCTTTTGAGATTTCCTCTTTGACCCACGGTTTTTCTAAGAATGTGCCATTTAATTTCTATATCTTGGTGTGAAATCTGAACCTCTGGCCCTTGCAGATTTCCAGCTCACTCCACTGTGATCAGAGAAATTATTTTGTATGATTTCAATCTTTCTGAATTCATTCAGCCTGTCTTTGTGGCCTAGCATATGGTCTATCTTGGAGAACGATCCATGTGTAGTTGAGAAAATTGTATATCCTACTGTATTCAGGTGTAATGATCTGTTTATGTCCATATGATCCAGCTCCTCTAATGTACTGTTCAAATTTTTGTTTCTTTATTCATTGTCTTTTGAGATGTCTGTCCAAAGTTTATAGTGGTGTATTAAAGTCTCTCAGTTAGTTTTTCCAATGTTTGCCTCACATATTTGGAATTGTGCTTGTTAGGAACATAAATATTTATGATTGTTCATTTATCTTGTAAGATCATCCCTTTCACTAATATATAGTATCCATCTTTGTCTCACATTTTTTTTTTTTTTTGCATTTGAAGTCCATCTTATAAAAACAAGGCCTAGAGCAGCATTGTGCCTGGGAGTTTCCTCCTGACAGCCTTTATGTTGCTCAAATGTGGCCAGTCTCGAAGCCAAACTCAGCATGTAAATGCCATGCCTTCCCCCCAGTGTGGGACATGACACCTGGGGATGAGCCTCCCTGGCACCGAGGGATCACTATCAACTACCAACTGATGATGCAACTGGAGAATGACCTTGAATGGAAGGTTCAATGCAGATCAGCAGAATATCCCTGTCTACATAAAATAACATGACTTTAAAATGCTGTTTGACCTAATCTAAGGGGGAAATAGAAAGGAGAAATGAGTTTATATGGCTACGAGTCTCTAAAAAAGAGTCTGGAGGCTGTCAGTAGGATTGCCCCTATGCACAACTGAGCAGAGTCTAAGAGACAGATAAAGTAGATACAACCCCCAGATATTGGTTCCTTTGAGGGCTAAAGAAGCCCATGGGTGCTATGGTCATGGCAGATGGGATTAACTGCCATGTCAGATGGCCCTTCTTTGGAGCTGGTGTTTATGCGTGATGAATCTGGACTCAGATGGGATCTCTCTTCTTAACACTTTCATGCTACTGTGCTGGAGTTGTAGTTGGTGTTGGGGCTTAAGATATATTTAGGGGATCTGAATCTCTGGACTGACAATGTGATAGCCAGGCCATGAGCCTCAACAGACTCCAGCACCTACAATCTGATTTATTGGACTCACCTCACTCAGCTAAGATGGAGTTGAAGAAGGACAACCACCACACCACGGAGCCTATAGTGCCTACAACTGAAAGTGAGAGGATTGCATCCAGTATCCATGAGGAATCTGAGCCTCCTCCTGACATAGAGGTGCAATGGACACAACCAATTCAATGTCCACAGAGAAAAGGTGGCAATTGAGTGGGAAAAGTGGACATGGTGGCTAATGGGTATGGGGAATGGCAGGAAGAGATGATATGTGGAGGTGTCTAAGGGACTTGGAGCTTCCCTGGATGGTGCTTCAGGGGCAATCACCGGACATTATAAATCCTCACATGGCCCACTGGATGGAATGGGGGAGAGTATGGGCCATGATGTGGACCATTGACCATGAGGTGCAGAGGTGCCCAGAGACGTACTTACCAAATGCAATGGATGTGTCATGATGATGGGAATGAGTGTTGCTGGGGGGGGGAGTGGTGGGGTGGGGGTGGTGGGGTTGAAGGGGTCCTCATATTTTTTTTGTAATGTAATATTTTTACAAAATTAATTTAAAAAATTAAAAAAAATAAAGTCCATCTTGTCTGTTATTAATAAACCTCCTCCTGCTTTATTTTGGTTATTGTTTGCTTGTAAGATTGTTTTTCAGCCATTCACTTTCATCCTCCCTGAATCCCTTGATTAAGATGTGTTTCTTGTAGACAATATATAGATGGGTCATATTTCCTTATCCAATCTTCCAATCTGAATCTTTCAATTGGTGAGTTTAATCATTGACATTCGCTGTTATTATTTTCAAGGAATTATTTATGTTAGCCATATTTTGTTTGGACTTGTGTTTGTCATATTTCATTAGTTTTTATTTTCCTTCTCTTTTTGTCTTTTTCGTTGCTCTTACACTCTCCTCCAACTCTGCCTCTCCTGTTTTTTTTCTTTCATCAGGCAGAACTCACTTTAGTGTCCTTTTTTTTTCATATTAGCTAAATGATTTATTGATTGTCAAAAGTTCTAGATGGTAATCTTTTTTGTTTTAATTTATTTTTAAAAAATATTATATTAAAAATATATGAGGTCTCCATTCACCCCCACCACCACCCCCACCACTCCCCCCACAGCAACACTTTCCCCCATCAACATGACACATCCATTGCATTTGGTGAGCACATCTCTGGGCATCACTGCACCCCATGGTCAATGGTCCTCATCATAACCCATACTCTCCCACGTTCCATCCAGTGGGCCATGGGAGGATCTACAATGTCTGGTAATTGTCCCTACAGCACCACCCAGGACAACTCCAAGTCTTGAACATGCCTCCACATCTCATCTCTTCCTCCCATTCCCCTGAACCCAGCAGCCACCATGGCCACTTTTTCCACACCAATGCCATGTTTTCTTGATTACTAACCACAATAGTTCATGAATAGAATATCAGTATGTCTACTCTATTCCTTATTGTATTCTTCCTTCCTGTGGACCTTGGATTGGTTGTGTCCATTCCACATCTATGTGAAGATGGGGCTTAGATTCCACATGGATACTGGATCCTTTAGTATTTCTTGAAGGGCAGGGTTCTTGTTGGTATACTCTATTAATTTCTGTTTATCTGCAAATATTTTGAACTTTCCATTATTTTTTGAGTGCTAGTTTAGCTGGGTAGGGTATTCTTGGTTGGAAATTTTTTCCTTTATTACCTTGACTATATCATACCACTGCCTTCTTGCCTCCATGGTTTCAGATGAGAAATCAGCACTTATTCTTATGGAGCCTCCCTTGTATGTGATGGTTCTCTTTTCTCTTGCTGCTTTTCGAATTTTCTCTTTGTTTTGAGCATTGGATAATTTGACAAGTATATGTCTTGGGGTCGGCCTGTTTGTATTTATGGTGTTTGGGGTGTGTTGTGATTCCTGAACTTTTACATCCATCTCTCTCAGTAGTTTTGGGAAGTTTTCAGCCATTATTTCCTGCAACACCCCTTCTGTCCCCTTTCCCTTCTTTTCTCCTTCAGGGATCCCTGTAATATATATGTTTGTGCATTTTACATTGTCATTAATGTCCCTAAGTCCTAGTTGGATTTTTTCTATCTTTTTATCGATCAGTTTACTATGTGTTTGATTTCAGAAATACTGTCTTCCATGTCACTAATTATTTCCTCTGCCTCTTCCAATCTGCTGCTATTTGCTGAGAGTGTATTTTTGATTTCTTCAACTGTGGTGTTCATCACCATCATATCTGTTATCTTTTTGTGTATGTCTGCAATTTCCTCTCTATGTGTTTTCTTCATATTGTTAATCTCTTCCTTTATTTCATTAAGTTTGTCTCTAATATATGTTTTGAGATTTTAATTACTTGTCTGATGTTCTGCTCCCCTCGTGATTTTAATTTGTTCATTGGATTCAGCCATGTTTTCCTGATTATTGGTTTGGTTTGTAGTTTTTTTGTTGCTGCCTGGTCATCATTTTATGTTAAAGGGTTTAATCATTTCCTGAGCTTCTTTGTCTATTCTTGGGGATAAATTAGTTGTTGTTCATTTGTAAGTGTCATGTCTTCTCTTTATCACTTTTTTCTTCTTACTCTATTTTCTTGTTGCTGGCTATGTTCACTTTGAAGGAAAATATTAGTGCCAGGGAAATCAAAATGTATAAAAAAAGAAAATGTATATAGTAATATTAGTAATAAATGTTAACAGAACAAAAATGGAAGATCTAGGAGAATGGATAATAGACTCATGTAAGTTGTGTAGATTTATCGCAGTAAGTATAGTACCTATAATGAGACAGTCAACTGAATATGGGGAGGACTATAGAATGAATTAAAAGACCTGAGTTTTGATGAGAGAGGGAAAGAGAAAAGAAAGATAATAATATCAAGAGTGTATAAAAGACAGAAAACAGAACAAAGGTATTAGAAATAAAAATTCAGACAATTTAGGGGCCAAAGAAAGGAAGGTGGAATGTAAGAGTAACAGTAGATGATGGAGGATAGAAAGATGTGGGGAAAAGGGGATAGTGTAGGTGATCAAAATCACTACACAGAGTAAAGAGGAAATGGACGATGAGGAAACACAGCAAGTGTGAAGCACTACCTGCAGCACCTATTATATAAAGAAAATAAAATAAAAAAGAAGAAATAGAAAAGAAAAAATAGAGAAGAGAAACAGGGGGCACAAAGAAAAGGGGTGGGGAAACAAGCAAGAGAAAGAAAAAGAGAAAAAAAAAAACTAAGTAAGTACATTGGGAGATTAAACAGGAGAAAAGACCAGGAGACAATGCAATATTAGCAACCATGGGAAAACAAAACAAAACAAAACAAAAAAACACCTAAGTTTTAAACTAGGAAACCTCTTTGAAGTTAAATAACACACTTAGCAATCTGACCTTTCCCCTTTCTCCTTTCCTTCCTTCTCTTTCTCTCAGGGCAGCAGGAAAGCTGCCTGAGAGGTCCATTAGGAGATTCAAGTAGGTCCTTGTTGAACCATCTCAACTCAGAAGAGTATGACTCTTTATATCCAGTGTGAGAGCACCTACCCCTCACAAGAAATCTCAAATATGCTATTGGAAGCTTGGATAGTTCTTCCTACAGTCCCTCCCCCCTTAGGTGTGCTAGGAGAGGTCTAATTGATTTTCTGACTCCACCTTCCTCCAGACCAAGTTTCCTATCCCAGGACGTTTAGGTAAATTGGGCTTTCTCAGCAGATTTGCCTCTCCTTTCTTCCCAGACTCTCCCCAAGTCAACCGGTACACTCCTCCAAGTTCAAGGAGAGAGAGAAAAAAAACAACAACAACACAAATCTCCAAGGACTAGGGTAATCAAGGACCTCAGAAGGACCTCAGGACATGGTGGATTCAAGGATGGGAAGTCCGTGATATTGCAGACTCAAGGAGTGTGAGTTTCTGGAGCATGGGCCACCAGGGTTTTGGGGACACAGACCTGGGGACCAAATATCCAGTTAACATGGGGCCTGGGAACACCACAGCACAGCAAAGCCTTCAGGGATCACAGCGGCTGGGCTGCCAGTCCTAGGAGGAGGGGTCCTGCCCACAACTTCTGACCTCCATGTCAGAAACCCAAAATTCCACCTCTCACAAGAATCTCTTCTGTCACTGTCTCACCAAATCAACTTTCAGACACCCCCTACCCTGCAAGCACCTGAAACAGCCTGCTCAGTGTCTGGGAGCACCGCAGCACAACAAAGATTTCAGGCATTGCTGTGTCCCGGCCGCCAGCCCTAGGGGAAGTGGCTCCACCCACAACTTCTGATCTTTGTGTCAGAAACCCAAAATTCCACCTCTCACAATTATCTCTTCTGTCACTGTCTCACCAAATCAACATCCAGACACCTCTCACCCTGCAAGCCCCTGAAATAGCCTGCTCAGTGCTTGCGAACACCCCAGCACAACAAAGCCTTCAGGAATCACTGCAGCCAGGATGCCAGCCCCAGGGGGAAAGGTGCTGCCCACAACCTCCAACCTCCATGCAAGAGACCCAAAATTCTACCTCTTGCAAGAATCTCCTTTGTCACCATCCCACCAAATCAACATCCAGACACCTCCTGCCCTGCAAACACCCAAAACAGCCCAGTCCAGCAGGACTCCATCCCTACTCAGCCACTTCTTTGCTGGAGAGATTATGAGGTGCATTCACTTAGATGCCATTTTGTCCCACCCCCCAGGAAGGTTGTTTTTATTGTTCTCTCTTCCAATCTTAGGTCGCCATGTCCTTCAGCCTTCTCCAACTTTCCAGGAAAACCAAGTCAGATAACCCTCCTTTTGGAAAGGTTCATTTGTACTAAAACATGCATAAACAATAAAGTTGAAGTTTACTTATTTTAACTCTTTAAGAGGATGGTGGTGGAGGCTTGTTTTGTAGGACAGATCAGTTCTTGTTGTGGATTGTGTCACTTCCCATTCTCCACATTATCTCAATGTCCATGTTTGCTGTTGTCCTGTTAAATATTATTAAAGGGACACAGATGAAACACATACCTGAGATAGGCTCAGATGTTTGTTATCCACAGTTTCATCTGTTTATGAGGGGTTAGGAAGGGACTTAGAGAGGAGTCTCAGAGGGAACTTAAAATGACCTGCCTACACTCTTCCTCCCCTCTCTTTGAAATCTTTAGTCCAACCAGATAAACTAACTTCCTTTTGGTTTGTGTGAGCACTAGAAGATTGTTTTTGTTTGTTTTGACAATCTAGAATACACCCAAATATTTTTGAGTGCCTACTATGCACCAGATATTGCTTTGGTGTGCTTTTGATATTCATCATCTCAATTAGGTCTAGCTGGGTATCCTAGCTTAGCCTGATCTAGGCTTCAGAATCTGGCTCTGTATTGAATCAGTGTCCTTCATGGTATCTAGCTGTATTGTCAAGTACATAATAGATAGGAGACATAAGAGAAGTAATCGTTATGCTTAGGTGAATATAATCAGAAACAGAGAAGAAATAATGTGAGGATATTATGCCCAGAGAGGCAAGAGAGTATTGTAGTAGCTAAGAGCATGGACTCTGGAGTCAGACTGCCTAGATTCAAATTCTTGCTCCATCACTTACTTGCTGAATGATCTTTGTCAAGTTACTCAACATCTCCTTGTGCTTCTCTTGTCTCATATGTAAAGTGAGGATAGTAAGTACTGAGTTCTAGTAGCACTATATTGGGCCCAGGTGTCCCTTTTTGTATGTGTAATATACATTTTATTAGATGTTATCCAGAAATATTCCCATGAAACCTCTTCAGCAATATGTTAAAACATCTTTAACATCTTCACCTGCTAAAGGTCTATCTAATAATATATAATATAGTTTAATAATATAACATAACATAACATAACATAGCATATAATATAATATAATATAATATAATATAATATAATATAATATAATATAATATAATATAATATAATATAATATAATATGTAACTTAGCTCCAACAAGTGCCATGTGGTACTTTGGTGGTTTGTAGCTTCATGAATAGTAGGAAATAGTACATTGAGATAGGAAACTGTACTCTTATCTAGAACCTGTCCCATGAGGTCAGGAGATGAAGACAGAGGGGACTACTCACTTGTGTCAACATGTTTTCTGGTTTAAATAAAACTGCTATGGTCAGATCACTAAACCCTTTTCAAACTTCTTCCCAATATTGCCTGCCCGTCTTCATGACTTGATGTGATTAGTCTCAGAATCTTGGGTTCAATTGGGAAGGGAAATAGTCATCATCTGTTCAGAGACTGCTTACAAATGGATCCGTTGCTTGGCTGAATAGTCCTTTGCACGCTGGGTACCAGATCCGGTGTGATTAGTACTGCAACTTCACTCCAGTGAGCTTCTCTGGAGACAGATATTTTCCATAGGGCCATTACTGTAAGGACCTTGTCATAAACAGGCTTATTATTAGGACAATGGGAGATAAGCAGAACTCAGAAGAAGGAAAATGCAGAAGTCACAGGTGTTAATTTCAAAAAGCATCTTTGCCAAAGTGAAATAATTACTGCATCTATATAAAGCAGACTAATTTGGAGCAAGCAAATGTTCTTGGCAGGAAGTCAATCTCATGCTGCACAATTCAATTTATGGGCAACTAAAGACAGCTTGAAAATATATTTGGCTTAATGTAATGCTGAATTATTAAACCCCTTTTCTTAAACATTTATTAACAATCTAAAATATCAATATGAGAATCATTATTTTATTTGCTTTATTATTAAGCAATCCCTCTCAATTTCAATTTTCAAAATCATCATTACTAAATTTCTCAGAATATTGGGGAGCTAGGCTTCTTTCCTATGGATATGGCTACATTTCCAATACAGCTGCTGTTTCAGTGATGACCTTGGAAGAGATTGAAAGAAAGAAAAATTAAGTTCAAAAGTTTAAAGATTGGCGACAGACTTGGCCCAGTGGTTAGGGCGTCTGTCTACCACATGGGAGGTTCACGGTTCAAACTCCAGGCCTCCTGACCCATGTGTAGCTGCCCCACGTGCAGTGCTGATGTACACAAGGAGTGTCCTGCCATGCAGGGGTGTCCCTCATGAGCCCCATGTGCAAGGAGTGCGTCCTGTAAGGAGAGCCACCCAGCATGAAAGAAAGTGCAGCCTGCCCAGGAATTTTGCCGCACACATGGAGAACTGACACAAGATGGCGCAACAAAAAGAAACACAGATTCCCATGCCGCTGACAACAACAGAAGCAGACAAAGAAGACACAGCAAACAGACACAGAGAACAGACAAGGGGGGTGGAGTAATAAATAAAATAAATAAATAAATAAATCTTTAAAAAAGTTTAAAGATTGATAATCCTTCCTTATTATATTTCCTAACATGTTTTCTCAACATTATAGCTTCAACTACATACCTAACAAACTCACATATTCAAATGTTCTCCCTAGCCCTCCCCTCAATTCCTTGGGCCATCTGACACATCTTCCCATCCCTAGGCCCCTTCAAGCCCACAAAGCCCCACCCAAAGGCATCCCTATGACCCCATCTTATCCCGTCCCTGTACAAATACTTACCTCCTGCTTTTCATAGATTTCACCCATGTAGACATGAGCTCGCAGCCTTCCTCTCTCCCCCAACTTCCTGTCCATGTGCCATCTGGGCCCTGACCTTCAGCAGAGTTGCAACTCCTACCTTCTGGTTCATTGGACTTACCCAAATCAGCTAAAAGGGAGGAGAAGATGGTCAACCACCACACCAGGGAAACAAGAGTGCCTACAACTGCAAGCAAGAGAAGTGCATCCATCATCCATATGGAACCTAAGCCCCCTCTAGATATAGAGGTGGAGTGGAAATCATCATCCCAGGGTCCACAGGATGGAGGAATAAAATATGGATTAAAGTGGACTTACTGATACTCTACTATGGAACTATTGTGATTAGTAATGGAAGAAATTGTAGCATTGATGTGGAGAAAGTGGCTATGGTAGTTGCTGAGGGCAGGGCTAGGGAAGAAGAGATGTGATGTGGGGACATTTTGGGGACTTGGATATTGTAGGGACAGATGCTGGACATTATGTATTTTGCCATAACCCACTGATATACTTGGGGAGAATGTAAACTTACAATGTAAACTATCATCCATGTGGTGCAGGAGTGCTCCAAAATGTATTCATAATGCAATGAATGTGTCACAATGAAAAAAAAAAGAGAAACTTCAAAAAAATTTTTAAAGATTGGATTTTGAATTAGAATAATTACAAGTTGCTCTGTGAAATTTCAATATCTCTGCAATGAGCAAAATACTTTGATACACAATGGCCAATTTCTTATGTAGTTTTGAGCCCCCACTGCAAGAAATGAGGCAATCCAAATCAAAGTACCACAATCACAGAATCACAGCACTGAATCTCATAACATTATTCATGTTTTCTATAATAATGAAAGCATAATTTAAAAATTATTCCTTTGAATGTGTCTATTCATTTAATATGAGTCTATCTCAAGTTCAACAATCAAATAAGAAAGTAAATCATCACTGTAATAACGATAATCCTCTCCAATGACTTTGACAATTGGTTTAGTTTTGTCCACCTCAAATTTAGCCATTAACCTGCATGACTTCAATGCCCTATGTTTGGAGGTCTTGATATTCTCATATCTAGAAACATTTACCTAATTTCCAGTTTTACAACTACCCCCATATCCTCTTCCTAGAAATATCATCACATGTAACTCCTCCATATCTAAAGTATTAATCACAAATATCCTTATCTCTGGTGGTAACCACTTTTCCTTCCATTTTTCCCATCTTTTACTTCACCAAGACTTCAACTTCTACTTTCTCTTAGTCTATCATCTCTTTCTGGCCTCTTTTCTTC
This sequence comes from Dasypus novemcinctus, assembly GCF_030445035.2. NCBI lineage: Eukaryota > Metazoa > Chordata > Mammalia > Cingulata > Dasypodidae > Dasypus > Dasypus novemcinctus. The sequence continues at coordinate 145,492,396 of NC_080704.1, read as the reverse complement.
CCACTACCTCACATTCTGTACCCTTGCACCAATAACCTTTTACCTCATCAATATCCCAAATTTTCTTCTTCATTCCTGTATTTCTGAGCTGAATGCTGCTATTGAAAAGCACACAAGTTTGAAGGTAAGTTCCACTGTGGATTCAAGGTGTTGAAACTCAGCTGCATCCTTTGTGCTATTAATAAATCTGTACATTTCTACTCTGTCTCTTCCCTTTTCCATTTGCCATAACAACAATTCAGAATCTTCACTATATTACTTAAACATCTTACTCAAGGTCTACCCCCCACTTCTCAACTGCCAGTTTTGTCCCCAGATTCATTAAAATAGGCTGGAATATGTCTCCTTTTAATCTTGAATGTATGTCTAGATTGATAATTACCTTACTTCCTTTATTCCAGTTCCAGAGCATGTCATAGTCCTCCTTTTGTTGAAGTTCAACTCAATCCCAGTTGACAATTCCCAGAAATGTTTCCATTGTTCTTGTATTCACTCTCCTCACTTCCTCTCTGCTTCCTCTCTTTCTCTACTCTCCTTTATCTCCTAGATATTCAAATTATCCTTCTTTACAAGATCCTTCTCCTCAGCATTTGACATATTTAAGTTTCTCTTGAGGCGGGGAAAGATGGCATCTGAGTGAGTGCACCTCATAATCTCTCCTGCAAAGAAGCAGCTGAGTAGGGTTGGAGTCTTGCTGGAGTGGGCTTTTTGGGGACTTTCAGGGCAGGAGGTGGCTGGATGTCCTTTTGGTGAGACAGTGACAGAAGAGGTTCTTGCAAGAGGTAGAATTTTGGGTTTCTGACACAGAGGTCAGAAGTTGTGGACAGGACCATTTCCCTAGGGCTGATGGCTGTGGTGATCCCTGAAAATGGTTGGTTGTGCTGCAGTGTTCCCAAGCCCCATGTTTATGGGATGCATGGTTCCCAGGTCTGTATCCCCTAAATCCCTGTAGCTCACACTCCACAGACTCACATACCTTGAGTTCACAATATCGCAGACTTCCCATTTCCAAATCCAGTGCTCCCTGAGATCTGTCTGAGGTCCATGATTACCTTAACACTTTGCTTTTTTTTTTTGAACTTGGAGGAGCATACCAGCTGGCTTGGAGAGAACCTGGGAAGAAAGGAGATGTGAATCTGCTGAGAAAACCCAATTTACCTAAATGCCCTGGGATAGGAAACTTGGTCTGGGAGAAGGTGGAGTCAGAAAATCAAGTAGCCTTCCCCAAGCATACCTAAGGGGGAAGGACTGTAGGACATGCTTTCTAAGGTTCCAGTAGCATGTTTGGGGTTTCTGGTGAGGTGTAGGTGCTCTCACGCTGGAAATAGTCATTGTCTTCTGTGTTGAGTTGGTTCACCAAGGACACACTTGAATCTCCCACTGGAACCCTCGTGCAGCTTTTCTGCTACCTGGGGGAGAAGGGGATGTGAGGAAGGGAGAAGGGGAAACGTCAGATCCCTAAGCATTTTATTTAACTGTAAAGAGGATTCCTAGCTTGAAATTTTGGTTGTTTTGTTGTGGTGGTTATTGCTGCATTGTTTCTTGATTTTTTCTTCCTCTTTATCCCGCCATGGCCCTTTTTCTTTTCTTTAGATTTTTTCTCTTTTTCTTGTTCTTGCTTGCTTCACCCCCCTTTTTGTCCCCCCCTTTCTCTTCCTTTCTCTTCCCTTTATTTTATTTTTTAAAAAATATAATAGGTGCTGCAGGCAGCATTTCACATTTGCTGAGTTTCCTCATACTCCTTTGCCACTTTTCTGTGTGTATTAATTTTGGCCACCAGCACTATATCCTTTCATCTACATCTTTCTATTCTACATCATCTATTGTTTCTCGTACATTCCACCTCCCTTTGTTTTGCCCTAAAATTGTCTGACGTTTTATTTCTGATACCTTTGTTCTGTTTTCTGTCTTTTATTCACTCTTTATATTGCTGTCTTTCTTTTCTCTTTCCCTTTTCCCCTGAAAACACTGGCCTTTTAATTCATACTGTATTCCTCCCCATACTGAGTTGACTCTCCCATTCTAGGTACTCTACTTATTGTTATAACTCTACACAGCATCCATGAGTCTAATATCCATTCTCCTAGATCTCACATTGTTGCTCAGTTAACATTTATTACCAATACTACTTTACACATTTTCTTTTCTTACTCATTTTGCTTTCCCTGGCCCTAATATTTTCCTTCAAAGTGAACTTAGTCAGCAACAAGAAAATAGAGTAAAAAGAACAAAGTGATCAAGAGAAGACATAACACTTAACACAAGAACAACAACTAATTAATCCCCAAGACTAGACAAAGAAGCTAAGGAACTGATTAAACCCATTAAGATAAAATGATGAACAGACAGCAACAAAAAACTACAAACCAAACCAATAATCAGGAAAACATGTCCCAATCCAATGAACAAATGAAAAACTAGGAATAGGAGCAGAGCATTGGACAAGTAATTAAAGATCTCAAAACCTATATTAGAGACCAACTTAATAAAGTAAAGGAAAAGATTAACAATATGAAGAAAACACTTGGGCAGAATATAGAAGAAATTGCAGTCATAAACAAAAAGATAATGGACATGATGGTGATGAACAGTAAAATTCAAGAAATCAAAAATACACTGTCAGCAAATAACAGCAGATTAGAAGAGTAAGAGGAGAGAATTAGCAACATGGAAGACAGTACATCTGAAATCAAACAGATAGACCTGATCGATAAAAAGAGAAAAAATTCAGCTGGGACTTAGGGACGTGAATGACAATGCAAAACACACAAACATATGCATTATAGGCATCCTAGAAGGAGAACAGAAGTGAAAGGGGACAGAATGGGTGTTGGAGGAAATAATAGCTGAAAATGTCCCAAATCTACAGAGGGAGATGGATGTACATGTCCAGGAAGCACAATACACCCAAAACAGCATAAAGCCCAACAGGCCTACCCCAAGACATATACTTGTCAAATTTTCCAATGCTCAAGACAAAGAGAAAATTCTAAAAGGAGCAAGAGAAAAGAGAACCATCACATACAAAGGAGGCTCCATAAGATTAAGTGCTGATTTCTCATCTGAAACCATGGGGGCCTGAAGGCAGTGGTATGACATACTCAGGGTAATAAAAGAAAAAATTTCCAACCAAGACTACTTGATCCAGCTAAACTGGCATTCAAAAATGATGGAGAGTTAAAAATATTCACAGATAAACAGAAACTAAGAGTATGCCGACAAGACCTTGCCCTTCAAGAAATACTAAAGGGAGTTCTGCAGGAAGAAAGATAAAAGTAGGAGAGGCAGAGGTGTAGGAGAGTGTAAGAACAACTAAAAGACAAAAAGAGAAAAATAAAACAAACAAAATATGACAAACATGATTTCAAAGGAAATGTATTCCTTGAAAGTAATAACACTGAATGCCAATAGATTAAAAACACCTGTTGAAAGATTCAGATTGTAAGATTGGATAAGGAAATATAACCCATCTAGATGCTGTCTAAAAGAAACACATCTCAGACCTAGGGATTCAAGGAGGGTGAAAGTGAATTGCTGAAAAACAATCCTACAAGCAAACAATAACTTAAAAAAAGGGCAGAAGTAGCTATATTAATATCAGATAAAATAGACTTTAAATGCAAAACAGTTGTGAGAGACACAGATAAACACTACATATTAGTGAAAGGGATAAACTTTCAAGAAGAATTAACAATCATAAACATTTATGCTGCTAACAAGGGTGCCTCCAAATACGTGAGGAAAACACTGAAAAAACTAAGTGAAAGAATAAATGCCTCTAAAATTATAGTGGGGGACTTTAATACACCACTATCAACTTTGGACAGAACATCTCAAAAGAGAATCAATAAAGAAACAAAAACTTTGAACAGTATATTAGAGGAACTGGATCTAATAGACATAAACAGATCACTACACCCGAATACAGCAGGATATACATTTTTCTCAACTACACATGGATCATTCTCCAAGATAGACCATATACTAAGACACAAAGAAAGTCTCAATGAGTTCAGAAAGATCGAAATCATACAAAATAATTTCTCTGACCACAGTGGAGTGAAGCTGGAAATCTGCAAGGGCCAGAAGCTCAGATTTCACACCAAGATATGGATATTAAACAGCACACTCTTAGAAAATGGTGGATCAAGGAGGAAATCTCAAAAGAAATTAATAACAACCTTGAAATTAATGAAAATGATAACACAACCACGAAAACTTATGAGATGCAACAGAAGCATTACTGAGAGGGAAATTTATAGTCATATTTTCATAAATCACAAAAGAAGAAAGAGCTAAAATTGAGGAACTAACTGCACACTTGGAGAAATTCGTAAAAAAAAAAAAAAAAAAACCCAAGAAAGCAACCACAAACGAAGGAGAAAGAAATAAATATGAAAGATAAGAGCAGAACTAAATGGAATAGAAAATAAGAAAGCACTTGAAAAGATAAACAAATCCAAAAGCTGGTTCTTTGAGAAGACCAATAAAATTGACAAACCCTTAGCGAGACTAACAAAGAAAAAAAGTGAGAAGATGCAAATACACAAAACAAGAAATGAGAAAGGAGATATCACCAGTGACCCCACAGAAATAAAGACTATCATAAGAGGATACTTTGAAAAACTATATTCCAACAGAAATGACAATTCAGAGGAAATGGACAAATTCCTAGAAACACATAAGCAGCCTATATTGTCAAAAGAAGAAATGGAAAATCACAGCAAACCAATCACAAGTGAAGACATAGAATGAGTCATTAAAAAAACTTCCAACTAAGAAGAGTCCTGGGCCAGATGGCTTTACATGTGAATTCTACAAACCTTCTGGAAAGAACTAAAGCCAATCTAGCTGAAACTCATCCAATAAGTCGAAACAGAAAGAATATTGACGACTCATTCTATGATGCCAAAATTACCCTAGTATCAAAGCCAAACAAAGACACCACAAGAAAGGAAAATTACAGACCAGTTCTCTAATGAATCTAGACGCAAAAATCTTTAACAAAATACTTACTAATCATATTCAACAGCACATTACCAAATTGTAAACCATGACCAATTGGGATTCATTCCAGGTATGCAAGGATGTTTTCATAGTGGTTGCAGTTAAAAATGACAACTGAGGGGGTGCTCAGTTCCTAGCCAGGGGAGCTCTGTCACATTACCTAATGGAACAGCAACAATTCCCCAAGTGCAATGGCAAAGACCATAATAGATGATCCAACAAGTTCTTGATAATAGTGACTATGTTCGTGAGCCTGTGTGCCTGAAATAAGAACTAGGCCTAGAGCTGCAGGGTGCCTAAGATTTACCTCCTGAGAGCCACCATGTTGCTCAAATGTGGCCAGTCACTAATGCAAACTCAGTATATAAATGCATTGCCTTCCCCCCAGCGTGAGACATGACTCCAGGGATGACCCTCCCTGGCACTGAGGGATTACTACCAAGTACCAGCTGATGATGTAACTAGAAAACAACCTTGAATAAAAGGGACAACTCAGACCAGCAGAATATCTCAGCCTACATGTAATATCAGGAGTTAAAAACGCTTTTTGTCCTTGGACAAAAGGGGGAAATGGAAAGGACAAATGAGTTTATATGTCTATGAGTCTCCAAAAAAGAGCCAGGAAGTCATCAGAGGGGTCACCATTTTGCACACCTCAGCAGAGTCCCAGAGACAGCTAAAGTATATACAACCCCAAGTATTGGCTCTTCTAAGAGCTACAGAGACCCACAAATTCTATGGTCATGGCAGATGGAGTTCAGTGCCATGCCAGTTGGCCCTACATTGGAGTTTGTGTTCCTCAGTGTGATGGAGTTGTACTCAGATGTGTCCTTTGTTCCCAAGTCTCTACTGTTACTTTTACCTGACCTGTGGTTGGTGCTGGGGTTTAGTGTATACTCAGGGGACCTGAATATCTGGACTGTCCATGTGATAGAGAGGCCCTGAGCCTCAACAGACTTGCAACTCCTACCCTCTGGTTTATTGGACTTACCCCAGCCATCTAACATGGAGGTGAAGAAGGTCAACCACCACACCAGGGACCCAAGATTGCCTACTACTGAAAGCAGGAGATTTGCATCCACCATCCATGTGGAATCTAAGCTCCCTTTTGGTATAAATGTGGTGTGGACATAACCATTATGGGGTCCACAGGATGCAGGAATAGAGTATGCATTAGAGTGGACTTAATAATATTCTATTCATGAACTATAGTGATTAGTAATGGAAGAAAATGTAACATTTATGTGGAGAAAGTAGCCATGGTAGCTGCTGAGGTTAGAGAATGGGAAGAGGTGATGTGATGTGGAGGCATTTTCAGGACTTGGAGTTGTCCTGGGTGGTACTACAAGGACAGTGGACAGTGGACTGGGGGAGAGTGTAAACTATATTGTGGACCACTGACCATGTGGTGCAGAAGTGCTCAGAGATGTATTCACCAAGTGCAATGCATGTCCCATGATGATGGAGGAGATTGTTGATATGGGAGGAATGGGGTTAAGGGGGTGGGAGATATATGGGAACCTCATATTTTTTAATGTAACATTAAAAAAAAAAGACAAAAAAATTAAGTCTCTCTTATTCTAAAAACAATTTTCTTTAACTTCTCATCATCAATGGTGTCATCCAAGTTATTAATGTAGAGATTCATCCCCTAATATCAACTAATTCTCTCCTGTTTCAGCTGGATCAATCACCAGCACAGATGCTGGAGGATGTAGAAACAAAGGGTTTGGCTTTATTTGCTCAAATTTTCATTTTAACTCAGCCTGCCACTCAACTTTCTCCTATGCACAGCCTACAAAGATAACTTTCCTTCTAATATCTTTTCCATTCATCTCTTCCACAGCCTTCTTGGCCTCCTCATGTTTTTGTAACTCACAAAGCCAAAACCTTTGTATTTCCCACTGGGATCTCTTATCACCCTGACACTTAGGGTCTAATCAAACTGACTGAATAGCTCTTTTAGACTTTCAACATCCACCTCTTCCCCAAAGTTTTTGATATACATATTGGTTAATTCCTTAGCTTTTGCTTCAAGCTCAGCTTCCCACTCTTTGCAAGACTTAATTCTGCCCACAAACACTTTTTAGTCATTGAGAATCATGCCATTCATCTTCTCAATGTCCTTGTCAGCGGCCTCTTTGGTCTCAAATTAGACAAAGGCATAACCTTTAGAATCGTTCTCATCACACACCACCTTGCTGAACAGAATGTTTCCAAAAGCAGAAAAAGTATCGTAAAGTGCCTTACTATCTGCATTTGTCCAGGTTCTTGATGAAGACGTTTCCCATACCAGATTTTCTCAGAGACAGATCCCTCTGAGACCACATGATTCAGATTGTTTTTCCTTTAATCTCATCAATATTCATGGTGTCCAGGGCCCAATTAGCATCAGCCAGCTGCTGGAAGTTGACATAGTCATAACCCATGAAGTGGTGGGTGACCATGTCAAGAAAGACCCATATGGACTGCACAGGCCCTGCAAGACTGAACTTTTCATACACAAGCCCTCAGTTAAGTCAGATTGCAGGCTCCATGTACAGGGAGGCCATGGGATAGCTAATAGCTGTAGTGATCATCTCCCCAACCCCCAACCCTGAGTCCTGCCTGCAGGATTTCTTAGAAGTATCATGACAGGACAAAAGAAGTTCTTCTCCAAGACATAGCCCTCACTGCTGCTCATAGGTGCCAAGAGTTAAGCTAAGAGAAGCTGTAGTCAGATCAGATACACAGGAAAAGTTCATGAGATCCACAAGACAGCTCATGGGAGACTCTGCAAAACCGTAGACAAAAGGTTTAAAAAAAATACAGAATATCTAACCAATTTGCATGTCATCCTTGGGCAGGAGCCATGCTAATCTTCTCTGTATCTTCCCAATTTTTGCTATATAAGCTGCTGAAGTGCACAGTCTCCTCTCTCCTCTTTTCTCCCTCTATTCTCTTAAACCAAAATTATGCCATCTGCTTAAAACAATTACCTTTCCATCAGCATACCTCTAACACTCAGAACTGTAAACTTTTACCCCTAATATAATCCCCCAGGGGAGTTCTATCACAGTCCCTAAAGGAACAGCAACAATCCCCCAAGTGCAATGGCAAAGACCAAAATAGAATGAAGGTCCAACCATGAGCCCCTGATACTAATGACAATGCTTGTGAACCTGTGCACCTGAAATAAGAACAAGGCCTAGAGCTGCAGGGTGCCTAAGAGTTACCCCCTGAGAGCCTCCATGTTGCTCAATGTGACCAGTCTCGAAGCCAAACTCAGCATGTAAATATGTTGCCTTCCCCCCAGCATGGGACATGACTCCCAGGGATGAGCTACCCTGGTGCCGAGGGATTACTACCAAGTACCAGCTGATGATGTAATTAGAAAGTGACCTTGAATAAAAGGTTCGACTCAGACCAGCAGAATATCTCAGTCTACATATAATTCCAGGAATTAAAAATGCTTTTTGACCTGAATCAAAGGGGGACATAGAAAGGACCAATGAGTTTATATGGCTATGAGTCTCCAAAAAGAGCTGGGAGGTTATCAGAGGGGTTGCCCTTATGCACACCACTGCAGAGTCCCAGAGATAGATAAAGTAGATACAACCCCAGGTATTGGTTCTTCTGAGGGCTACAGAGACTCACAGGTTCTACGGTCATGGCAGATGGAGTTCAGTGCCATATCAGTTGGCCCTACTTTGGAGTTTGTGTTTCTGTGTGATGGAGCAGGACTCAGATGTGATCTTTGATCATAAGCCTCTCCTGTTACTTTCACTAGAACTGTAGTTGATGCTGGGGTTTAATGTATACCCAGGGGACCTGACTCTCTGGACTGACCATGTGATAGCCAGGCTCTGAGCCTCAACAGACTTCAGCTCCTACACTCTGGTTTATTGGACTTATCCCACTCAGCTAACATGGAGGTGAAGAAGGTCAACCACCACACCAGGGAGCCAAGAGTGCCTACAACTGAAAGCAGGAGAATTGCATCCAGCATCCATGTGGAATCTAAGCCCTCTCTTGATATAGATGTGGAGTGGACACAACCATTCTAAGGTCCACAAGATGGAGGAATATAGTATGGATTAGAGTGGACTTACTGATATTCTATTCATGAAATATTGTGATTAGTAATCAAAGAAAATGTGGCATTGTTGTGGCGAAAGTGGCCATGGAGGCTGCTGTGGGTAGGGAATGTGAGGAAGAGATGTGATGTGGGGGTGTTTTCAGGACTTCGATTTGTCCTGCATGATGCTGCAGGGATAGTTACTGGACATTGTATGTCTTTCCATGGCCCACTCGGTGGACTGTGGGAGAGTGTGGGCTATGATGTGGACCATTGACCATGAGGTGCAGTGGTGCTCAGAAATTTATTCACCAAATGCAATGAATGTCTCATGATGATGGAGGAGACTGTTGTTATGGGGGAAGGAGTGGGGTGAGGGGGGTGGGGGGTATATTAGGACCTCATATTTTTTTAATGTAATATTTAAAAAATAAAGACAAAAAATGTCAATGTGTTTCTGCTACTTTGCATCAGTAATATGTAAGACAATATATGGGAAATAACTTTTAAAGCAGTAAAACATTATAGCAATATGAGGTTTTATCATTATGATTTGTATATTGAATATTTATTGAATCGTTCTTAAATGCTAGAGACATTGTAGCAGTTGAGGATAGAGCTGAGAGCAAAACATACATAACTGACAATTGAACTATTCCATTCCTGTGGGTGTGAGAAACTTTGGTTGGAATATATCCATGACTCAATTTGAGTCTCCAGCCTCTTGCTAAGTCTGACATAAACAGAGACAGAGACACACATAGGAAAAGGGATCCACCTTATTATACTGATCTTACCATGTGAGAAAAAGAGAGGATTGCAGGAAAACAGAAACCCCAGGAGGATCGAAGACCTGCTTTTCTTCTCCTGAAGAGGCAGGCGAGGCAGTCCCTAAGATAAATGGTATTGTGGGCTCCAAGCCACTGTATGTTGCCCTGGCCCAGAAGAAGTAAGTGAGAAAGGTTCACCTTACTAAACAGCATATGTAGCAAGTGGCAGGAACACCGGTATCCCCTAACAATGCCATCTTAAATGTTTCAGCCTGCAGCTGGTGGCTACTTTGTGCTGGCAGTTTCACAGGCTGAAGGAAGACCTCTGTACAAACCCATCTAACCAGTTAGTACAGATGAGACCTAATCCAGGCTTGCAACATGGTGGGAGACCTTAAGACTCCCAAGGTATGTCAAGTGCTATATGCCAGTCTAGACCTCATCCAACTCTATGCCATTTGACTCCAACTGGTAATGCTCTGACATCTCATGTTCTCCCTACTACTGCTCAGAGAGTTGGGTCTGAGTGCCCTGACCACTTGGCTATGGACTTTGGTGGGGACTCATACTACCCAGGAGGGCTGACTGACTGCTGCCAATCTGGAGGTGTTCCCACAGCTGTGCAGAACAAAGCACCTCAAGCTATGGATGCTGCTGCTGCTCCTCGGGCTGTTGCACCATACAAATATGCCTCCAGGGCCCACAGCCTTCATTCTGCATCTTTGCAGACACCACACCCTTTGGTCCAAGTGCAGGGCCAGGAGCCCCTGACCGCCTTCATGCAAGCTGCAGCACCATCCCTCCCAGGGCGAGAAGCAGATGCGGGGAATGTTGGTTCCTATTCATTCAAAGAGTTTATTTAAACATGGCTGGAAAGATTTTGGGGATGCAGCTGGAGACAAACAACTCAGAGTTGTTGCACATGCTGGAGTCCCCAAGTCCCTTTACTCCAAGGTGGATGAAACTGTGGCATTTCTACAGGCTCATCATAATGAGATGGAAGCTGCCAAGAAGGTGGGCGCTGCTGCTGCTGCTACCTCTTAGACAAGGAAATACTGATTCAAAAGCCAAATAAACCCTCAAGGATTTCAACTCAAGGTTTAAAGACTTCAACACCAAAAACAATAACTTGCAAATTAATAAGTCATTTTGTCAGCTCACAACCTTCTTATCCCCCCAGTTCCCTGTAAGCCTATCATTTAGTCTCTAGCTCTCTTAGACAGCTTAGTTTGCTTATTTCATATCAGAGAGATCATGTAGTATTTGTCCTTCAATGCCTGACTTGCTTCACTCAACATAAGGTTCTCAAAATTCATCCATGTTATCCTATGAATTTATACTCCTTAGAGTCTCTATGTTGCTCGAATGTGGCCACTCTCTAAACCAAGCTCAGCATGTAATGCATTACCTTTCTCCCAGCATAGGACATTACTCCTGAGGATGAGCCTCCCTGGCACCAAGGGATTACTACCAATCACTAACTGGTGATGCAACTAGAAAAATACCTTGAACAAAAGGGGGAGAAGGTAAAGACAAATTAGTTTATATGGATAAGAGTCTTCAAAAAGAGTTGGGAGGTCTTCAGAGGGGTCGTGCTATGCACACCTCAGCAGGATCCCAGGGGCAGCCAAAGTAGATAGAATCCCAGGTATTGGTGCTCCTGAGGGATACAGAGACATAGTTCAGTGCCTTGTCAGTGGGTCCTGCTTTGGAGTTTGTGTTCCTGAATGTGATGGTGTTGGACTCGGATGTGACTTTTCTAAGATGCATCTTCTGTCACTTTTACTGAACCTGTGGTTGGTGCTGGAGTTGGAGTATATTCAGGACAGTTGAATCTCTGGACTGGTCCTCGAGCCTCAGCAGAGTTGCAGCTTCTACTCTCTGATTCGTTAGACTTATCCAGGTCAGCTGGCAGGCAGGTGAAGATGTTTGACTACTGCAACTGAAGAGCCAAGTGTGCCTACAACTCCAAGCAGAATCACATCCTCAGTCATGTGGGATCTAAGCCCCCTCTTGATATAGAGGTGGAGTGGACATCACCATCCCAGGGTCCATAAGATTGAGGAATAAAATATGGATTAGAGTGGATTTACTGGTATTGTACTATAGAACTACTGTGACTAATAAGGGAAGAAACTGTAGCATTGATGTGGAGAAAATGGCCACGGTAGTTGCTGAAGGCAGGAAGAGGGAAGAAGAGATGTGATGTGGGGGCATTTTTGGGACTTGGAGTTGCCCTGAATGATATTGCAGGGACTGATGCTAGACATTATGTATCCTGCCATAACCCATTCAGTATACTGGGGGAGAGTGTAAGCTGCAATGTAAACTGTAATCCATGCAATGCAGCAGTGCTCAAAATGTATTCACCAAATGCAATGAATGTACCACAATGATGATAGGGGTTGTTAATGTGAGAGGAATGGGGGGGGGTGTGGTATGGGGTATATTTTTTAATATAACATTTTCTGTGATATATGTATCTTCAAAAAATTCAATAAAAGAAAGAATTAGAAAAAAATATTTTGTATCAAAAGGTCATTAGAAAAAAACAAGTCATTTTGTATGAAAAGGTCAATTTTGAAATTCCTGTAGATTTTCAATTGTATGAATTTATTCTCTGGTTTCTGCTATGACCCAGAAAGTGTTAACTTTTTTCCTATTGTTAATTTTTATTTTATCCCCCACCCCCAGAAATTGCTTTTATTCATTTTACCCAAGTCTTAAGTTTATAAATAAAGGAAAAAACCTCCATGAAAAGGAAAGAGGAGAAAAAGAGGGAGTTGTTAAAAAAAATAAAGAGAAGATAGGGATGCTTGATTACCTTGGAGTCCACAAATTGAGGCTGTAAGACTGATATAAAATGCTACGTTCCTTTTAGTATCAAGGACTGGACTGTAGGGATCACAAAGCCTTGCAGCAGCTTCTGTGATATTCTGATTCAAATTATCCATACTATGATACTTAGATGACAGTTTTTATTCATTTGGTACATTATGCTAGTTTTCAAATACCCTAATATAATGGACCTTGTTTCTTGATTGTGGCAAGAATTAGGTGCCTGGTATCCCAGGGAGAAGATTCACCCCATGCTTCACAGCAGTTTACAGGAATTGAGAAAAGACTGTGAATTGAACTTTTGAATCTGGCCTCCCCACAGCCACCTAGTCAGCCAGGCCAGGCTGATGTGCACATGAGTTCTGCAAAAGTGAACAATGATAAAAAATTATTGTTTGCAAGTCTTCTTTGTCAATAACAAAGCTCATTTTTTATTCCAGCAAGATACTGCAGGCAGCCCATATTTCAAATTCAGTTAATCTCAAAATAATTCAAAAATCAAAGAGCTTATTCAACCATCAAGATATACCAGACTGACTCACTATGTATTAATAGAAGACACTGTGTTTTTGTGAGGGAAAGGGAAGAATCCAATATCAGAATCAGTGAAAGAAACACTAGTTTTGTTCAGCATAAATTGTTTTCAGATTATACAACTGCAGCCTGAATACTGAGAAAGATTGCCAAAGAATAGTTGATGACAGCATCATTCGCGTTCTCAACTGAAAAGTTGATCTCTAAAGTCAAGTGGCCCTTCCTTCTTCCTCTCACTTGGGTGTTTCCATCTCACTGGTTTCCCTTTTAGTTTTTAATTTCATACTACATCCTTGACATGGTTGCTATGGCATAAAAACTAGCAGGGATGTGGTCAGAGGCATCAGGTTTGCCGTTTGTTACAATATTATCATCTTCATACTATTTGGTATATGTATAGTTAGCATTTTGGCTTGTTCTGAGATTTTCTCCTCCATCCTCTCAACTGTCTCTTTCCCAACTAAGGGGAGAAAGTTGGGGATTGCCTAACTCTTTGAACCTCATTTTTCACACCTGTAATACATGGGCAATAAACACACCCTGGCAGATCCTCAGTAATTATTAGTTATCCACCCCCTAAACTTACCCTTTCTTAATTTTGCAGAAGAGAAGATTGTAACTGAGAGGGGTAAAGAGACTTGTCTAAAGTCACAGCACTGAGAATGGCAGAGTTGCTAGCTCTCCAAAGGCTCTCGCTGTCTTTTCCCTATGTAATATTTGCAGCTAAGTGAATGAGGTGAGGGAGGAAAACTGGCTCCTTGAGATATTATTCTGCATAGGGAGTGTCTATTACCATAGACTGTACAGAGTTCAATTTTGATGTGACACAGAAGTCAAACTTCCCAAGGTGTTAGAGGAGGATAGTTAATAATTTTCCCTTCCCAGAAAAGGGTGCTGAGGTTGAATGCTATCCTTCTTTACTCATTAATTTATCTAATTCAGGTCTATAATCTCTTATCCACAATTCCAAAATCCAAGAATATCTGAAAACTGATTTTTTGTAAGTTTGATGCCAAAAGTTGGACAGAAAAATCTGTTCTGAAATTGTATAAAGATTATTTATATTATTTATTAATCCAATTTAGGGTGACTGTTCCTTTGTTTTGCTGCAGATACATTAATGTGTTTGATTATGAGATGCTGCCCTGGACCATGCCAGGGGTGAAATTTGCAGGATATGTCCCACATTATTATTCTCAAATCTCAAAAAAAGTATTCCCAAATCAGAAGCACTTATCGCCCCAAAGGTTTTGGATAAATGATTGTGGACCTATAAATACTTCTTGAGTGTCTTTAATGTGCCAAGCATTGTGCTAGGTGCTGGAATTATGATAAGGGATGAGAATGATGATGATGTGGCTAACATTTACATAGTACTTCCTTGATGCTGTATGGTATTTACTGGTAATGCTTTCAACAACCTTTTGGAATGGATGCTATTATAAGTTATGGTTCCTGCCCTTAAGGAGCTCTCAGCTTCAGGATGGAAAACAGAATTGTATATAAGTAACTGCAACTCTATGTGATAGATGTTTAAAGAACTCTGTAAAGAAAATTCACACACTTATACTCTGCTATTGCTGCTACCTAGAACCAGACTTTATGCTTCCTAATGTCACACAGGGCTGAAATGTGGAGGGGAAAAATGCCCAGGACCAAGGAAAGAAGAGGTGGCAGCAATGGGAAAGTAAAGACAAGGATAAGGAATGGGTGGCAGGGTTGCTCAAGGGACCAGGCAGTATCAGGGGATAAAATTTAATAGGACACAATGACATCCAGTGAAAAGAATTGAAATTTAAGAGAATGTTGCTTGTTTTGTGGATTATGTCATGAGCACTTAATGCCCTAATAAAGGTAATTGTGACAGACAAGACTTTATTGAGAAGCCTGGCATGTTAGCTTTAGAAGAATTGGTGAGGGGCCATTTTTATATTTTAAGATGTAGCATCTCATTTTTCAGCACCTCCTTCCAAAGAAGTTTCTGGAGGTGAAACGTCAGGGTCCAATACTGTCTAATGGACAGGAGGTTTTCAACCTAAGGCCTGAGGGTGGCTGCTCAACCCCTCCTAAGTGAGGGTGACTTTCCCTATGAATATATCAAATAATGTATTGCCAGGCTGCAGGGCTATGATCAAGTTTTGAGATGTGAGAGTGAGTCCAACTTGATGTAGCACCTGCCTGTTTCCAGTGGAACTTTCTTCTTAATTGTTCATAGAAAATGCAAGACCTGATCCATTTTATTCAGGTGAATATCAATTACAGGTCTTCCCTGGCAGCTGGCCATGCTCCCACCCTTTCCTGTAGATAATTTATAGGCTGAAATGATTAAGGATGATATGCTACATTGCAACCATCATTCCCATAAGCAATGACACACAAGCAAACAAAGCAGTCTCTCTTTAATCGATAATTCTCATGGGTTGTCCAGACAGGGGACAATTATATAATTGTTGCCTTCATTTTTCTTTCCTTCCTGGGGTTAGGTGCTGAAGCTGGTAGGGCCATTATCCCCTGTCCCTTCTGGTGAGTTCTGTCTTGAGGCCTGCTTTTCTGTCAGAATAAGAACCTCAAGGGCACAGTGGGTAATAGGAGAGAATGAGCAGGTAGGGAGGGGATCTGTGAACAAGCAGTACTTACTTGGTAAGGCAGGATCTTTGGGGTTTACCTAACTGTAGGAGATAGGTGCAAGCTGAGCCATAAGTGCAAGCAGATAGGTGCTAGAAGAACAATAATGATTATAATAACATCAACAACAATTATCATTATTGTTATTGTTAAAAATGTTATAATGATGACTAGCATTGTTTGAACACCTACTCTGTGCTAGGGCTTTACATTCATTATGTCATTTGATGATAGGTATATTCATTAGCCCTAATTACCCCATGCTGCAAAGCTAATTTGTTGCAAAGTAATGCAGAGCCAGGATTCTTTATCTATTTTTGTCCAAACTACATTCTCTTTTAATTAGACTACACTGCTGCCTGTTAGAAAAGATATCATGTAGTAGAAGTAATGTGCTTGGAACTCTCTGGAAGAAGAATTGGTTTAAGAATCAGACTAGTCGGGAGCTGCTCAGGGCACCAGGCTATAAGGGATGCTTATCCAGCAATGGGAAATTTGGATGTGTGGACCTAATTAACTCAGGTCCTTATATTATTGGCTCAGTTACCTCCAAGGCACACAAAACCCTTGAATGAAAATGTAAAAATCCATTAATAGTTTAATATATTAATATATCCATCGAGTAATTTTGCAATACATACACAAGTTGCATGAAGCACTAGAGACTTGCCATCCATCCTCAGAAAAGACAGTTCCCTAAAGTGACAGTGGCAGTCAGTTGAAACTCTGAAAGAGAATAACACATGGTCTAGTACTGTATGCCGAGGATGAGTGATTTATTTTTCCATCAAAATTTTAAACATTTTTAATATGCCCCGTAATATATGTTGTGATTTAGCAAATGGCATTTAATCAATCCCTTAATTTGAACATAAAGAGGTATTAATTTTATTATGAGAATGTTAGTTTGTTTTCTTATTTCTCTTTACTATTTTCTTTTCTCCTCTTCTGCTTTGTTCTATTCTCTCCTCTCCCATTCCCTCCTCCTTCCCCTTTATACTCCATTCTCTCTTTTTCACCAAGTGTCATTTCCCCGGCCTCGTGAACATAGGCAATGCCACAGATATGAACAGAATGACCTGTAACCACCAATTTAAGCACCAGTTGTCAGAACCCAGTCCCCTGGATTTTCTTTCCACATGTGTACTCTATGTTCTCTTTAGGTCAAAATGTGATTTAAGTAACTCTGTGACAAATCTAGGAAATGACTTTGCTGTTGAGGATTGTTCTATCATCCAAGTACACGGGAATCAGAGAAATAGAATTCTCTTTGATTTTAAACTGTCGGTTCCTAGGAAAAGGCAGTGGGGGAACATTTAAACACAAATTGTATGCTGGTATTCACAATATTAATGGAATCGAGAAAAGCATTATCAATAATATTAGACAGGGACCTGGCTCCACACTTATTGATTTGTCTCTGAGATCCTGCAGATAATAGGGGAAATGGCATCTACTTGACATGTTCTTGTTTCACTGCCTTATTTTTGGGGCTGTTTTTTCCTACATACGCTAATGTTTTACATCAAAGAAAACTGGATACTTTTGTTATAGGCTATCTATGTTGACTAAGAGAATCGCAATAGGTCATTTTACACACAGCAACCTATAAAAAAATTCAAGTGACTGTTTAGTTTCTTTAAAACATTGTATAAAAAAAGTTAGAGATGGTAACTGAGCTAATTTAAAACTGAGCTCTCTAGAGATGGTCCAGATCAAGATATGACTTGTTCAAGGTTGCCTAAGTTAATGTCCGAGTCAGGATTAAAGTTCAGACTTTAAGACTCCTAGAAAAGCATGCTCATTGATGTAAGGAAGTATTGTTATGATTTTTAAAATAACAAATTATTATATCATATAATTCTCAAAATCTTCCCAAAGTTCTGTGAATATATTCCGCAATGGTTTACTGGAACATTGTTCAACTCCAGATGCAGTCTCTAATCCTGGGTCTGTTATGGACTTTTGTGACATTGGACAAATCCTTTAACCTCTTTCGGTCTCATTTCCCTCATTTGTAAATAAAGTAAACTAGTATCTGCCCCATCTAGCTCACAGGATTCTTGGAAATCTCAAACAAGATTGTGGACAAGAAAGTTCTTTGTAAAATATAAAATGTTGTAAAGGTGAGATTTATGGTAATATTCATATCTTTAAAATATCCCCAGAGGAATTTACCTTTCTTCATTTTTAGTTTTCAAGGTCACGTTATGAATTTTTTCAGCTCTTGGCACTTTCCCCTTCTTTCTTTCTAGAATACACAAATACACAAATAAACAAAAATTACATATTATGATTGCATTTATATAAAGATGACCATATTAGTACTATATATTAAAACATATTTCTTTCATAGCATTAATATAGAACTGCCATGTAATCCAGCAATCCCACTGCTAGGGATATAGTCACAGTAACTGAAAGCAAGAACACAAACTGACATTTGCACACTGATTTTCATAGCAACATTATTCACAATTGCTAAAATATGGAACTAGCCCAAGTGTTCATCAGCTGAAGAATGGATAAATAAAATGTCATATATACATACAATGGAATACTGTTCAACTGTAAGAAGATGAAATCGGGATGCATATGACAACCTGGATGAAGCTAGATGAAATCATGTTGAGTGAAATAAGCCAGACACAAAGGACAAATCTTATGTTGTCTCACTAACATGAACTAAATAAAATCAATGAATACATGGAAGTAAACTCTACAGTACAGTTTACTAGAAGACAGAATGAGGTTTGAGATGGAGGAGCTGATGTTTATTGTATGTAGCATTATTAGTAAGGTTAATTATAAAAGTGTAGAAAAGCATAGAGTTGAGAGTAACACATTAGTGAGTAAAATTAACACTGCTGATTTCTAAATGTGATTGTGGCTGAAAGGGGTAGTCTTTGCACACAAATATCATTTGAAAGGAACTAGAGTATAATCTAGGGAATATATAATGCAGAGATTTCAGTGTTGGATGAAGATTATAGTTAACAGTATAAGTATAATAATGATCTTATTTACAAAGTGCTGAGAAAATGGTGGTGCAGGGGAAATTTACAACTAATATAACTTATGGATGATAGTTAACAGTAATGTAATATTTTGAAGCAATGGCAAGAGGATATTATTTCAATACTGAGGGACAACAATAGGGGGTATAAAGAAGTATGGGATTTTTTCCTTTGGAGTAATGAAAACATTCTAAAATTGAGGTGATGACAGCAAAACTCTTTGATGAAAATGAGAGCCACTGAGTGTACACATTGGATAGATTGTAGAAAACATGGGACTATATAGCACAGGGAATCCAGAGGTGAATGATTGATTATGGTTAACAGGACAAATATAAGAACATTTTCTTATGAATGATAACAAATACAAAATACTAGTATAGGTTGTTAATAATTTGTGGGTTGGAGGAAAATATACCAAATGCAAAATATGTTCTAGAGTTAGAAGTAATGTTTTGATGATGCTCTTTAACAGTTTGTAACAAATGTTTCACAAGAGTGCAAGGTGTTTGTGGTGGGGTGATGTATGGGAGCCTTGTATGATGATATGCATGTTTGTTTTGTAAATTCACAAATTTTACTATACATTTATTTTGTATGTACGTTCATGTATGAATATTATACATCAATAAAATTTTATTTTTAAAAACTCTTTTTTCTTTTGATTTTAAAAGAAAGTAAAATGTTTTTGTGGGTCCCTAAAAGTAAATGGGAATTAGTCACTGTGCATAATAGGTCTAATGAATGTGAGTACTCGTGGATTGGGCCAACCCTCCAACTGAGGAAAACTAGCAAAGTTGGAAAAAAATATAAATAACATTCATTTTCAGACACTGGAGAACAAACATGGCAGTGGAAAATTAGAGGACCAAGATTAAGGAGAGTAGAAAAGCCCAGAGAGTTTGGTGCCATCTTCCCCTCAACACATTTTTTCTGGGTATATGCCCAGATGAATTGAAAACACAGGCACGAATAGATATATGCACACCAATATTCATAGCAGCATTATTCACTATTGCCAAATGTTGGAAACAAACCAAATGTCCATGAGCAGATGAATGAATAAGCAAATTGTGGTATATATATATACAATGGAATATTACTCAGGTGAAAGAAAGAATGCAGTATTAACACATGGGATAACATGGATGAATCTTGAAGACCTTATATTGAGTGAAGCAAACCAGACACTGAAGAACAAATATTATATGTCCTCATGCAATATTTGATGTGAATTAAGGAAACTGAGCAGATAGCTAGAGTGTGGAAGATAGGTTTACAGGAGAAAGAAAGGGAGAAGAACGTTGTGAGCCAATGCCTATATGGACAAGATCTATGATATGTTGGAAAGGAGTAGTTGTGCAGTGAATGGGCATGACAGAGGTACCTTGAGGCTACTGGGTTGGGCAGTACAGATTTATGAAGGGGGTAGAATGTGGAGGGTGTGTTGCACTGTTCATGGAACTGGGGGGAGAGTTTGGGGAAAGAGAGGGCAAAATCTGGGGATTGGCAGATATTTGATTGAAAATACAATGTTGAGAATGTTCTTTGGAAAATATAGCAGAGGAGGGTTACAGGTTTAGTGTGTTGGATATGTGGGGCAAGCAGGACAAGACACACCTGGGGCAGGCATCTCGGGCGTGTGTGAGTGTTTATCTTGTCATATTGTGTTGTATCATTGGGGGGAGACACAAATAATGAGCAGGAAGGTGTTGGACTCCCTTCTGGGGCAGTCCTATTATGTTCTCAAATAGAGTGGCAGGAGTCTCTCAAGAGCATAGTTAGTGCCTAATGGGAAAGGACATGCCAGTATGTCAAGGCCTCAATGTTTTTGCAAGTAACTTTGAATCTTTTTCTTCAAGGAGTGAAGGCTGGTGGTTGCCATCGGTCCCCAGGGGAGGGGGAGGGGGGAAGAGAATAGAAGGAAAATGGGGCAATGTTGGGGTGATGGAAATATCCTACATGATCTTGCAGTGATGGACACAGACCATGCCGAATTTCATCAAAATTTATAAAAGTTTATGATCCAAAATGTAAACCATAAAGTAAATCATTGACTATGGTTAATAGCAATGTTTCGATATTTGTACACCAAAAACCAATTGTACAAATGTACGATCCACATGTAAAATTTTAATAGGAAAAAAGTGAAAAGAGGGAGAATGGTGGGTATAGGGGAATCCCCTACATTCTGTACATGACTTTCCTGTAACCTAAAGCTTCTTTGAAGACAAAATGAAAAAAATAAGACTGGGGGTATAAATGGAAAAAAATGTCACTGTACACACAAGAGAACAGATCTTACAGTGATGGAATATGTAATGTCAATTTTAAAAAATAATCTGTATTATTTTCTTATTTTTTATTATTCCAAATTTCTTTTCAATTTTTTGACTTTTATTTGTTGTTTTAAACACTATCACTATTATTTCATTTTCTTATTAATTTTATTTGGTTATTTTGTTGGCTTCATATCTGAAGAAGTTTTCGATCACTTAAGTGTTACAAATGTGGCAGGGAATGTTCATTGATGTGGGGTGTTATTGATAAAGGATACATGGGAGTAGGTTTACCTGGGGCACACCTATAAAGCACATGATTTTGTTCAAGCATTGATGGGCCATTTTCACAGTGGGTGGAGATTAACACATTAACCAAAAGAATATTGAATTCCCATCCTGGGGAGCTCTGCCACACTTTCTAATGGGACATCAAGAAACCCCCAAGTACAGGGGCAGAGACTATGAAGGATGAAGGACCATTGATGGACCTTTGATAATGATGACTGTATTTATAAACATTTACTTATGAAATTGAAACTTAACCTAGTATTATAGGATGCCTAAGAGTTACCTCCTGAGAGCCTCCTTACTGCTCGACTATGGCCATGACTCCCAGGGATGAGCTGCCCTGGCACCAAGGGCTTGTTACCAAGCACCACCTAGCAATGCAACTGGAAAAAGCCCTTGCCCAAAAGGGGGAAAGAGTAAACACAAATGAGTTTCTATGGCTAAGAGACTTCAAAGTGAGTTGGGAGGTCATTCCAGAGGTTATGCTTATGCACATTCCAGAAGGATCTCATTGATTGTCACAGTAAATATTGTTTTAAATAGTAGGGCTCCTGAAGGCACTGGAGATATCCATACACTATAGGCAGGGCAGACAGCTCAAGAGTTTGGCACCCTGCCAGTGGGCACTACTTTGGAATTAATGCTCCCCAGTATGACAGAGTTGGATTCAGCTTTGGTTTCCCTGTACATAACTCTTCTGTTCCATCTATTTGAACCTGTATTTAGTGCTATATTTCGTAAGTGTATGTCCAAGAGACTTAAATCTTTGGGCTGTCCCTGTGCCAGTTGGGCCCTGATTCTCAACACAGTTGCAACACTTACTCTCCAGTAAATTGGACTCACCCAGGACAACTAACAAGGAGATAATGATGGACAACTACCATCCCAAGGAACAGAGAAAGTCTGCAAGTGCAAGCAAAATAGTTCCATCCATCTGTACCATGGGATCTAAACCTCCTCTCTATTAGAGGTGGAGTGGGTATCACCATCCCAGAATCTTCAGGATTGTGGAATGAATGATGGATTAGAGTAGACTTACTGTTATCCTACTATAGATATTATGATTCTAACAATGGATGAAATTTTGTCATTGATGTGGAGACAGTAGCCACTGGATGTTCTGTGGTGAGGAAGAGGGAATAAAAGGTACAATATGTGAGCATTTTTAGGACATGGAAATCATCCTGAATGACATTGCAAAGACAAATATAGGCCATTATATATCTTGTAATGATTTACAAAATTGTGTAGGAGAAAGTGTAAGCTTCAATATAAACTATAATCCACACTTAATGACAATGCTCCAAAGTTGTTCATCAATTGTAACAATGCACTACAGTAATGAAGGATGTTGTTAGTGTGGGAAAGTGTGGGAGGGGTAGGAAGCAGGGCATATGGGAGTCCCTTCTAATTTTAATGTAACATTTATGTAATCTAAGTATCTCTAAAAAATAATATAGTATAAAAATGAGACTGTGAAGTTGAGCAGCATTTATGATAGGGTCCAGGGCCTGGGAGGACAAAATTGAAGGTCATGGTCCATCAGGGGGTAAGGTTTCTAGTAAAACTCCTGGTTTTGGGAACTTGAATGTGAACATGGGAAGGGGCACACCAGAAATAGGCTACTCCTTAAAGGAGTCATTTTAATTTGTGATTGGGTTGAAGTCATCTGGGATTGTTAGTGCACACCAAAACCAAATGTAAACCTTCTCTGGAAAATATGTATAATCTGAAGTATCAGATTAAAATTTTTCACATATGATGTCTTAGGTATTTGGTCAAAAATATGCAGGCACTGAAAGATATAAGATCATATGTTTGAAAACTAAGGTAATGCCCAGATAATAGAAGTAGTCCCATGAGTGCCCCTGAAAATGGAGTTATCAGCTGTAGACTTTAAAATGGCAATGATTAGTAGTTTAAAGAATTAAAATGTCTCCAGATGTGATGGTTTGTTCAAGATTGGGGATGAATTACAGAAATATATGTGGATATACAGGGAGACGTTTATTAGCTCAGAACATTTGCCACATGCATTTGCTATTTGTGAGTCAGTGCAGGGATATTGCCATCCACATGAAGTTTGGTTTTGCAGAGATGACTATGTGTCTCCCTTGGATAAGTTCCTTTACAGGTATACACCATAGTGCATCATTTTATAAGTCCTCCTTACCTCCAAATTATGACTTATGATCATTTGGAGAAGATTGGGCTTTGCATTATTTTGTATTCACAAGTAACCAGTAAAATAAGATTATAGGTGTGATATAAGGTTACTTAAGAAACTAAACTTATTAAAAACAGTTTTCAAATAGCCTTTTTGGTATCTCCTTTCCCACAAATAATATTGTAATTACAAATGAGTCATATCACTTAATTAAAACTTGTCCAAGAGAGACTTTTTAAGAAACAAAAGCAGTTTATTAGCAGTGCATTTACATTTGTGCATAATACTTTGATAGAATTCTTTTTCTTTCATCTTTGATGAAAAGTTAGACTTTCCAAAAATTCAGATTAATTTTATTTCAAAATAATCTGATTTGGCAAAGCTTAATTCTTGTGAATGGCAACTCTGACTATCCCTTTTCTTGCATTATCTCAACCGTCATTTTAATAAAACAAATAGAGTAAAAATGATATTTTAGTAGGGTCTGAAAAAACATTAAACTTTTTAGACATGGGTTCAAGTATTCTTCTAAGGATAAGACACTCATGGCTGAATGAATGCAATTTTTTTTAACTAGGCCAGGTTTGACCAGGTATGACCCAATCTGTTAGAAAGGAATTAGGAAGAGAGAGGAAGAGTTTATAGTTATCCCTTCAGAAACAGTTTCAACTGACTGTGGTACGTTTGTTACAAATGATAAATAAATATTGAAACATCACCAATAACTGTGGATTATAGTTTACATCATAGTTTACAATCTGTCCCATGCAATTTTTAAGTCATGATAAAACATATAATGTCCTGTATCCATCATTGCAAAGTCATGCAGGACAATTCCAGTGTCCTGAAAATGCCCCCATATTACCTTATTTTTTCACTCTCCCATCCCTCAAAGCCTCTGTTGGCCACTGCCTCCAGATAAATGATAAAAGTTCTTCCATTGCTAAAATATCATTGTCTATAGTAGAATAATAGTAAGACTACTTTAATCCATTGTTCATTCCCCAATCTTGAGGATTCTGGGATGGTGATGACAACTCTGCCTCTAATTGAGAGTGGGCTTAGATTCCATGGGGCAGATGGATGGAACTCCCTTGCTTGCAGTTGCAAACTCTCTCTGTTCCTTGGGATGGGCATTGCCTATCATAAGCACCTTGTTATTTGTCTTGGAGAGTAGGTGTTGCAACTGTGTTGAGATTCAGGGCCAAAGTGTTACATAGACAGCCCAAATATTTAAGTTTCTTGGATACACACCTACCAAGTATTGCAGTAACTGAAGCTTCAAGTAGAAAGGGCAAAAAAGCCATGTGTAGGGAAACCACAAATGAGTCCAACTCTGTCACACTGGAGAGCAAAATTTCAAAGTAGGACCCACTTTAAGGCACCAAACTCCTGAGCTGTCTGCCCTGCCTATAGTGTCTGGATATCTCTAGAGCCCTCAGAAGCCCCACCATTTAAGGCAATATCCACTATGGCAGTTAATGAGATCCTACTGAGACATGCATAAGCATAACCTCTGGGGTGACCTTCCAACTCACTTTGAAATCTCTTAACCATAAGAACTCATTTGTATTTACAATTTCCCCCTTATGGTCAAGGTCTTTTATAAAGGTTCATTGCTAGTTAGCACTTGATAGTAATACCTTGGTGCCAGGGAGTCTCATCCCCGGGAGTTATCCCCACACAGGGGTCGGGTGGGGTAGTGTGTTAGTGTGTTTGTATGTTGAGGATGGCTTAGAGAGAGGCCTCATTTGCACAACAAGGAGGTTCTCAAGAGGTAACTCTTAGGCAAACTACAATACTAGGCTAAGTTTCAATTTCCAAAGAGAAGTTTCATAAATACTTTCATCAATATCAATGGCTTGACCCAATGGCATGTCCTCCTTCATTATGCACTGCCCCTGTACTCTGGAGATTCTTGTTGTCATTAGAGAATTTGTCAGAACTCCCCAGGAGGGGAATTCAATATTCTTTCAGTTATTGAGATTTTCTTTTGTATATTCCCCCAGAGTCTTATTTTTTTTTTCATATTATCTTCAAAGAAACTTTAGGGTACAGAAAAGTCACGGAGAATATAGGGGGTTCCCATATACCCAGTAGCCTCCCCCTCTTCCCCTCTCCCTTATTAATGATATTTTACTTACAGATGGAACATTTGTTACAATTGGTGTACAAATATTGAAGCATTGCTACTAACCATGGTCAATGGTGTACATTATGGCTTACGTTTTGGACCATACAATTTTATAAATTTTGATGAAATTTAACGTGGCCTGTATCCATTATTGAGAAATTATGCAGAACAATCATAATGCCCTAAAAATGCCCTATGTTCTATCTATTCTATTCTTCCCTCCCTTCCCCTCAATTTTAGTTCCCACGCAGGACCTTTTACTGAGTACTGTCTACATTAAGAGTTCATATTAAGAGCTAAAGGGAGATATAGGGGGAAGTACAGAAGGGATTCTGTCTTTATAGGAGTTAAGACCAAATAGAAGAGAATGGATATATGTGGAGAAGTGTTGTTAAGCCTTGGTTCTGTTCTATATCTCAATCTCATTTCTCTAGAGCCCACTGTGCTTTACATTGTATATAGTGCTGGTGGATTTTAGTCACTCAATAAAGGAATGCTAAATACTTTAAAGAATTGAATTATTGGGGGGACTAATTTGGCATTATGCCACACACACCTCTGAAACAGAGCTCAAGGAGAGCTAATGCAGTGCTCACAGGGAGGCAGTGAAATTTGATGTTACACCAACAGTAGGCTTTAGTCTTTGAAAAGGTTATTTATTCCTGAAGAATATCATAACAACTGTGAATATTTGTTCCAGAAAAATACAGGAATGCACAAGTACACTACACTAATTTTTGAGTACAATTTAGTCTTCTATAGATCCCCTAAATGTCCATAATTCCCTGTTTAGAATATTCTGGTCTACTGAGTTCCTATATTATATGTCACAAACTGTGTATGGCATACTTTGGGTGCTATAAGAGCCCAGAAGAGTTGCATTTATTCTAACTTGGTGATTCAGAGCAGGCTTCCTGAAGAAATGAAGCTGAGGTTGAAACCTGATGGATGACCTTTGCATGGTAGGTTCCATTTCATTATTTTGTTCACATTCAGATGGCAGCCCTCAGAGTCCTTCTCCTTTTACCCAGTTGAATATGTCTTCCTATTTTCTATATCATTACTCTTTCTCTGTTAATCATAACACTTGTTATAACCTGTAATTATTTTATTTAGGTATTTGTCATTAAAATCTCCATAAGAATGTAAGTGTAACAAAGGTAAGTGAAATTGGTGTGTTGAGTTCACTGCTGACTCTCCAGTGCCTAAAACTGTGCATGACATGTTCATTTGTTTGTTGAATGAATGAGGGCTTCCTAGACAGATGGAACAGTTTGAAGTAAAACACAGAGGCTTGGGAGAGTATATAGAGACTATGAGCAATTCAGTGTATCTGAAGATTAAATGATGAGGCTGAAGAGAAAAGGAGTGTCCAGGCCGTGATTACCTCACTAAGACAGTTGAATTCTTATTTCATGGTGGAGGGTCAATTAATATAGCTATTCATGGGGACAAGATCACAACTTCAAGAGAAAAGACTGGATTGAGGGGTCAGGAAACAAGACAGGAGAAAGGAAGTACAATATAAGCTGATATAGGATTGGGATAGGCAATAATTAGGAATAAATAAATTGAACAGCAACATTGAGGGACCAGCTGAGTAAAGTTAACACAGAATTATGTTACAGTATTTCTATGATTTGTGTCACTTTGGAACAGGAGGGTTCAGGATCACACCGACAAGGGAAGGGAGTGAAAGTAGGAGGGCCCTCACAAACTGGCAAAATTGATAGAAGTTGAGAGGCAGGGTGATGATGAGTTTAAAGGCAGATTTAGTGGGAGTAAGGGAGCAAAGGAGGTTGTGGCCAAAAGTGGTGGTGGTGGAATGGGTTAATAGTTTGAGTCCATATGAGGTTAACTTAAAATTTTGGTCAAAGAAGGGAAGGCTGGAAAGGAGTGGAAATGAAGGTCTTCAGAGTAGAGGGAGTTAAGGCCATAGAAGTTGCAAGGCCAGAATTTCAGATGGGTCATCCATGAGGAAATTGATGTCACCTTAGATAGCGACAGAAGACTGAGTGGAAAAAATATTAATAGAAATACAATGTGGGAGAGGAACTTGGGGATGGCAACATCACAATGGTGGATGAAAAGGCAGAGGTATACTTAGATTATAGTGTGTGGTTCAAATGAGGAGTGGAAGCTGAAGAAAGGTAACAGAAGAATGGAATGCAAGTAGTTGAGACAACTGAGGAGAAAGTCAAAATTCTCTCCTGGTTCTAAGGGGAAGAGAATGAACAGTATCACCTTGGAACAATCATGAGTGAATTAAAGCTCTCAGGGGAACATCTTCAGGTTGCAAGTAAATCAGGTTGCAGGGCAGAGAGAGCACTCTGGGGAAAGGTAGAAAACAAATATTTTCTATGTCAGTTCTGGAGCTCATAAATCCAATATCAGTATCACTAGACCAAAATCAAGGTTAAAGCAAGGCTGTGTTGTCTCCAGAGGTTCTTGGGGAGAATCCATTCCTTGCATCTTCTAGCTTCTGGTGGCTGTTAGCATTCTTTGATTTGCGTCCATATCACACCAGTCTCTGCCTCCATCTTCACATCACCTTTTCCTCTTCTGTACTTAAATTTCCTTCTGCATACTCTTATAAGTATACATGTGATTGCATTTAGGAGGGTTTGGTTATGTAGTTCCTGCAGTGGGGTGATTGACTAGAGCTGGCTAGACTCCCAATGAATGATAATTTGGTAAGAGTGAGGGCTATGCTGGAATTTAGAACGGTGTCAGAATGCTTACCCAGGCTCTTGACTAATGACAGTCATCTCGTCTCTAAGACCTTTATTCAAGCAGAAGCACAAAATGTGTTCCCAATTTTATTTTTGGTTATGAATGGATTTGCTATACTAGTGGGTTGGTGGTGCCCCACCCCTCAAGGTTTTGCATTAGCCTAAATGAGAGTTTTTTAAGTTACAGCTTTGGGGGGCAAAGGAGTGGGGGAAATGAACTAAACTCTTTTTGTGAATTTCCACAAGAGTCAGTCTTTGAAAATTTTGATGTAGGTGAATTGTTTACAGTATTTCTTTGGTTTTCCTTTGGGTGCCCTCATTCCTTTGGGCCCACAAGGTGATTAGGACCCTTGCACCATTTCTTGTTTAACCAGGGCTGCTCATAGCCCTGCTCTAAATCCCAAAGCCTGCCAGACTTTGCTTCAAACTTTCCCCCTTCCTAATTCCAGCACTAATTCTGTGCCTTCAAGGCCCTACCCTCTTCTTCCCAGGGTGTTTCATCTGATGGCTAATAAGTGAATTGATGCTAAGTATTTAATAATTATATTTAATATGAGGGTAATGTTATACTGCCAGGGGTTTTTCCTCTTCACTTGAGTGCCTTAACCCAATGGAAAACTGACAGTAATGATATGAATTGAAAGATCTGGAGTAAGGGAAAAACTGGAAGGGAGGGCCTCCTGGTCCTCAAGTTAAAGCAGCAAGACAGTGAGCTGCTCCTGGTTTTCCTGAGTTACAGGGATGATTTAATTTCTTAGAATATTTGTGATTAGTCTGGAAGTAATAAACCCCAAATTTCATGGATACAATGACTTGCAACTTCTTGAATTTTCTGTCTCTGACCCATCTATTTAGGCCTTCCTGAATTGTATGGTTATATTTTTCCTTTTCCTCAGAAACTTTATATTCCAGCCTGCTTCAGGCATAAGTAAGCTAAATCTTGCAAAGAGCATTTGAAAACTACTTCTCCGTAAAATCAATGCAAAGAAGCTTTGAAAATAGACCCATTAAGTCATTTTAATTCTGCATGAAAGTCTGTATAATTAGATAAATCTAATACTTGGACAGAGTGAAACCTGAGATTTCCCATCTATTTTTCTTCCTCTAGTCAGAACCCCAGGTGCTGACTAAAGAACAAATATGTGGAGGTGGGTTTTACTGATGTGTGCTTTCTAGGGAATGGGGGCTGTCAGTGGCCCTGTTCATTTCAAGAAGTGTCTGAGGCCCTTGCCAGCAATCACAGTACTGAGTGCTCACTAATGCAGAGTCTAAAGTAGGCACATAGTTCTAGCCAGAGCCAGCACAAAGGAAAATGGAAATGTCTTTATTCATGATATGCATTTAATATCTGTTTTTCAGTAAGTATGTACTCTCCACGTGTTTCTCTCAGTTGTCTGTAGAGAATGGTAAAATCTTAGGATAATTTTTTTCTTTTGTGAATTTATAAGACTAATTTCTTCATCTAACTAGCAAGCAATTTATTTGATAATTTCCTTCACTTTCCCCTTATATAAAGAAACATTTATGAGTACACTGGCCTTTCTTCTTTAAGATATCTACTGCCTTTAGATAGTCCCTAGATAGATCAGAGACCTCTAATGTGTCCTTTCTTATATACCTGTTGTAATGCACCATGTTCCACCCTATCCAAGTGTCCATCAGCTAGCAGCTGTCACATTAAAAATTTATCTGGCAAGTCAATGTATGCTAATGCCCTGATACATGATAATTGCCAAAGTGTGGATTCTGTCCTTCACTTCAGGAATATTTGCATTTTAAAAGAAAATTTTTATGACCACATAACCTTATTATAAGTTTATACAAAGATTCTCCATAATAATAAGAATTTCAGTCATTTATTCTTTTAATGAATATTTAACACATGCCTAATAATTGTCAGACATGTTAGGAATAGTGGATATGACAATGATAAAATGTTGTTCCAACCCCAGAAGCTTATGTCATAGTATGAGACAGGCATGTAAATTAATTTCAGTGTAGTATTATAAGTCCTATGTAGAGATATTCATTCATTCATTCACTTGCTATATATTTATTGACTATCTTCTATGTACCAAGCACTATGGTAGATAATGGAGAAATAGTAGTGAATAAAGCAGATAAAGTCTCTGCCCTTATTGAGATTCTGAAGTGTTATATTAACAAGGAAGTATGGCTTATCTCAAAAGGGTATGACTTAACTGGAAAGATCAGGCAGATCTATATATAGTAGTCAAAGCATTTGAGGTATATCTGGGAAGATGAGCAGAAATTCATCAAGTACATAAGATGGGAAAAACATTCTAGGCAGGAGGAATATTATATATAGAAACAGAAGCATGAAAGACCCATGGTATCCCTGAGAAATGGTGAGTAGTTTTGGCGTCTGGAGTGCTAAGCCTTTATAGGGGAGCATCATGGACATGAGGTTAGAAAAATTGTTTAGGCCAGATATGGACAGCAGCTACATAGGGCCCCTAGTTCTGGATTAGATGAAATATTATCAATTTGAGCTCTACTACTTACTGACTGTGGGACTTTGGGCAAGTTATTTAATTTCTCTGCATCTTGGTTTCTTCACCTATAGAATAGGAATAATAATAATAATGACCACAAGGGATTACAGTGAGGATTAATCTATGTAAAATATGATGTGTCAAGTGCTTAGCATAAGGCCTAGGCAGTAAATACTCCATAAGTGTAATTGTCCTTACCTAAAGATTGAATTTTATATGTAGGCTGTTGAGACCTGTCAAAGTTAAATTCTTAAGAATGGGAGTGACTTGATCAGACAGGCAATTTAGAAAGACCAGTCTAGCTAGAGAGAGAAGGAGTGAGAGACCAGAGATAGGGAGCTTGGTTAGGAGATTAGCACAATAATTCAGGAAAGAGACAACAAGGGCCTGGACAAAATTGGACCAGGGGAGGAAAGTCTAAGGGGATGGAATTTAAATGGAATTTAGGTGATTGTCTTTTTAGTTCTTGATGATTTGTGGAGTTAACTACAGACAGTTAAAGTTAAAAATAGAGTCGCAGTTGATGCTGAGTGATTGGAAGGAATGGTGATACATTAGATGAAATATGAATTAGCCCAGAATGGATGTAGGGAAGGAAATTGCTGAAAGGGGTTTCAGCAAGTTTTGTAAAGTTCAGATATCTCTGGGATCTCTATCTCTGTATCTATCTCTGTATTGAACTCTGTATCTATCTATGTATTTTCTATCTCTCTATCTCTCTATCATCTATCATTTATCTATGTCATCTATCATCTATATCTATGTAATTATCTATATATAAGAGATTATCTACAACTGAAAGCAAGACAGTTTCATCCATCTGCCCCATGGAATCTAAACTCCCTCTCAATCAGAAACAAAGTGGGCATCACCACCCCCAAATGCTCAAGAATGAGGAATGAACAAACTTAAGGGGATAATGTAACTATGGACTTATGATTATTCTAGCAATGGAAGAATTTGTATCACTGATAGAAAGGCAGTAGCCACCAGAGTTTCTGAGGGGAGGGAGAGGGAAGAGCAGGTGTATCAGGGAGTAGTTTTGAAATTGTCCTGCATGATATTGCAATGATGGATACAGGCCATTATACATTTTGACAAAACCCATGCAGTTGTGTGGTGCAAAGTGTAAACTATGATGTAAACTATATACTGTGTTTATTAGCAATGCTTCAATGTGTGTTCTTCAATTGTAACAACTGTACCAAACTAATGAAAGATGCTGTTAATGTGGGAAAATATGGGTTGGGGAAGAAGTGGGGCATATGGAAATCCCCTATATATATTTTCTTCTGTCTTTATTTATTTTTTTAATATTACATGCAAAAAATATGAGGTCCGCATATACCCCACCCCCCTCATCCCACTCCTTCCCTCAGAAACTCTGGTGGCTACTGCCTTTATATCAG
This sequence comes from Dasypus novemcinctus, assembly GCF_030445035.2. NCBI lineage: Eukaryota > Metazoa > Chordata > Mammalia > Cingulata > Dasypodidae > Dasypus > Dasypus novemcinctus. The sequence goes on along the minus strand of NC_080704.1, from coordinate 145,460,020 downwards.
TGATGTCATTGTTGAACCACTCTGTGATCCAAAACTTCCTGAAAAGTGATGCCCAATATATTACCAGGTTCCTTTAAGAGTAAAATGGCATATAGCGATGGGTTTAAAGGTTAGATACAGAATACTTATTAATTCAGAAAAATTACGGTAAAAGTAAATTGGGGTATCAAAAATTGTCTACGTCCTATCTTTTTCTTTTCTTTTTTCTAATTATTAAGCTTATCTTCACAAGAGTTTTAGATCACAGTAATTCATGTATACAATATACAGTACTCCCACATATCCAACATAAAACCATTTCCCTTCCACAGCAATAATCTTTTTACATAGTCATACCATATTTACTGAAACTGATGTACAGAAATTGAGACAATAACTTTGAAACGAGGTAACATTTGGGTTTACATTTATACTATACAATTTTCCAAAGTTTTAGTTATGTTTTACATTATGATTTATTTTAGCCTATCAGCCCCTATATATTTTTAGTGTAATTTAACATGTCTTATATCCATCCTTGCATAATCTTGTGGAACACTTTTATTGCCCACACAGTTACATTGGTTCCAACTACTCAATACCTCTTCCCACTACCCTTAGAGCCCAGAGTGACAGTCAATCTCCATTGCTTGAAGGGCCACGTGCAGAGATACTTGCAACAGTGTTGAGGCCTTGACATGCTCAACTGGTCTAATGCACTGGGAGCCACCATTTCTCTTGAGAGACACAATTCCCTCTATTTGAGAACATCAGTCCTCCCCAGGATGTGGGTATACCTTCATTCTCATTATATAGGTCTCTATCCAATGACATAACCCACTATGGCAAAATAAGCATTCAAATATTCCCTAGGAGCTTGTCCTGTATCGGACTATCCCCTTTAAGCATCTTAAACAGGTAACCTTCCTTATTATATTTTTGAAAAAGTTTTCTCAGCATTATACGCTTCACCAAATACCTGAAAATCTCCTATGTTCGTATGTTGCCCCACCCTCCCCCCATTTTCTTGGGCAATATTACCCATCCTCCCACTTCTTAGCCCCCCTCAAACCCACAAAGCCCCACCCAAAGGTAATCATATTCCCCCATTTTATCCCTTCCTTGTACAAATACTTACCTCCCGCTTATCATAGATTTCACCCATGTAGGTGTCAGCTTATATCCTTGCTCTACCCCCCAATTTCCTTTAAGTCTATCATCCAGTCTCTGGCTCTCTGAGACAGCATGGTTTACTTATTTCATATCATTGAGGTCATGTTGTATTTGTCCTTCAATGCCTGGTTTGCTTCACTCAACATAAGGTTCTCAAGATTCATCCATGTTACCACATGTGTTTGTGATGTATTCATTCTTAAAGCTGAGTAGTATTCCATTGTATATATATATATCACATTTTATTTATCCATTCATCTGCTGATGGGCATTTGGGTTGATTCCAACTTTTGGCAATAGTCAACAATGCTGCTATGAACATTGGTGTGCATATATCTTTCTGTGTCCTTGTTTTCAGTTCTACTGGGTATATACCCAGCACTGGAATTGATGGGTCATATGGCAAAGCTATAGCTAGTTTTTTGAGAAACCACCAAACTGTCCTCCAGAATCACTGGGTCCTTCTGCATTCCCACCAGCAGTGTATGAGTATTCCCATTCCTCCATATCCTCTCCAGCATTTGTAATCTTCTGTTTTTTTCATATCTGCCAATATATGGGAGTAAGATGGTATCTCACTGTAGTTTTGATTTGCATTTTCCTGATATCTAGAGAGTTGGAGCATTTTTTCATGTGCTTCTTAGCCATTTGTATTTCTTCTTTGGAGAATTGTCTGTTTAAATCTTTTCCCCATTTTTATAAATTGGTTGTTTGTCTTTTTATTTTCGAGATATAGGAGTTCTTTATATATGCAGGTCATAAATCTCTTATCAGATATATGGTTACCAAATATTTTCTCCCATTGTGTAGGCTCTCTTTTCACTTTCTTGACAAACTCCTTTGAGGTGCAGAAGGCTTTAGTTTTGAGGAAGTCTCGTTTATCTATTTGTTCTTTTGCTGCTTGTGCTTTGGTGTGAAGTTCATGAAGCCGTTTCCTATTACAAGGTCTTGTATATGCTTCCCTACACTGCTTTCCAAAGTCTTTATAGTCTTGGCTCTTATATTTAGGTCTTTGATCCATCTTGAGTTGATTTTGTATAAGGTGTGAGTTGGTAATCCTCTTTCATTATTTTACATATGGATATACACTTCTCCAGGCACCATTTGTTGAATAGGTCATTCTCTCCCAGTTGAGAGTGTTTGGTGGCTTTATTGAATATTATATGACTATATATATATGAGGAATTTTATCAGAACTCTCAATTTGGATCCATTGGTCTGTGTGTCTCTCCTTGTGTCAATACCATGCTGTTTTCACTACTGTAGCTTTGTAGTATGTTTTGAAGTCAGGTAGTGTGATTCCTCCAATTTCGTTTTTCTTTTTCAAAATGTCTTTGGCTATTCGGGGCCTCTTTCCTTTCCAAATAAATTTCATAGCTATTTTTTCTAATTCCTTAAAGAATGCTGTGTTGATTATTATTGGGATTGCATTGAATGTGTAGATAAGTTTTGATAGGATAGACATCTTAATATTATTTAGTCTTCCTATCCACAAACAGGGAATATCCTTCCATTTATTTAGGTCTTCTTTGATTTCCTTGAACGGTGTTGTGTAGTTCTCTGTGTATAAGTTTTTACATCTTTGGTTAAATTTATTCCTAGGTACTTGATTTTTTAATTGAGTATTGTAAATGGTATTTGTATCTTGATTTCCTCCTGAGCTTGTTCATTATTGGTGTACAGAACTGCTACTGATTTTTGCACATTGATCTTATAACCTGAACTTTACTAAACTCATTTACGAGTTCTAGAAGCTTTGTTGTAAACCTCTCAGTGTTTTCTATGTATAGGATCATGTCATCTGCAAATAATGAAATTTTGACTTCTTCCTTTCCAATTTGAATGCCTTTTATATCTGGTTCTTGCCTCAGTACTCGAGCAAGTACTTCTAAGACAATGTGAAATAGAAGAGGTGATAGTGGGCATCCTTGTCGTGTTTCTGATCTTAGAGGGAATGATTTTAGGATTCCACCATTGTAAATGATGTTGACTGTGGGTTTTTCAAATATACTTTTTATCATATTCAGAAAATTTCCTTGTATTCTGATCTTTTGCAATGTTTTTATCAAGAAAGTGTGCTGTATTTTGTCAAATGCTTTTTCTGCATCTATAGAAATCATCGTGATTTTTTTTCCTTCAATCTGTTTATACGGTGTATTACATTGATTTATGTTGAAACACCCTTGCATATCTGGAATGAATCCCACTTGGTCATGGTGTATAATTCATTTGATGTGTTGATGAATACAGTTAGCAAGTATTTTGTTGAGAATTTTTGCATCTAGGTACATTAGAGATATTGGTCTGTCATTTTCCTTTCTTGTGGTGTCTTTGTTTAGCTTTGGCACTAGGGTAATGTTGGCATCATAGAATGAATTAGGTAATGTTCCTTCTGTTTCAACTTTTTGGAAGAGTTTCAGTAAGATTGGCCTTAGTTCTTTCAGTAATATTTTGTAGAATTCACCTGTGAAGCTCTCTGGCCCTGGGCTCTTCTTAGTTGGGAGGTTTTTAATGACTGATTCTATCTCTTTACTTGTGATTGGTTTGTTGAGATCATCAATTTCTTCTTTCTTCAATATAGGCTGCATATGTGTTTCTAGGAATTTGTCCATTTCCTCTGAATTGTCATTTTTGTTGGAATAGAGTTTTTCAAAGTATCCTCTTATGATAGTCTTTATTTCTTGGGTCAGTGGTGATATCTCCTTTCTCAATTCTTATTTTGTGTATTTGCATCTTCTCTCTTTTTTTCTTTGTTATTCTAGCTAAGGGTTTGTCAATTTCATTGATCTTCTCAAGGAACCAGGTCTTGGTTTTGTTTATCTTTTTAAGTGTTTTCTTATTTTCTCTTTCATTTAATTCTGCTCTTATATTTGTTCTTTCTTTATTTCTTCTTCCTGTGGGGTTACTTTTTTTTAATTAATTCTTCCAAATGTGCAGTTAGTTCTTTGATTTTTGCTCTTTCTTCTTTTTTGATGTATGAATTTATGGCTATAAATTTCCCTCTCAGTTCTGTGTTTGCTGCATCCCATAAGTTTTGGTATGATGTGTTATCATTTTCATTAGTTTCAAGGTAGTTTATTAATTTCTTTTGAGATTTCCTCTTTGACCCATTGTTTTTTTAAGAGTGTGCTGTTTAATTTCCAAATCTTGGTGTGAAATCTGGGCCTCTGGCCCTTGCAGATTTCCAGCTTCACTCCACTGTGATCAGAGATATTATTTTGTATGATTTCTATCTTTCTGAATTCATTGAACATTCTTTGTGGTCTAGCATATGGTCTATCTTGGAGAATGATCCATGTGCACTTGAGGAAGATGTATATCCTGCTATTCGGGTGTAATGATCTGTATATGTGTATTAGATCCAGCTCCTCTAATACACTGTTCAAAGTTTTTTTTTCTTTATTGATTCTCTTTTGAGATGTTCTGTCCAAAGTTGATAGTGTTGTATTAAAGTCTCTCACTCTAATTGTAGAGGCATCTCTTTTTTCACTTAGTTTTACCAGTGTTTGCCTCATGTATTTGTAGGTGCCCTTGTTGGGAGCACAAATATTTATGATTGTTCATTCTTCATGAAAGATTATCCTTTTCACTGATATGTAGTATCCATCTTTGTCTCTCACATTTAAAGTCTATTTTGTTTGATATTAATATAGCTGCTCCTGCCTTTTTATGGTTATTGTTTGCTTTTATGATTGTTTTTCAGCCATTCACTTTCAACCTCCATGAATCCCTGGGTCTAAGATGGGTTTCTTGTAGACAGCGTATAGATGGGTCATATCTTCGTATCCAATCTTCCCATCTGAATCTTTTGTCAGGTGAGTTTAGTCCATTGATATTCAGTGTTATTACTTTCAAGGAATTATTTATGTTAACCATATTTTGGTTGCACTTGAGTTTCTCATATTTTGTTTGTTTTTTTCCTTCTCTTTTTGTCTTTTTTGTTGCTCTTACTCTCTCCTCCAACTCTGACTTTCCTGTTTTTTACTTCCTTCCTGCAGAACTCCCTTTAGTATTTCTTGAAGGGCAGGGTTCCTGTTGGCGTACTCTTTTAATTTCTGTTTGTCTGTGAATATTATTAACTCTCCATCATTTTTGAATGCTAGTTTAGCTGAGTAGAGTATTCTTGGTTGGAAATTTTTTTCTTTTAATATCTTGACTATATCATACCACTGCCTCCTTATTTCCATGGTTTCAGATGAGAAATCAGCACTTAATCTTCTGGGGCCTCCCTTGTATGTGATGGTTCTCTTTTCTCTTGCTGTTTTAGAATTTTCTCTTTGTCTTGAGCATTGGATAATTTTACAAGTATGTGTCTTGGGGTGGGCCTGTTGGGATTTATGGTGTTTGGGGTACATTGTGCTTCCTGAACATGCATATCCATCTCTCTCAGTAGATTTGGGAAGTTTTCAGCCATTATTTCCTTGAACACCCCTCCTGTCCCCTTTCCCTTCTCTTCTCCTGGGATACCTATAATCCATATGTTTGTACATTTTGCATTATCATTCAGGTCCCTAAGTCCCAGCTGGATTTTTTTTATCTTTTTATTTATCAGTTCTACTCTCTGTTTCATTTCAGATATACTGTCTTCCACATCGCTAATTCACTCCTCTGCCTCTTCTAATCTGCTGCTATTTGCTGAGAGTGTATTTTTGATTTCTTGGACTATGGTGTTCCTTACCATCATATCTGTTATCTTTCTGCATATGTCTGCAATTTCCTCTTCAAGTGTTTTCTTCATATTGTTAATCTCTTCCTTTACTTCATTAAGTTGGTCTCTAATATATGTTTTGAGTTCTTTAATTACTTGTCCAATGTTCTGCTCCTTCTCCTGGTTTTTCATTTGTTCATTGGAAACCAAGAAACCAAGAAAACAAAAGATTTTATGAGTTTGAGAAGAGAGTTGATCTTTTCTATTAATAATTCAATCAAATCAGAAATACTTTGATCACTCTTGCTAAAAGTTAAGCATATATTAGTGAATTCTACTTTCCTTTATTTATTTTTTTAAATTTATTTTTTTATTATTGATTCTGTAAAAATATTACATTAAAAAAATATATGAGGACCCATTGAATCCCATCATCATGACACATCCATTGCATTTGGTAAGTACATCTCTGGGCACCTCTGCACCTCATGGTCAATGGTCCACATCATGGCCCATACTCTCCCCCATTCCATCCAGTGGGCCCTGTGAGGATTTACAATGTCCATTGATTGCCCCTGAAGCACCATCCAGGGCAGCTCCAAGTCCCAAAGACGCCTCCACATCTCGTCTCTTCCTGCCATTTCCCATACCCATTAGCCACCACGTCCACTTTTCCCACTCCAATGCCACCTTTTCTCTGTGGACATTGGATTGGTTGTGTCCATTGCACCCCTATGTCAAGAGGAGGCTCAGATTCCACATGGATACTGGATGCAATCCTCCTGCTTTCAGTTGTAGGCACTCTAGGCTCCATGGTGTGGTTGTTGTCCTTCTTCAACTCCATCTTAGCTGAGTGAGATGAGTCCAATAAATCAGATTGTAGGTGCTGGAGTCTGTTGAGCCTCAGGGCCTGGCTATCACATTGTCGGTCCAGAGATTCAGATCCCCTAAATATATCTTAAACCCCAACACCAACTACAACTCCAGCACAGTAGCATGAAAGTCTTATGAAGAGAGATCCCATCTGAGTCCAGATTCATCACGCATAAACACCAGCTCCAAAGAAAGGCCATCTGACATGGCAGTTAACCCCATCTGTCATGACCATAGCACCCATGGATCTCTTTAGCCCTCAAAGGAACCAATACCTGGGGGTTGTATCTACTTTATCTCTCTCCTAGACTCTGCTCAGTTGTGCATAAGGGCAATCCTTCTGACAGCCTCCAGACTCTTTTTTTTTAGAGACTCGTAGCCATATAAACTCATTTCTCCTTTCCATTTCCCCCTTAGATTAGGTCAAACAGCATTTTAAAGTCATGTTATTTTATGTAGACAGGGATATTCTGCTGATCCTCATTGAACCTTCCTTTCCAGGTCATTTTCCAGTTGCATCATCAGTTGGTCGTTGATAGTGATCCCTCCGTGCCAGGGAGGCTCATCCCCGGGTGTCATGTCCCACGCTGGGGGAAAGGCATTGCATTTACATGCTGAGTTTGGCTTTGAGACTGGCCACATTTGAGTAACATGAAGGCTGTCAGGAGGAAATTCCCAGGCACAGTGCTGCTCTAGGCCTTGTTCTTATTTCAGGCATATCAGTCTACTTTCCTTTAATGAAATGCAGTTAGCACTTTCATTTCCGAATAGTCGTTTAAAGACACTTGCTGCTATATATATATATGCCTTCCTGAGGAAAGCTACGTAGCCTCTTATTACCTTGAATTACATGTGAGGCACAGAAATTTATGTGAGATACAAAAGATTTCTTTCCTTCTTTTTAAAATTGTGTAGGTTTTTCAAAGTATCCATATACTTGTATAAGAAAATATAGACTCTATAATCTTTCTCTCACCATCTCAAGGCCCTTTCCTTCATTTATATTGGGGCAAGATTTCCATTCTTTTCCTATCTTCACAATGTATTAAAGAATATATAAAGAAAAAAAAAAAACTTTCCAAACAAACAACTCCCATTACCTCAAAGGGAAACCACTTTGCAAAGGAACATTGTGTAGCAGAACTTAGTGTAGCAGTTTGATATAATTGATGAATTCCAAAAAGAAATATTGGATTATGCCTGTATTCTCATCTGCACCTGGGCATGATTGAGTTCTGATTAGGGCTTTGACTGGGCCACATCATTAGGGCCACCCCTTGGTGGGTGGGGACTCACAGATAAAAGGCATGGCAAAGGACAGTGTTGGAGCTTTTGATGCAAGGGTTTCTGATGTTGGAGTTTTGATATTGGTGTTTGATGCTGAAGTCTTTAGCCAGAGCCTTGGAGAAAGAGACAGAGTCATTCATTTAATAGTCTACAGCTGTTCTTATAGAGGAAAAACAGATGCCAGTCCCAGAAAGGAAGGAACCTTGAAGTCAGAGTAAAGCAAGCCCCAGGAACATAGGAACCTAGGAAGCCTGAACCCTCGCAGATGTCCGCAGCCATCTTGCTTAGACTGTGGTGAGGGAAGTAACTCGTGCTTTATGGCCTGGAATCTGTAAACTCCTACCCCAAATAAATACCCTTTATAAAAACCAACCAATTTCTGGTATTTGGCATCAGCACCACTTTGGCTGACTCACACACTAAGGCATTCATTATAATAGATTCCAGATGTATGCTTTACTATTTGTTTCAGAAAAAAAAACCACATCCAAATCTATCACTTGTCTGGGAAGCATAAGCAGAGAGAAGAAATTGGCCAGCAGATACGTAGATGTGGGGTCTATGGTATGTCACTGCAGAGGTCTGGGATGGATTTTAATCACAGAGGAAGGTAGAAAGCAATAAAAGGGCCTCTGCAGAGCATCTTCAGTCCCCAAAGCTCATTTTATCCTAAGAATGTAGGACCCTGGGGTCTGTATGTTCACAAGTAGTAAAGTAGTTGAATTCTTCCCAAGTTGCTAAAAGAGCACACTAAAAATGATGCCTTCCTCAGCACTTCCTTTCAAATGGTTCAAGTAGAAAAACCATGACATCTTTTCTAATACTCACATCCTATTTTCAAATCTGCCAAAAATAGTGGCTTTCATTCATATGCTTTAGACAAGAGGAAAAAAAAATGCATTCAAAGGGACAGCTTGATTTTCTGCTAATCCTAACATTTTATAAAAATAAATTTACTGTGAAGGTGATCTTGGATAGAAAGTAAGAAAGCAATCTGATTAGGAATCCCACATTTTTGGTTCATTTATTTTGTTTTTTGTAATTTTTTTTCAATGGTCAGGTTTCTTTTACCAACTATCTCCATCTCCTGAGCTCTTCATGAGCAAAAAAGGAGCTTATCAGTCCAACTTTTGAAGGACTGAAAGGAAGGCATGGGAATTGGCAATGAGGAAGGCATTGGTGATTGTTTCATTAGCACCTTTGGCATAAAAGATGGATATGTCCTAAAAGACAAATATCTACGTGTCTAATATTGAACCCTAAACTAGTGTCTCTGTGGCATAGTATGTAATGTATATAAGGTCAGGAAATTGATGATATTTACTAACTGGGATAGTGAAAATTTTGGGGCTTTGCTTTAAGCTATTAGTTAAAAGACTACCTGAAGAAATTAATCAAAATAAATTTAATATTTCCATTGACAAATATGAATAGGCACAGAATAGAGACAGGGAAGTTATTGCTTGTGTGTGTGTGTGTATGTGTGCTTGTGTGTTTATGTATGCATGCTCAATACAGTTCCTCTTAGACTTGGACAACAGTGCTCCTATTGCAGCCCACACCTTGGGGAGACCTATGGTTTGAGGTACCTTCCTGGAAATTTTTATGGCTCCTCTTTTCAACTGAGTTACCCTGATTAAGGACTGGGACCTATGTGGGTTCCAGTCCCTGTTTCTCCCCTTCAGGGAACTTTCTACTTCTCAAATCTTCACATAGCATTGACCATATGTCTCAAGGAGATCTAGGATTTACTTCTATGCAGTCCTTTCACAGACTGGCAACTGGCACCCTGTTCTAGGTGGGTGGCCTCATGAGTGGATAGCTCTCACTGACTAACAGAGTATGTCTTTCAATGGACTGGTGCAAGATTGAGATGCCAGACTAGTACTGAAACACTGATTTCAGGTGACTCTCACTCACAGTGAACACAGGATGATTTTAGAGCACCACTGACCTATGTATTGGTTCTCTTCCATTTTCAGTCTTACCTCTGAGAAACCTCCTGCCTATAGCATCAGAGGACAAAGAGGGTAGCTGTAGGCTTCTTTTACCTATACCCATTGCTGGCACCTATGTGGACACCCCACCTCCTCCACAGATTCTGTGTGATGTGTTAGACAGTCTTCTGAGTATAGCTACAACTATCTCCCTGAGGGTTTTTGAGACCATTATTCTGAACTCTCAACAGGCTATTCCTACAGATGTCCTCTCTTACCTCTGATTGATGTGGTGATGTCATGTTCTCTGAGGCTAGTCTTAAACTGTACTGAATGATATACAGACCTCCTTTTTGTGAATGGAAACACTGTCCTCATTCTTTCCATAGGTCCCTTGCCTATCCTCTTAGCTGGTGGGTGTGTTTGGAAGTCAGGAGTAGAGTCAACATTGAAAGCAAACATATTCTTGGAATGCAATAATTGTTAAACATTCAAGAGAAGATATGGTTGGAAGATATGTTCTTCTATGTTTATTCTTTAAAACTCCACATGATAAATTTAACATGTTGAGAAAAGAAATTATCATTCATATTTTCCTGCATACTCATACTTGCATTTATGGTTATCATCAGTGAGACAAATAACAAATTTTCACTGGAAGCCAGCAAGCCAACGTTCATGGTGGAGTGGGGCATGGATAATACAACACCAAGTGTGATAATGTAATTAGTAATAAACAAATGGTATCAGAGTACTACAGAAGCAAGGATATCTACATTGTTTCAATATAAACACATTCTAAAGAGTCATGGAATTATGAATAAATAACATGAAAATATATTTTTCTCATGGAGGGTTTTTGGGATTCAATCATGTACCCCACAAAAGACATGTATATCTTAATCCATATTCTTGTGGATGTTAATCCATTTGCAAATAGAACCTTTTAAGATGCTATTATTAGTTAAAGGTATGCTGTGGAGACTCATTTGTGAATAAGATTTTTTTTAAACAGAATTTCCATTTTATTGAAAGCATGTTTGTTAATATTTATTCCATTGTAATAGTTGTTGGTATCTCTTTTCAAAGATATCAAAAGGACTGACAGCAGGACCACATAGACTAGAGATCAGGTCCAAGGGTAAGTGCCAGGGGAGATCATAAACTAGACTCTGATACTAAGAGTCAAGGTTATGGGCAGGTGCAGAGGAAGTACAATGGAGCTTCCTTTCATCATCTGAGTTTTTTAAATTTTATTTTTTAATTGTCTTTTTTTAGAAGATACATAGATTATAAAAAATGTTATATTGAAATATATGAGGTTCCCATATTCTCCACACCTAACCTCTCCAATCCTCCCATATCAACAACCTCTTTCATCATTATGGCACATTCATTGCATTTGGTGAATACATTTTGGAGCACTGCTGCACTGCATGGATTATGGTCTACATTGTAGTTTACACTCTTCCCCAGTACATGAGTAGGATCTTGAAAGACCCTATTTAGATAAGGCCAGATTGAATCATGGTGGACCTTAATCCATATGACTGGAGTCCTCATAAGCAAGGGAAATTTGCAGAGTCAGTCAGTTTAAGCCAGAAGTCAGTAAAATCCAGAAAATGAAGCAGATTTCCATGTGATGCAAGCCAGTGAATCCGAAGGACTTCAGTAAGCCAGGACCAGAATGTTATAGATTCCCAGATAAAGCATGGCTGCTGATACCTTGATTTTGGACTCCTAGCCTCCAAAACTGAGACAATATATTCCTGTTGCTTAAGCCAACCAGTAGTGGTACTTGGCATAGAAGTCCTGGCAAACTGATAGTGGGATAAAAGAAATTAGCCAGTATTGACACATTTAACAAAGAAGTACATGAAGTGATGATTCCTTAACACTAAGAAGAATCTTCCTTTGCACAAAGAAATACATAAGTGCATCTTTGTACTCATCATTCTAAATTTCCATTGAGGGAAGTGGACTTGGCCCAGTGGTTAGGGCATCCATCTACCACATGGTAGGTCCGCAGTTCAAACCCTTGGCCTCCTTGACCCGTGTGGACCTGGTCCACGCACAGTGCTGATGCGCACAAGGAGTGCTGTGCCATGCAGGGGTGTCCTTGCATAGGGGAGCCCCACGCACAGGGAGTGCACCCCATAGGGAGACCCACCCAGTGCGAAAGAGGGTGCAGCCTGCCCAGGAATGGCGCCACATACACGGAGAGCTGACACAACAAGATGACGCAACAAAAAGGAACACAGATTCCCGTGCCGCTGACAACAACAGAAGTGGACAAAGGAGAACATGCAGCAAAACAGACATAGAGAACAGACAACTGGGGTTGGGGGGGGAAGAGGAGAGAAATAAATAAATAAATCTTTTAAAAAATTTCCATTGATAAGTCACTTTACCTCAAATAGCACCTTGAATTTTGTAATCTGTTTTTAACTCCAATTGTTTATATATAGATAATTATCACAAAAAACATCACCCATGATCTAACCCACCTTATAGATGACCTTGATTAAGAGTTTAGGGTTTGAACTGCTTGATTACCCAAGTATTTCACTTTGTTTCCCAAATGGATCTTTACCTGCTAAAGAACAAGGTCAAATAAAGAAGCTATAGTTCTTTCTCACTGTTACTTTAGCTTTATATGATATTATCTGGAGCTCAGTCTCCAAACTGAAGACTTAATGGGAGACTTACATATATAGATTTACCAGCAACATAGATTTAAATTTCATTGACTTAGACAAAAAAATATTGTTTCATACTTATTTATTCAGTGTGTTCCAAATACTTTGCTAAATACTGTATACATAAACAAAACAATGTTTCTGGCATCACAGAACTTAGAGTATCTAGGCATGCATGTGTTATACAAATAACACCCCAATATAATTATTATTAAAGTTTTGCTAAGTTCTAAAGGGTAAAAAATGAAGATTCTCTTTAAGACAATGATGGAAGGAGTCCTGCTTTATATAGAAAGGGAAAAATATTTCTTGAGGAGGTGAAAATCTGAAGCATGAAGAGTTAGAAGAGAAGACGTACTGGCACAGAAAGTAGGAAATGTGGAGCACAGAGGTGACTCTTTCTAGGAATGGAAAAATTTTAATGTGGGGGAGGGATATGAGATGAAGTTGAAAAGATAGAAACTAGGTTGTTTAGGACTTTGTAGGAATTTGAATTTGATCCTAAAAGTGATGGAAAGCCATTGGAAGATTTCAACAGGAGAAGATATGAGCTGATACACATTGTTAAAAGACCAACTGGTGAAAAATGTAGCAGGGGACAAGAGTGGAGCTAGAAAGACCAGATAGGGAGCTACTGAATGATGAGTACAATTGCGCCTTAAACTGAGGTATAAAAAGTGGTTAGTGAGGTAGAACTGACAAAACTTGCTGATGCAGTGAACTTGTTTAATCATTTATCCAACAAATATTTGAGGGCCTATTCTGTATTAGGTACCTCTGTAGGTGCTATCTGAGATTAGATGTGAACAGATCCCTGCCCCGTGGAATCTCTAATCTAGTGGGACGCTACATACAATAAACATAAACATACAACTAAAATATAATGTGCCCACTGACAATAAGAGCTATGGATGATTATAAATCAGGGTAAGGCATAAAGGAAATATTGGTATGGGTTTGGGGTTCCTGTTTTATAAAGAGTGCTTGACAAAAAGCTCTTCAATGAGGTCATATTTGAATAGATACTTGAAAAAAATAAGGCAACAATCTATGTGCTTATTTGGGGGAACTAGTCCAGGTAAATAAAACATCAGGAGTTGGAAATGCACTTGGGCGATTTGGGAATAATGGAGAAGCCAGTGTGTCTAGAGTGGAATGGGTGGGGAGAGGCAATTGTTAAGAAATAAGATTAGAGAGGTTCTACAGTGGTTCAGGTCATCCAGGGCCATTTTAAGAGCCTTGGCTTTTAAGATATATAAGATGAGAAGAAAGCCCTTGGGAAATTATCATGTCACCTGCCTTAGGTTTTCACAAGATCATTCTGGGTGCTGTGTTGATAATGGATTGTAAGGGGTGCAGGGAGGAATCAGATACAACATATAGGAGACTATTTCAGTAATTGAAGTTAGAGATGATGGTGTTTAGGGTTATTTAAGTAGTAATGAAGGTACTGAGAAGTCACTTAATTCTCTATAAATTTTGAAGGTAAAGTAGATAAGATTAATTGAAGGACTGCATGTGAGTTATGAGAGAAAGGAAGGAATCAAGGATGATTCTGCAGTCTGAACAACTTAAAAGAATGGAAATTCCATATACTGTGCTGGATGGGGTCTTGGAGGAGTGGTTTTCTTGGGGAGAGTTATAAGCTTTGGAGGATGAGGGAGAAAGAAGAATTCAACATGACTTATATTTCTGGCTTCAGCAATTGGTGGTGCAGTTTCCATTGGTGAGAGAGACTACAAACTTAAAAATAATTTATTCCAGGGAAACGGACTTTGGCCCAGTGGTTAGGGCGTCCGTCTACCACATGGGAGGCCCGCGGTTCAAGCCCCGGGCCTCCTTGACCCGTGTGGAGCTGGCCCATGCGCAGTGCTGATGCGCGCAAGGAGTGCCGTGCCACACAGGGGTGTCCCCCGCGTAGGGGAGCCCCACGCGCAAGGAGTGCACCCATAAGGAGAGCCGCCCAGCGCCCACACTTCCCGTGCCGCTGACGACAACAGAAGCGGACAAAGAAACAAGACGCAGCAAATTAGCATTAAAGTCTTATGAAGGGAGATCCCATCTGAAAAGACACAGAAGACAGACAACCGGGGGAGGGGAGGGGAATTAAATAAATAAAATAAAAAAATCTTATAAAAAATAATTTATTCCAAAATTTTTTTTATAGATGAGAAACTGAAGCCCTGAGAATGGAGTCACTTAGCTGGGTAGTATAAGAATCTGGAGTTAGTTGAAGGCCTCCTAATACAAGAATACATATTCTTTCTTGCTCATCTCTACCCTGATCTCCCAATTTCAGCACCTCTTAAATGTGAAAATGCAATTTGAAGTTTCTTAAAGATAAGATCTGCACTTTAAACATCTTTGGTATGTTATGATGTATTAGGCATCTATTGTTTTATTCCAAGAATACACCCTTTCCCAAGATACGTTTTTCTCCCCACCCCCATTCACAATCTACATGGTTTCCCTAGGAATTACCATGCTAATACAATTAGATCCTACCTTTTGTTCATAGATGATAAGAACTTGACCCGAACTGGGCCAAGTTTTTTATACCCACTCAGGTGAGAAAGTGACAAAAGATTACTCTAAGCCCTTGGAGATACTTGTTGGTATGAACTGAAGGAATGAGAGACACTTTCAGAAATCAGGTATATGAAAGTTTTTCATAATTATGAATTAGGGGAAGATTATTTCCATTTAAAAATAATGGTCTACTAGAAGATTGAATGCAATTTTGCTTTAAATATCAAACTTTTTAGTGCATTCAAGAGATTTTTTATGATCACTAACCACTTGACAGACTGGGGTTGAAGGGAGGGAGTTTTAAAGTTAAAGAATCAGGAAATACTTCCCATTAAATTCTTCTGTTTATTGGTCTGGAGCCCGAGTTGTAATCAGTGGATTATATGCTACTATGTGGAATAGTACCCAGTATCAATATTTGCTAAATGATACTGAATAAATTAGTGGTGCTTTCAATTGTGGGTTCAAGTTAGTATGTTATATAGGTCTGTATTTAAGACTATTTTGTATGTAGAATAAATTAATAGCAAATGTTATATACATAGAATATTCAGGAGTGTGTGTGTGTATAGGCATGTGCGTGTGTGTTAGATAATATGAATTAACAACTATGTATGGGTAGAATCAAGGGTTTCTGTGAACAGGGAATAAGAAGCAAACAAACTACATCTGATGTCAAAGCGTTTGTGAGAAGAAAGATGTACTTCAATGTCTACCAAAGAGCTTCTGACATTCTGGAGGATAAGAGGAAAATAAAGTTGGCCACCTGCCTACTAGGATATAACACCAAAGTCAGAAAACATACCAATCATAGTTGATAAGCCTGTACTTATTTTGTGGAAACAGGTGAAAAGCTGTCATAATCACATTAATGCTTGATAGCATAAAAAGGCAAGCCCAAACTGAATTTATCTATAAAAAAAGAAGATGGAGGAAGGAAGAAGAACAAGAAGAGAGAAGAAATGGTTACTTCATGAATACATGTAGCTTCCAAGAACCGTGAATCCTCCCTTCATTTTGTCATGCATGGATTTGACCACCCATGAGCTCAGGCATTTAGTAACTTCTGAATGAATTCATGTATAACAACTGAGTTGAATGACTTACATAGTTTGTTGGAGGCAATGAAGGCTTACACTTGTATATTGTATTGGTCAAGATATGTCAACCCTCTTTTTTTGAGTCTTGGCATATTCCATTGTATTTAACAGTTACAATTAAATCTCTGTTCAATTTGAACATTGTTGGCTCCCCAGATTAGTTTCAGTTTCCAGAAATGTGGTGACACTATAGGAATTTAAGATAGTACCATTGGCATTTTAGTAAAAATTATATATACCCACTTGGTCTAAGTCTGATTAAGAATGCTAGCTCTCCAGGATGGGAGTCCAACACCTTCCCATTCATTGTCTGGGTCACCATCCACTGGTACAACATAATATGACAGGATGGACACTCACATACTCCCTGGAAGTTTGCCCCAGGTGTGCCCTGTTCCTCATGTCCCTCACATATAACACCCTAAACCAGGAATGCTTCACTGCTGTATTTGACAAAAAACAAAAAACAAAAACAAAAAACAAAAAACATTTGCAATGCTGTAGTTTCAACCACATACCCAGATATCCCCAGAGTTCATCTGCTACCAGCTGTGATCTTCCCCACAGTTCCATGGACAGTGCAACCGCCCCACACTCTACACCACTCACAGGCTAGCACCACCCAATCCAATACCATCACTGCACCACTGTTATCCCTATGCGTTGCACAGCTACACTCTTCCAATTTATCATAGATTTTGCCCATATGGGCATTGGCCCTCAATTCTTTTCCTCCTCTCAGTCTCCTGTAAACCTATCTTCCAGACTCTAAGTATATGGGTCTGCTCAATTTGCCTAATTCATACTGGGGAGGTCATGTAATATTTGTCTTCAGTGCCTGGATTGCTTCACTCAATAAGAGGTCTTCAAGTTTCATCTGGGTTACCCCATGGAATAACAGTGCATTCCTTCTTACAGCTGAGTATTATTCCATTGTATGTACATACTGCAATTTGCTTATCCATTCTGCTGATGGACATTTGGGTTATTTCCAACTTTTAGCAATAGTCAATAATGCCACTATGAACTTTGCTGTGCATATATCTGCTTGTGTCCCTGCTTTCAATTCTTCTGGTTATATACCCAGTAGTGGAATTGCTGAATCATATGGCAGTTCTATAGTTAGCTTCCTGAAGAACCATCAGACTGTCCATGATGGTTGCACCATTTCTGCATTTCTACCACCAGCGGATAAGTGTTCCCATTCCTCCACATCTTCTCCAATGCTTGTGGTCCTCTGTTTTTTAATAGCCACCAGTCTAATGAGTGTAAGATGATATCTCATTGTAGTTTTAATTTGCATTTCCCTAATAGCTAGTTATGTTGAGCATCTTTTCATGTGCATTTTAGCCATTTGTATTTCTTCTTTGGAGAAGTGTCTATTCAAACCACTTGCCCATTTTTTAAATGGGCTGTTTGTCTTTTTATTTTCCAAGTATAGAATTTCTTAATATATGTTTGATATTAGACCCCCTATCAGTTATACGGCTACCAGATATTTTCTGCCATTGTTTAGGCTGCCTTTTCACTTTCTTGACAAACTCCTTTGGGGCACAGAGTTTTTAATTTTGAGGAGGTCCCATTTATCTATTTTTTTCTTTCATTGCTAAAGATTTGGGTGTAAAGTTCATGAAACCATAACTTCCCTACATTATTTTGCAAGATCTTTATGGTCTTGCATCTAATATTTAGATCTTTCATCCATCTTGAGCTACTTTTTGTATAAAGTGTGAGATGGTGTTCCGCTCTCATTCTTTTGGATATGGATATACAGTTCTTCAAGCATCATTTGTTGATGAGGTCATTCTCTCCCAGTTGAATGGGCTTGATGGCCTTGTCAAATATTTGCTGACTGTATATGGGAAGATCTATATCAGAATTCTCAACTCAGTTCCATTGGTCAGTATGGATATTCTTGTGCCAATACCATGCAGTTTTGACCACTGTAGCTTTGTAGTATGTTTTAAAACCAGGTAGTGTGAGTCCTCTGATTTGTTTATCATTTTCAATATATCTTGGGCTATTTGGGCCTCTTGCACTTCTAAATAAATTTCATAGTTAAGTTCTCCAATTCAGTAAATAATACTGTGTAATTTTTATTGGGATTGCATTAAATCTGTAAATCAGTTTGGGTGGGATAGATACATTAATGATGTTTAATCTTCTTATCCATGAACATGGAATATTCTTCCATTTATTTAGGTCTTCTTTGATTGCCTTTTGCAGTGTTGTGCAGTTTTCTGTGTATAAGTCATTTACATCTTTAGTTAAATTTATTCTTACATGTGTGATTCTATTAGTTGCTATTGTAAATGCTTTTTTTTCTTGATTTCCTCCTCAGATTGCTCATTATTGGTATACAGAAATGCTACTGATTTTTGCACATTAATCTTATAACCTGCCACTTTACTGAACTCATTTATAAGCCCTAGAAGATTTCTTGTAGACTTCTCTGGGCTTTCAAAGTATAGGATCATGTCATCTGTAAATAGTGAAATTTTTACTACTTTTCTTTTGAAATTGAAACCTAACCTAGTATGATAGATTTTGTAAGATTTACCTCCTGAAAGCCCCCCTGTTGCCCAAATGTGGTCTCTCTCTAATCCGAACTCAGCATATAAATGCATTACTTTACCCTGACATGGTATATGACTCCTGGGGAAGAACCTCTCTGGCACTGATGGATTATTACCAAGCACCAACTAGCAATTCAACAGGAAAAAGACCTTGACAAAATGGGGGAAAGGGTGAAGACAAATGAGTTTATATGGCTAAGAGACTTCGAAGTGTGTTGGGAGGTCTTTCCAGAGGTTATGCTAATGCATGTATCAGGGAAGAAGAAATATGATGTGGGGGGCATTTTCAGGACTTGGGGTTGTCTTGGGTGGTACTTCAGGGACAGTTGCTGGACATTGTAGTTCCTGCCATGGCCCACTGAGTGGACTGGGTGAGAGTGTAAACTACAATGTAAACCACTATCCACATGGTGCAGCAGTGATCCCAAATGTATTCACCAAATGCAATGAATGTGCTACGATGATGAAAGAGGTTGTTGATGTGGGAGGAGTGGGGTGAGGGGGGTGGGGGCTATATGGGGACCTCATATTTTTTTAATGTAACATTAAAAAAATAAAGGAAAAAATAGGTAAATCCATAGAGACAGGAAAAGATCAATTGTTGCCAGGACCTGGGGTAAGGGGTAAATCGAGAGAGTTTTTTGGGGGGAAGATGGAAATGTTCTGGAATTAGATATTGGTTTTGGAGATGGTTGCTTAGCATTGCAAATATGCTAGAAACCACTGAATTGTACCCTTTAAAATGGCTAAAATGGTGACTTTTATGTTTTGTGAATTTTATCTAATTTAAACAATTTAAATTAAAAAACAACAAAATGCAGTAACATGTTAAAAAAAGAGCAGGTTTTCATTGACTCTCACAGTAAATATTGCCTCAAAGATCAGAGCTCCTTAGGGCTGTGGAGAAATCCAGACACTATAGGCAGTGATGACAGCTGAGGTGTTTGGCACTCTGTAAATGGGGCCTACTTTGGAATTCATGACCCAGTGTAACAGAATTGGACTCAGTTATGGTTTCCCTACATGTGACACTTCTGCCCCTTATATTTGAGCCTAGAGTTAGTACTAGAGTTGATAGGTTTATGTCCAAGGGACTTAAATCTTTGGACTTTCAATGTGCCAGTCAGGCCCTGGATTTCAACACAGTTGCCATACCTACTGTCCAGTTTATTGGACTCAGCCAAGACAATTAACAAGAAGATGATGATGAACAATGGTCATCCCAAGGAGCAGAGAGTCTACAACTGTGAGCAAGATAGTCCCATCCATCTACCGAATGGGATCTAAGCTGCCTCTCAATTAGAAGCAAAATGAGCATCATCATCCCAGCATTCCCAGAATTGATGAATGAATGATGGACTAGAGTAGACTTATAATTATTCTACTATAGAGTTATAGTTTTTCTAGCAATGGATGAACTTTTATCATGGATGTGAAGGCAGTGGCCATCAGAAGTTCTGAGAGGAGTGAGAGGGGAAAACCAGGTGTAATATGGGGGCATTTTTCAGAACATTGGAATTGTCCTGAATGACGTTGCAATGACAGATACAGGTGATTATACATCTTGTCATAACTTGCAAAATTGTGTGGGAGAGACTTTAAAATATAATTTAAAGTGTAATCCACAAGTAGTGGTAATGCTTCAATATATGTTCATCAATCATAACAAAAGTACCACCCTAATGAAGGACGTTATTAGTGTGGGAAAGTATTGGAGGGGTAGGGAGTGGGGTATATGGGAATCTCCTACAATTTTTATGTATCATTCATGTAATCTAAGTGTAGCAATTTGATCTGGCTATGAATTCCAAAAATAGATATTGGATTATGTTTGTAATCTGGTCTGTACCTGGGTATGATTGAGTTATGATTAGGGCTTTGATTGGGCCATGTCACTAGGGCAAACAACATGGCAAAGGACAGAACTGAGAGTTCTTAAAGTTGGAGTTTTGATGTTGGAGTTTGATGCTGAAGTCTTAAGCTGGAGTCCTGCAGAAAGGGAGAGCCGTTCACATGATAGTCTGCAGCTGACTTTGTGGAGAGAGGCAAAGCCTAGAGAGCCTCATAGTCTACAGCTGACCTTGTGCAGGAAACAGAGGCACTAAACCCAGAGGAACCCAGGAAGCCTGAACTCTCACAGATGTCTGCAGCCATCTTGCTCCAACACATGAAAACAGACTTTGGTGAGGGAATTAACTTATGCTTTATGGCCTGGTATCTGTAAGCTCCTACCCCACATAAATACCCTTTATAAAAACCAA
This sequence comes from Dasypus novemcinctus, assembly GCF_030445035.2. NCBI lineage: Eukaryota > Metazoa > Chordata > Mammalia > Cingulata > Dasypodidae > Dasypus > Dasypus novemcinctus. The sequence goes on along the minus strand of NC_080704.1, from coordinate 145,438,958 downwards.
CCAATTTTTGGTATTTTGCATCAGTACCCCTTTGGCTGACTAATATACTAAGTATCTTAAAAATTTAAAAAAAAACGGAAATGAATATTACTCTACATGATGTACTCAAAGTTTGAAATACTTTGCATAATAACAAAAATGTTTTGTTATCTCACTAATCTCTTTTGTACTAGAAAAAAGAGGTCTAACTATCATGTAGGATAATCACACATCTTGGTTTTCCTAGGAAAGCCTTGCTTTATGCCCATTGTTCTAATGTTTGTATTAATTGTATCTACTTTCATCTCTATAAGTGTCCTGGTTTGACCAATGAATTATGTTTCCTGTACTTATCAGTTTCAAAGGTAATCCTAATCTAGCCAACATTGAAACAATCTCCAACTTTCCTACTCTGACTTGAGGTCTTGTACACAACACCCTCCCGATGAGAGACCAGGTCATTAATTCACAATTAACTGAAATCATTTTTGTTAGAGACCTAAAATTACAGCAAAGTTCTATTGCTTTCTGATGATCTAAGTGAATGTAGATAGTGTAGAAGACCTTGAGGAATGGAATGAATAGCATGTCTTTTATTCAGTTCTCAATGATTAGTTGTTTTAACGTGCCTTTTACAGGAATTGAATAGCTATTGATTTGAGCTCAAGCTATCTGCCAAGTGCTTTCCCTGCAGAGTTTTTGTCTTGCTGATTGAAGTAATATGCCTAAGTTTTTGTTAATGGGCATTGTTCTAGTTAAGATTAGGTCTAGCTCCCAGTGGCAGAAAATCCAAACTACCAGGAGCTTGAAAATGAAATCATGTTTCTCATGTATATAAAAGACTGGAGGTTGTTGTTAAAGAGGTGTTAAAATGATCCACAGTCACAAAAACCAGGAGACTTCTATCTTGTTGCTCATTTGGGTGCAGCATTCATTTCCAAGTTCTTTCCATATTCCTGGGTGGTTGCTTTGCTCCAGCCAGTACATTCTCTTTCCATCTAACAGGAAGAAGGAAAGAGGCAAAGAAGGAAACACGCCCTCTTTTGAGGGTTCTTCTTAGATGTTGTTTTCCACTTTTGCTTACATCCCATTGACCAAAATGTAGTTACTACACACAGCTGCAAGAAGGTCTGGAGAATGTAGTTTTAATTCTGAATGACATTGTGCCCAGTCCAATCTAGAAGTACTAGAGGAAGAAGGGGGAATTGCTCTCAGGTAAAATTAGCAGTCTCTGCACTAGGATCAAAGGTGGCAAACTGACTTTCTGTAATGAAAAATCAAGACTTGAATTATTTTTCCAGATCAAAAGTCATCCAACCTCCTGACATTGGTGAATCTGAAGTATGTTTAATTATAGCCATTTTCCCCAAAACAAAGGTTTCATTTTGGTTGATGTCAATTGTTTTTATGCCCTGTAGTAGTGTAAGAATTTAGACAAAACTATTCAAATTCTTTCAAAGTTAGTATGGAATAAAAAGACAGAAATAAGTAACATACGAGACTGTTGAGCTGAAACAGTTCAGTCCAGGGGTGATTACTTGGACTCTTGCTACCAATACTAGCCTAACTACACCCAAACCTGTCACTTGGTCAGAGTTTTCTCAGTTAGCTCTCTTGGTCAAGCACAGTGCTCCATGTTGTTCTCTGAGAAATTAATTGTATTGTTAGTACATATGTGATGAAGAAAAAAATGATGAACATGAGAGTCTTCATATAATTTCCTCTTCCCCTTAATGGCCCTAACTTCTGTGAGCCAATCTATGCTAGGAAGATTCCTAGACCTTTTTAAGGCATAACCATAGAGTGGGCAAAGAAAGGGGAATAAATGGGAAAGACATGAAGGGGAGAGGAATACATTATCAAGTATGGTTAAAGCAAGCTATATATAAAGGACTGGAGAGAGAAAGAAGTTGGGGGAAGAGAGTAAAAGTCATGTGCATTAAGGATGGGATGGATAGGAAGATATATTTACAAGAGGTTTTTAATGAAAGGCTCTTAATGATATATTGCATTGCGGCGGCTTGCTCGGTCGGTAGAGGTGGGGTCTGGCTGCGGACGAGGGGTCGGTCCAGCTCTGGACGAGGGGTCGGTCCAGCTCTGGACGAGGGGTCGGTCCCACTTGGGACGAGGGGTCGGTCCGGCAGCAGACGAGGGATCGGTCTCACAAGGGGTTGCGCGGTTCGGCTGACGGGGTTGCCCGGCGAAGCCGGCGACGAAGGGGTCGCCCGGAGAAGCAGGCGACGAACTGGGGACAAGGGAGGCCAGGCCCTTGTCGGGGGCTCCCAGGACTGGAGGGCGCACGGCAGAAGAACTACCGCGGAGACAAGGTAAACACGCAAGTCCACTTTACTGAGGGAGAGGCAACAGTTTTATAGGGGCTGGGGAAGGCTGATTGGTCGAAGCCACGCCCTGTTCTGATTGGTTGCCGGCGAAAGGTCAGTGGGCGGTACTGGACGGGGGAGGGGTGGTGGTTAGAGATTGGCTGTCGCTGTTGCTGGGGGAAGGGGCAGGGTTTAGGGATTGGTGGCTGCTGTTGCTGGGGTGGAGGGCAGACTTGAGTTTCCCGCCCACGCCTGGCTGTTGCTGCTGTCGGGGGAAGGGAAAAGGGCGGGCTGGATTTTTCCGCCCACACCTGGCTGTTGCTGCTGTCGGGGGAGGGGAAAAGGGCAGACTGGAATTTTCTGCCCTGCGCCTGCGCAGGGAGAAAGAAGGCATCGTGTGGCGCCATCCGGGAGGAGGGGTGGCCGCGGAAGCATGGCTGCCGAGAAGGGGAGACCCGAGGGCACTCTGCGCCCATGCCGAGCTCCCTTCAGGGGTGGCGGTGAGTCCGACCAGCCACCCTATTATGGGGGCAGCGGCTTGGCCTACCGCGGCCGCTCCCCCGCCAGGCCAGCAAACCACGCTTCAGCCCAAGGGGTGACCGCATTTCCCCCTTCTTTTCAAATAAGGACCAGGATGGCAGCAGCAACAAGTAGCTGAGGCCCAAGAGGCAGTAAGCAATGAGGGAAGCGGGGCTGAAGAGGGAGGTGAGTATGCCGGGGATAAATGTACAATTTGGGGGGCAGTATCTTGCCGCTGCAAGCAAGGGTGGCCAATGTCCAATTCTTGTTGATCTCGGTGGCTATAAGGTCCATCTGCTTGTTAAAAGTCCAGGATGACAGCGCGTTACAGGTAGTTGATCTCTTCTTGGCGGCGAAGAGCGGTAGAGGCAGACTGTGTGATGGTCTGGAGGATCGCAGCGGTGAGGACAAGTCGCGTCAGGGCACCAGCGACGGTGGTGGCGGCAGCGTCGGGAGTGGTGGAGACGTAGGCGAGGACAATAAGAAGGCCAAAGTCTTCACGGGTGCGAGAGAGGCCGATGTTAATGGGGCGGGCCGACATGGGGCGGCCCAATCTGCAATGCAGTAGGGGTTCAAGCGAAAAAAGGAGGGGGGCGGGGGACAAGAAAGGACGCTTTGGATGGCTGAGAAGAGGAGTGAGGTCGAGACAGGAGGAAGCTCCGCAGAAGTATGGGGAGCTGTTAAAAGCAGAAACGTTATTAGATGCTAGAAAGCAGGCCGCAGGCCGGGGAAAGCAGGTTGCGGGCCGTTTCGCGGGGCTGGAGCTGCTTGAGAGCGATGGCGGCATGGGGGGCCGTGGTTACAATCTTCTGGGGTGGTAGTGGCTAGACAGATGGCGGAAAATATTATCAAGAAAGCAAAGGTTATGAGAAAGAAATAGAGTATTAAAGGCTGTGGGGGAAGTGAGAAGATCATTTAGAGGATAGGGTTGAGAATGGTATGTTTAAGACAGAAGCTTTGTGGTTTGTAGGAGACTGCTTTATAAACGAAGGAGAATGAGGGCAGTAAATATAGTAACGATAGATAGGAAGATGACAGTGAGGAGGAGTCTTTGTTTAAGGTTTCAATCGTCCGGCGCAACAGTGGCTAGGCCGATAGCGAGGGGTGTTGCTAAGTAGACAATGGCTGCAAAGACAAAATCATCCTCTGTTTCCTTAAGAATAACTTTTCTTTAAATACTTAGTAGCATGCAATATTAGAAACCGTTTCCTAAAAGCAAGTTGGCAGGGGAGCTTGGTTGCTGTTAATCTTTCCTGTTATAAAATTACCTTTTATTATTATTATCATCAATTTAGTTTTATATATATATATTTAAGAATGACCTTTTGGAATTAGCCATTTAATACCTTAATGTAAACTATTGAAGATAAATTTTATCTTTACAGAACACATTCCCTTATGTAAAGTTACCACAATACCTTTTACACTTGCCGCATGCAAATTAAGTTTCAAGAGTTTATGAAAAATTAGCCATCTTACTTTAGGACAAAATACGTCTTTTTGCAAAACTTATTACATTTCCGTTAGCATTTTTACAAACTTTTAACCTTTTTAATATTCATATAAGTTTTACATTCTTTATATTATCCTGTGAAGAAAAATAAGTTATTCATTTTAATCTAGGCAAGAACAACTTTTTATGAAGACGTACAGTTAATTTTGTTAATTAAGACTTACAATTTTTTTTTAACTGTAGATATCTTATTAACATTTAAACTTATGTATTAATATAATAAACTTAAGTATTAATATAAGCGCTTATTTAATTTTTGGCCATTTGAATAGAGCTCTTTTAAAGATTTCTAGTAATTTATATTTACCATCCGGAGGTATCACAATATACGTTGACATTGAACGAACAGACAGACAAACACAGAACAATTACAACACATTAACAGAAATATATAATTTATTTACAGTTGACTCATAATTCTTACTTTCTTGGTATAGCTGCTTTTAAATCTTTTTTTATATAGCATATCATAGATTATACCCTTCAAGATTTTTTCTGGACTTTATGTTGCCTGTAATAAGCCAGGAGGGAATCTTTTACCTTCCTGCTCCACAGCAAAAGTGACCCTATCTATAAGGCGAGTATAGGTGTCCGGGTCCCAAAGCTGACACGTGGTAAGCCACAGATTAAAGGGGAGAAGAAGGTCCCAATATACTTGAAGCTGTTTGAAAGAGATCTTACACCGGTGAGTGTCTAGGAGACCGGCGAGAGCCCGAACTTGTGGGGCTTGCTTAGCAGATAGGATGTTACCCATTGCTAATGGCCTTTTGGAGCCGATAAGAAAAGGGGCCCTTACCTTGAGAGCGCGGCGATGGGAGCCGAGGTGCGCGGTGAGACGAGGGGTCGGAGCCGGTGGGGCTCCGACGGTGGTCGCGGGCCAAGAGAAGGCCCCGACGAGGGGAGGGCGGGACGACGAGCAGTGGAGCAAGGCAAAGGGGAGCAAGCGTGAAGGGGAGGAGGCAGAGGTGAAGGCAGGGGTGGAGGTGCTCAGGCACGTGCTCCTGAGAGTTTTATTGGCGCCTCTTAATCATAGCGGGTCGGTATAAGCCCCCGACATGGAAGGAGAAAGCCATCCAGCGATTCTCCCAGACCGCCGTGGATCATATGAGGTCGCCAAGGTTCAGGAGCAGCAATGCAGAGCGAAAAGATAGGGGTGAGAAGAGAGGAGAGCGTAGGGCTATGGTAGGATTACTTCAGACGTGCAAGCACGCGCTCCCGAGAAATCCAAGGCTCCTCTTAATCATAGCGGGTCGGTATAAGCCCCCGACATGGAAGGAGAAAGCCATCCAGCGATTCTCCCAGACCGCCGTGGATCATATGAGGTAGCCAAGGCTCAGGTAGCAGCAATGTTGCACGAGAGAAGTCCCAAGGTGAGAAGAGAGGAGGGGGGGGCTGCCAGGTTATGAAGTGAGGCTGTGGTGGGGTTGCCTTGCCCCACGTTGTGCTGTGGTGGGGTTGCTTTGCCCCACGTTGGGCGCCAACTGCGGCGGCTTGCTCGGTCGGTAGAGGTGGGGTCTGGCTGCGGACGAGGGGTCGGTCCAGCTCTGGACGAGGGGTCGGTCCAGCTCTGGACGAGGGGTCGGTCCCACTTGGGACGAGGGGTCGGTCCGGCAGCAGACGAGGGATCGGTCTCACAAGGGGTTGCGCGGTTCGGCTGACGGGGTCGCCCGGCGAAGCCGGCGACGAAGGGGTCGCCCGGAGAAGCAGGCGACGAACTGGGGACAAGGGAGGCCAGGCCCTTGTCGGGGGCTCCCAGGACTGGAGGGCGCACGGCAGAAGAACTACCGCGGAGACAAGGTAAACACGCAAGTCCACTTTACTGAGGGAGAGGCAACAGTTTTATAGGGGCTGGGGAAGGCTGATTGGTCGAAGCCACGCCCTGTTCTGATTGGTTGCCGGCGAAAGGTCAGTGGGCGGTACTGGACGGGGGAGGGGTGGTGGTTAGAGATTGGCTGTCGCTGTTGCTGGGGGAAGGGGCAGGGTTTAGGGATTGGTGGCTGCTGTTGCTGGGGTGGAGGGCAGACTTGAGTTTCCCGCCCACGCCTGGCTGTTGCTGCTGTCGGGGGAAGGGAAAAGGGCGGGCTGGATTTTTCCGCCCACGCCTGGCTGTTGCTGCTGTCGGGGGAAGGGAAAAGGGCGGGCTGGATTTTTCCGCCCACACCTGGCTGTTGCTGCTGTCGGGGGAGGGGAAAAGGGCAGACTGGAATTTTCTGCCCTGCGCCTGCGCAGGGAGAAAGAAGGCATCGTGTGGCGCCATCCGGGAGGAGGGGTGGCCGCGGAAGCATGGCTGCCGAGAAGGGGAGACCCGAGGGCACTCTGCGCCCATGCCGAGCTCCCTTCAGGGGTGGCGGTGAGTCCGACCAGCCACCCTATTATGGGGGCAGCGGCTTGGCCTACCGCGGCCGCTCCCCCGCCAGGCCAGCAAACCACGCTTCAGCCCAAGGGGTGACCGCATTGCATGAACTGTGATTTTTCAATTCTACACCATTTATGGGCTAAACAACTGGGTCACACACACACACACACACACACACACTTGTAACAAGAGGAGCTGCAATTTGGTTGTATTTTGGGGTTGTCTTCGAGTTTATTAATTCCCTGAAGAATCTTATGTTATCAAAAATATAATTAATTGTCCTTAATGAATTTCCTTCTGTGACCAACAAAATTTTGGGAGCCTGCCAATACCAAGTGATAGACAGCATGTGAATCAGTTAAATCTCTTATTCTTTGCTGGTATGACTGCTTTAGAATACAATTTGCTACTGTATTGTAAGTTGAACATTTTACTATCATATAACCTAACATTAGTACTAGGTATATTCCAAGAGAAATGTAATCAAATGTATATCAGGAAATATGTGATGAAATATTTATGCTGGTATTGTTTGTAGTAGCAAAAATTTAGAAACCTCCCAAATGCCATTAATAAAAGAATGAACAAATAATTTGTGGAATTTTTCCATAATGGAATATTATATCAGTGAAAATGAATGACCTATAGTTATAAGCAACAATGTGAATGGACCTTAGTAATATATTGCTGATTGCAAAAAAGCAAGACTCAGAAGACAGCATAAAATATGTTACTCTTTCTATAACATTCAAGAACAGGTAAAACAAAAAATATTTTTTCTTGAAATGTACATGTGTGATAAAATGAATAAAAATGGAAGTATATGGTAAGCATAAAATTCAGAGCAGTTGTTACCTCTGAAGGTGATATAGGAAGAACATAGGAATATGTAGGTAATATTCCATGTTGGCGCTTCCATTGTGGGTTCATGTTTGTTTAGAAGGATATTAAAATATATAAAGAGTTGAAAAAGATGATTCTTAAACCAATGATAATAAAAATTGAACCAGGAATTAAGATCAATTATGTACACCCGAGCCCAAGATAAACAAAAGAATAAACACCTCTCCTTGGCCTTCAAGTTCCTGTATAATCTGGTTTTTTGCTTGCTCTCTAATGTAATTTCCTACTTCTCTTATCCTCATTGACTTGGTTCAGCTACATTGATTTTCCTGTTGATTCCTGCACTCATTACATGTGATCCTACTTCAGGTACAGAATATTCCTCCTTCAGTTATCTGTATAATTTACTCCTTCACTTCAGCAAAATCTGCTCATATATTTTATCAAGGCTTTCTCTAAACATCCTATCTAAAGTAGCACCTCCATTATTCTATCACTTCTCCTGCTCTATTTGTCTTCACACCAGTCCTGATATATTATTATATATGTATTATTATTTTTTATTTCAAAATTTTATTGAAGTGTATCACTCATATATAAACAAGATAAACAATAAGTGTATAGTAAAAGTTGTGAACTTACAAAACAAACATGGAAATACTGGTGTGGGATGTTATTAACAGGGGACACGTGGTTGGCAGGGAGTTCCGGTAAACATAAAAGGAGAGACTTGTGGACAAAGATCACATCTAAGTCCAGCTTCATCTCACAGAAACACAAACTCCAAAGTAGGGTCAACGGAGATGCCACTGGATTCCACCTGCCATGACCATAGAACCTGTGGGTCTCTGTAGCCCTCAGAAGAACCAATACCTGGGGTTGTATCTACTTTATCTATCTCTGGGACTCTGCTGAGGTGTTCATGAGGGCAATCCTTCTGATAACCTCCTGGCTCTTTTTGGAGACTCATAGCCATATAAACTCAGTTTTCCTTTCCATTTTCCCCTTTTCTTCAGGTCAAAAAGCATTTTTTTTTTTTTTGCTTTATTTTAGTTTTCTATTTTTATTTTTTTATTTTTTATTTTTTTTATTGACTTTGTAATAATATTACATTAAAAATATATATATATGTGAGGTCCCATTCAACCCCACCCCCCCACCCCCCCCTCTCCCCCCCCCCCAACAACACTCGTTCCCATCATCATGACACATCCATTGGATTTGGTAAGTACATCTTTGGGCACCTCTGCACCTCATAGACAATGGTCCACATCATGGCCCATACTCTCCTCCATTCCATCCAGTGGGCCCTGTGAGGATTTACAATGTCATGTGACTACCTCTGAGGCACCATCCAGGGCAGCTCCATGTCCCAAAGACGCCTCCACCTCTCATCTCTAACTGCCTTTCCCCATACCCATCATCCACCATGTCCACTTTTCCCAATCCAATGCCACCTCTTCTATGTGGACATTGGATTGGTTGTGTCCATTGCACCTCTATGTCAAGAGGAGGCTCAGATTCCACATGGATGCTGGATGCAATCCTCCCATTTTCAGTTGTAATCATTCTAGGCTCCATGGTGTGGTGATTGTCCTTCTTCAACTCCATCTTAGCTGAGTGTGGTAAGTCCAATAAATCAGATTGTAGGTGCTGGAGTCTGTTGAGGCTGAGGACCTGGCTATCACATTGTCAGTCCAGAGATTCAAATCCCCTAAATATATCTTAAACCCCAACATTAACTGCACCTCCAGCACATTAGCATGAAAGTCTTATGAAGGGAGATCCCATCTGAGTCCAGATTCATCACACATAAATACCATTTCCAAAGAGGGGCCATCTGACCTGGTAGTTAACCCCATCGGCCATGACCATAACTCTCATGGGTCTCTTTAGCCTTCAAAGGAACCAATATCTGGGGGTTGTATCTGCTTTATCTGTCTCTCTGACTCTGCTCAGTTGTGCATGAGGGCAATCCTTCTGCCAGCCTCCAGACTCTTTTTTAGAAACTTGTAGCCATATAAACTCATTTCTCCTTTCCATTTCCCCCTTACTTTAGGTCAAACAGCATTTTAAAGTCATGTTATTTTATGTAGACATGGATATTCTGCTGATCCGCATTGAACCTTCCGTATAAGGTCCTTTTCCAGTTGCATCATCAGTTGGTAGTTGATAGTGGTCCCTCATTGCCAGGGAGGCTCATCCCCGGGTGTCATGTCCCACGCTGGAGGGAAGGCATTGCATTTACATGCTGAGTTTGGCTTCGAGACTGGCCACATTTGAGTAACATGAAGGCTGACAGGAGGAAATTCCCAGGCACAATGTTGCTCTAGGCCTTGTTCTTATTTTAGGTTTATCAGCTCACAAGCATAGTCATTAGCATCAGGGGCTCACTGTTGAACCCTCACTCCCTCCCGGTCCCCGCCGCTGTACCTGGGAGACTGTCGCTGCTTCCCTAGGGACCACGACAGAGCACCACTGGCCAGGAACCCAGTACCCCCCCTGCTGTGGTTTTTAATTGTTGCCACGATGAGTATATCCAATCATTACCATGCACCCTGGACATATGTTCTGTACAGCTCCCTGTCAGCCATATATCACCTGTCATTGGTATCCCATACCAGTATCCCTCCATTGCCATTGTTGAAACACTCTGTGATCCAGAACTCCCCGAAATTTGAAGCCCAATATAATGTCATGGTCCCTTACTAGGGAATGGCATATAGTGATGGGTTTAAAGGATAGATAAAGAACTTGGATAAAGTTAGATAAAGAACTTAGATAAAGAATGTTGATTTGAAAAAATTCCACATCCTATCCTTTTTTTTTTTTTTTCCCCCTAATTATTCAGCATTTCTTCACAGGAGTCCTAGACCACAGCAATGCATATATATAACATACAGCACTCCCACACATCCACCAGAAAACCTTTTCCCTTCCACAGTGATACTCTTACGCCCTATTCATATCATATTTACTTAAGGTGATGTACAGAGTCTGAGATATTAGCTTTCTAACAAGGTAACATCTGTGCTTACATTATGGTGCATACTTTAGGATACACAGTTCTTTACATTTTTAGTTATCCTATGTTTTACATTATGGTTTACATTATCAGTCTGTCATCTCCTTTATGTTATGGTGTAATATTATATGTTTTATATCCATCCTTGTGTACTCTCAAGAAACTCCTCTCTTGCCCCCCATTTACTTTGGTTCCACACATTTAACGTCCATTTTCCCTTCCACCTTGGTGCCCACAGTGACAGCCAACCTCCGTTTCCTGAGGAGCCACTTCCAGAGATAGATGGAATAGTGTTCAGGGCCTAACTTGCTCATCTGCCCCAATGCCCTGGGAGCCACCCTTTCTCTCGAGGGATACAGTTCCCTCTATTTGATGGCATTAGTCCTCCCCAGGATGTGGGTCCACCCCCACTCTCACTACTTGGGATTCCACCCCATGGTGTCACCCACTCTGGCAGAATGAGCATTTAGACATTCCCCAGGAGCCCGTCCTGCATCAGACACTCCCCTCCGAGCATTCTAAACAGGTAACCCTCTTTATTATATTTTGATATGATTTTCTCAGCATTTTACTCTCCACCACCTCCTGACCCTCCCCTGTGTTCGTATGCTACCCCTCCCTCCCCCCACTTTTGGGCAACGTTACCCATCCGTCCCTCCCCAGCCACCCTCAAACCCGTAAAGCCCCAACCAAAGGCAACCCCTTGCCCCCCTTTTATCTCTTCTTTGTGTTCATACTTACCACCATCTCGTCTTAAATTCCACCCCTGCAGACATCAGCTCATATCCTTCCTCCACCCTCCGATTTCCTGTAAGCCTATCGTTCAGTCTCTTGCTATCTAGGGCAGCTTATTTATTTCATATCATTGAGGTCATGTAGTATTTGTCCTTCAATGTCTGGGTTGCTTCACTCAACATAAGGTTCTCAAGATTCATCCATGTTATCACATGTGTTTGTAGTGTATTTGTTCTTACAGCCGAGTAGTATTCCATTGTGTGTATATACCACATTTTATTGATCCACTCATCTGTTGATGGGCATTTGGGTTGATTCCAACTTTTGGCAATAGTGAACAATGCTGCTATGAACATTGGTGTACATATATTAGTTTGTGTCCTTGTTTTCAGTTCTGCTGGGTATATACCCAGCAGTGGTATTGCTGGGTCATATGGCAAATCTATGGCTAGTTTTTTGAGAAACCGCCATACTGTCCTCCAGAATGGTTGGATCCTTCTGCATTCCCACCAGCAGTGGATGAGTGTTCCCCTTCCTTCACATCCTCTCCAGCACTTGTATTCTTCTGTTTTTTCATAGCTGCCAATCTTATGGGTGTAAGATGGTATCTCATTGTGGTTTTGATTTGCATTTCCCTGATAGCTAGAGATTTGGAACATTTTTTCATGTGCTTTTTTGACATTTGTATTTCTTCTTTGGAGAAGTGTCTGTTTAAGTCTTTTTCCCATTTTTTAAATGGGTTGTTTATCTTTTTATTTTCAAGATATAGGAGTTCTTTATATATGCAAGTTATAAGTTTCTTATCAGATACATGGTTGCCAAATATTTTCTCCCACTGTGTGGGCTCCCTTTTTACTTTCTTGACAAACTCCTTTGACGTGCAGAAGGCTTTAATTTTGAGGAAGTCCCATTTATCTATTAGTTCTTTTGCTGCTCGTGCTTTTGGTGAGATATTCATAAATCCATTTCCTATTACAAAGTCCTGTAGATGTTTCCCTACACTGCTTTCTAAGGTTTTTATGGTCTTGGCTCTTATATTTAGGTCTTTGATCCATATTGAGTTGATCTTTGTATAAGGTGTGAGATGGTAATCCTCTTTCATTCTTCTACATATGGCTATCCAGTTCTCCAGACACCATTTGTTGAATAGGCCACTCTCTCCCAATTGAGAGGGTTTGGTGGCTTTATCGAATATTATGTGGCTGTATATGTGAGGTTCTATATCAGAGCTTTCAATTCGATTCCATTGGTTTGTGTGTCTCTCCTTATGCCAATACCATGCTGTTTTCACCACCGTAGCTTTATAGTATGTTTTGAAGTCAGGTAGTGTGATTCCTCCAATTTCGTTTTTCTTTTTCAGTATGTCTTTGGCTATTCGGGGTCTCTTTCCTTTCCAAATAAATTTCATAGTTAGTTTTTCTAGTTCCTTAAAGAAGGCTGCATTGATTTTTATTGGGATTGCATTGAATGTGTATATCAGTTTTGGTAGGATAGACATCTTAATAATGTTCAGTCTTCCTATCCATGAACAAGGAATAGTCTTCCATTTATTTAGGTCTTCTTTGATTTCCTTGAACAATCTTGTATAGTTCTCGTTGTATAGGTTCTTTACCTCTTTAGTTAAATTTATTCCTAAGTATTTGATTTTTTAATTTACTATTGTGAATGGTATTTGTTTCTTGATTTCCTCCTGATCTTGCTCATTATTGGTGTACAGAAATGCTACTGATTTTTGCGCATTGATCTTATACCCTGCAACTTTACTAAACTCATTTATGAGTTCTAGAATCTTCGTTGTAGATCTCTCAGGGTTTTCTATGTATAGGATCATGTCATCTGCGAATAATGAAATTTTGACTTCTTCCTTTCCAATTTGAATGCCTTTTATTTCTGGTTCTTGCCTCAGTGCTCGTGCAAGTACTTCTAAGACAATGTTAAATAGGAGCGGAGACAGTGGGCATCCTTGTCTTGTTCCTGAGTTTAGAGGGAAGGAGTCTAGGATTTCTCCATTGTAAACAATAATGGCTTTCGGTTTTTCATATATACTCTTTATCATGTTCAAAAAATTTCCTTGTATTCCAATCTTTTGGAGTGTTTTTATCAAGAAAGGGTGCTGTATTTTGTCAAATGCTTTTTCTGCATCAATAGATATAATCATATGATTTTTTTCCTTCAATCTGTTTATATGGTGTATTACGTTGATTGATTTTCTTATGTTGAACCATCCTTGCATACCTGGGATGAATCCCACTTGGTCGTGGTGTATAATACGTTTAATGTGTTGTTGAATACGATTAGCAAGTATTTTTGTTAAGTATTTTTGCGTCTAGGTTCATTAGAGAAATGGGTCTGTAATTTTCCTTTCTTGTGATGTCTTTGTTTGGCTTTGGTACTAGGGTAATGTTGGCATCATAGAAGGAGTTGGGTAATGTTCTTTCCGTTTCGATGTTTTGGAATAGTTTCAGCAGGATTGGTGTCAGTTCTTTCCGGAATGTTTTGTAGAATTCACCTGTGAAGCCATCTGGCCCTGGGCTCTTCTTAGTTGGGAGATTTTTGATAACTGATTCTATCTCTCTGCTTGTGATTGGTTTGTTAAGATCATCAATTTCTTCTTTCGTCAATATGGGCTGCTTATGTGTTTCTAGGAATTTGTCCATTTCCTCTAGATTGTCATTTTTGTTGGAATATAGTTTTTCAAAATATCCTCTTATGATAGTCTTTATTTCTGTGGGGTCAGTGGTGATATCGCCTTTCTCATTTCTTATTTTGTGTATTTGCATCTTCTCTCTTTTTTTCTTTGTTAGTGTTGCTAAAGGTTTGTCAATTTTGTTAATCTTCTCAAAAAAACCAGCTCTTGGTCTTGTTTATCTGTTCAAGTGCTTTCTTATTTTCTATTTCATTTAGTTCTGCTCTTATCTTTGTTATTTCCTTCCTTCTTCTTCCTGTTGGGTTACTTTGTTGTTGTTTTTCTAATTCCTTCAAATGTGTAGTTAGTTCTTCAATTTTTGCTCTTTCTTCTTTTTTGATATGTGAATTTATGGCTATAAACTTCCCTCTCAGTACTGCTTTTGCTGCATCCCATAAATTTTGGTATGTTGTGTTATCATTATCATTTGCTTCAAGGTAGTCATTGATTTCTTTTTAGATTTCCTCTTTGACCCACTGTTTTTCTAAGAGTGTGCTGTTTAATTTCCAAATCGTGGTGTGAAATCTGGGCTTCTGTCCCTTGCAAATCTCCAGCTTGACTCCACTGTGGTCAGAGATAATGTTTTGTATGATTTCAATCTTTCTGAATTCGTTCAGCCTTTCTTTGTGGCCTAGCATATGATCTATCTTGGAGAATGATCCATGTGCGCTTGAGAAAAATGTATATCCTGCTGTGTTTGGGTGTAGCGATCTATATATGTCTATTAGATCGAGCTCCTCTAATATACTATTCAGATGTTTTGTTTCTTTGGTGATTCTCTTTTGAGATGTTCTGTCCAGAGTTGATAGTGGTGTATTAAAATTCCCCACTATAATTGTAGATGTATCTATTCTTTCACTTAGTTTTTCCAGCGTTTGCCTGACGTATTTAGAGGCACCCTTGTTAGGGGCATAGATATTTATGATTTTTCGATCTTCTTGACAGATTTTCCCTTTCACTAAAATATAGTATCCTTCTTTGTCTCTCACAATTTTTTCACATTTAAAGTCTATTTTGTCTGATATTAATATAGCTACTCCTGCCTTTTTTTGGTTATTGTTAGCTTGTATGATTGTTTTCCAGCCATTCACTTTCAATCTCCATGCGTCTCTGGGTCTAAGATGTGTCTCTTGTAGAGAGCATATGGATGGGTCATATTTCCTTATCCAATGTCCCAGTCTGAATCTTTTGATAGGTGAGTTTAATCCGTTGACATTCAGTGTTATTACTATCAAGGAATTATTTGTGTTAGCCATATTTTGATTGGATTTGTGTTTGTCATATTTTGTTTATTTTTTTTGTCTTTTTTGTTGTTGTTGTTGGTCTTATACTCTCCTCCAACTCTGCCTTTCCTGTTTTTTCCTTTCTTCCTGCAGAACTCCCTTTAGAATTTCTTGAAGGGGAGGTTTCTTGTTGGTATACTCTTTCAGTTTCTGTTTGTCTGCGAATATTTTGAACTCTCCATCATGTTTGAATGCTAGTTTAGCTGGATAGAGTATTCTTGGTTGGAAGTTTTTTTCCTTTAGTACCTTGACTATATCATATCACTGTCTTCTTGCCTCCATGGTTTCAGAAGAGAAATCAGCACTTAATCTAATTGAGCTTCCCTTGTATGTGATGGTTTTCTTTTCTCTTGCTGCTTTTAGGATTTTCTCTTTGTCTTGATCATTGAATAATTTGATAAGTATATGTCTTGGGGTGGGCCTGTTGGGGTTTATGACTTGTGGAGTGCGCTGTGCTTCTTGGATATGTACCTCTGTCTCTTTCAGTAGATTTGGGAAGTTTTCAGCCATTATTTCCTGCAACACTCCTTCTGACCCCTTTCCCTTCTCTTCACCTTCTGGAATGCCTATTATACGTATGTTTGAGCATTTTGCATTGTCATTCAGGTCCCTAAATCCTAATTGGATTTTTTCTATCTTCTTATTGACCCCTTCTACTATCTGTTTGATTTCTGATGTACTGTCTTCCACATCACTAATTCTCTGCTCTGTCTCTTCTAGTCTGCTGATATTTGCTGCAAGTGTATTTTTGATTTCTTGAACTGTGGTGTTCATTCCCATCATATCTGTTATGTTTTTGCATATGTCTGCAATTTCCCCTCCAAGTGATGTCTTCATGTTGTTAACCTCTTTCATTACTGCATCAAATTTGTCGGTGATAAATGTTCTGAGTTCTTTCATTGCTTGTGCCAAGTTTTGCTCCCCTTCGTGATTATTGGTTTGTTGATTGGATTCAGTCATGTTTTCCTGATTATTGGTTTGGTTTGTAGATTTTTGTTGCTTTCTGGTCATCTCTTTATTTTGACGAATTTAATCAGTTCCTTAGCTTCTTTGTCTGCTCTTGGAGTTTATTTAGTTGTTATTTTTGCACAGGTGTTATATCTTCTCTTTGTCACTTTTTTCTTTTTATTCTAGTTACTTGTTGTTGGTTAAGCTCACTTTAGAGCAAAGTATTAGTGTTGGGGAAAGGCAATTGTGTAAGCAAGGGAAAAGTGTAAAGTAGTATTGGTGATGTATGTTAACAAAGTAAGAATATGAGATCTGGGAGGATGTAGGTTAGATTCGTGTAGATTGTATAGAGTTATAGCTGTAGGTAGAGTACCTTTTATGAAGTAGATGACTGAATATGGGAGGAATATGGTATGAACTACAAAGCTATTGTTTTCATGAGAGAGGGAAAAAGAAAAGAAAGGTAATAGTTTCAAGGGTGGGTAACAGACAGAAAACAGAACAAAGGTATTAGAAATTAAGAGTTCGACACTTTGTGGATCAAAGAACGGGAGGTGGGGGGTGGAATATAGGAGAGACAGTAGATGATAGTGGATATCAAGATACAGGGGAAGGGGGATAGTGTAGGTAGCCTAAATCAGTTCACACAGAAATGAGGCAGTGGAGGATGGGAAAACCCAGCAAATGTGATGTGTTTCCTGTAGCACCTATTGTGTACTTGAATTAAAATAAAATAAGTGGAAAATGAGGGACAAGAGGGAAAGAGAAAACCGAGAAAAAAAAAGAAACTAATTATAATAAAGAAAAAAAGAAAGACAAGAAGAAAGGAAGAAAGAAAAAGAAGATAGGCAAACGGTGGGGAACAGATAGGGGGAAGAGAGATGCAGGTATACACGTGTCACAATTGCAACACTATCTAAAGCAACAACCAAAAAAACCCCTAAATAACTGTATAAAAAAAAAAGGACTTTGGGGGACACGCTAGGAGAAAAGACTAGGGGATAATGCAATATTAGCAATCAGGGCATCAAAAAGAGTAAAAAATAAGATAAAGTGAAAATAAAAACGAAACAATATGAACCAATAAAGATAAAATGCAAACGTTAAGGTCCAGGGCACTCATGGACCCCAGGTAGACCCCAGGGCATGATGGATTCAGGGGTGGAAAGTCTGAGACACTGAAGACTCAAGAGGTGTGAGTCTTGGGTGTGGACCGCCAGAGTCCAGGGGACCCAGACCTGGCAACCTCAAATCTGGTCCACAGAAAGCTTAGGAGCCCCGCAGTGCAACACAGCCCTCAGGGATCCCCGTAGCTGGGTGCCAGCCCCGTGGGGGAAGCCAGATCCGCGAATTCTATATTGAATGTCTGATCCCTGAAATTCACCTACTCCTCAGGGTTTCAGCCTTTGGACCGCTCCCTCCCTGTGCTCCCACGCAACGGCCACTTGAGGGCGCCTCTACACCACGGCCAGTTCAATGACCCAGATCCCAAGCCCCGCCGGGTGGGGTGGGCTTCAGCTGGAAACTCCGAAAACAGACTCTAAGATCCAAAATCCCAAACTTCGCAAAATATTCCCCAATCAGCTTCCAGACGTGTCCTCCTCCCTCACTGCACCCTACAACAGTCTCCCAATTGTGTCCCCTTATTGCACAAAATCCAATTCCGTTGCAGATCGGCAGTCGGACCTGTGGGGATGGGGCTCCAGGTGGAAGCGCTAACCCCCCCCCCCGTCCGGTGACCAAAACGTCCCCCGCTTCACAACAAAGCACCGTCTGTCTCCCCAAATCGATCTGCAAAGGAGTCTTGTCCCAACAATCCCTCACCAGCCAGCCCAGTGTCCGCGAATTTCTCAGCACCGCAAAGCCTCCAGAAAAAGGAAAAAAAAAACAAAAGCCCTGGCCGCCGCGGCTCCGGAGCTTCAGGAGCGCCCGCTACCGCGGCTCCGCCCACCCAAGGAGGGAACTTCCCGAGCCCAGCTGGGACCTCCGTTTATATATTATAGACGTATCCTCTCTGTTACCTTCCCACTGAATTGACGTCCAGACACCTTCCAACCAGCAAAAATCCCCGAAACAGCGCGGTCCCAAAGAGCCTTCAACGCTGCCCAGCCGCCCCCTGCAGAGACATTACCAGGCAAGTTCACGCAGCCACCATCTTGCCATGCTCTTAGGTCAAAAAGCATTTTTAACTCCTGGTATTATATGTAGACTGAGATATTCTGCTGGTCTGAGTTGACCCTTTTATTTAAGGTCATTTTCTAGTTCCATCATCAGCTGGTACTTGGTAGTAATCCCTCAGTGTCAGGAAGGCTCATCCCTGGGAGTCATGTCCCATGCTGGGGGGAAGGCAACACCTTTACATTCTGAATTTGGCTTTGAGAGTGGCCACATTTGAGCAAGATGGAGGCTCTCAGATGTAAGTCTTAGGCACCCTGCAGCTCTAGGCCTTGTTCTTATTTCAGTTGCACAGGCTCACAAGCATAGTCATTAGTATCAAGGGCTCATTGTTGGACCTTCCTTCTTTTTTGGTCTTTGCCATTGCACTTGGGGGATTGTTGCTGTTCCTTTAGGGACTGTGATAGAGCTCCCCTGGCTAGGAACTCAGCACTCCCTCAGTCGTTGTTTTTATTTTTAACCACTATGAAAATATCCAAACATTTTTATGTACCCTCGATATATGCCCTGGAGAACTACCTGCCAACCATTTGTCCCCTGTCAATACCATCCCACACCAGAATTCCTCCACTGCCATTGTTAGATCTCTCTGTGTTCCAAAACTTCTTCAAAAGTGAAGCCCAATATATTGTCATGTTCCATTAATAGTAAAATGGAATATAGTGATGAGTTTAAAGGTTAGATATAGAATACATATTAATTTAGAAAAATTAAGGTAAAAATAAATTGGGGTATCAAAAAATTTAAAAATGCAACAGTTTAGTTTTTGATATTTTTCCTTTCATCACTGCACTAAGTGTTGCCCTGTATGCAAATTGGCAAGGCAACTACTTCCGTCTTTTCCTCAGTGTCTACATCCTATCTTTTTCTTTCTTTTTTCCTAATTATTAAGCTTATCTTCATGAAAGTTTTAGATCACTGTGTGCTATTTTTATTGTTTGTCTTTCCTTACACTGAAGACCACTGGAGGTGGAGGCTTTGCTCTGTTAGCTGCTATATTCTTTGTTTGGCTATATACTATTGGCCCTTTTTGTCAAATGTTATTTGCTTCAGAAAATCTTTTCTAACTCCTCCAATCTGGGTTAATGTCCTCGTTGGACTTCTTATTCTGTCTCATGATAACCAAAACATAACACTACTCACATTGTTCTGTTACTGGCTTTTTACTTGTCTGTCTCTAGCACTAGAATGTAAGTTCTTTGAGTACATAGACTTTGTTTTTTCATTCTGCCCCCTTCTCTGTCTCTCTCTCTCTCTCTCTCTCTCTCTCTCTCTCTCTCTCACTCTTTTACTCTCTTGCTCTCTTGCTCTCTTGCTCTCTGTCTCTTCTCCCTCTCATCATTTATCTTCCATCTCTTTATTTATTTTTCCCAAACATTTAACATAGTTCTCAGCTCATAATATATATTTAATAGTATTTGCTTAATAAATGATAAAATAGATGAAATACTAAACAAACAATCAAGTGATCCAGCCTCAGGGTTCAAGTATCTAGCTAGATAAATGAAGAGTAGGGAGAATTTGTTAGGTGGAAACAGTTGTAATTTAAATAGGAGAAGCTGTACAGGTTTTGAGTTAGCCTTGGTTGTTGTGTTTCTATGCAATCCTTCTTGTTATACAGACTTTTGTGAGCTTCATCTCTTTCAGTTTAGGGTCTTAATAGCTATGATCCAGGTTGGATATATGCATGTATCCCCACTAGGGATAGAATCCAGGAAGTTCTTCATCACTCAGCATTTCTACACAGTTATCCTTTAGGGGGAAACTCGTAAGCATAAAGATGATGCTGAGATCTTGTGAGATCTTAAAACAAGACTCTGCATGACCAGGTTCATAATCCCCACTGCATGAATTTCTTTATGTCCTAAGTCTCTATATTTTATAATATATGTAAGGCTTGTACTTTCTTTTCTATATGCTTGAATAGATGATTCATTGGGTTAGTCCTTTGTCATGTGAATAACCAAGAGCTTTCAGTTGTCCACAGATACATTCATTAGATTTGTGTTTTCCAAATCAAATTTCCCTTTTCTCATTTTTGCCTCAGTTATTATGGGACCATCTTTCCCATTAATGCTGTGCCTAATTATATACATAATTGGATCACTTCCTCACTTGCATGGATAATTGAATCTATTTGCTTCCAGCTTTGCTAGTTACTAAGCAACATATTCAATAGCTGTATGAAAGTATGAATAAAATTTTAACAGTGATTTTCTCTACATGATAGAACAAATTCAGAGTTCATATTTTGGGTGTCATTATATGTTAAGAATCATTTACTAACATGAATTTTTTCTCTCTTTTATTTCTGATTGGGCTATGTCCATAGTATCCTGGAACTTCAGGTTTGTTCATGCTGGCCTTACTCAACTATGTGTTATCTAAAATTGGTGCTTGCTATCCAAATAGTGAAAATAACAGCAATGAATTTTGTATTTGATCATGGTTAAAAGGGGAAATTTTAGCTTGTTATATGTTGTTAAAATAAAAATTTTAAAAATATACATGGGACTGTACAATACAGTGAACTCTAAGTTAAACTATAGACCACATTTCATAGTAAAATTTTAAAAATGTGCTTTCATCAATAATAACAAATGTATCACACTAATGCAAGGTGTTAAAAATAAAATAGTATATGGAAACCTCACATTTTATGCATGATTTTTTGGTGAAACCACAACTTCTCTAATAAAAAGGAAGAGAAAATACTAATTAGACCAAGGGCTACATTTTATTTCTGTGGATGTTGGAGCTCTTTGATAACTCATCATGAACTGTACCCCTATTATAGTAGGCCCTGGCCTTGGTCCCTGATAGAGTCCTAATGAAACTCATATCTAGAAGATATGGAGAGTCCAGGCAGGTGCAAATAATTAAAAGGTTCTCTCAGGGACAGAGTGGCTTGATGGGCAGGTGCCACAAGACAAAAGAAACTCAGGAAGCAGGTAGTATACCATTATTAAGATTAAGATACAGGGAAACGGACTTTGGCCCAGTGGTTAGGGCGTCCGTCTACCATATGGGAGGTCCGCGGTTCAAACCCCGGGCCTCCTTGACCCGTGTGGAGCTGACCCACGTGCAGTGCTGATACGCGCAAGGAGTGCCGTGCCACGCAAGGGTGTCCCCCGCGTGGGGGAGCCCCACGCGCAAGGAGTGCGCCCGTGAGGAAAGCCGCCCAGCGTGAAAAAAAAAGAAAAGAGCAGCCTGCCCAGGAATGGCGCCGCCCACACTTCCCCTGCCGCTGACGACAACAGAAGCGGACAAAGAAACAAGACGCAGCAAATAGACACCAAGAACAGACAACCAGGGGAGGGGGGGGAATTAAATAAAATAAATAAATCTTTAAAAAAAAAAAAAAGATTAAGATACAGGGTAAAATGATAGGGGCAAATATTTGAAGTGGTTTAAAAGATAAAGACTTGGCCAGGAGATGATGTGTTAGAGCTGGCTCATACTGGCTTGTGAGAGCTGACTGTGTGTACATCTCTTCCTGACTCCATGTTCAGTGACTGTACATTAGATGTTTAATATCAGTTATGGTGAGAGTATTTAGACCATGGGAATGAGCAAATGCAATTAATCAGACCTTTTTTTTTCCCCCGTGGAGAACCAATTTACCAGCACTCCACTGGTAACGGTAATAATCTAGCAGCAGGCTACTGTTACTGAGTGCTATGTGCCAGACACTTAAATGATCTCATTTAAGTCTTACAATATCCCATTTTTCTAGAGAAGGAAACTGATGCTTAGAGAAATTTAGCAAAAAGTTCAGTTACTAGAATGGGGCAGATTATCAGAACATGACTAGTATTAAATATGGTTTAATCACGAGACCTTGAGTACTAAATTACTCTTCTTAAATCATTCCTGATTACAAATAACTTGGGTTTCAGAACTAAGCTTGCAGGAGGAGTAGGGTATGACTGAGGTAACCAGACTAGTCATTATGTATGGTAGAATTCTAAGTAGAATTATGTCCTCATTTTACCCTCTTACCTGAAGATTTTCCAGGATTCACCAATCTGAGTTTGGAAAGCAGTAGAATGAGTCTTGGTTCCCACTTTCACACTATATGTCTTTACGGCAAGTGAACGAGTTTTCTACCTTCGAGCCCTTCTAAAGTGTCTCTCTCAGCATGATGCTTCTTGCCCTCTACATGGTCGCAAGCTTCTGGAGAAGAAACCACATGTTCTTAATTCTTAGTTCTCTGTGGCACATTCCAAATTTTTATAGACAGAATGAACCTTCAAGATGGAGCCATTTTATTTTTTCTTCTAACCTGTAGTTTAAAATTCATTTATGGTAGTCCAGACACAACATTGACAAGACTGAGTTTAATTTGTCTTAAAATTTATTTTCCAATGAGAATAAACAAGCAACCAAAATAAAAATATATTAAACTGTATAAATCCAAATACACTGACATCTAATAAGCCCTGGCCAATTATTAGGAATTATAAATGTGTTATTTGGTGTGGCATGTGTGCAGAATAACATAAACTTTATTTAAAACCACTTGTTTTTTGAATACTAATAACAATTTTCCTTTACTTTACTGTAACAATTCCCAGCAAGTCAAGTCTAGGAAAATTTATCAGAGCAATAATATCCTTTCTATTACCTTAGAAACAATGAGAAACCCAGTTCTTCCAATAAGTCAGTTTTTCTCTGTATTTGGTCCATAATTTCATATGGATCTGAGTGAAAACAGAGGAAAAGCACATTTTAGGCAGGTGTAGGTTTTTTGTATGTCACATTTGCTTTTGTTTATGATTAATTTAACATTTTGCATACCGTGCAATATCCTGTGACATACAGAATGTGTATGCAATTGAGACCAAGAAAAGTTGTGATTTAGAGGTAGCTAAATGAATATGGCACATATTATAAACATATAAAACCTCATTATACCTTGTTAAGTACCTATGATTATTTAGACTAAGGGTCTAAAACTTTCGAAAAGCAGTGTTTCAAGATTTGTACTCTTTTGCTGATACATATATGTATGTGCATTCAGGAATTGGGAGAAGGGGATTTATGATTGAATCATAGACTGAAGGCTCTTTATATCAGTTAGTTATTGTTGAATTACAAATGAAGACTCTTTATATCAGTTAGTTATTGTTGCATAACAAATGACCCTAAAGATCAGTGGTTTAAAACAACAGCTATATATTTTTGCTTGTAAGTAAAAAAGTTGGCCAGGTAGTTCTTCCAGTGTGGTCTGGTCTCACTCATTCATTTGTGATCTTTTCTGGTTCATATGGGGGCAGGCTTGTTTGGATGGTCTCAGCCAGCATGACTCAACTCTTTTCCATGTTCTCTTATGTCTTTTCAGCAAGCTAGCATGAACATGCTTTTGTGGTGATTGCTGGAATGTAATAGATGAAGCAAAAATGAGCAAAGGTGCTGCCCTTATCACACTTACTAGCATTCAATTAGGAAAAAGAAGTCACGTGTTCAAACCCAAAATGAAGGGTTGAGAAAGAACACCTCACCCAGAGTGGGCAAATATTTCAAAATCACATAGCAAAGGTCATGGATCCAGTGATGAATGAAGAATTTGAGCAATCTGTCTATCATGCTCATGATATGTAATATTTTTTGAAGCAACATTGATTGGGGTCCATGGATATGGTTGCTAGCCCATGCACCCATGAAAATCAGCTTCCATGCTATCTTTGGTACACATGCTACAGATGGCTTATACCTTGAGAAATATACTGTGTAATGTTTAAAACTAAGCTACTCTGTTTTACAGTCCCTAGATTATTCTCCAGCTTCCTTTCAATTGAGATATTTCATCCACCAATTACCCCTTTCAGCCACAATCACATTTAAAATCAGCAGAGTTAGTTCTCACTATAACATAGTGATTTTGGTGGTGGATGAAGACTTTGGTTAACAGTACAATAATGTTCTTCATTTACAAAGTGTTAAGAATATGGAGATACATGGGAAAATTACAACTATTGTAATTTAAGGATGGTATTAACAGTAATATTGCAATATTTTTGCAGCAAGGGCAAAGAAGATATATCAATTCTAAAGGACAACAGTAGCGGGGTATAAGGGGGTATGGGATTTTTCCTTTTAGAGTAAAGAAAACATTGTAAAATTGAGATGATGACAGCATAAATCTGTGATGAATATAAGAGCTACTGAGTGTACAATTTGAATGGATTATAAAAGCATGAGACCGTATAACAATGAATCTTGTGAAGGAAGATGGACTGTGGTTTACAGCACAAATATGAATATGTTCTCTCATGAACTATAACAAGTATATAATATTAATATAGGGTGTTAATAAGTGGGTGGGTTGGGAGAAGATATACCAAATGTAAGGTGTTGGTTATAGTTAGTAGTAATGTTTTGATCATGTACTTTAATAGATTATAAGAAATATGTCACAACATTGTAAGGTGTTGATGGTGGGGAGATATATGTGAACATCATAAGATGATATGCACGTTTGTTTTGTAGGTTCACTTATTTTATTATATACTTCTTGCATATGCATGTTCTTATATGAATGATAAACTTCAATAAAAAGTAAAAAAAAGACAAAAAAATTAATGTAACTTGGGATATAGTAATAGAGCCACAATGCCCAGTACAATGAAAGAAATTATTCTTATATACTTTACACTGAGCAGAGCACAAGTAGAATATATTCATTCCTTTGTCTAACTTTCATTTCTCATCTAGTATATGGCACTATAAAGTTTAGGAAAGAAATGAGCAAACTGGAACAAAAGAAAGACATTAATTTAGGAAAGACATCAGCAAATTGGGCAAAAGAGTGAGGGGTCTGAAAACAATATAGGAGAAATGGTTAGATAATTTGATGACTGTTGGCCTACAGAAGTGAAAATTAATGGGGGCTATAAGCAGTATCTTCAAATACATAATGAGCTTCCACATGTGCGAGGGATAACATTAATGTATACCACACTAGAAGGCAGAAGAGGCCATTGCTGTTAGAAAAAGCACCAGGTTCTTGACTATGATATACAGGGCACAACATAATTGACTTCTGCCAATTTCTCTCACCTCATTCACCTACCACTCTCCCCCTTGCTCACTGCAGTCCAGCCACCTTAGCCCCTTTGCTGTTCCTTGCTCACAGTAAGCATACTCCAACTTCAGGGCCTTTGTATTTTCTGTTTCCTCTTCCTCCACGGAATGATCTTCCTCAAAATTATTTTTAAACTTGGCTCCTTCTAATTATTCAGGTCTAAATTCAAACATCACCTCCTTAGAGAAATCTTCCCTGACCAAACAATGAAATATTGGTCCCTACTCCCCACACTTTCTGTTTTCTTTAATCACATAACTTTTTAAATCTTTTTTCTTTATTTCTTTTTAAATGTTACATTCTAAAAATATGAGGTTCCCATATACCCTCCAAACCCCTCACCTCACTTCTCCCACATTAACAACCCCCCTCATCATTGTGGGGCATTCACTGCATTTGGTGTATACACCCTGTAGCACCATAGCACCACATGGAGCTATTGTGGTGAGTAATGGAAGAAATTGTGGCATTGATGCGGAGAAAGTGGCCATGGTGGCTGTTGAGGGTAGGGAGAGGGAGGAGGAGATATGATGTGGGGGCATTTTCAGGACTTGGAGTTGTCCTGGGTGGTACTGTGAGGACAGATGCTGGACATTGTATTTCCTGTCATGACCCACTGAGTGGACTGGGGGAGAGTGTGAACTACGGTGTGGATCATTACCCATGTGATGCAGTGGTGCTTCAGGGTATATTCACATAACTTTTTAACTTCACTCATAAATATCTGAAATTTTCTTATTTATATATTTATTTACCTCTCTAAAACAGAATTTAAATTGCATGAATGTAGGGACCTTGCTTGTCTTACTTACCACAGTCTCGCCATCATACCTAAAAGAGTGACAGCCACATAGTAGGTTTTCAATAATTAAATATTTAGTGAATTAATGAAATTAATTAATCGTATGTATTTTTAAGGGTACCTTTTGAATTAGTGAGTTTCACATCCCTGGAATTAAGTAGTGGTTAAATAGAGGTAGCATGGTCATTTATTAGAAGCTCTTGCATTAGTAGATAAAAACATTGACTTGATAACCTCAAGGGACTCTTTGAACTCTAATACTTTATAATGTCTAGAATCTAGTTGGAATGATATATTATAATTTCTGCAACCCTGTATTCTTATAATTCTATAGAATTCAAGAGGATTTCACATATTATAAAAAATATATAATTTTTCCTATGGCAAACTTTGTGAGATAATGATGTCACCATTTAAAATGAGATCATGATTATGGTTTGATCACTTTTCATTACTTTGGAGTCTCAGAGAGTTGAATTACAAATACTAATTTATGGGGGGCTATAGAGTTCTAAATAAAATAAATTAGGGGTCTTCCAACCATTATCTTCTCCATTTTCTCTACCCCTGAAAGAAAGTCTTTTTGTGAATGCGAGAATGAGTCAGGCCTTGAAAGGTGAGACAGGCTTTGGATCATAAGAAACATTTTAAGTTGCAGGAAGAGGCTGAATGAAGGTGTTGTTATGGAAATGAACATCAAGTGTGTGTGAAATAAATAAAGTAGCTGAATTGATCTGAGCAGATGTGTTTTTAGGAAAGATTGGGAAATGAAATAGAACAAGGAGGATTGGCTTGACTCATAGAGAAGCTTGGATATCAGGTTTGTATTTTATCCATATATATCAGGATTATGGAGCAAGAGAAGGATGTGCATCCATCAAAAATGGGCAATCCTGACCAAGGATTTTAGATGTCATTGATTATAATACCTTCTTTTTACATGAAAGGGGAAATTGAGACCTAGAGAAAGGAAATAACTTGCCTAAGATTACAGAACAAGTTTAGGGCAGAGCAGGGAACAGATGAGGCTTTCTGACTGTTAGCTCAGTGGATTTTCCACTCTACCATTAAAGTAATAAAGTATGAATGATACTTTCAATATTAGGTATTTCATGTTTATTAAAACATACAAGTAACCTATTAGGTTGTGTTCTCATTAACAGCTGTTCAGGAGCAACTCCTGAGGTTCTGAAGGTAACATATATCTTGTAGTGACTACTCTGGTAAAGAGCTAAACTATAGGGTACTGTTCCTATCCATACTGGAAGACCCTCCCTACTGAGTCCACTATGGGTGGCCCAGATGGGGAGATGATTAAATTTAGACATTATATGGGAATAATCAAGTACCTATCATCACCTCTTCAGTGGTTTTCATTAATTTCCAATGATGCACTGACTAGAATCCCTCATTTTAATTGATACATATTCTAATATTTGGTTGTCTAATGCAATCCATTCCAAAAGCCATCACAATTCATCACTGCTTTGGATTAAACTAAGTGATGTTGGTACTTCCATATTGATTGGGAAATCCAGAGTGGAGGCATAGGTAACAAGGTAACTGTTCAGGCCAAAGATTCAACCTCATTATGTTTTCTTAAGGAAAGGAAACTGAGTCTAGTTCTGATGTACACTGGGGGTTCTGGATAATCTATCCTTTGTGACATGCCCTATTACCCTTTTGTGAATATTCAGCAATATGTGAATAATAATAGTATTCATCTAATAGGGTTTATGAAATATTAAATGAGATGATAATTATAAGTGTGTAACAATATAAGGTAAATATGTTAAAACTAGTATTATGATTACAGAGATAGACCAAATTGAAATGGAACCAATTTCTCTCAGTAACCCACCTTCTCATAATGGTAAGATTAAGTTTATCTTATTGTCAAAAATAGGAACTTTAGGGAAAGAGAATTTGGATGGGTAAGTTGTATGGGATAGATTCAAAAGATATTGTCTTGAAAGTGCAAACTTGGATATGGTACCATAGTGGGGGTTTGTCTTAGTTTACCAAACTGCTATGAAAAATACTACACAATGGGTTGGCTTAAATAATAAGAGTTTATTGTTTCACAGCTTTGAGGCTATAAGAAGTCTGAAATAAAGATACTGGCAAGAATTGCTTTCTCCTGGAATTGTAGTGTACTGGTGCTGGCAGGCAGCAATCTTTGGGGTTCCTTGTCTTTTCTCTCTGGCTCTGTTACATAGTGACTTTTTCCTTCATTTTGTTCTTCTGGTTTTCACTGACGTCTGCGATCTTCTTGGATAGCCTTCTCCAACTTCCAGCTTCTGGACAAGGCTTAGAGTAATTTGGATTAAGACCCACTTTCTTTCAGTTGGGCCACAACTTAACTAAAAACATCTTTAGGAAGTCCTGATTATAATGGATTCACATCCACAGGAATGCTGATTCAAATTAAGAAAATGTCCATGTTGGGGTACATAATTCAAACTATCACTGGGTCCTAGGTAGTCAGAAGGCATCATGACTTCATGGGTCATGAAGATCTGTCCCTAAAGGGAAGATATGGGTGTAGAAAAGATCCCACAGGTAATTCTAGTATGCTAAAGGACTTCTAAAATATATGATTTCTTTTCCCATGGAGGAAGAAAAGAGCACTGGTCTAGGATATAGAACCCTGGACATCTAACTAGTCCTGTCTCTATTATTCATTAATTTTGTGACCATAGAAAAGTGACTTAACATCTCTGAGCCTCAATCTCTTCATCTGCAACATGAGTGTTAGAATAGGTCAAGAGGAGCAATTATTTTTTCAGGATAGAACAGGTTTCAATAAATTGAAAAAAGTTAAAATTATACAAAGCACTTTCTCTGATCATAATGGAATGAAGCTGAAAGTCAATAAAAAACGGGAGAAAAGAAAAATTCACAAATATATGAACGTAAAACAACACACTCTTACAAAACCAGCATGTCAAAGAAGAAATTGCAAGAGAAATCAATGAATATATTGAGACAAATGAAAATGACAACAAAACATATCAAAACTATGGGAGCCAGAGAAATGAGGGATGAGAGGGAAATTAATAGCCCTCAATGTTTGCATTTAAAAAGAAGAAAGAGACAAAATCAAAGACCTAATATCATACCTGAAGGAATTAGAAAAAGAACAGAAAACTAATCCCAAAGCAAGCAGAAGGAAAGAAATAACAAAGATTAGAAAAGATATAAATAAAATTGACAACAAAAAAATAATAGAGAAAATCAAGAAAAACCAAAACTGGTTATTCAAGATCAACAAAATTGACAGAACTTTAGCTAGTCTGACAAAGAAGAGAGAAGATGAAAATAAAATAAAAAGTAACAGGGGAACATTACTATTGATCACACAAAGATAAAAGAAATCATAAGATGAAACTATGAACAACTGTATGCCAACGAAGTAGACAACATAGACGAAACGGACAATTTCCTAGAAACAAATGAAAAACCTACATTGATCTTAGAAGAAATAGGAGACCTTAAAATCCAATAACAAGTAAAGAGATTGAAACAGTTATCAAAAGCCTCCAAAAAAAGAAAAGCTCAAGACCAGATTGCTTCACAGATAAATTCAACCAATCATTTAAAGAAGATTTAATATCAAACTTACTCAAACTCTTCCAAAAAATGGAACCAGAGGGGAAACTATCAAATTCATTCTATGAAGCCACCACAACCTAATACCAAATCCAGATAAAGATACTACAAAAAAAGTAAATTGGAGGAAGGGCAAGATGGTGTAGGAGTAAGTGCACCCACATCATCTCTCCTACAAAAAATGCCTGAGTGGGGATAAAATTCTGAGTGAGCTGTTTTGGGAAACCACAAAACAGGAGGCCTCAGGCAATCCATCTGGAGAGAGCATAACAAAAGAGTGATTGTTCAAGATAAAACAGTAAATTTCTGACAATTGAGGCTGGAGCTTTGGGACAGGTTAACCCCTCACTCAGGGCAGGAAGCTGCATTGTTTCATGACCCTTGTGGGTCAGTCAGCTGGAAGAGACAAACTCCGAGAGTGGGAGGGTTCTAGTGAAGGGTGAGAAGGGATCCCCTGAGTGTGGATTCTATTGTCTGGACCTGCTTTTTTGAGCTTTGAGAAGCATACAATCTGGCTTGAGGAGAAACCAGAAAGAGGGGAGAGGCAAATCTGCTGAGGCAGCCTGATATACCTAGCATCCCCAGAATAGGGAAAATTGATTTAGGAGAAGGTGGAGTCAGGCAATTAACTAGTCCAGTGCAACTCACTTAAGGGGGGGGGGGACATTAGGAAGTGCTTAATAAGCTTCCAAGAGCATATTTAGGTTTCCTGGGAAGGAGTGGATGCTCTCTCTCAGAGACTGAGTAACATTTTTCTGTGGTGAGTTAAGTCACCAGGGTCCCATTTGTATTTCAACAGTTTACTCTAACACAATTTATTGTTTCCTGCTGCCATAGGAGAGAAATCAATTAGGAAAAAAACAGGAGGGGGATATTTTTGATTAGCAGGTTATCCAATTGCAAAGAGTCAATCCTGCCCCAGAAATGAAGAGCTAATCAACCCAGCAGGAAAGTTTAGTTCAGTGGAGGAGTTTTAGTCTTGAATATACCTGGTCTCTAGTTAGATTCCCAGCTCCTCTGAGAGTAGTGTCCCCCTGGGATATTAAACATCTAGCTGATATTTTAGGACAGGGAAACCATAGACATTATCCTTCTATTAGCTTCCCTTGGACTCTTATTTTCCTAAAAAGTTACTTTTGTTATACAATTTTTTTCTCTTTTTATTTTTTTAAATGTTATATTCAAAAAATATAAGAGCTAATTGAACTTCGTTTACTCACTGAAACCCACGTCAAAATCTGCAATGAGAATGCTGCAGGGTAATTGATTAACACTGGCAGCCTGACAAGCTATACAGGGGCCTTAAGAGGGAATTGTGTATTCTTAGTGTTTGTTGACTCCTTGCTTATGGGTTTAAGTTTTTTACGTCTTTCCTTCCTCTTTATGCCCTACCCATTTTTAATTAGGTTCTGCCAGCTTATTTTTTGTTTGCTCTGTTTCCTCTTCCTCAAATTCCTCTTTTCTCTGTGTACTGATTGTGGCTACCAACACTATCTCTTTAGCCTCCTAAATCTTTCCATCTTCCACCTTCTGTTGTTGTTCTTATATTCCACCTCAATTTGTTTAGTCCCCAATTTTTCTGGCTTTTTATTTCTAACACTTTTATTCTGTTTTCTAACTTTTATTAAATATTTCTGTTTTTGTCCTTTCTTTTCTCTTTCCCTCTCTCCTCATCACACTGGCCTTTTAATTCATACCATATTCTTCTCCATATTCAGTTTCCCATTTCATTGAAGGTAGTCCATTTTATCCTCCTATAATACTATACTGCTTACATGAGTTAAATATTCATTCTCCTAGATCTTATGGTTCTTCTGCTAACTGTTACTATTAATATTACTATTATACTTTTCCTTTTCTTATATCTTTTGCTTTCCCTGATCCTAATCTTTTCCCTTCAAGGGAACTTAGACAACAACAAGGAAATAGAATAAGAAGACTAAAGTGTTAAAGACAAAACCTAACACACCCACACAAACAGCAACTAAATAAAACCTGAGACTAGAGGGGGAAGCTAATCAACTGAACAAGCCCAAGAAGATAAAATAATGACCAACAGCAATAAAAAGTCACAAATCATACCAAAAAACAGGAAGACATGGCCCAGTCCAAAGAACAAACTAAAAGCCAGGAAGAGGAGCAGAACATTGAACAAGTAATCAAAGCTCCTCAAAGAAATATCATGGACCAACTTAATGAAGTGAAGGAAGAGATTAAGGATATTAAGAAAACAATTGGAGAGCATATTGAAGAAATTGTAACCATATGCAAGAAGATAAGGGATATGATGGTGATACATGGTGCAATCCAAGAAATCAAAAATACCCTCTCAACAAATAACAGCAGTTGAACAGGCAGATAAAAGAATTAGTGATGTGGAAGACAGTACATCTGAAATCAAATAGATAGTAGAACGGATAGACAAAAAGAAAAAGTCCAGCAGGGACTTAGGGATTTGAATGACGATGCAAAATGCAAAAACATTTGCATTATAGGCATCCCAGAACGAGAAGAGATGGCAAAGGGGACAGAAGGGTTGCTGGAGGTAATAATGACTGAAAACTTCCCAAACCTAATGAGCAAGATGGATGTATATGTCCAAGAAGTACAAGGCACACCAAAGAGTATAAATCCCAACAGGCCTACTCCAAGACATAAACTTGCCAAATTTTCCAATGCTCAAGAAGGAAAGAAAATACTGAAGGCATCAAAAGGAAGCTCATCACAAACAAAGGAAGTTCAACATGATTAAGTGCTGATTTCACATCTGATATCATGGAGGCAAGAAGGCAGCCATATGACATAGTAAAGGTACTAAAAGAAAAAAAGTTTCCAGCCAATAATACTCTATCCAACCTGGCATTCAATAATGATGGAGAACAGGCTGGAGGGGGGTCAGGGTTGGGAGGATGGGTCAGATGGTCAATGGAATTTGGGGAGAGAGTTGGGAGTGATCAGGTGAATATGGAAGATTGTCAGGTATGTGATTGATATGGTAATGTTGAGAAAACTCTTTAGAAAATATAATAAAGAAGGGGTACTTGCTTAAGGTGTTTGATGGGGGGCATCTGGCACAGGGTGCAATTAAGGCAGACTACTAGGGAGTGTTGGAGTGCTCATCTTATCATAGTGTTTTATACCAGTGGTTGGAGACACATACAGTGAGCAGAAAGGTGTTATGCCCCCATTCCAAGGAGGCCTGATGTTCTCAAAGAGAGGACGGGTGTTTCTTGAGAACATGGGTGGCTCCCAATGTGGGAGGACAGTCTAGCGTGTCAAGCCATCAGAATTGTTGCAAGTATCTTCAGCAGTGAAGCTTAGTTGTCACTGTGGAGTCTGATGGGATGGGGGGAGAGGAATCAAATAGGTGGAAGAGGGGGTAACTAAGAGATAATGGAAGTGTTCTGCAAGATTGTTCAATGGTGGATACAGGCCATGTTAAATTTCACCAAAGATTTATAAAAATATAGTCTAAAATGCAAACCATAATGTAAACCACAGTGTAAGCTAAAATTTACAAATGTGTGCAGTCTAAAATGTAAACCACAATGTAAACCATAATGGAACCATGGCTAGTAGTTATGTTTCAATATTTATAAATCAGTTTTAGCAAATGTAACATCCACATGTAAAGAGGTCATTGCTGGGGAAGGGGGAAAAGGGCTTGATATTGGGTATATCAGAGTACCCCATATTCTATATGTCACTTTACTATGACCTAAAAGTTTTAAAAGTCATAATATTTAAAAAAAAGTTTGTAGACACCGAGGAAGAAGTGGAAGTGATTGCTTTGCCACTATACATATGGGACAATATCTACTACAGTGATGAAAGGGAAAATGTCAAAAAAATTTATGGTATTTTTCATTATAATACCCCAATTAGTTTTTCACTTTATTTTTGTCTTTAAAATTATTATGTATTTTTACTTCTAATCTTTAAACCGATCATTACTATTTTCTTTTCATACTAATTAAATTTGGCAGTATATTAGGCTTCATTTTTGAAGAAATTTTGAATTACAAAGGGGTTTAATTATGGCAGAGAATGAGCACTGGTGTGGGGTATCATTTTTAGGAGATGCATGGGAAGGAGATAGTTCTCCAGGGAATGCATATAGGTTATATAGATATGTTCAAATGTTTGTTGGTATGACATCATGGACAGAGTCACACTTGACAACTGAGGGAGTACTGAATTCCCATCCCGGGGAGCTCTGTCATATCCCCCAGTGGAATAGCAACAATCCCCCAAGTGCAAGGGCAAAGACCAGTGGAGAAAGATGGTCCGGTGATGTTCCCATTATAATGATGATTATGCTTATGAGCTTTTGTGCTTGAAATTTCAAGCTGTAGGGTGCCTAAGAATTACCTTCTCAGAGCCTCCATGATGTTCAAATGTGGCCACTCTCTAAGCCAAATTCAGCATGGAAATCATTACCTTCCACCCTGTCTGGGAATGGCTCCTGAGGATGTGCCTCCCTTGTGCTGAGGGATTACTACCAAGCACTGACTGGTGATGCAAATAGAAAAAGACCTTGAATAAAAGGAGGAAATGGTAAAGACAAGTGAGCTTACATGTTTAAGAGACTTAAAAATGAGTCGGAAAATTATCAGAAGGGTCATGCTTATGCATGTCTCAGGAGGATCTCAGGGACAGCCAAAGTAGATACAAACCCAGGATTGTGGTGCTCATGAGGGCTACAGAGACACCCAGTTTCAATTGTCATGGCAGATGGCTCTGTAGTTCAGTGCCTTGACAGTGGGCCCAAGTTTGGAATATGTGCTCCTGAGTATGATGGAGTTGGGCTCAGATGTACATGCCTATACGTGCCTCTATACATGCCTCTTCTGTCACTTTTTCTGAACCTATGGTTGGCACTGGGGTTGGTGTATGCTCAGGAGACTTGAATCTCTGGACTGTCCATATGCCATCTGAGCCATGAGCCTCAGCAGAGTTGCAAATCCTACACTCTGGTTTGTTGGACTTACCCAGATCAGATAACAGGGAGGGGAGGATGATCAACCCCCACACCATGGAACACAGATGGTCTATTACTTCAAGCAGGAGAGAATCCCATCCATTAGCCACGTGGGATCTAAGGCACCTCCCAATTTAGAGGTGGAGTGGACATTGCTATCCCAGGGTCCATAGGATGGAGGAATATATTATGGATTAGAGTGGTTTTACTAATATTCTGCTATAGAATTATTGTGATTCTACCAATTTAAGAAATAGTATCATTGATATTGAGACAGTGGTCACAGAAGTTGCTGAAGGCAGGAAGAAGGAAGAAGAGGTGTGATATGGGGGCATTTTCAGGACTTGGAGTAGTCTTGAATGATATTGCAGGGACATTATACATCCCACCGTAAACCACTGAATGGACTGGGAGAGAGTGTAAACTACAATGTAAACTATAATCAATGCAATGTAGCAGTGTTACAAAAGTATTCGTCAAGTGAAATTTTTGTGCAACACTGATGAAAGAGGTTGATGTGGGATGAGTGTGGGCCCTGGAAGTGGTTTATATGGGAACTTCTTATGTTTTTAATGTAACTTTTTTGTATTCTTTGTATCTTAAAATAATTTAAAAACTAAAAAAATGATAGGAAACAAAAATATTCACAAATAAACAGAAAGTAAGCCATTATACCAATAAGAAACTTGTCCTTCATTAAATACTAAATGGAGTTCTGCATGTTGAAAGAAAAAAAATAGAGGTACATTTGTAGGAGAGTGTAAGAGCAACTAAAAAGGCAAATAAAAACAACATACAACAATACAAATCCGAAGAATATATGACTAATGTAATTAATTCCTTAAAAGTAATAACACTGAACACTAATGGATTAAACTCACCAATCAAGAGACATGGATTGGCAGAATGGATAAGGAAATATGACCCATTTATATGCTCTCTACAAGAAACCCACCTTAGACCCAGGGATTCAAGGTTGCAACGGAATGGCTTGAAAACAATCTTACAAGCAATCAATAAGCAAAAAAATGGCAGGAATAGCTATAGTAATATCAGGCAAAATAGATTTTAAATGATAGCTATTGTTAGAGAAAGATGGACCCTATAAATTAGTAAAAGTGGTCATCGTTCAAGAAGAAAGAACATTCATAAACATTTATAAACCTAAGTAGGGCTCCTCAAAGTATGTGATGTAAACATTGGAAAAACTAAGTGGGGAATAGATGCCTCTACAATTATAGTGGGGGACTTCAGCACACAATTATTGCCTTTATTTTTTTTTTTTTTTTTTTTTTTTTTATTGACTTTGTAATAATATTACATTAAAAATATAGACAGAACATTTCAAAAGAGTCTTAATAAAGAAACAAAACTTTGAATAATATATTGGAGGTTCTGGGCCTAATAGAAATATACATAACACTACACCAAAACACAACAGGATATGCATTCTTCTCAATTGCACATGGGTAATTTTCCAAGATAGACCATATTCTAGGCCACAGAGAAAGTCTCAATGAATTCAGAAAGATTGCAATCATACAAAACAATTCCTTTGACCACAATAGAATGAAACTGGAAACCTGCAAGGCCCAGAGATCCACATTAGTCCCCAAGATATGGAAGTTAAGCAACACAATCTCATAAAAATGGTGGGTCAAGGAGGAAATTGTAAATGAAATCAGTAACTACCTTGAAAATAATGAAAATATTACTGATATTCTATTCATGATCTATTGTGATTAGTAATCGAAGAAAATGTGGCATTGGTGTGGAGAAAGTGGCCATAGTGGCTGCTGGGTGTAGGGAGTGGGAGGAAGAAATGAGATGTGGGGGTGTTTTTGGGACTTGGAGTTGTCCTGGGTGGTGCTGCAGGGACAGTTACCGGACACTGTATGTCCTCCCTTGGCCCACTGGGTGGACTGTGGGAGAGTGTGGGCAGTGGTGTGGACCATTGACCATGAGGTGCAGCAGTGCTCAGAGGTGTATTCACCAAATGCGATGAATGTCTCATGATGATGGAGGAGGTTGTTGTTATGGGGGTAGGAGTGTGGTGAAGCATTTGGGGGGTATATGGGGACCTCATATTTTTTTAATGTAACATTAAAAAAATAAATGAAGACAAAAAATAACAACAAAAACCCTGAGAAACAAAAAAAGAAGAAAATAATGAAAATGACAACACAACATATCAAAACATACTGGATGCAGCAAAAGCTGTACTGAGAAGGAAATTCATACCCATAAAGTCATGTATTAAATAAGAAGAAAGAGCCAAAACCAAAGACCTAATTGCACACTTGGAGGAAATTGTAAAAAAAAAAAAACCAACAAACTAACCCCAAAGGAAGAAGAAAAAAAAAATAACAAAGATCAGAGCAGAATTACATGAAATAGAATATAAGAAATCATTAGAAACAATAAAAACGAAGAGTTGGTTCTTTGAGAAGATCCATAAAATTGACAACCCTTAGGTAGATAAATAAAGAAAAAAAGAGTGATGACATAAATACACAAAATAAGAAATGAGAAAGGGGATAACATCACTGACCCCACGGAAATAAAGAGTATCATAACAAGATACTTTGAAAACCTATATGCCAATAAGAAGGATAATTTAGAGGAAACGAACAAATTTCTAGAAACAAATAATCAGCCTACATTGATGAAAGAAGAAATTGATGATCTCAACAAACCATAAGAAAAGAGATGGAATCAGTCACTAAAAAACTCCCAACTGAGAAGAACCCAGGGCCAGACAGCTTCACAGCTGAATTCTACAAAACATTCCAGAAAGAACTAACACCAATTTTTTAAAACTCTTCCATAAAAGTCAAATAGAAGAATCATTGCCTAACTCATTTTATGATGCCAACATTACTCTAATATCAAAGCCAAACAAAGACACCACAAGATAGAAAAATTACAGACCAATCGCTCTAATGAACCTAGATGTTAAAATCCTCAACAAACTACTTGCTAATCATATTCAACAATGCATCAAATGCATTAAACACCATGACCAAGCGGGTTTCATCCCTGGTATGGAAAGATGTTTCAACATAAGAAAACTGATGTAATACACCATTATAAACAGATCAAAAGAAAAAAAATACATGTTCATATCTATAGATGCATAAAATGCATTCAACAAACACAGCACACTTTTCTGAAAAAAAATATTGCCAAAGATAGGATAGAAGGAAACTTTCTGAACATAACAGGTATATATAAAAAACCCACAGTTTACATCATATACAATGGTGAAATCCTAAAGCCTTTCATTCTAAGTTCAGGAACAAAACAATGATGCCCACTATCACCCCTCCTAATTTACATTGTGTTAGAAGTACTTGCTCAAGCACCGAGACAGGAAACAGATATAAAAGGCACATAATTTGAAAAGGAGGAATTCAAAATTTCACTATTTGCAGATGACATTCCCTATACATAGAAAGCCTGAGAAATCTACAACAAAGATTCTAGAACTTATAAATGAGTTCAGTAAATTTTCAGGTTATAAGATGAATGTGTAAAAATCAGAAGCATTTCTGTACACCAGTAATGAGCAATCTGAGGAGGAAATCAAGAAACAAATACGTTTTACAATAGCAAATTAAAAAAAAAAGGGAAACAAACTTGGCCCAGTGGGTAGGGCATCTGCCTACCACATGGGAGGTCCGCGGTTCAAACCCCAGGCCTCCTTGACCCGTGTGCAGCTGGCCCATGCATAGTGTTGATGCACTCAAGGAGTGCCCTGCCATGCAGGGGTGTCCCCTGCATATGGGAGCTCCACGCATAAGGAGTGTGCCCCATAAGAAGAGCCACCCAGCATGAAAGAAATTGCAGCCTGCCCAGAAATGGTGCTACACACATGGAGAGCTGACACAACAAGATGATGCAACAAAAAGAAACAGATTCCTGTGCCGATGACAACAACAGAAATGGACAAAAACAAGAACATGCAGCAAATGGACACAGAAAACAGACAATGGGGGCAGGGAAGGGATAGAAATAAATAAAAATAAATCTTTAAAAAAAATCAAATACCTAGAAATAAATTTAACTAAAGCTTTAAAAGACTTATACATGGAAAACTACACAAAACTGTCAAGGAAATAAAAGAAGATTTAAATAAAAGAAAGAATATTCCTTGTTCATGGATAGGAAGACTAAATATCATTAAGATGTCTATCCTACCCTAAGTGATCTAAAGATTTAATGCAGTGCAAACAAAAATTAACACAGCAATTTTAATGAACTGGAATAAATATGAAATCCATTTGGAAGGGAAAGAGACCTCAATTAGCAAAACACATATTGAAAAAGAAAAAGAAAATTAGAGGAAGAACATTACCTGACTTTAAAACATACTACAAAGCTACAGTGGTTAAAATGGCATGGTATTGGCACAAGGATAGACATACTGACCGATGGAACTGAATTGAGAGTTCTGAAATAGATCCTTGCATATACAGTCATCTGGTATTTGACAAGGCCACTAGCCCACTCAACTGAGAGAGAATGGTCTCTTCAACAAATGGTTCTTGGAGGAATGGATACCCATATGCAAAAGAATGAAAGAGGATTACTATCTCACACCTTATATAAAAATCATCTCAAACTGGATCAAAGTCCTAAATATAAAAGCCAAGACCATAAAGACCTTGGAAGACAATAGGGAAGTATCTAAAGGACCCTGTATTAGGAAATGACTTCATGAACTTCACACCCAAAGCACAAGCAGCAATGGAAAAACAGTTAAATGGAACTGTCTCAAAATTAAAGCCTTTTACACCTCAAAGGATTTCATCTAGAATGTGAAAATACAGCCTACCCATGGGAAAAAATTATTTGGTAACCATATATCTGATAGGAACCTAATATCCAACATATATAAAGAAAGTCTATATCTTGAAAATAAAAACACAAACAATGTATTTTTAAAATGGTCAAGATATTTGAACAGATACTTCTCCAAAGAAGAGAAAAAAATGGCTAAAAAGCACATGAAAAGATGCTCAATATCACTAGCTTCTAGGGAAATGCAAATAAAAACTACAATGAGATACCATCTTGCAACCATTAGACTGGAGGTTATCAAAAAATCACAGGACTACAAGTGTTGGAGAGGATGTGGACTAATTGAACCCTCATATCCTGCTGGTGGAAATGTAGAAGGATAAAGCCATTGTGGAGGACAGTTTGGCAGTTCCTCAAAAAAATAGCTATAGATTTGCCATATGACCCAGTCATTCCACAGCAGGGTATATACCCAGAAGACTTGAAAACAAGGACATGAACTGAAATATGGACACCAATGTTTATAGCAGCATTATTCACTCTTGCAAAAGTTGGAATCAACCCAAATGTCTATCAAC
This sequence comes from Dasypus novemcinctus, assembly GCF_030445035.2. NCBI lineage: Eukaryota > Metazoa > Chordata > Mammalia > Cingulata > Dasypodidae > Dasypus > Dasypus novemcinctus. Next base: position 145,398,712 of record NC_080704.1, on the reverse strand, counting down.
AGATGAATGGTAAACAAAATATGGTATATATGTACAACGCAATACTACTCAGTTGTAAGAAGGAATGTACTAACACATGGGATAACATGCATGAATCTTGAGGACCTTATGTTGAGTGAAGCAAGTCAGGCATTGAAGGGCAAATACTACATGACCTCTCTAAAATGAATTAATTAAATCAAGCTGTCTCAGTGAGCTAGAGACTGAAAGATAGGCTTAGAGGAAATAGGAAGGTAGAGAGCGGTTGTGAGCCAATGCCCATAGAGGCGAAATCTATGACAAAGTGGAGGTAAGTAGTTGCACATTTAAGGGATAAGACAGGTGTATAGTGCTACTATTGGGTTGGGCTTTGCAGGTTTGTGGGGGTCTAAGGATAGGAAGATGGGTCAGAGGTCCATGTAATTGAAGGGAAAGTTGGAGGGAGCAGGTAAACACGAGATTGTCAAGTATGTGGTTGAAAAATATAATGTTGAGAAAATTCTTTAGAAAATACAATAAGGAAAGCTTATGGGTTTAAGATGTTTGATGAGGGACAACTGGCACAGGGTGCCCCTGAGGTAGGCTTCTAGGTAGTGTATGAGTGCTCATCTTGTCATAGTGTGTTATATCAGTGGGTGTAGATCCATACCATAAGCAGGGAGATGTTGTACCCCCATCCGGGGAGGCATGATGTTCTCAAACATAGGAGACAGTGTCTCTTGAGAGCATGTGTGGCTCCCAATGGGGAAGATAGACTAGAGTGTCAAGTCCTCAGCATTGTTGCAGGTATCTATGGATTTTGTCTTTGAGGCAGTGATGCTTGTTTGTCACAGTGGGTCCTGAGAGCGGGGAGAGGACTAGAGTAGATGGAAAAGGGGGTAACTTGTGGGCAATGGATGTATTCTGCATGATTGTGTGGTGCTGGTAGCAGGCCATGTGAAACATCAGCAAAAATTTGTAGAAGTGTATGGTCTAAAATGTAAACCACAATGTAAATAATCTAAAGCCTCTTTAAAAATAAGAAAAAAAGTTAATTAAAAAAAGAACTTCCCAAGTAAAGCCCAGGATACAGCATGTTTCCTTGATAATAATACTTCAAAAGGCAGTAGAAGAAAACTTCTTCAACATGATAAAGAATATACATGAAAAACCCAAAACTATCATCATTTTCAATGGCAAAATGCTAAAGGCTTTCCCCCTAAAACCTGGAACAAGACAAGGATGCCCACTTTCACTGCTCTTATTTAACACTGTATTGGAAGTACTTGCTTGAGCACTTAGGCAAGAAAAACAAATATAAGCAATCCAAATTGGAAAGGAAGAATTAAAACGTTCAGTATTTGCAGATAGCATGATCATCTACATAGAAAGCCTCCCAAAATCTACAGCAAAGATTCTAGAGCTGATAATCAAGTTCAGTAAATTGGCATAAGATCACCAAGCAAAAATTAATAGCATTTCTGTACACTAATAAAGTGCAATCTGAGGAGGGAATCAAGAAAAGTATTATATTTACAATAGCAACTAAATGAATAAAAAAGCTATGAATAATCATAATTAAGACTATAAAGAGCTTGCACACAGAAAACTACACAACTTTGTTAAAAGGAAATAAAAGAAGACCTAAATAAATGGAAGAATATTCCATGTTCATTGACTGGAAGACAATATTGTTAATATGTCTAATCCTAAATTGATTTACAGATTTGATGCAATTTTAAAAAAATTACAATAGCATTTTTACTGAATTGGAAAGCCAATTATGAAATTTATTTATAAGGGCAAGTGACCCCTAACAGTCAAAAAAATATTGGAAAAAAAAAGACATTTGATGAATTGTGCTGCCTGACTTTAAAGCATACTGCAAAGCTACAGTGGTCAAAATTGCATGGACTTTGTATAAGGATAGACATACTGAACAATGGAAGCAAATTGAGAAGTTGATATAGACCTGCACATATACTGATACTCACCAAGCCCAGCAAGCCCACTTAACTGGGACAGAATACCTTGTCAACAAATTGAGCTGGCAGAACTGGATATATGTACCAAAATAAAGAAAAAGGATGACCATCTCACACCCTAAACAAAAATTAACACAAGATGGATAGAAGACTTAAATATAAGAGCCAAGAAACTAAATTCCTAGAAGATAATGAAGGGAAGCATCTGTGAAATCATGTAGTAGGAAATGGTTTCATAAACATTACACACAAAGCACGAGCAACAAAAGAAAAAAAATGGGACCTCCTCAAAATTAAAAAAACATTTATGCTTCAAAAGAGCTTGTCAAGAAAGTGAAAAGGCAGCTTACACAATGGCAGAAAGTATTTGTGAACCAAGTACATGATAAGGGTCTATTATCCAGCATATATATATGAAACCTCCATCCTGAAAATAAAGTCAAGCAACACATTTAAAAATAGGCAAGAGATTTGAATAGACACTTTTTCAAAGAGGGAATGAAAAAGGTTAAAAATCACATGAAAAGATACTCATCATCACTCGCTATTAGGTAAAGGCAAATCAAAACTACAACGAGACATTATATTACACCTACTAGACTTTAAAAAAAAAACAGAGAACTGCAAGCGTTGGAATGGATGTGGATGAAAGGGAACCCTCATCCACTGCTGGTGGGAATATATAAAGTTACAGCCATTGCACAGGATGATTTGGCCCTCCCTCAGGAAGCTAAAAATATAATACCATATGATTCAGCAATCCCACTCCTGGGTATATACCCAAAAGAATTGAAAACAGGGACACAAAGAGATATATGCATATCAAAGTTCATAGAGGGAATATTAACTATTGCCCTAAGTTGGAAGGAACCCAAGTGTCCATCAATAGGTGAATAGATAGGCAAAATGTGGGATATACATACAATGGAATATCACTCACCTATAAGAAAGAATGAAGTATTGATTGACTCATGACAACATGGATGAATCTTGAAGACCTTAAGTTCAGTGATGTAAGACAGCCACTAGAGAATAAATATCGCATGACCTCACTGATTTGACCTATGTAACTTTTCTATAATCTAAAACCTTTTTAAAAATAGTTTATTATATTAAAAAATCTTATAAACTTAAAAAATGTGTTGTTCATCCTCTTAGTCATCTTTCTTCTGATTGTCTAATATGTCTTTGTAAAGGTTGTCTCAAATGAGGGGCTGATGTCTGGAGATTTCCCTTTTCTCTTATATCTTCTTCCAATATTTTCTATCTTCCTTGATAGCTCCTTAATGCTCTCTGGAAGATGTTTTATATTTTTAATTAGTTTCAATAAGTGCTTTGATCCAAACTACCTAATCTTCTATTTTAGCTGCTGGAAGAAATCCAAGTGTTCCAATATTCTCTTTGGTTCCATTAACATCCTTTGACACCAACTCTTAACCCTGACTCTCTGACCCTCAATTTAACTTATTCCCTAATAATGAGCATCTGGTATTTATTTGTATGTTATGTATAATTGGTTTGAATGAACAATCAGTGAATTAAGGTTACACTATCGTGTGGTTTACAAGTAGTTACCATAAAAAATGTCATAATAATTTTGAGGTAATAAATGATTCCCCATAGAGCTGTAAAATTAACAAAACTGAATCAATCAAGATATTAGCATAATTTCTCTGAAAGTTCAAAAGATGAATAGAGGATGACAATTTTCAGTGACTCTCCTTGTGATGCTCAATAGCTTATTGTTCCTTCTACTGAATGATAAGAAGATTTCTCAAAAGCGAACATTAAGGATTCAGTTAACATCTGTTATTAACCAAGGGGGTCAGTGGCAAAAGTTCATCCAATATGGTCAAAATGAGATCTGAATATTTGAAATTTATGCAAAATTTTCACAGAACCAGAAGCTGAAACACAACACGGAGGTGGTATACAATATCAACATGCAATAATAAGTAGGAATTCTATACAAAAATAATGAGCAATCTGAGGAGAAGACCAAGAAAAAAAATTCCACTTACAGTAGCAACTATAAGAACATATATCTACGAAAAAATACAACAAAGGAAGCAAAGGACTTTTATACAGAAAACTACAAAACTTGCTAAAAGGAATAAAAGAAACCTAAATAAATTGAAGGATATTCCATGTTCATGAATTGAAAAATTAAATATCATTAAGAATCAATCCTACACAAAGTATTTTACAGATTCAATGCATTCCCAATCAAAATTCCAACAGCCTATTTTGCAGAAATGGAAAAACCAATTATCAAATTTATTTGGAAGGGTAAAGAGCCCAAATAGCCAAAAACTTCTTGTAAAAGAAGAATGAAGTTGGAGGACTCACACTTCCTGACTTTAAAGCATATTACAAAGCTACAATGGGCAAAAAAACATGGTACTGGTATAAAGATAGATATACTGACCAATGGAATCAAATTGAAAGTTCAGAAATAGACACCCACATCTATGACCAATTGATTTTTGACAAGGCTGCCAAGTCCAGTCAACTGGGAAAGAATATTCTCTTCAACAAATGGTAATAGAATTCTATATTCATGTGCAAAAGACTGAAAGAGGACTCCAAACTCATATCATATATAAATAATAACTCAAAATGTATCAAAGTCCTAAATATAAGAATCAGGACTATAAAAACTCCTAGGAGAAAACATATGGAAGCACCTTCTGTATCTTGTATTGGGCAATGGTTTCTCTGACTTTGCATCTAAAGTATAAGCAATGAAGGAAAAAAATAGACAAATGCGACCATTTCAAAATTTAAAAAAACAGAAACGAAACTTTTGTACTATAAATACTTTGTCATGAAAGTGAAAAATCAACCTACTCAGTGGGAGAAAATATTGGGAAACCATACATGATAAATGCTTAATACCTAGAATGTAAAGAAATCCTACAACTCAACATTACCAGGATGAACAACCTAATTTAAAAATGGATAAAAGACTGGAATAGACATCTCTTCAAAGGGGATAAACAAATGGCTAAAATCACATGAAAAAATGTTCAACATCTAGCTATTAAAGAAATGCAAATCAAAACCCTAATGAGATATCATTTCACAGTTACTAAAAGGGCTTCTGTTAAAAAAAAAAGATACAGAAAACTCCAAGTGTTGGTGAGAATGTGGAGAAATAGTAATGCTCATTCATTGCCATTGGCGATGTAAAATGGCACAGCCACTGTGGAAGACAGTATGACATTTCCTCAAGAAGCTATGCATAGAATTATCATATCATCCAGCAACCCTGCTGCTAGGTAAATACCCAGAAGAATTGAAAACAGGTACTCAAACAGATAATTGCACACAGATATTCATAACAGTATTATTCACAATTGCCAAAAGATCGAAGCACCCAAGTATCCATCAACAGAATGTATCATATACATAGAATGAATCTTATTCAGTCATAAAAAGGAATAAAGTCCTGATGTGACAACATGGATGAACTTTGAGGGCATTATGCTGAGTGAAATGAGCCAGACAAATAAGGACAAATAGTGTACAATCTCACTGATATGAACTAATTATAATAAGCAAATTCGTAGAGTTAGAATCTAGAATATACTTACCTGAGGATAGATTGGGTTTAGAGAATGTGGAGTTGATGCTTAGGTTGTACAGAATTTCTATTTAAGTTGATTGTACATGTTTGGAAGTGGATGGTGTTGATGCTAGCCATTGCTGTGTGTGTAACTAACAGTACACTGAACTATGTAGGTGAATGTTGTTAAAAGGGAAACTAGGTCATGTATTTTAATAGAATAAAAATTATTCTAACAGTGAACCTTATTGTGTTTGATGGACTATAGTTAATAGGACAAGAATGTTCTTTGATAAATTATAACAGATGTATGAAAATAATACAAAGTGTTAATAATAGGGTGGTATATGGAAAAATACACCTAATATAAACTATGGACAATAGTTATTAGTATTATTTTAATAAATCTTTATCACTTGTAACAAAGGTAAGTACTGTTAAAAATTAATACAATTACAAAAATGTGTTATCAATAGTAACCAATGTGCCATGCCATTGTGAGGTGGTAGTGGTGGGCTGGTGTATGAGAATCCTTTATATTATTCATGATTGATCTGTAAACCCAAAATTTCTCTAATATAACTTAAGAAAACTCATAACATATATGGTATTTTAGTGGCAGATTTTTTTTGTTACATATCTGAATAGTTCCATCATTGGCAGTTTCATTAATTGGAAGAAACATTTTGGGTCATATTTAAGTATTCTCAGTAATAATAATGTTGTGACTAAAATTGGAATCATGGCTAAGTGGAAAATATTTAATATTTTTGGAAAGACAGAAGGTTATGTATTGAACCTCCAGATAATGATAGTTTTGTCTTGGCTGAAGCTTGCATTCTCTAACTAATTTTTGAGCCAGGAATTTTCTGTATTAGTTGGGATCTTCATTTTCAAAACAATCAGGCAATATTAGGGTCTTTTAAATTTCAGCTTCTTTTAAAAGAGCTAACTACCTGAGGAGAAAGGTGTCTACTAAACTTTCAACATTATGTTTTATTTTATTTTTTTTAATTTATTTTTTTTATTGACTTTGTAATAATATTACATTAAAAATATATATGTGAGGTCCCATTCAACCCCACCCCCCCACCCCACCTCTCCCCCCCACCCCAGCAACACTCTTTTCCCATCATCATGACACATCCATTGGATTTGGTAAGTACATCTTTGGGCACCTCTGCACCTCATAGTCAATGGTCCACATCATGGCCCATACTCTCCTCCATTCCATCCAGTGGGCCCTGTGAGGATTTATGTTTTAAAAGAAATAAATAGTTCAGAATCACATGGATATCAAAATCAAAGTCTTCCTGAAGTCATCGAAATAAATGAAATCAGATTTACTGAAAGGGAAAGGGAAATGCCATCTAAATGAGAATGGGAGATGGCATAGAAAATAAGCAGCTAAAGCAAAAATAAGCAGCAATGAGTGAGGGTGAATTGATAGTAGGCATTTCACATGTCAGATAGGAGGAATAGAAATGGGAAGTTGATTATAGACCAGGATCTCAGAAAAGGAGTTTCTCATAAAAGAGGAGAATGACATATGAAATTGGTGAGAGAAAATGGAAAGGAAGAAAGTGGCAATATGGTATCAACAAAGCACCAAGTTAAAATGTAGGAAAATAAGAAACTAGATGCAGACTACTATCTGACTATGATGGGTTCATCCAGGGTCTCTGGAGCATTTTACTGCTGTGCCTCAGCTCATTGTGAACCTCAGGAGGGATTTTGATCCTTCCATGGCACAATCAGTATTTTATAGTATCTCTAATTATTTTTCATTACATGGTGTAGAGAGGACCTATCTCTTGTAAGAAGAGGTTCTAATTTATCAGGGACAACCAGTGCTAGGTAAATGACAGGTTTCATAGAAGTATGATAGCCTTTATATCATATGTACTGCAGTGAAAGCAGATGCAGGTGTTTTAAAATGCAAATTTTAGTCCTTAAAATTGAAGAATATGTGTGCCAATACAGAATTTACTGATTTGAGTTCTTAACTGCAAGCTGCTGGAGTTTGGGGATTTCTAAAAGGATCATGTATAGGGGAGCTACAATGTTACAAAAGCACCTTCTTTCCTCATGCTGTTACTGTAACTGTCTTATTTCCTGAACCATCAACTTCTTCTCACTTTTTATGCCCTTATACATCAAGAATTAATCAACAATATTTATGAAACTCTTTAGTAAACACAATTGTACAAACCACCTTGATGCTACAGCACTTTGTATTTGGCCAACCACTTTTTTATCCTTTATATCATTTTATTTTCAGCATAATTCTTAGAAGTATGATAGAAACATTTTTTCTTTATTTACAGATGAGGAAATATAGGTTCAGAAAGATTCAATGACTTAAAGTCATACAACTAGTGAATGACTGATTAGATTGTATCCCAGGTCTCTTGACATCCTATACTGTGCTCTTCTTTCCATACCATGCTTCCTCTCATTTTTAACATTCTGTTTATATCATTCTTCATTTATTACATTTCTTTCTTATTGTCCTGTTTTCTTTACCTTATTTCCACTGCTTGGATAAAAGTCAAGCCATTTTAGAAATTGTAATTTCTATAAAGCCTGGGAATCCCTTGTGAATTCAGGTTGCAATAGTTCGAAAAGTGAATATATGGCTAGATATGAAGGATAAAATTCACTACTCCCATACAGTCATATCCATATTTAAGACAGCCTGATCCCTTGGCCTTTTCTCTTTCCTCTCTGCCTCTTGTCATGGTGAGATGACGAGTCTGTGTGTGTGTGTGTGTGTGTGTTTGTGTGTGTGAAAGACAAAGAGAAGGGAGAGAGAGACAGAGAGACAGAGACAGAGACAGAGAAACAGAGAGACAGAGAGACAGAGATTGACTTATTAGTTTAGGTGATTAGGAGATAGGAGATATTGGATTCCATCTCTATGAGAGTCAGATATCTTAAAAATCATTAGCTACCATGTTTTCAATGCATACTGTGGGTCATGTACTGGGTCAGGCCTTGATATGAAAGAATAGTACGATATTCTAGACACCAGTTGCAGTTTTCACACTAGAATTACTCTGATCTAGATGCAATATCTTTGAAACACCAGCTATAGACTTCCCTGCAACTTGCACTCACTTTTTTAGCCAAAGAACCTCCAGGAAGACTTCAATTGCTCAAGAATTTTCTTTGTAATGGAGTTGTTGGCTTGTTTCTACTAAAGATTGTTCATGTATTTTATTTGCCATTACCAAAAATAATCTTCTCTTTTTATACATAATCTTGGTATGAATTACATTTTAGAAACTGGACAATCTGAGGACTGGTCCAGATTTGTAAGTGATATGAACAAATACATCTTTCATAATCTATTGGGAACCACACATCCTAGGTGAGCTTCTTTTTCTTCCTATTCTCTTCACATTTAAAAAGGGAGAACAAGGTTTCTTTCCATTTGTATCTACTTGCCTGCTTGCTGTCTGAAACATTGCTGTGGTTATGCAGAGGGCTAGGCCTGGGTGGCTAACTCTTCATTCCATAAAATCTGAAGATGATTATACTTCAAATTGTAGGAGAAAGTGCTTTCTGTAGTAGCCAAATATATGGAACTTGATGGCTTCATTTTGTTGCACTTAAAAAAGGTTAGGAAGAGGACATGACACATTTTGATTCCATGCATTTTTAAGAGTATTAGCCTCTTAAAAATATGGATATGGTAGAAATTGAAAAGATAGTTTTCAAATTTGGATGAGCTAATATTTGTCACTTTGCAACAAGGAGCATATGTTTAGAATCTAGCAAGATGAGGCAATGTTAAAGTGGTGGTCCTACCTTATAAGAGATATAATTAGGAATAATTAGTTTGGTTTATTTTACAAACATATTGAACCCAATATGACCAATTGAATGTTATTGTCCTTAACATGGAAACTTTGCAGTATTAACTCTTGTTATAATGAGGCTGCATGATCTCTCAATGTTGCTGAAACTCTTCCTTGGGAATTGCCTTCTGACATTGTAACTGTAATCTACTCCTTTGTGACAGCTTCATTATTTAAAGTTAGATTTAAATTTTCAAAAGAAATACAAGAGAAGCAGATATGGCTCAGGTGACTGAGCTCCTGCCTACCACATGGGAGGTCCATGGTTCAGTTCCTGGTGCTCCTAAAGAAGACAGTGAGCTGATATGATGGGCAAGTGTGGTGAAGTGACACAAGAAGATGACACAACAAGAGAAAGAAGAAGAAAAAAAACATAATGAGAGACACAAAAACGCAGGGAATGGATATGGCTCAAGTGATTAGCCATATCCATTTTGAAAGGGATACCACTCCTGTTTGCTGAAAATTAGTCTCAGTATATTAAGGCCACAATTGTGCATTTTCCCTCCAAACACATATTTTTCCTGTTCAACTTTAGCCCGTGCCTTCTTTTTTTCTTTCATTTCACTAAGCTTACCTCTTTAGCTGTGTTATTTTTTTTTCCTAAAGAAAGCATCACTGAAAAAATAAGTTAACCTATTTTAATTTTCATTTTATCCAGTGGTTCTAGACTACGGCAGTATTTTACAGCCTCAGGATATTAAATTCCCATGTTTGCCAATGTATTCCAGGAAAGTATCCATTTTTAAAAAGGCAGTAACAATTGACAACTGTTCAATACCTAATTAATAAAACATTATTCAAAAACATTTCCCCTTAATATAGATCAATTTAAAAAGCATCTAGGACACACTGAGTGAGCATGTGTGGTGATAAGTAATACTCAAATGGGTCTGTTCATATCCTAGTGTTGGTAATCATTCACCTCAAACATTGCAAACATCCAAGTTGGTTATGACCATTTTACAGTTTTAATTGTTTCTATTAATATTCTTAAATTAACAGTCATTTTTACCCTCAGTAAAGGCACCAAGAAAATTAATATTAAATTTTAAACTGTCAACCAAATTGAAAAAGATCCACTGTTTGCAGATGACACAATCCTATATACAGAAAATCCTGAAAAATCTACAAAAAATCTCCTAGACCTAAAAAATGAATTCAACAAAGTGGTGGGGTCAAGAAAAACACCTTAAAGTCAGGAGGGTTTCTGTACACAAGCAATGAACCATCAGAAGAAGAAATGAAGAAAAACTTAAATCTTAAAGGCAAGTAAAATAATCTAATATCGAGGAATAAAACTATCAAAGGATGTAAATTACTTGTACACAGAAAATTATAAAACATTGCTAAAAGAAATCACAAAATACATAAAAAATGGAAGAACAGTGTCTGCTTATGGATTAGAAGCCTAAATACTGTTAAGAAGACAATCCTACACTAAGCAATTTATGGATTCATTGAAATCTCAATAAAAATTATAGCAAATTTCTTTAGAGAAATGGAAAAGGCAATCATCAAATTTATATGGAAAGGTAAAGGCTCCAAATAGCTAAAGCCATCTTGAAAAAAAAAAGAATGAAGAGAAAGGATTCACACTGACTGATCTTAAAACTAACAAGAAAGACTCAGTAATCAAAAGAGCATGGTACTGGCACAAGGAGAGACATATAGACCAATGGAAGTGAAGATCAGTGCTCAGAAATCAAAACTCACATTTATGGCCAAGTGATTTTGACAAGGGAACAAAGACCACATAATTGGGAAAGAAGATTCTGTTTAACTAATGGTGCAAGAAAACTGTATTTCAATTTGCAATAAACACAAGGAACCCACCTACTTCATACTTCAAAATGGATCAAATACCTAAATAAAAGAGCCAGAACTATGAATCAAGCTAGTAGGTAATGTAGGAAAGCATCTTTAGGACTTTGTGTTTGGTAATGGTTTCTTAAATTAAAGGCACAAAGCACAAGCAACAAAAGAAAAATAGATGAATGAGACCTCATCAAAATGTAAAGAATTTGTTCCTCAAAGGACTTTATCATGAAAGTAGAATGACAACATACACAATGGGAGAAAATATTTGGAAACCACATATCCAGTATAAGATTAATATCCAGCATATAAAAAGAAATCCTTCAACTTAACAACAAAAAGACAAAAACCCAATTAAAAATGGGGGTGTTTTGGGGACTTGGAGTTGTCCTGAATGATATTGCAAGGACAGATGCAGGACAGTATATATCCGGCCATAACCAAATGAATGGACTGGGGGAGAGTGTAAACTACAAGGTAAACTCTAATCCATATGTTAAAGCAATGCTTCAAAATGTATTCACCAATTGCAATGAATGTGCCACAATGATGAAAGAAGTTGTTGATGTGGGCAGAGTAGGGATGAGGTGGGGTGTGGGGTAGATGGGAATCGCATATATTTTTTTCTTTTCTAAATATTTAATTTTTTAAATTCATTTATTAAAAATACTACATTCAAAAAATATGAGGTCCCCCTTCACCCCCACTACCCCCACCCCACCACTCCCCCCACAGCAACACTCTCCCCCATCATCATGACACATCCATTGCATTTGTTGAGTACATCTCTGGGAATCGCTGCACCTCATGATCAATGGTCCACATCATAGCCCATAATCTCCCATGTTCCATCCAGTGGGCCATGGGAGGATCTACAATGTCCGGTAATTGTCCCTGCAGCACTACCCAGGACAACACCAAGACCCGAAAATGCCTCCACATCTCATCTCCTCCTCCCATTCCCCGCACCCAGCAGCCACCATGGCCACTTTTTCCACACCAATGCCACATTTTCTTGATTACTAACCACAATAATTCATGAATAGAATATCAGTAAGTCCACTCTAATCCATACTGTATTCCCCCATCCTGTGGACCTTGGATTGGTTGTGTCCATTCCACATCTATGTCAAGAGGGGGCTTAGGAGAGGCGGGGCAAGATGGTGGTTGAGTGAGTGCACCTTATAGTCTCTCCTGCAAAGAAGCGGCTGGGCAGTGTTAGAAATTCTTCAGGACCAGGCTGTTTCGGGATTTTGCAGGGCAGGAGGTATCTGGACATCGATTTGGTGGGAAGGTAACAGAGAAAATTCATGTAAAAGATAAAATTGAGGCTCTCTTACACAGAGATAGGGGCTGCATGCAGGATGCTCCCCCCCTGGGGCGGGCTGCGTGCCAGTGGTGATTCCTGGAGGCTCTGCGGTTCTGGGGAATTCATAAGCCCAGAGCAGGCTATTCAGGGGCTTGCAGGGCAGGAGGTCTTTGGAAACCGATTTGGTGAGACAGAGACAGAGTTTTTGCGAGGTGTGGAATTTTGGGTTTCTGACACGGATATCAGCACTTCCGGCTAGAGCCCCGCCCCTTAGGCCTGGCTGACTATCTGCAGCGGTCCTTAAATTGGTTGCAATAAAGAGGCGTCACCAGTAGGCTGTTTCGGGGGCTTGCAGGGAGGGAGATGGCTGGAAGCTGATTAGGTGAAACAGATGGAGGAGTCTTTTGCGAGGTGGGGAATTTGGGATTTCTGACACGGAGTTCAGTGCTTCCGGCTAGAGGCCCTCCCCCTAGGCCTGGCTGCCGATCTGCAGCGGTCCTTAAATCAGTCACAATAAAGAGGCGCCCCCAGCAAGTTGTTTCGGGGGCTTGCAGGGTGGGAGGTGTCCTGAAGTCGAATTGGTGACAAAGTGACAGAAGAGACTCTTGTGAGAGGGGGAATTTTGGGTTTCTGTCACAGAAGTCAGAGTTTGCGGATATGACCCCCCTCATAGGGCTGGCACCCAGCTGCGGGAATCCCTGAAGGCTGTGTTGCACTGTGGTGCTCCCAGGCTCCCTGTTAACCGGAATTGAGGTTGCCAGGTCTGCATCCCCTAAACCCTGGTGGCCCACACCCCAGAGACTCACACCTCTTGTGTCTGCAATATCACACACTTCCCATCCCTGAATCCACCACGCCCTGAGGTCCATCTGAGGTCCTTGATTGTCGTAGCCCTCAGCGTTTGCAGTTTGGTTTTTTTGTTTGTTTGTTTGTTTTTAATTTTATTTTTAATTTTTAATTTTTAATTTTTTATTGTCCTGGTTACTAATATTGCATTATTTCCTAGTCTTTTCTCCCATTGTATCCACCAAGGTCTTTTTTTTCATTTATTTAGGGGTTTTTTGTTGTTGCTGTTGTTGTTGTTATATATCTTCTTTTCATTTCCTTACTTGTTCCCCGCAGCTTGGTGCTAGCCCTATGGGGGAGGTCACATCCGCAAACTATGACCTATGTGTCAGAAACCCGCAATTCCCCCTCTCACTAGGGTCTCTTCTGTGGCTGTATGACCAATTCAACTTCAGAACACCTCCCGCCCTGCAAGCCCCTGAAAGAGCAAGTTGGGGGCGCCTCTATATTGCAGCCAATTTAAGAATGCTGCAGATCCACAGCCAGGCCTAGGGGGTGGGGCTCTAGCTGGAAGCACTGATATCAGTGTCCGAAACTGAAAATCCCACGCCTCGTAAAAGATTACCCTAATCGGCTTCCAGACACCTCCCACCCTGCAAGCCCCCGAAATAACCTCCTGGTGATGTCTCTTTATTGCCAGCGATTTAAAGCTGCTGCAGATTGGCAGCTGGCCTTGGGGGCGGGGCTCTAGCCAGAAGGGCTATTATTCGTGTCCAAAATCAAAAATTCCCCACTTTGCAAAAAACTCCCTTCTGTCTCACCAAATTGGTTTGCGAAGGCCTTCTGCCCTGCAAGCCCCTGAATAGCCCACTCAGGGCTTATGAATTCCCCAGTACCGCAGAGCCTCCAGGAATCGCCCACCGCAGTGCCGGTGCCACGGTTCCGCCAGCTCCAGGGGCGAGCGTCCCATGCACAGCCCCTAACTCCGTGTAAGAGAGCCTCAATTTTATCTTTTACATGAATTTTCTCTGTTACCTTCCCACCAAATCGATGTCCAGATACCTCCTGCCCTGCAAAATCCCGAAACAGCCTGGTCCTGAAGAATTTCTAACACTGCCCAGCCGCTTCTTTGCAGGAGAGACTATAAGGTGCACTCACTCAACCACCATCTTGCCCCACCTCTCCTAAGCCCCCTCTTGACATAGATGTGGAATGGACACAACCAATCCAAGGTCCACAGGATGGGGGAATACAGTAAGGATTAGAGTGGACTTACAACAACAATAGCTATGTGGGAAATGCCAGTCAAAACCAAAATTAGATAACATTTCATACCCAGTAGACTGGCTTCTATTTAAAATAGCTGAAAATAAGTGTTGGAGGGGATGTGAAGAAATAAGAATACTCATTCATTTGCTGGTGGTAATTTAAAATGGTGCAGGCATTATGGAAGACAGTTTGACAGTTCCTCATGTTGCAGCAAAGCCAGGAGTTCTGAATGATAGAGAAACCTGAAATGAGATTCAGAGATTCAGAGGAACAGATTTATTATGCATGGACTCAGAGAAGAGTCAATCTCCAAATTCTGAGTCCTGTTTTTCAGTTTCCACAGGTTTACATAGGATTTTATATGGGATCAGCATGATTTTGCTTACTGGCTAATATGTTGCTAGGTGAAATTCTGCAAGCTGGGTTATAGAAGTAGAATGCAGGTGCAATGCCATGCTTTTGTGGGCTGATCTATGGAAGTGGGAAGCAGGAGTGGTTTGTTAGATTAAAGAAGTCGGGGGCAGGATTCATTCATTTGATATTCTGCTAAGGCCATGTTGTCACAGGCTGATTTACAAAAGTGGGGGCAGGAGTGGCTCGTTAGATATTTTTTCTGCAAGGTTATGTATTTTATTTCTCAACACTCAGAAAGATTAGTAGAGAACTACTATAAGACCTGGCAATCCCACTACTACATACATACCCAAAAGAACTGAAATCAGGAGTATGAACAGACATTTTCACACTGATGTTCATAGCAGCATTATTTCCAATTGCCAAAAGATGGAAGCAACCCAAGTGTCTATCAAACAATGAATGGATAAATAAACTGTGGTATATACATACAATAGAATATTATTCAGCTTTGAAAAGGAATGAAGTCCTCATATATGTGACAACATGAATGAACCTTGAAGTCATCATGCTGAGTGAAATAAATCAGCCTCAAAGGACATATACTGTATGATATCACTAATTTGAAACAATTAGAGTAAGCAACATCATAAGTCAGAATCTAGAATATAGGTTACTAGGGCACTTGGTCATGATAGAGAATTGGATATTAAGGTTTAAAATATACATTCCTTTTGGAATAATGGAACTGTTTCAGTAACGGTGATGGTTGCACAACATTGTGAACACAACTAACAGCACTGTAATATGTGTCTGAAAATGATTAAATATGTTCATGCTAGATTGAGTATGTGGTAACAGAATAATTATTTTAAATTCTTGGAACTACACTACTTAAACAGAGAACCCTAAGATAACCTATGGATTTTAATTAATAGTAAAATTATTAAAATATGCTATCATCAGTTTTAACAAATATTCCACACCAATGAAAGGGGCTGGTGATGGGGTGGTATATGGGAATCCTAGATATTTTTTTATTGACTTTGTAATAATATTACATTAAAAAAATATATATATGAGGTCCCATTCAACCCCACCACCCCTACCCCACCTCTATATTTTGTGCATGATTGTTTGGTAAACTTAAAAACTTCTCTAATAAAACAAAACAAAATAAAATAAGAAACAGAATAAGATAAATTGCTCAATGATATATGTGGAATAAATTGCTGAGGAGAAGAATGTTTCTCAAAACTACTTTGTGTTCCTAAAATACTTTCATTTCATTTCATTGCATGTATTAGGCCACTTATATTTATTGTGATTATAGAGCAAATTGCTTTCATTTTTTCCATCTTATTTTAGGCATCTATTTTTCCCATATTTTCTATGCATTTTATTTGAGGTATCAGAGGACCAGGGATTGAACCTGGGACCTCGTATGTGGGAAGCCAGTGCTCAACCACTGAGCCACCTCAGCTCCTCTGATATTTTTTTCCTTTCTTTTGTTTTGCTTGTTTTTTTTTTTTTTCTTAGGGGGTACAGGGAACTAAACCTGTGCCATGCGGGAAACAGGTGCTTAACTTCTTGGGCCACATCATCTCCTCTCTGTGCTTCTTATTTCTCTTACTTTTTTGTATTATTTTGGATTGATTGCCTGTTCTTATTTTGTTTTGTTTTTAATTCCTTTGTCCCTTCTATTTGTTTAAATGTTATAAACTCTAATTATATTATATTACTGATTCTCCCTGAAATTTCTTCATGCATACTTAACAAATTCTAAACATAGTGTGTTTAGCACCCTCAAACCCACATCCCGATACAAAGATCTTACAAACTAGAACTCGAATCACTGCTTCCATCTCCAAGACTACATACTGTTTTCTACTCTTTGGATAATTTTTATAATTCCCATAACTAGTAATTATTATTTATTTTGCCTATGCTTACTTAGATTTAGTCACTTGTTTACCAATTTCTTTATCCAATGTTCTTAGTCTATATCAGACTCCTGTGACAGATGTACCTGAGGTAGAAATTCTTATTTTCCATTATTTTTTCCTGGAATGCTTACCTTTAGGTATCCATTTTCTCTTAATTGGTATAGATTTAGTAAGGAATGGTGTGTGCATTAAAATACTGAGTAAGGTATGGAATTCTTTGGAGTAGAAGTATATATACATATATACTTATATATGTCTATAATATAAACAACCTCCTCACTCTCCCTAACCTTAAAATATGAATTTTTTTAAAAAATGTATATTTTTACTTTCTGTATTATTTATGGCTTAGTTCTACATCCTTGTAGGAACCAAGAAAATAGTAGCTCCCATCAGCAGCCAGAAACGAGTCCTGAGAAACCAAAGCTATAATACCTAGAAAAACTTTGTCAATTTTTCAGCAATATTGAAAACAGGTCAGTATTCTTCCAGAAATCATGAACTCCACTTCATATCAGGTACTCTAGTGCATAAATTGAGAAACTTTATCATTGTTTACAAGGTTTCATGGTAGTTGTGGTAGTTCTCTCTCTCTCGTATACACACCCCCTGCCAAAACCTATAAGACAGAAAAAAGTGGTCCCTGACTGTGGTTTGCTTAGATTTGGCCTGGCACTCACAGTAAGACTGTGATGTTATTTATGTTGAGTGTAAACAATTTCTCATATCAACAGAATCAGACAAGGTCTCTCTGTGACCATGAGAGAGTGAGACACAAACAGGGCCATTTTGTAATCATGTTTAAACATAGACAAAATAAGAATACTTTTGAAAAATGAAATGGTGAATATGACTGCTGCTTCTTCACTGACTACAGCTTTAGCCCCACTGAATTCCTTCTAGCTCCTACATAAAACTGAATATACCTAATCATATAATTATTCCCACTTCCTGAAATCACCTAATCTAGAGCAAAAGCATGCTTATTTGAGCCCTCCCCAGAATTATGCAACAAAACCTCAGAAGATGTAATAAGTTCCTCCAACCATCCTGTCACTGAATTGCCCCTTGTTTCTCCATGATGTGCTTACTGTCTTAATTATTGCAATGAAGCAATAGACCTAATTTTGTTTGAATAAAAGTGTGTTCCTGGTGGTTTTTGAATGTAGGGAATTGACACCTCAGTGACATGATTATATGTTTTTCCTCTAAATTAAGGTAAAATTTGTGACTGTTTTCCAATTTTCTCAACAGGCTTTGGGATCACTGGTTTCAAAAGGCATGTATCTGGAGAGGAATGTGGGAAGATGGCAATGGACTAGCAGGCAGAGCTGAATACTCTCATAAAAACAGCAGAGAAAGAGCCAAAGATGTCTGAGAGACCTGCTTTGGGGGTCAGCAGATCAGAACAGTGCTACAGAACACACAGGAGGGTTGGGGATAGAGAGATGAAAAAGCCGACTTGACAAATACACGTTATCAACCTCCCGCCACCCCCCATGTCAGCAGAGAAGGACTACCCCCCCCCAATATATTGAGTTGGCTTAAAAACCTGACTCAGTAAGCTGACTGGGAGGGAACAGATATGTTCCTCCCTGTCATTGTTTCAAGAGAAAAGGAAGAGGAGGTCCAGGTGCTTTTTTTTTCAGTGAATTCAACCAGCAGAGCCTAATTTGAATCTCCAACCTGGAAAGTCAGCATAGGAACACAGGAAAGCTGAGACTGAAAGACCTAAGTGGAAATGTGCACTGACGATCACCATCTGCTGGCTGTTATGGAAATTGCATGGATAAAAACTGTTATCAGTGCTCTCTGTATCCAAACCCTGGAAGAAAATCTGTGTCTCAGTAGTGAACCCCTTGCCCAATTTTTAAAACTGAAGCCAGGCAACTTTAAAGACTTAGAATAAGTTAAACCACATATCAAAGAAGAGCTGTAGGAGAAAAAAAAAACAATGGGCAAGAGAGAGAAATTGGTCATCAGAGTAAATTCACCAACATATTCAGATGCCTAGACATGAGCAAAAATTACAAGCCAAATGAAGAAACATGAAGAGATGGCTCAATGAAAAGAACTTGCTAAATATCCTGAAGAGATACAGGAATTAATACAATTAATCAGTGATAAACACACAATTCTCCTAAATAACCTCAATAAATTTAAATAAAGAAAATATGATTAAATAAATAAATGTCATTGAGAAGACACTGGGAGAGCATAAAGAACAAATTCAATATCTCACAACAATTCAAGTTGTTTTTGGTGGGTTGATATAGGGGACCCCTGTATGATGTTTTCTTTGTAAGTTCACAACTTCTACTATACACAAATTGTTTATATATGTTCATGTATGAATGATATATCTAAAATAATAATAATAATAGGGTGAGTTGGGGGGAAAATGCACCAAATGTAAGATAGTTTGGTTACTAGCAATATTTTAAGGGCACTCTTTTGTAATTTGCTTAAAATTAATCACAGCGATGCAAGGTATTGTTGGTAGGGTGAGGTAGGTATGAGGGCACTATATGATGTCATGCATATTTGTTTTGTAAGTTCACAACTTTTATATATTAATTGTTTATGCCTGTTTATGTATGACTGATATATTTCAATAAGTTTTTTACATTAAAAAAAATCCCCAAAATAAAATACACCATGAATTTAAAAAAAGAACAAACTGAAAGCCTCAAAGAAAAGTAACAGGCCTTATGGAAATGAAAGAAATGATGGATGAGATTAAAAATATTTTAGAGGCAGATAAGAGCAGGTTTGAATTGGTTGAAGACAGAATTAGTGATTTTGAAGACAGAGCATCTGAATTGGTAAAGAGGTGTACAGAAAGAGAAAAGAATGGAAAAAGTGGAACAGACTCTAAAGAAATTGAATGACAATGAGAAATGCACAAACATTTGCATTCTTGGTGTCCCAGGAAAAGAAGAGAATGGAAAAGGAGCAGAAAGAATACTTGAGGAAATAATGGCTGAAAACTTCCCAATCCTTATGAAAGAGATAAATACCAATACCCAAGAAGGACAATGCACCCTAAAATAGAATAAATCTGAATAGAACTACCCTGAGACACCTACTATTCAGAAGGACAAATATCAAAGATAAAGGAGGGATTCTGAAAGAAGCATGAGAAAAGCAAAGCATCACATGCAAGAGAAACTCAATAAGTTTAAATGCTGACCTCTCACCAGAAACCATGGAGGCAAGAAAGTGGTATGATGTATTTAAGGTACTGAAAGAGCAAAAATGCCAGCCAAGAATTCACTATCTGGCAAAACTGTCCTTCAAAAAATGAGAGTAAGTTCAAAGTCTTCACACACAAACAAAAACTGATAGAACATGTTAACAAAAGACCATAGTTACAAGAAATACCAAAACAGGTGTTGAAGCCTGAAAGGAAAAAAAAAAAACATGTGCAAGAGTTATAGAGAAGAGTATCAAGATGAACATTATTAGGAAGGCTGAACTAAAGGATAAGAAGACAGACAAAAAAATGATAAGACAACAGAGAGCCGAAGGACAAAATGGATGAAGTAAGTAATGCCTCTACAGTAATAACATTGGATGTGAATGAATTGAACTACCAAATCAAAATTTATAGACTGATAGAATGAATAAAAAAATATGAGCCATCTATATGTTGAATACAAGAGACTTATTTCAGACATTAAGGACAGAACCAGGTTAAAAGTGAAAGGTTCTAAAAAGTTATACTATGCAAATAGAAACCAAAACAGACCTGGAGTAGCAATACAAATATTGGATAAAATAGATTTCAAATGCAAGATTGTTAGAAGGGATGAAGAATAAAAGTGCATTTCACCAGGAAGAAATGACTATACTATATATTTATACACCTAACCTTAATGCCCCAAAATACTTGAGGCACACACTGGCAAATCTGAAGGGAGAAATAGATGTCTATACAATAATAGCTGGAGACTTCAATTCACCACTCTCAGTTTTGGATAGAACATCTGAATAGGGGATAAATAAAAAAAATAGAGAGCTCAAATAATATGATAAATGAACTAGACCTAACAGACATCTACAGTGCAATGCACCCCAAAATAGCAGGATATATTTGCTTTCAAGTGTTCTTGGATCCTTCTCCAAAATAAACCATAGCTTGGGTCACAAGATTAGTCTTGATAAATTTAAAAAGAATGAGATTATACAAAACACTTTCTCTAATCATAATGGAATGAAGCTGGAAATCAATAACAGAAAGAAAAAGGAAAAATTCATAAATTTACAGAGATTAAACAACACACTCTTAAATAATTAGTGGGTGAAAGATGAAATTGCAAGAGAATTCAGGAAATATCTTTAGATGAATTAAAATGAGGACAAAACATATCAAAACCTATGAGACACTGCAAAGGCAATGCAGAAAGTGAAATTCATAGCCCTTAATGCTCATATTAAAAAAGAAGGAAGAACTAAAATTGAAGATCTAAGTACACACTTGGAGGAAATAGAAAATAAAAGCAAACCAATCCTGAACCAAGTCAAAGGAAAGAAATAGTTAAGATCAGATAAAAAGTAACTGAAATTCAGTACAAAAATACTATAGAGAGAATCAACAAAACCAAAAGTTGATTCTTTGAGAAGATCAACAAAATTGACAAACCCTTTGCAAGACTTACAAAGAAAAAATGAGAGAAGATACAAATAAATACAACCAAAAAATGAGAGGGGGACATTGCCATAGTTCCCTGCAGAAATAAGAGAGATCATAAGAAGATATTATGAACAACTGTATGCCAAATAAGAACAATGTAGAGGAGATGGGCAAATTCCTAGAAACACACAAACCACCCACTCTGACCATAGAAGAACTAGAAGAACTAAAAAAAACAATCAGAAGTGAAGAGATAGAAACAGTCATCATCAACTATCTCCTAAAGATGTAAAGCAAGGGATGAGATGGCTTCACAGGTGAATTTTATCAGTCATTCAAAGACAACTTAATATCAACCTTCCTCAAGTTCTTAAAAAAATTGAACAGGAAGGGAGTCTACCAAACATGTTCTGTGAATCCAACATCACCCTAATCCAAAACCAGCTAAAGATGCTACAAAAGAGAATATTACAGATCAATATCTCTACTGAATGTAAAAACAAAAATCCTTAACAAAATAAAATACTTGCAAACAGAATACAAAACACGTAAGAGACTTACACACCATAATCAAGTGGGTTTTTATCCCAGGTATGCAAGGGTTCAACACAAGAAAATCAATTAATGTAATAAACCACATTGATAAATTGAAGAAGAAAAATCACATGATCCTCTCAATAGATGCAGAAGAAGCATTTGACAAAATACAACACCCTTTCCTGACATAAGAAAAACACTCCAAATGATAGGAGTAGAAGGAGGCTTTCTCAATATGGTAAAGTGCATGTATGAAAACCTACAGCTAGCACAGTATTCATTCAAAGTTGAAAGACTGAAAACTTGTCTGCTGTAATCAGGAACAAGACAAGGATGCCCACTGTCATCATTGCTATTTAATATTGTGCTAGACATTCTAACTAGAGCAAATAGGTTACATAAAGAAATAAAAGGCACCCAAATGGGAAAAGAAGTAAAACATTTACTATTCTCTGATGATATGTTCCTATATCTAGAATCTCCTGAAAAATCCACATCAAAGCTTCTAGAATTAATAGATGAGTCCAGCAAAGTGGCAAGATACAAGATAAATACAAAAACATCAATAGCATTTCTATACACTACTGATGTGCAATGTGAGGAGGAAATCAGAAAAAAAATCCATTAATGATAGCAATTTTTAAAAAATCAAGTATTTATGGATAAACTAAAGGATATAAAGGACCTCTACTCAGAAACCTACAAAACATTGGCCATAAGTTGGAAGTAACCCAGGTTTCCATCAATTGATTAATGGGCAATCAAATTGTTGTGTATAGACATGCTGGAACATTATGCAGCAGTAAGGAGAAATGAAGTTCTGAAGCATGTGACAACATGTTGTGTGAAACAAGCCAGGCACAAAAGGACAAATACGGTGTGATTGGACTACTATGAACTAAATACATGGTGTAAACTCATGGAGTTAATAATTAGAATATAGGAAATAGAAGGAGGGTAGAGAATGGAAAGCTGAGGGGTAGTCTGTGCAGAATAGTTAAAAATGTTGTTTGCAAATCTTTGGAAATGAATAGAAATGGTTAAAGCATATCATGGTGTTTGTAACTAGCAGTGCTATTTATGAGTAGGATGGTGGTTGGGAAAGGTAAGTCTAAGGTCATGTATATTACTAGAAGGAAAGCTAAAATCTGTAACATGGGACTGTAAAAGATAGTAAAACTTCATGTAAAACACGAATTTGGGTGATATTGCATATATAAGACTGTTTGTACAAAGTATAAATACAAAATTACTAGCCAGAAGGAAAAAGAACAGCAGCTATGTATACCAGGCAAGGCATAAAGATTGAGAGAGTCATGAGTTTTGTTTGTTTTTCCTTATTATTATGGTTGGAATAATGAAAGTGTTCTAAGAATGAATGAAGTGATGAATGTGCAAACATTTGATTATTCTGAATACCACTGACTGTACTCTTTAGATGGCTTTATTAATTTGTATCAATAAAATCGAAATAAAAAAGGTATGTATCTCAAAACTCCCATGACTCATGGGTCAATAATGATGAACATAAGTGTGAGGATGAGACAATATTCTATCTGAAAAAAAGAATGAGAAAGGTTGTACTGGCTACTTTTAGGAGATGTAGTTGATACCATATTGGTGACACTCTGAACTGATAATCATTCACCAGTCTGATTTTCCATTAGCATTATGACAGTGTTTACAACTGTTCGTTGACTTTCACCTACCCACTCCCATCCTACCACATTTCAAAAAACTAGGTCAACCATATAGAAACACTTAGAGCCCTGTAAATCAGAAATGAATTTAGAATTACACATCCATCTTTTACATTTTTGTGGCATAATGTCATGAATCAGATGAAAATAGTTTAATATAAATTCAGAATATAATGAAATACAGTTTTTATATTCTTTCAAAGGAAGAAGGAAGGTTGACATGCTGAGAAGGAAAGGAGTCTGGGTAAACCTTGGTTTATTTCCCATACTCAGAGTCATTTGGCTTCGTTTTGTGAAAATGTTAAGAATGATGCATGAGCTGTAAATAATAGAATTTTCTGACTGTGAGCCAAAAACAGCTATAAATGGATTAGACTGAACAGCTGGGAGCAAAATCAGGGGCATTATGCTGGCACACAGAACCATTTGTGTACTGTAACTAGCATCTTAACCTATTGATTAGTTGTTCTGTGGACCATAATAAAACTATCATGGTTAATTGCTAGAAAGAAGCACATACCTAGAAACAGGCAACTTAAGGTGTCAGCCCTCTAGTTTATTGCTCAAAGGCAGGATAATTTGTGTTTCATTACAGCACTTTCACTGCAGAACCTATAAGGCTCAATCAAATCTCCCCTCCTACTACACACAGAATTTTTTTTTGAGCATGGGAACATGTGATTATGTTTTGTTGCCTTCTAGTTATTGATCAGGGACATATTTTCGTCAGATCCATTCTGATTTATGATCATACCAAAGGAAATGATCGGAATTTACAATGCAGCCTGTATAAAAATTAAGGATGCTTTTTAATATCAGGTTACCAAATTTCTCCACCAGGTTAACTTGGGCTCACTAATTTTTTTTTTACTTACACAGAAGCCATAAGAAAAGCAATCCCATAAACCATGTAGTTAGGAAGAGAAGATAAGTTTAGGTCTTCTTCATTATTGTTATTTACACTTGAGAGAAAGTGTCAGGTATTTGGTAAGGGATTCTGTGGAGTTTCTCCTCCTTTTAAGACTTGTAGTATACAGGATAGAGAATGTTGTGGTTTATGTCATATCCTGTTATAGGAAGGGGTTTATGGGCTATTTATTTTTGTGTTCTATCAAAACTGCCTTGTTTAAAAAAATTTGAGGCTTTATTATAAATAGGAAATATATATGAGGACTATTGGCTATTTTCTTTTAATACTTTTACCCTAAAGTAAAATATATGTGTATGTGCTGGATTCATAGATCACACATGTCCCCTGCAGTGGGGGAAATAAGTAGGTCTTGTCAATATGAAATATGGTATGTAAAGAACTTATTTCCAGTAGCGATGTAAGTCTGTAACTGGCTTCCTACCACGTTCTGGGATTTACTGTAACTACTATAGTGATACAGAGGTTTCCTCAGTTTCGTAACCAATAGCACTATTCTTTTTTATTGGTTCTTTGTGCAATCATTGACATTCTTAACTGTATTTTTCTTCATACTAGGCTGCAGGAGAAGGTTGTTTGCTAGTGAGCTAGTGAGGTACAACTTTTCTTAGATTGATCACCCAGCCTACCTGACTAATCTGATTCACAGCTCTTGGCTTCCTGGTGCTTACACTCAAAACTAAACTGTGAACATAGGCGTAAAGACAGTTATCTGTATTATATTCACAGAGTCAATAAATATTTATTGAGCATCTACTCTGTGCTATTCAGCTTGTCCCAGACAGATATTAGCCATATATTTGGGCTCATTACATAACCATCTTTAAGTTTTTAAATGTACTAATATCACCATCACACATTTGTTTCTTTCCAGAATATAATTATGCATGCACCCTTTAGGGATTATATTTAGAGTGTGGCTACACAAAATATGAGAATTGGTGACAAGAGCTATGCATCTTTTAGAACCCAGAGGGATGGGGCAGGATGCAGATGTAATGGTTTCAAGGCCAGAGATCTCAGAAAATTGCATTTTCAATGTTAGCATCTCTCCCCTTGCAAGAAAGTCTTGGAGGGCCAAGCCCCTAAGAAATGAAGACTTTCCTCTAGATAGGGAAGTCTAGTTCTTTAATAAGAAGTGAATTCAGCTGTTGAACTTCCTATCCTGAATGACTTTTGAAAGTTTACTTTCTCTCTTCTAAGCAACTTTGTAGAACATTGAACTGGGTTCCCCAAAAAGATATGTCCATTTCCGAATCCCACCTCACCTCCACCTGTGAATGTGGCCTTATTTGGAAATAGGGTCTTTGCATATTTAAGTTAAGGATCTTATGATGAGATCATCCAGGATATATGGTGGGCCCTAAATCCAATGACTGGAATCCATACAAGGGAAAGGCAAGGGAGATTTGAAACACAGAGATACACAAAGGAGAAGGCCATGTAAAGATGGCACAGATTGTAGTTATGCAACTTCAAGTCAGGGAATGCCAAGGATTGCTGGTAATGACAAGAATCTATAAAGAGGCATGGAACAAATCCTCCTTTAGAGCCTCCAGAAGGAACAAACCCTGTTGCCACTTTGATTTTGAATTTCTGGCCTCCAGAAGTGTAAAAGAATAAATTTCTGTTGTTTTAAGCCAAAAAGTTGTCATAATTTGTGATTCCACATAAAGTTCTCCTGGGATCTATTGGGTATAAATGGAGAGTTTATTTCCCTTGGTCAATTGACACTTAATAGTTTTCTCCTGTGTTGAAGATATGCAATGCCAATTTCTCATATTCTACTATCTACTGGAAACCTAGTCATTATACAATTGTGATTGACTACAAGTATATTAGTCAGCCAAAGGGGTGCTGGTGCAAAGTACCAGAAATCTGTTGGCTTTTATAAAGGGTGTTTATTTTTGGCTAAGAGCTTACAGTTAGAAAGCCCTAAAGAGTCCAATTCGAGGTACCATAAGAGGTATTTTCTCATCAAAGTTTGTTACCAGATGTTGAAGCAAGATGGCGGTGATCTCTGCCTGGTCTCTCCTTCTTTTTACACTTAAGCATCCATGGGCCAACAAGTTCTCTCCTCTTCCAGTCCCCTTGAGTGAGTGTCCACTTATATCAGCACATCAGGGGGACAGGGACTCAACCCTGAGTCATGCCCTACTGACATGGTTGGATTACAGCCCTAATCTTAGCAGGTAACTTAATCAATCAAGATATGTCAGCTGAATCTAATGCACTCAAAGGGTAGCACACCCAGAGGAACAGGTCAGTTTACAAATATTATCTTTCTTTTTGGGGACTCATAAATAACACCAAACTGTGACAATCTACCCTCTGAATCTTCAAAAGACAATAGAATATTAAAAACAAAAAAACCTAAAATCAGTAACAATGCTAAGTACAAAATCATATCACAATCAGATTATAGAAATAAAGTTGGTCTTGGTGCAAATTCCCCTCTGGCTGTAGACCTGTGAAACTTATAAAACAATTTACTTGCTTCCAATATAAAAAAGGACAGACATAGGATAAACATTTGCATTACCATAAGGAGAAATTGGGAATGAAACATGAGTCACTGGTCCTCAACCATTCTGAAAATGTACAGGGCATACTCCATTAGATTTCAAAGTCTGAGGATCATTTTTTTTAAAGATTTATTTATTTTTATTTATTTCTTTCCCCATCCTACCCCGCCATCCCCCCCGCCCCAGTTGTCTGTTCTCTGTGTCTATTTGCTGTGTCTTCTTTGTCTGCTTCTGTTGTTGTCAGCGACCCAGGAATCTGTTTCTTTTTGTTGTGTCATCTTGCTGTGTCAACTCTCCGTGTGTGGGGCACCATTCCTGGGTGGGCTGCACTTCCTTTCACCCTGGGTGGCTCTCCTTACAGGGCGTACTCCCATGTGGTAAGTGGATGCCCTATCTATTGGGCCAAGTCCGCTTCCCTGAGGATCATTCTTAAGAGGATGATTTCTTCTCCTTGGGGCCTCATGGGGGCCCACCAATTCCATAGGCTAGCCCAAAGGCCAATTTTCTTGGTTCCGCCATCATCCAGCATCTGGGTGGTGATTGAGTTCCAGACTTCACCTTCCAAGACCATTTTGATGATGGCCACAGTTACTCCAGTCTCTGGGGTACAGTCTCAACCCCGTAGTACATTGAGGTGGTGGCAACATTCTCCCTAATCTCTGGCTTACAAATCCATCCCTCTCAGAATAGTGAGTTGGCAACCTGACCTTCCATAATATATGGGGAACAGGTCAACCCCTCTCAGAGTACTGGAGTGTTGACCACACTCACCCCAAAGCTGGGGGAATGTGCTCCACCCTTTCTGTGGATGGGAGTAGCAAGACTCTCCGTGAACAGCAGGATGGAAGAAACATCCTCTTCAAATGCTGGGACAAACATTGCCTCTCCACAAACATGATTGGGGTTCCTATTTTGGCCCAAGGAGATGTCTTAATTCCAGACCTCAGCTTCCATGGTTTTCTTCTTAAAGCTGTTTTCCCTTTCATCTTTCTCCTCCTTGTCCCTTGTAGTCCAGGCTGACAGTGGTTTTATTTATATAGATCTTGCAATGCAGGAACAAGAGTTTCAAACCATTGAACAGTAAGATCTTCCACAAGTCTTTCCTGGATAATTGCATTTTTAATCCTGACTTACAAGTTCCAAGTTTAGTTATTTCCTCAACTGTGGCACTATTGTCTGGGGGCTTGATTTCCATTGGCTTGGAGTTTCCAGAATCAGTTTCTGGTTTCTTTGTGCCCCAAAATTCAGTTATCAGCTTATCGCTTTCCTCTATCATTTTGTTATAAGCTGCAAGGAGAAGCCAGGTTGCATTTTTCACATTTCATTTGGAAATCTCCTTGGCTAAATGTCCAGGCTCATAATTTTCAAATTCTACCTTCCATATAACATCAGGAGTCAGTCTTGCTAAGTTCTCTGCATCTTTAAAACACAGATTGCCTTTTAAATAATAGTTTCATCATTTCCTTCTAGGGTCTCATCACAAGTATCTTCAGCATCCATATTCCTTCAATCTCTTCAAAGCAATCTAGGCCTTTTCTATAAGCATCTCACAACTACTATGAAAAATACTCCTTATGAATTTATAAAACTTACCCATTTATAAAATTGTTCCAGCATTTTTGGTAATTGCAAAAGCATGGCCCCATTCTCCTGGTACCATATTCTGTATTAGTCAGCCAAAGGTGTGCTGATGCGAAGTACCAGAATCTGTTGACTTTTTAAAAAAAGATTTATTCATTTATTTATTTCTCTACCTTTCTCCCCCACCCCAGTTGTCTGTTCTCTGTGTCTATTTGCTGCATCTTCTCCTTTTCCGCTTCTGTTGTTGTCAGCGGCACGGGAATCTGTGTCTCTTTTTGTTGCATCATCTTGTTGTGTCAGCTCTCCGTGTGGGCGGCACCATTCTTAGGCAGGCTGCACTTTCTTTGTGCTGGGTGGCTCTCCTTATGGGGTGCACTGCTTGCGCATGGGGTTCCCCTACACTGGGAACACCCTGAGTGGCAGGGCACTCCTTGTGCACATCAGGACTGCGCATAGGCCAGCTCCACACGGGTCAAGGAAGCCTGGGATTTGAACCACAGACCTCCCATGTGGTAGACGGATGCCCTAACCACTGGGCCAAGGCCGCTTCCATGTTCACTTTTATAAAGGGTATTTATTGGGGTAAAAACTTACAGTTACAAGGCCCTGAAGAGTCCAGATGAAAGTACCATAAGAAGTACTTTGTCACCAAAGTCTGTTGCAACGTGTTGAAACAAGATGGTGGGCGATGTCTGCCTGGTCTCTTCTTCCTCTTAAATCTTCTTGGGCCCAGCTTCTTCCTATCTTAGCTGTAGTCGGGCATAGGGCTTGTCTCTCTTCTTGGGGCTTTAGCTGTTTGAGCCTTTTCCTTTCAGTCACATGAAATTACCAAATTCTGTCCTCTTCCATGTGAGTGTCTGTTTATATTAGTTCACCAAGGGGGTGGTGAACTGGTCAGGCCGTACTGATATGGTCAAATCAAAGCCATAATCTTAGCAGGTAATTTAATCAAGACATGTCAGCTGAATCTAATTCATTAAAGGGTATCACAGCAGAAACCAAACAGGCTGGTTTCCACATATAACCTTTCTTTTTGGGGATTTAAAGCTAATCCAAATTGCTACAAGTGTGTCATAAAAACTTTTTTCTTTCTAACTGTTATCGCTATCAATCATAGAAACATACAGAACCAACAGTCTAGGCATAATAAACTCTTTCTGGAGTACTTTTCTTTATCTATATCTGCCTGGCCATGTACATTCAGGTATTTTCTTTGCAGTTTTATGATGGAGCATTTATTTTTTATATATACTTCTAGACTCAAGGAATTTGTGAATTCCTTTCTTCTAACTGATTTTGGAATCTGTAAGTCAAGTTCTCACTCTTTTTCTTATGCAAGTTTTGATATTTTGTTTCTAAGAAATTCTTTCAAACAAGTGAATGTGTGACTTGGTGCACTCTGGGGAGGTCTAGGACTGTGGCTGAGAAAACAATGTTGGGAGTATTCTTGCAGGGTCTCCTGCTCACATCTGGGTTAATTTCAAAGATCTTTCTTCTTTTCCCCCACAAATATTCTAAAACTATTCCATTTTAAATCACTTTTAGTCCTCTGGGTTCTAGGAAATATCTTTGTGTATATCCTGGGAATGTTGAGGGGACAATTTGTTTTAATGAAATGGTTTGGGAATAGTCACATACTTGTGTGCAAGGACATTTGTAAAGCCAAGTGCATGTCACTATGATGGTAATGACAGCAAATTTTGAAGGCTATGTTCCATTCAAGAGAGAAAATTTTGCATTCACACATTGTCA
Organism: Dasypus novemcinctus; assembly: GCF_030445035.2. Classification (NCBI taxonomy): domain Eukaryota; kingdom Metazoa; phylum Chordata; class Mammalia; order Cingulata; family Dasypodidae; genus Dasypus; species Dasypus novemcinctus. The sequence goes on along the minus strand of NC_080704.1, from coordinate 145,368,197 downwards.
GTATCTGTTCCTTTCTTTAATTGTAGAGAAGGTGAAGTTTAGAAATTCCTTGGTGCTAACTGATGTTTGAAAGGTACGTATTAAAGATTTACCTAGAGAACACAGTTTAAGGATTATCTTTAAATGTTTTACAATTGAAAGTTTTAAACATTAACAATGTATAAGCTATAGTTAAGGTTAAAAAAAATATTTATTGCAGAGGATGTTTGTAAAGCCAAATGATTTACATAGTAATGCAATCTCCCCTTGATTTAGAAACACAAAACTTTCTGCCTTTGATGTTGCAGATTTGACATGGTTGGTAAAAGATAGGTCTTTTTTAGAAACAAGGAAGAAAAAAATAAGGAAAACCACAATCAAGACAAAGATTTGGCTCTGTTTGACATTTCCCAAAGACATCTATTCTGTGAAAAATTAGTGTACTTAAATTCATTTTTGAGGTTCTTATCCCCTGCCCCTTCCTTTTTTAAGAGAAGTTTAGCAACAAATAGACAATTTGCACATGTTGGCTGTGTACTCTTTTGTAATTATTATGTAGGAAGTATGTTGAAGAGAAGTGATGAGAGCATTGATGTTGATGTTTGGAGAGAGCATCTTGGGGGGGGGGCATGCGGAAAGAGGACATGCCACCTAGTTTCCTAAACTGAGGACAGGCTGCAGCTTCACTTTCTTTTTTTCTTTTTTAACAAACTTTTTAATTTTTTAAGGATACATAGATGACATAAATGTTACATTAAAAATATAGGGGATTCCCACATGGCCCACTTCCTACCTCTTCCATATTTTTTCCCACATTAACAACATCCTTCATTAGTGTGGTACATTTGTTACAATTGATTAGCATATTTTGAAGCATTGTCACTAAGCATGGATTATGGTTTATATTGTAGTTTACACTATCTCCAGCATAATTTTTAAGTTATGACAAGATGTGTAATGGCCTATATCTGTCATTGCATATTATTCAGGACATTTCCCAAGTCCCCAAAATGCCCCCAAATTATACCTGTTTTTCCCTCACCCTCCCCATAGAACCGCCACTGGCTCCTGCCTCCACTTCAGTCGTAAAAGTTCTTCCATTGATAGAATCTTAATTAGTCTATAATAGAATACCAGTAAGTCTACTTTATTCCTTCATCCCCAATCCTGAGGATTCTGGGAAGGTGATGCCCACTCCAACTCTAATCAAGAGAGGGCTTAGATCCCATGAGGTGAATGGATGGGACTAGTTTGCTTGTGGGTGCAGACTATCTTTGTTCCTTGGGATGGTCGTTGTCCATCATCATCTCCTTGTTAGTTGTCCTGGCTGAGTCCAGTGAACTGGAAAGTAGGTGTTGTTACTATGTAGAGATTCAGGGTCCAGCTGGCACATGAACAACCTAAAGATTTAAGGCTCTTGGACATAAATCTGTGAACTCTAGTACTAACTATAGGTTCAAATAGAAAGGGCAGAAGAGCCATGTGTAGGGAAAACACAACTGTGTCCAAATCTGTCACACTGGGAAGCATTAATTTCAAAGCAGGGCCCAGTGGCAGGACACCAAACTCCTGAGCTGTCTGCCCTACCTGTAGTGTCTGGATTCCTCTAGAGCCCTGAGCAGTCCCACTGTTTGATGCAATATTTACTTTGGCAGTAAATGAGATCCTGATCAAACGTGTATAAGTGTAACCTCTGGAATGACCTCCTGACTTATTTTGAAGTCTCTTAGCCATATAAACTCATTTGTCTTTACTTTTTCTCCATTTTGCTCAAAGTCTGTTTCCAGTTGCATTGCTAGTGGGAGCTTGGTAGTAATTCCTTGGTACCAGGGAGACTCACCTCCAGGAGTCTTGCCAGGGTGAAGCTAATGCATTTATTTACTGAGTTTGACTTAGAGAGTGACCACATTTGAGCAACAAGAATGTTCTCAGTTGGTAACTCTTAGGCACCCTATAATATTAGCCTGAGCTTCCATTTCAAAAATTAAGGTTCATAAGTACAGTCATCAATATCAAGGGCCCATCAAAGGTCCATCCTCCTTCACCAGTCACTGTCCCTGTACTTGGGAGATTCTTGCTGTCCCTTTAGAGAATGCGGCAGAGATCCCCAGGATGGGAATTTGATATTCTCTCAGTTATTGTGTGACTCTCCACCCACTGTGACAATGCCCCATGAACAAATGAGCACATTTATATACCTTATAGGTATGCCTCAGGTGAACCTCCTTCCATGCATCTATCATCCCTGACACCCCACATCAGTGATACTCCCCTAACGTAGTTGTAAGCCTTCTGTGATCCAAAATTTCTTCAAAAATGAAGCCAACAAAGGAATTAAATACAATAATAATAAAATAAATTAATAATGATAGTTTTAAAAATAGCAAATAAAATACAATATTAAAATTTGGAATAATAATAAAAAATATAAAATTTTAAAAATTGACATTATAACTTTCATCACTGTAAGATCTCTTGTCTTGTATATATGGTGGCATTTTCTTCTATTTATTCCCTCAGTGTCTTATTTTTTTCGTTTTGTCTTCAAAGATGTTTTAGGTTACAGAAAAGTTATGTATAGAATATAGGGGATTCCCATATACCCAACATCCTCCCCCTTTGCCCCTTTGCTCCTATTAATAACATTTTACATGTGGAAGGTACATTTGCTACAAATGATGTACAAATATTGAAACATTGCTACTAACCATGGTCAGTGATTTGTATTATAATACATTTTGGACCATACACTTTTATAAAGTTTGACGAAATTTAATATGGCCTGTACCCATCATTACATGATCATGTAGAAAATTTCTATTACCCCCAAAATGTCCCATGTTCCATCTATTCTATTCCTCCCTCCCCCTCCCCTCAGGACTCATCGAAATCACCAAGCTTCACTCCTGGAAGAATAAGATTCATAGTTACTTGCAACAACATTGAGGGCTTGACATAATAGTCTGTCCTCCCGTTAGGCACTGCTTATGCTCTCAAGATACTCCTGAACTTACTAGTTGAGAATGTAGCAGGCAACCCCAGGATGGGAGTCAACACTTTCCTGCTCATTACGTGGTTCTGCACCCACTGATACAACACCCTATGACAAGATGAAAGCTCACACACCTCCTAGAAGCCTGCCTCAGGTGTACCCTGTCCAAAATGCCCCCCCCCCCAACACCTTAAACCAGTACCCTCTTCTGCTATACTTGCCAAAAATATTTCCCAACGCTGTATTGCTATAGATGATCTCCTGGCACGGTTTGGAAACAAATTCACAGGCTTCTCTGTATTTGTTTCACTTTGTTTTGCTATTCTTGGGGAATCAGGTTTTTTGTTTTTACAGTGTCATATACTGCCATGCTCTAATATTTTAATTTTCTCATAGAAATTTGTATCTTCGAAGGCATTTTTGGTAGATATTTTTTATGTGATCAATTTTGACAATGTAATTTTGGCTCTACTCTAAAAAGTTTCCTGTTTCAAAATACCTCATGCTTCACTTAGCCATATGTATGCAGATCCAGGAAGTCAGATTTTGTCTGGCCCATGGCCTCCTAATTCCGAAAATGGACCCTGGGAGGAATCCTACATTTATGTTAACCACGCAGGCATCGTGGGGAATCGGCCATGTCCATTTCCTTTTCCCTACATCTGTTATGCTAGATTTTTCATCTCATCTGATCCTCCTTCTCATCATACTACTGGTTAAAGCTTATCATTCTTTGTGTTCACCTTTGAAAGGTGTGTTGCTATTGCAACCCTTTCGTGTTGTGCACCACTTTGGTGCTGTATCCTTAAGACTCTGAATTTCGGGATGATTGCAGTCTTCTGGAATTTGTTAAATTCTGGGCATTATCTTCTCTTATTGATGTCCGGGCTTTCTGCTTGTTGTTTTGTTCATTACAGAATAATGCTAAATTAAAGAGACTCCCACTCTTAGTGAGACCAGATAGCGGAATCCACCGGTTACACTTCCGACCCCAAAGGGTATGCACACGTCTGTGTGCTCGGAGGCCATTCGCAGGCAGGCACACCCCACCCCTACCCCACCCTTCCCCTCAGGAACACTGCTTGTGCTTACCTCAGAACCTTTATAGCTGCTACATCTGTGTCCAAACTAAATGGGATCTTTGTGGGGAGGTTTGTCCAGATTGGGTGAGGCAGGATCTGGTGGTCTGAGTAGTGCCTGCTAAGAGGCTGGGGCTGTGGTAGGTCCGTGGGGCAGTGACTGAGGCCCCTAATGGTAGGCCGCAGTCTGCAGAGCCTGGGTATTTGTTGCAGGCGGTGGCAGCACTGCCAGGCCCCCGTGGGCACTGCTTCCCACCACGGCCAGGTCACTGGCACGTTTCCAGCAGAAAACAAAAATCAAAGAGTGGAAAGTCTAGAAATAAAATTGGTAACCTCCTGACCCACCCTCACCAGCCAAAAAAGTGTCTTCTGTCTGGGCTTTTGGAGACCTATTCTTTTCTGGGGTATATATTAGAGAGGAAAATGTGGTTTATGATTATGTGGTTTTCCTTTGCTGTGGCCCTTCTTATTGACATGCTTCCAGAGAAGATTGCTTAATTTTCAGCAGGCTTCTGATGTCAGTCTTTTCCTTCTAATTTTAACTTGGGATATCCATAGCTCAACAAAGTGAAGGAAACATGCTTAGTGTATGATCATTTGTGTCTAAATTTCTGTACACTATGGAAAGAAAAGCACACCGAAATGCGGGGGGGGGGGGGGGGGGAAATGGAGGCATATGCATCCTTTGCTAATTGTCAGGTTCTTAGCTTTTAGCTCTGCCAGCCCCTTCCACCTAACTTTGGTTTTATCCTGTATGTCTGCCCTTATAACAGGGTGATAGGAAACTCTTATGCCCTCTGCTAGCAGCATCCAGAGCCTCATGTGCAGGTCTTTATCTGGAGAGTCTTCAATAAAATGTCAAAATTCACTGGCCTTCTTCTACGATATCATCCTAGGGGAAACATGTTAAGACATTTGGAGAGATTAATTTATGCCAAACTGGCCAAGGCCCATCAACACGAGTGATATAAAAGATTTAAAATAGTTTTTTCAACCTGTGAGAGAGACTTAAATTTTTGAAAGGCATCTTGTAATCAGAATATAGAATATTCAAAACTAGGGAGAGAAATTTAGAATTAATTTGATAGGATAGATGTATTTATTTATCTTTACTCTATAGCCTGCCCAATTCCCTCCAAAAAGAATAGGTAAAAACACAAATACAGGGTCCCTAAAAATAAATTGGAAGTGAAATCAAAAGCCCTTTTAAGAATTGGAGGGTAGGGGTTTGGCTGCAAATATGCTGAGAGTCAGGGCTCAATCAGCTTATGAACAGACCAAAGATTTAAGTCTCTGGGACTCATATTTAATGGGTATAGTGCTAATTAGAGGTTCAAATAAACAAGGTAGAAGAATCATTTGTAGGAAAATTATAAATGAGTCCAACGCCAATACATTTGGGGAAATAGATTATCATATATTCCAAGGTAATGCCCACTGAGACAGGGTGCTGAATTCCTGGGGATGTCTGCCCTGACTATAGTATCTAGATGTCTCTCGAACCCTCAAGGACCCTTTTGCTTGAGGCACTGTTTTCTGTGGCAGTCAGAGAGATCCTCCTGAGACATGTATAAGCATAACCTCTAGAATCAACTCCCGACTCACTTTTTAATCTCTCAGCCATAAAAACTCATTCATATTTCTCATGTCCCCCTTTTGATCAAGGTATATGAGAGATAATTATAATTGCTACCCTTTTCCCTAGCAATTGTTATCTTGTTTCCCTATATTTATTGAGTGGTAACAACAAGAAATCCTCTAAAGTTGCTGATAACTTTGATGATGATGATGGAAGCCAGAGCACAGGAATCCAGAAAGGGGCGGGGGGTTATTGCAGTAATACTGCCAGAAGGCAAACAAAGCATGGACCAGAATGGTAATAGGAATAAACAGAGAAGAAAAAAAGAATCCAGCATCTATGATGTGCTCTCACCCTCATTTTCTGCACAATTACTCCCACTTTCACCATCCTTCCTGTCCAAAGATATATATAAGAGAAGATGGGAATGATTAGCTCAGAATGGTTTCAAAAGTGTGACTTCAGGTGGCATTCTGAGTAGGATGATTTTTTGGGCATCATTTTCAGAACTATAATGCTATACAGCTGTCATTTCACCATCTCCAACTTCCAAGCAATGTCTGCTTCCCTGAATAAGGAGAGATTCTAAGAACAACAAGCACAACCATTGTGAATGGGGTGAAGACAATACTTGGAGGTTTTGCCAGAAGGCTCATGAGAATTAAATCATCCTCTTGAAGCAGAGAGTCTGTGATACTTTTGAATTCTCTTGCACTCATTTCCTCAGCCAGGAACTGCTACAATTGTGGCGACTTTCCTGAGTAAGACTCAGGGTTTTCCCGGAATTGGTGGCATCAACATTTGCTTTCCTTTATCAGCAAACTCTCAATTTTTGAAAGAATATTTTCCACATGCCTCCTGAATTGCTGATAATTATTATTAATGGGCTCTTTGTCATTCTCCTTTGCTGACCTGCAGAGCAAAAGAATAAAAGTCATAAGTAAGTGGAATTAATCATTCTATCGCAATGCATCATAGAGATAAGCCAGTAATTGCAAGGTCAGATGAGCACACATGGATAAATTGTTATCTGGTTATACTATAATGGGAGAGGAGATCTTTTACATAAGTTTATGAATAATGTTTCTCATAAAGACAGGAGATTGATTCTCTCAGAAAAGCTTTCCTCTGAACCTGAGACCATCAACAATCATAATAATGAAATATTAATAACAAATTTGAGAATCTATCAGGAGTAAATTTCATAACCCGCTATAATGAGATCCTTGTTTCTAATTTCAGAGAAGAGCTAAATGAAATATTACTGAAGGAAGGAGTAGAATAATGTGTTTTTCATTGGGGACAAAATCAAGATTGTTTCATCACAAAAATAGATTTGAAGAGATGACAGTGAGGGGAATAATAGTAAGTTCAGATGATTCCCTTATTATCATGGTTACAATTATTTTCCTGTTTAATTTTACTTCTCATATAGAAATGAATATATTAGCTAATCTTATTTTAGGGAAAAATAGTCCTCGGATGTCTTTTTTTCTGAAAGCAAGTGTATAATTATACCTTTTCTTATAAGGACTTGAAGAATTATATTTGCTGGTTCCCTAGCAACCACAGGAAATGTGGATTTTTCGTGTGGAAGTAAAAGCTAGAATCCTTAATATAGAAGTAAAATAAGATGCTTATTAGTAAAAATAGTGCATGTGGTAATTTTGAATGATGATCAGAAAAAAAAAGGAAAATGATCCCATTGATCTATGTCTTTACTTTTCTGATCAGTATGTGGATGGCACCTATTACAAATCCAATTTTCAGCTGCTATATTTAACATATGCATTTATATTACTTTTTTATTTTAATTATTCATATTGAGATATGTGAATATATTCAGCACTGCATAATCACATTTTTTCATATATAAAAGAGGATGGCATGTACATTATGACATATTAAAAGGGACATAATTCAGGATAAGTGTCAATGTTGTTGCTTTCATTTATGCTGATGCTCAGGATGTTTCATACTTTTGAGTTGTGTCTCCTGCAATAGGACGAAGGTCACAGTGAATACTATCTTTTCCACTCCCATTTGTTATTAAAAGCATTTATCAAAAAGCACTTAGGAGTGTTCTAAAATTAGATAGTATAATATTTGCCTAACTATGAATATGCTAAAAACCACTGAACAGTACACTTTAAAGGGTGAAATTTTTGGTTTGTGAAATATGTCTCAATAAAGCTGTAATTTTTTTGAAAAAATTTTTACTTAATTGCCTTTTTTAAAAAGATACATAGATCACGAAAATGGTAACTTAAAAAACCATAAGAGGTTCCCATACACCCCACTCTACCCCACTCCTCTGCCATCAACAACCTCTTTCATCATTGTGGCATATTCATTGCATTTGGTGAATACATTTTAGAGCACTGCTGCAACACATGGATATTGGTTTACATTGTAGTTTACACTCTTCCCCAAGCCACCCAGTGGGCCATGGAAGGACATACAATGTCCAGCATCTGTCCCTGCAATACAACCCAGGACAACTCCAAGCCCTGAAAATGTCTCCACATTATATCTTTTCTTCCCTTTCCCTATCCTCAGCAGCTACCATGGCCACTTTCTCCACATCAATGCTACAATTTCTTCCATTACTAATCACAATAGTTCCATGGTAGACTATCAGTAACTCCACTCTAATCCATATTCTATTCCTCCAGCCTGTGGACCCTGGAATGTTTATGTTCACTCTATATATATCAAGAGGAGGTTTTGATTCCACATGGATGATAAATGCAATTCTTCAGCTTACAGTTGTAGGCACTTTTGACTTCCTGGCGTGGTAGTTGACCTTCTTCACCTCCCTGTTAGCTGGCTGGGGTAAGTCCAATAAACCAGACAGTGGGAGTTGCAAGTCTGCTGAGGCTCAGGTTCTGGCTGTCACGTGGACAGTGCAGAGATTCAAGTCTCCTGAATATAACCAACCCCAGCACCAACTACAGGTCTGGTAAAAGTAACAGAAATGTCATGTGTAGAAAGGTCACATCTGAGTCCTACTCCATCACACTCAGAAACACACACTCCAAAGTAGGGCCAACTGACATGGCATTGAACTCCAGAGCCATCTGCCATGACCGTAGAAATTGTGGGTCTCTGTAGTCCTCAGGAGAACCAGTACCTGGGCTTCTATCTACATTGGCCATCTCTGGGACCCTGCAGAGACATGCTTAAGCATTACTCCTCTGATGTCCTCCCAACTCTTTTTTGGAGACTTATAGCCATATAAACTCATTTATCCTTTCCATTTCCTCCTTTCAATCAAAGTCAAAAGCAGTATTCAACACGTGATATTACATGTAGGCTGAGATATTCTGCTGGTCTGAGTTGACCCCTTTATTTAAGGTCTTTTTCTAGTTACATCATCAACTTTTGCTTGGTAGTAATCTCTCAGCACCAGGGAGGCTAATCCCCAGGAATCATGTCCCACACTGGGGGGGAGGGGGGGAGGTAATGCATTTACTTGCTGAGTTTGGCTTAGAGAGGGGCCATATTTGAGCAACATGGAGGCTCTCAGGAGGTAACTCTTAGGCACCCTGCAGCTCTAGGCCTAGTTCGTATTTCAGGTGCACAGGTTCATAATCATAGTCATCAGTATCAAGTCCTTCTTTATTGGTCTTTGCCATTGCTCTTGGGGGATTTTTGCTGTTCCATTGCGGAATGTGATAGAGTTCCCCTGGTTAGGAACTCAGTACTCCCTCACTTGTTGTTTTTTACTGAAACCACTATGAAAATATCCAAACATTTTTATGTACCCTGTATACATACCCTGGAAAACTCCCTCGCAACCATGTGCCCCCTATCAATAACAATGCACACCAGTGTTCTTCCCTGCTATAGATGAACCTCTCTGTGGTCTGAAGCTTCTTTAAAAGTGAAGTCTAATATGTTACCAGGTTCCATTAATAGTAAAATGGAATATAGTGATGCGTTTAAAGGTTAGATATAGAATACATGCAAATTTAGAAAAATTAAATAAAGTAAAAATAAATTGTGGTATCAAAAAACGAAAATGAAAAAGGTTTGTCTTTGACATTTTGCCTTTCATCACTGCTATAGGTGTTGCCCTGTATGTACAGTGGCAAGGCAATTTCTTCCATTTATTCCTCAGTTTCTACATTCCTTCTTTTTTTTCCTACTTATTAAGATTATATTCACAAAAGTTTTACATCACAGTAATTCACATATGCATTATATGGTACTCCCTCGTATCCAACATCAAACCCTTTGTCCCTTCACCAGCAATGAATTTTTTACCTGTTCATATTATATTTGCTGCAGCTGATGTACAGATATTGAAACAATAGCTTTAAAATATGGTTCCATTTGGGTTTACACTATGGTTTATATTTTAAACTATACAATTTCCTAAATTTTTAGTTATCTTATGTTTTACATTATGGTTTACATTTTAGCCTATAGACTTTTATACATTTTTGGTGTAATTTAACATGTCCTATATCCATCATTGCATGATCTTATGGAACACTTGCATTGCCCCACAGTTACACTGATTCCATCTATTCAAAACCTCTTTCCCCCTCCACTCAGGGTCCAAAGTGAAAAACTATCTTCAGTATATGAAGGACCATATTCACAAACAGTGTTGAAGGTTTGCAACAGTGATGAAGGTTTGGCATACTCAACTTCCCTAACCCATTGGGAGCCACCAACTCTCTTGAGATATACAATTCCCTCTGTTTGAGAACATCAGTCCTCTCCAGGATGTGCGTATACCTTCATTCTCATTTTATGGGTCTCCATGCAATGATATAACCCACTATGACAAAATGAGACTCACACACTCCCTAGAAGCTTGCCCTGTGTCAGATGCCCTCCTTAAGAATCTCAAACAGGTAACCTTCCTTATTATATGTTCTAAAGTATTTTCTCTACATTATAATTTCCACCATATACCTGACAATCTCCTGTGTCCAAATATTCCCCCCAACTTCCCCCCAATTTCTTGGGCCATCTCACCCTTCCTCCCATCCTCCCCCCTCAAGCCCACAAAGCCATACCCAAAGGTATCCCTATGCCCCCATTTTATCACTTCTCTGTACAAATTCTTACTTCCATCTTATCATAGATTTTACCCATGTAGGTGTCAACTCGCAACCTTCCTCTACCCCCCAACTTCCTTTAAGCCAACCATCCAGTCTCTAGCTCTCTGAGACAGCTTGGTTTATTTATTTCATATCAGAGAGGTCATGTAGTATTTGTCCTTCAATGATTGGGTTGCTTCACTCAACATAATGTTTTCAAGATTCATCCATGTTATCACATATGTTTGTATTGTGTTCATTCTTACAGCTGAGTAGGATTCCATTGTATGTATATACCACATTTTATATTTCTATTCATTTGTTGATGGGCATTTAGGGTGATTCCAACTTTTGGCAATAGTGAATAGTGCTGTTATGAACATTGGTGTGCATATATCAGTTTGTGTTCTTGTTTTCAGTTCTACTGGGTATATACCCAGCAGTGGAATTGTTGGGTCATATGGCAAATTTATAGCTAGTTTTTTGGGAAACCACCAAACTGTCCTCCAGAATAGCTGGATCCTTCTGCATTCCCACCCATGGTGTAGGAGTGTTCCCATTACTCCACAACCTCTCCAGCACTTGTAGTCTTCTGGTTTTTTGATAGCTGCCAGTCTTAGGGGAGGAAGAAGGTGTCTCATTGTTATTTTGATTTGCATTTCCCTCATAGCTAGTGATTTTGAGCATTTTTTCATGTGCTTTTTAGCCATTTGTATATCTTTTTGGAGAAGTTTCTTCAAATCTTTTACCCATTTTTAAAATAGGTTATTTGTCTTTTTATTTTCAAGATATAGGAGTTCTTTATATATACAGGATATAAGTCTCCTATCAGATATATGGTTACCAAATATTTTCTCCCATTGTGTAGGTTTTCTTTTCATTTTCTTGACAAATTCCTTTGAGGTGTGGAAGGCTTTAACTTTGAGGAAGTCCCATTTATCTATTTGCTCTCTTGCTGCTCGTGCTTCCGATGTGAAGTTCCTCAAACCATTTCCTATTACAAGGTCCTGTAGATGCATCCATACATTGCTTTCCAAGGTCTTTATGGTCTTGGCTTTTATATTTAGGTCATTGATCCATTTTAAGTTGATTTTTGTATAAGGTGTGAGTTGGTAATCCTCTTTCATTCTTTTACATATGGATATCCAGTTCTCCAAGCACCATTTGTTAAAGAGGCCATTCTCTCCCAGTTTAGAGGGTTTGGTGGCCATGTAGAATACCATATAGCTGTATATATGTGGATCTATATAAGATCTCTCAATTCGGTTCCATTTGTCAATGTTTCTATCCTTGTGGCAATACCATGCTATTTTCACTACTGTAGCTTTGCAGTATATTTTGAAGTCAGGTAGTGTGATTCCTCCAATTTCATTTTTATTTTTCAATAACGTTTTTGGCTATTCAAGGCCTCTTTCCTTTCCAAAGAAATTTCATACTTAGTTTCTCTAGTTCATTAAAGAATGCTGTTTTGATTTTTTAAAATTTTTTAAAATTTATTGAAATATATTGCTCATAAATAAACGTGCAAAAACAGTAAATGTATAATAGTTATGAGCTTACAAAACGAACATATAGAACATCAAACAAAGATATATAACATCTTCCCCTACCACTAGTAACTTTATTTCCAAAAATTTCTTCTAGAAGTTTTATGATACTTGCTTTTATTTTCAGTTTTTTGATCCATTTTGAGTAGTTTTTGGATGAGGTGTGAGATTGGGGTCCTCTTTCCTTCTTTCAGCTATGGATCTCCAAGTCTTTCAGCACCATTTGTTAAATAGATTGTTCTGCCTGAGCTGTGTGAGTTTGACAGGCTAGTCAAATATCACTTGTCCATACTTGTGAGAGTCTGTTTCTGAACCATAAATTTGGTTCCATTTGTCTTATGTGTCTGTCTTTAGGCCAGTACCACATTGTTTTTGCCACTATAGGTAGGTATTATGATTTGAAGTCCGGGGATGCGGGTTCACTTTTCCTTTTTATGATGTTTCTGGCTATTCAGGATTCCTTAACCTTCCAAATAAATTTAATGATCATGTTTTCAATTTCTCTTTAATGCTGGTGGAATTTTTATTGGGATTTCATTAAGTCTGTATATCAATTTGAGTAGAATTGACATCTTAATGATATTTAGTCTTTCAATTAATGAGCATGGAATGTACTTCCAGTTATATTTAGGGCTTTTTTTATTTTTTTAACACAGAATTGCAGTTTTCTGAATAAAAGTGCCTTACATCATTGGATAAGTTTATTCCTATTTGAGTTTTATCTGTCATATTTTATTTTCACCACTCTTTTGACACATTTAGTTACTTTTATTTATATAATCTTCATTTCTACACTCTCTTCCAGGCCCCCCTCTCCTATCTTTTCTTTTGAGGCTCTAGCACACCCTTTAGTATTTCCTGAAAATCTTGTCTTTTGCTTAGAAATTCTTTCAGTTTCTGATTATCTGCGAATATTCTAATTTGGCCCTCATTTTTGAAAGACAGTTTTGCTAGATATAAGATTCTTGGCTGGAAGTTTTTCTCTTGCAGTATCATAAATATATCAGACTACTGTCTTCTTACCTCCATGGTTTCTGGTGAGAAATCAGCACTTAATCTTATTGGATATTCCTTATATGCTATGCATTGTTTTTCTCTTGCTGCTCTCAGAATTCTCTCTTTGTCTTGGCCTTTGACATTCTGATGAGTATGTGTCTTGGAGTTGTTCTATTTGGATTTTTTCAGATGGGAGTACATTGTGCTTCTTGGACAGGGATATCTATGTTCTTCAATAGGGTTGTGAAATTTTCCTTCTCTTCTCCTTCTGGGATACCCATGACACATATGTTTATATGCCTTTTGCTGTCATTTATTTCCCTGAGACCTTGTTAAATTTTTTCCAGTCTTTTCTTCATCTGTTCTTTTGTATGTTCAATTTCAGAGGCCATTTCTTCAGGCTCACCAATCCTTTCTTCTGCCTCCTCAAATCTGCAATTAGATGATTCCAGTAATTTTTAAATTTCATTGATTGCAACTTTCATTCCCATAAGATCTGCTATTTTTCTACGTATGATTTCAAATTCTTCTTTGTGCTCACCCAATGTCTTCTTAATATCCTTAGCTCTTTAGCCATCTCATTGAATTTATTAAGGAGATTTATTTGAACATCTATAATTAGTTGTCTCAACTCCTTTATGTCATCTGGAGGCGTGTTTTTTTTTTTTTTTACTTTAACTGGGCCATAGCATACTGTTTCTTGGTGTGGATTGTGATTTTTTGTTGGCGTCTTCGCATCTGGCTTACTAGAGGATTTTTTCTGGGTGCAGTTTTTCTTTTTAATTTAGAGCTTCCTAACATTTCTCCCTTGTGGGTTATGCAGTAGGAGCCAAACATGTCGTTGGTGCTGTAAGCTATGGAGGCTCAAGCTGCCCTCATTGCACCAGGCACCAGTGAAACTTCTTCCAAATTTCTCCTTTGCCTGGGGTAGGGGCAGAGTCACAGTTATGTGGAATAATCCACATTCAGGTCTAGACTGTAGTTGCCCAGAGAGACTGATGGAGATTCACATCCTTTCTCCCCTAACTGGGGCAGGGATGGAACTGCAGTTGTGGGCAGCAATCTATGCAGTGCAGGTCCTAAAATGCATGCAGTTGCCCTGGTAGACTTCTGATTTTCCATTTATGCCAGCCAAAGTTCCTTGCAGTTACCTATATAGGCTGGTTCAGGGCTTCTCAGCCTCCTCCCTGCCAGAGGCGGGGTTGAAGCCTAGGCAGGCTACAGGCTGATCTACACGAAAGAAACTGTCAGCCTGGCTTCCCCTCAGGCTGGTGGCAGAGTTAGAATGGTGGCTATTGGCCTCTTTCTGACTTGGGCTGGTTCTCACCCCAGCTGTTCCCAGGGTTATCTCTTAGCAAGCCAAGTCTCCCAAGCAGTAGCTGAAATCAGCAGCCAACCTATTTCTGAGAAATGGAGCTTCCAAATCCTGTCACAGAGCAGCTCCTGCGGTGGCATGTGACACCAGAGTGGGACAATCACTGGCCTCTGCAACTTGATGCAGGTCCCTGCAGCTTCCTCCCTGCTGGAGGTGGCACAGGGGCCTAGACTAGAGCTGAAGTCTGACCTGGGTGGGAAGAAGCTGGTCCCCACCAGCCCTGGGATTTTCTGTCTGCCCCACTTCCCCTTGTACCAGGTGCAGAGTTAAGATGTTGGCTCCCAGCATCTTTCTGACCTGAACAGGCTCAAACCTTAGCTGTTCTCAGGATCATACTGTAGCCCACTGAATTTCCTCATCCTAGCTGAAGTTGGTGCCCAACTGTCTCTTCCTCCTCTGTTTTGGGGAAGTGGAGCTTTCAATTCCAGCTGTGGAACAGCCCCTGAGGTCACTTGTGCCTCCAATGGAGGATGGGCACCGGCCTCCATGCCGTGCAGCACTCTATTTATGAGTCTTTTCTGCAGACAGACAGTCTCCTCCTTCCACTCCCCCAAGGATGTTGCAGGATGCTTTTCTGACCTCTTGGAGCCCCCAAACCTGTGCTTCAGCTAGCTCCAGAGAGCTCTGGGTGTTTGTTAACTGCCCTGTAGCAGAAGCTGACTCTAGGAGCTCCATACTTCGCTTCCATCTTGCTGGTTGTCACTGTGTTGGTTTTTATTGGGATTGCATTGAATCTGTAGATCAGTTTTGGTAGGATAGGCATCTTAATAATATTTAGTCTTCCTATCCATGAACACAGAATATTCTTCCATTTATTTAGGTCTTTTTTGATTCCCTTGAATAGTGTGGTGTAGTTTTCTGTGTATAAGTCTTTTACATCTTTAGTTAAATTTTTCCCTAGGTGTTTAATTTTTTCATTTACTATTGTAAATTGTATTTGTTTCTTGATTTCCTCCTCAGATTGCTTATTATTGGTGTACAGAAGTGCTACTGATTTTAGAGCATTGATCTTATAACCTACGACTCTACTGAACTCATTTATAAATTGTAGAAGCTTTGTTGTCTATTTCTCATGGCTTTCTATATATAGCACCATGTCATCTGCAAATAGTGAAATTTTGAATTCTTCCTTTCTTATTTGGATGTCTTTTACATCTGGGTCTCTCCTCGGTAGTTGAAAAAGTACTTCTAATGCAGTGTTAAGTAGGAGGGGCAATGGTGGTCATCCTTGTCTTGTTCCTGATCTTAGAGGGAAAAATTTTAGGATTTCCCCATTGTAAATGATGCTAGCTGTGTTTTTGTCATATATGCCCTTTACCATGTTTAGAAAGTTTCCTTCTATGCATATCTTTTGTAGTGTTTTTATCAAGAAGGGGTGTTGTATTTTGTCAAATGTTTTTATGCATGTATAGATATGATCATGTGATTTTTTTCCTTTGATCTGTTTATGTGGTGTATTACATTGATTGATTTTCTTATGTTGAATCATCCTTGCATACCAGGGATGAAACCCATGTTGTCATGGTGTATAATTTGTTCAATGTGTTGTTGAATATGATTAGGAAGTATTTTGTCAAGGGTTTTTGTGTCAAGGTTCATTAGAGAGATTGGTGTATAATTTTCCTTTCTTGTGGTGTCTTTGTTTGGCTTTGATATTAGGGTCATGTTGGCATCATAGAATGAGTTAGACAATTTTACTTCTATTTTGATTTTTTGAAGAGTTTAATCAAGATTGGTGTTAGTTCCTTCCAGAATGTTTGGTAGATTTCAAATTTGAAGCCATCTGACCCAGGGAACTTCTTAGTTGGGAGGTTTTTAATGATAAATTCTATCATTTTATTGTGACTGGTTTGCTGAGATCACCAGTTTCTTCTTTCATCAATGTAGGCTGCTTATGTGTTTCTAGGAATTTGTCCATTTCCTCTAAATTGTCCTTCCTTTTGACATATAGTTTTTCAAAGTACCCTCCTATGATATTCTTTATTTCTGTGGGGTCAGAGGTGATTTCTCTTTTCTCTTTTGTTGTTTTGTGTATTTGCATCCTCCCTGTTTTTTTTGGTAGTCTAACTAAGGGTTTGTCAATTTTTTCGATCTTCTTAGAGGACCAGCTCTTTGTTTTATTTTTTCTAGTGCTTTCTTATTTTCTACTTCATTTAATTCTGCTCTGAACTTTGTGATTTTTTTCTTCTTCCTTTGGGGTTAGTTTGTTGTTTTTTCACTAATTCCTCCAAGTGTTCTGTTATGTCTTCAATTTTAACTGTCTCTTCTTTTCTGATGTATTAATTTATGGCTATGAATTTCCCTCTCAGAACAGCTTTGCTGTATACCATAGCCTTTTATATGTAGTGTTGTCATTTTCATTAGTTTCAAGATAGTTACTGATTTCTTTTGAGATTTCCTCCTTCACCCACTGTTTGTCTAAGAGTGAGTTGCTGGACTTTCATATCTTGGTGCCTAATTTGTGTTTCTAGCCCTGGCAGATTTCCTGCTTCATTCCAATGTGGTCATAGAAAGTAGTTTGTATGATTTCAATCTTTCTGAATTCATTAAAACTTTCCCTGTTCCTAGGTTGTGGTCGATGTTGGAGAATGATCCATTCATGCTTGAGGAGAATGTATATCCTGCTGTATATGGGTGTAATGTTTTGTATATGTGTATTAGATTCAGCTCCTCCAATATATTTTTCAAATTCTTTGTTTCTTTATTATTGATTATTTGTTGAGATATTCTGACCAATAGTAGCAGTGGCATATTAAAATCCCCCACTATAATTTAGAGGCATCTATTACTTCACTTATTTTTTTCCACAGTTTGCCTCATGTATTTGGAGGTGCCCTGGTAGAAGCATAAATGTTTATGATTATTCTTTCTTCTTGAAAGATTGCCCCTTTTACTAATATATAGTGTCCATCTTTGTCTCTCACAATAGCTTTGCATTTAAAGTCTTTTTTGTCCAGTATTAATATAGCTACTCCTGCCCCTTTTTCATTATTGTTTACTTGTCAGATTGTTTTCCAGCTATTCATTTTCAATTTCCTTTAATCCCTTGGTTTAAGATGTGTTTCTTGCAGACAGCATATAGATGGGAAATATTTCTTTATCTGTTCTTCCAATCTGTGTGTCTTGACAGGTGATTTTAATCCATTGACATTCAGTGTTATTATTCTCAAGAAATTACTTACATTAGTCATATTTTCTTTGGATTTGTGTATGTCATATTGTTGTTTTTCTTTCTCTTTTTGTCTATTTAGTTGTTCTTATACTCTCCTCCAACTCTGTCTTTCCTGTTTTTTTTTTTCTCTTTCCTCCTGCAGAACTTCCTTTAGTCTTTATTGAAGGGCAGGTTTCTTTTTGACATACTCTTAGTTTCTGTTTATCTGCAAATATTTTGAACTCTTCATCATTTTTGAATGCTAACTTTGCTGGATAGAGTATTCTTGGTTGGAAATTTTTTTCTTTTAGTACCTTGACTATATCATACCACTGTCTTCCTGCCTCCATGCTTTCAGATGAGAAATCAGCACTTAATCTTATGGAGCCTTGATTGTATGTGATGGTTCTCTCTTCTCTTTCTGCTTTTAGTATTTTCTCTTTGTCTTGCATATTGGATAATTTGTCAAGTATATGTCTTGGGGTAGGTCTGTTGGGATTTATGCTCTTTTGTGTGCCTTTTGTTTTCTGGACATGTACATCCATCTCCCTCAATAGGTTTGGGAAGTTTTCAGCCATTATTTCCCCCAACACACCATCTGTCCCCTTTCCCTTCTCTTCTTATTCTGTGATGCCTATAATGTGTATGTTTGTGCATTTTGTGTTGTTATTCAGGTCCCTAAGTCCCTGCTGGATTTTTTCCTACCATTTTATTGATCGATTCTACTATCTGCTTGATTTCAAATATACTATCTTCCTCATCACTAATTCATTCCTCTGCCTCTTCAAATCTGCTGTTATTTGCTGAGAGTGTATTTTTGATTTCTTGGATTGTGCCATTCATCACCATCATACCCATTATCTTTTTGCATATGTTTACAATTCCTTCTGTATGTTCTCCAAGTGTTTTCTTAATATCCTTCCTCTTTTCCTTCACTTCATTAAATTAGACCATGATATTTGTTTGGAGATCTTTGATTAATTGTTAAATGTTCTGTTCCTCTTCCTGATTTTTAGTTTTTTCATTGGATCAGGCCATGTTTTCCTGATTATTGGTATGGTTTGTAATTTTATATTGCTATTTGATCACCATTTTATCTTAATTGGCTTGTTGAGTTCATTAGCTTCTCCATCTACTCTCGGGTTTTATTTAGGTGCTGTTTGTGTGTGTGTGCTAAGTGTTCTCTTTGACAATTTGTTGTTCTTATTCTATTTCTTTGTTGTTGTCTATGTCCCCATGAAGGAAAATATTAGGGCCAGTGAAAGCAAAAGAAGTATGAAAAGAAAAAATGTAATCATAGTACTGATAGTAAATGTTAGCAGAAGAACCATGTGAGACCTAGGAGAATGGATATTAAACTCATGTAAGCTGTGTAGAGTTATAATAATAAAAAAGTGGAGTATCTACTATGAGATGGTAAACTGAATATGGGAAGAATATGGTATGAATGAAAAGGCCTGTGTCATCAGGAGAGAGGGAAAGAGAAAAGAAGGGACAATAACATAAAGAGTGAATGAAGGACAGAAAACAGAATAGAGGTGTTAGAAATAAAAAGTCTGAAAAGTTGGGGCCTAAACAATGAGAGGTAGAATGTAAGGGAAACAACAGAACATGGAAGATAGAAAGATTTAAAGGAAAGGGTATAGCATTGGTAGCCAAAGTCAATACACAATGAAAAGAGGAAATTGAGGATGAGCCTACCCAGCAAACAAGCATCACTGTCTACAACACCTAATAGAAAAAAATTTTAAAAAGTATAAAGAGTAAAAAAAAGGGTGGTGGGGGATAAAGAGGAAGGAAAGCAAGAAAACAAACAAAAAAGACCAGACAAGGCCTCAGTAAAGGAGTCCTCTTTGCAATTGAATAAACTGCTTAGGAGTCTATCCTTCCCCCTTTCTCTCTTCCTCACTTCCTTCTCTCCTAGGGCAGCAGGAAGGCCTTGTGATAGCTGCCCTCTGAAATTCCAATGAGACCCTGATGAACCACCTCACCACAGAAAATGATGACTCAGTCTCTTTGAGAGCGAGCATCCAAACCTTGCCAGAAACCCTAACTATGCTATTGGAAACCTACCAAGGATGTTCTACTGCCCCCTCCCTTAGGTGTGTTTCACAGGAATAGTTAATTGCCTGACTCCACCTTCTCCCAGACCAATTTTCCCTACCCTAGGCCGTTTATATAAATCAGGCTCTTTCATCAGATTCACCTTTCCTCTCTTCCTAGCCTTTCTCCAAGCGAGCTGGCATCCTCCTCCAAGCTCAAAGAAAAAGGAGGGGAAGGACCAGACACTTAAACCTGTACTCCTCTGGGCCCTCTTCATCCCTCACCAGAACTCTCCCATTCTCAGTATTTGCCTGAGACTGGCAGGCTAGGAGAATGCTGGGGTTCAGGGAGTGTTGGGTTCAGAGAATATGGGTTTGGGGGAATGCTGGCTTAGGGGAATGTTGCCTTGGGAAACACAGGTTCTACAAGGAATGCATTTTACGGGAAATGCCGGGTTCAGGGAATGTGAGGATCAGGGCATGCAGGCTCAGGAATCACAAATTTGGGGAACAAGGGGCTTGAGAACACCACCATGTGACTGGCAGTGTTCAATGAATGCTGTGGCTAGCAGTCCTAGACGAAGTGTTTAGCCTTCCCACACCTTCTGGCTCAAATGCCAGAAACCTGTGGTTCTACCTTGAGGAAGCACTCCTTTTGTTGCACTCTCTCCAGATCGATGTCCAGAAGCATCCTGCTTTCTGGGTTCCCAAAACAGCTCACTTAGGCAGGATTCTGTCCCAGCTTGGCTGGTTTTTTGCAGGAGATATGACGAAGGTGCACTCACTCAGATTCCATCTTGCCCTGCCCCCCTCATTTCTTAATTGGGAATGTTACTTCCCCAAAATTGCCAAGTTAAAATTAGTTTTGCCTTTTGAATGGTATATTTTCTGGGAAATCCAATTGTGTGCACCACCTGATTCCCTAATGATTGAAAATAAATGTGGAATTAGCATGCATTCTTTCTTAAGCTTCAAACAGAAACTACATGCATTCTCCCACCTCCTCTTCATATATATGTGAAATATTCATTCAATCAACCATCATACACAACATGGCCACTCATTTCAAATTTGTTGCTTGCAAAGGGCCTCAGAGAATTAACTTGTTTGTTTTAAACTCCAGTTTGGAATACTACCCTTCCTTCCACAATTAGAGTTTTGTTCCAGTGTTACATTACAGTGTTTCCCTAATGGCTGCCTATGGGGATGCAGGTAATGGTGCCATCTGACACTTTCTATAATTTCATTCAAACTCATAATATTTTACTTGTTATTTTCCTTTGTCATTCTAACTCCTGCCAGGAGCAGGCTCAAATTTTACCTAAATGGGAGCATTCTGACTTGGGGAGAGAACATTGCTTTGTGCCATTTGTTTCAAAGCGTATATCATTGCTGAGGGAGTGGTCTGACCCAGGGCCAAATCCCCTGCTTCCAAAACATGGGAAGTTTCAAGGGCAAGACAGAAGCCTATGCAGAGATGTGAAAATCCTTGCTGAGTGGCATTAGAGCTTGGAAATGAGTTACAGTGGAAATAATCACCCCAAATCAAAGCTGAGCCTGAGGCTTTTGGTTAGAATGAGGGGAGAAAGGAAATAAGTGTCCCTCCAGTTGCCAGATAAATGCATCTTAGCCATTTCTCCCTTAAAATATCCTCTGCATATGTAATGCTAAATAAGGTTTAGGTGCTAATTAAAGAGAAGGCATGAAATAAGCTTTTGAAGAAGGTAGGCAGTACATGCAGGATAACAAGGATCAAGGGACAGATAAGAAGTTTTAATTCACCAGAAGATATACTCTAAATAGGCCTAGAAACAGAGATATCTATAAAATGAGGAAGACAATAAGCCAGCCCTATAAGAAGGTGTAACCAAAGATGTAGAAAAAATAACCACAAAACCCATGGTTCAGAAGGAACAGCATGAGAATGAGTTTGCAAGAAGCATTTAGACTTCCTGCTTTCAGAGAAGTTATTTTAGTACTATGGGAAAAAGACAAGATACCAAATTGGCAGAAAAAAGTTGATAAGGACATGTTGGTGGATGGGCTGTGTGGTATAGAGTGAAGAAAGTAGGAACAGAGAACAGGAGCTTCTTGGCTTTGGGGAAAAGTGTGGTGTCAAGCTGCATGGCGGTCCCCTTCCCCTTTCAATTCCTGTCTATCTTCCAGTTAATACTCACCTCCTTTCTTTTCTACTCCTGCGCGTCCTCATAGCCCCACATTGCCCCAGGTATCTTGAGGTTCCCACTGACCATTCCTCCATGGTTGGCCCTAATCCAGAGGACCAAAATTATGAAACTTGTCCTTTCAATCAATATCACATCTCTTCTCAGAGAAGTTTTTATATGTCTGGAAGTAATACGTTTTCCTCAGAACTCTTGAATTTTACAGGGTACTTCCTAATAGTGGGTGGATTCAGGGCTCCTCTACTTTAGCTGAAGAGCTTCACTTTTTTTTCTTTTTAAAGAACTATTACATTAAAAAATATAGGGGATTCCCATATATCTCACCCCCTCCCCCTACCATGATTTACCCCATTAGCGACATCTTTCATTAGTGCAGTACATTTGTTAAAATTGATGAAAACCTATTGAAGCATTGCTATGAACCATGGAGTATAGTTTACATTATAATTTACATTTTGCACCACACAATTTTATAGGTTTTGATAAAATGTATAATGGCTTGTATCTTTCATAACAATATCATGCCAGGCAATTCCAATGTCCCCAACATGTCCCATTTAAAACCCATTCTTCCTTCTCCCTCCTCTCAGAAACATTTATGGCCACTGTCTTTATACCAATCATACAAGTTCTTTCATTGCTAGAATAATAATAAGTCTACTTTACTGAATTCCCACCTTGGGAAGTTCTGCTACATTCTCTGATAGAGTGACAAGAATTCTCTGAGTATATGGGCAGTGCTTAATAAAGGATGAAAGACCATTACACCAGGCTCTTGATGTAAATGGTTTTACTTATGAATCTTTTCTTGTGTAATTGAAACTTAGCTTAGTATTATATATTGCCTAAGAGTTACCTCCTGAAAGCCACCTTTTGATCAAAGGTAGTCTTTCTCTAAGCCAAACTCAGCATATAAACACAATACCTTACCCCTAGTGTGGGACATGGCTTCAAGGGATAAGGCTCCCTGGCGTCAAGGGACTATTAACAAGCACCGACAAGCAGTGCATTTGGAAAAAGACCTAGACTGAAAGGGTGAAATATTAAATACAAATGAGTTTTTATGCCTAAGAGATTTCAAAATGAGTAGAGGTCATTACAGAGGTTTTGCTTATGCATGCCTCAGCAGAATCTCATTGATAGCCACAGTAAACAATTCCTGAAACAGTGGGGCTCTGGTGGGTTTTAAAGACATCTAGACATTATAGGCAGGGCAGACAATCTCTGGAATTCATCATCCTGTCAGTGGGCTTTACTTTGGATTTATGCTCCCCAATGTAACAGAATTAAACTCATTTATAATATTCCTACACACTGCTCTTCTGCCCCTTTTATTTGTGCCTATAATTAGCACTATACTCATTAAAATATATGTTTCACAGACTTAAATCTTTGGTCTGTTCATATGCTGGTTGAGCCCTGAATTTCAGCAGAGTTGCAACTAACACTCTGAACAATGAACTACTCTCTAGTTCATTGGACTCACCCAGGACAACTAACAAAAGGATGATAATTTATAACCCCCATCCCAAAAATCAGAGTGTCTACAACTGCAAGCAAGACAGTTCCATCCATCTTCACCAAGGGATCTGGTTCATTTCAGTCTCAATCAGAAACAGAGCAGGCATCTCCATTCTGAAATGCTCATGATTGAGTGATAAACAATCATAATTGATGAAGGTGCTACAACTATGGACTGAAGTGCTTCTTCACTTTTGTTCATTTTATATATTAAGTTCCAGAATAACTTTTTAAATGAGTGTCACTGTTAATATAGGTTTGAATCTGCTGTAATAAACATATTATGTGGTGGTAATTGCTGATAATATAATAATATGCGAGTCCTCTCAAATGTCAAACCTGCATGGACTTTCCGAACTGCTGGCTCAGGTGGTGAGAATTTCAGCTGTCATGGCTCCTTTAAACAACCAGATCCTCTTTCATGCAGAATCTAGGCACCACATAAAGAGATGTCCTCTTACCCACCCTCCATTTGGAGACAAAATCCTGATGTCTCTGTATTAATCAGCTAAAGGTATGCTGATGCAAAGTACCAGAAATCTGTTGGCTTTTATACAGGGTATTTATTTGGGATAAAATCTTACAGTCACAAGGCCCTAAAGAGCCCAGCTCAAGGTACCATAAAAGGTACTTTCTCAGACAGTCCTTGGCTACTACGTATTGAATCAAGGTGGCAGGCGATGTCTGTGAGGGTTCAGCCTTCCTTCTTCCTCATAAGGCTCTGTGATCTCAGCTTTTTCTGATCTCATCTGTATGGTGGCATAAGACTCATCTCTCCCCCTGTGACTCATTTCTTTCTAGTCTCAGCTGTTCTGGTCTCTTCACAGGGTCAGCTGATTAATACAGTTTCATCTCTCTTTCCAGGGTCTCAGGATCCTCTGTGTGTCTTCTCTGTGTATCTACTTCTCTGTGTTCTTGATTGACCATCCATTTATATAGCCTACAAGGGGCACAGGGTCTCAACCATGCATACCCTGATAACATGGTTGAATCAAAGCCCTAATCATAACATATTTTAATCAGATGTCTCAGCTCAATCTCGTACAATCAATGGGTATCAGGTCCAGAGGAACAGAACAGTTTGTGAACATAATCAAATATCTTTTTTTGGAATTAAAAAATAATGTCAAACTGCTACAGACTCAATCAGATCCATTTCTTACAATATAACTGCCTCTTTCAATTCTCCTGTCTGTTGGCTTCATTGCATAATCTTATTCTTTCCACTCCTTGTTTTTTAGATTTTACATATGTTGGTGTCCTCTGGTGGCATCCTTAGTTACTTCCAATTTTGCCCACCCCCCTCAACTAAGTGGTCAACTTTCAGTAGTCTTCTTTCAGATAATAGCACTCTTCAAGCATGGTCATGGCTCTGAGTGCCTCCTACTAGGATCTAGCCCCTGACTGAAGCACTTGCAAGCTGGCCAGCCTCTTGACCCGGGTTTACATGGAAGATGTTCATTTTTTGTCAGAAAGGTCTTTAAGGGTCCTTTCCATCACATTCAATAGGCTGCTATATAGGATTCATACTAACTTCAGATAGAGGTCTACTAAGATCAGAAAATCTTATTCAGAGCCCCTACATGGATGGGATGGCTAAAGAACTTTACACAAAGTATTCTCAGGAACTCCCTATAGGACAGCCAAGCTTTCCAACATAATTAACAGTCTCCCCTTTTGTGTTTCTCTGGCATTTTACATTCCTACTTCCATCATAGCTTCTTATTGTACTCTTGTTTCTTGGGCAAGCATGTATATGAACTTTAAATCTCCAAAGTTATAGACTGAAGCTCTCCAATATTTCAGACCACCTTGCACTCTAATTCTAGGTCCTCTAATATAAACCATTGCTCATCACAATTACCAAGTACTTAGCTTTTCCAAATTTAAGAAGATTACATTTTTCTTTTTGTGAATTTTATATTTTGTTTTCTCATTGAGCCAACATCAAAAGACCAGCCCAACAAAGTATTAGATTGTAACAATATTGCTACACATCTCCATATTTCTTAAATATTTATTTATTAAGAATGCTTAGTATTTTTTCTTGAAACCCAAACCCCTTAGCACTGAACATCGTCCATAATTTTTAACCATAAAAATCTCCAAACTTGTTATGCTATGGCACCATTCTACTCGGGCTCTGTTCTGAACACCTTAGATTACTCACTACTTCTTAAACTTCCACATCTCCCTACCTTTGTTTATGCTGTTTCCTCTGATCATTATACCATGTTTATTAAAATTATAATCATTTTTCAAGGTCCAACTCAGAAAAGCCCTCTTTGTAAAGTATACGTGATCCTTCCAGTAAGACTTAACTCCATCTTCTCTGCCTCCAGGGTAATTTGCTTAAAGCTCAATTGAACACTAACCAACTCTACTTTCTGGTTATGTACTTGTTTGGACCTCACTCTCAATAAGTGGTTAAGTCCCAGTGAGTAGAGTTCAGCTCTAGTTCATTTCATTCTACCTACTGTGGCCTCCTGAAAATGTTTTATTTTAAATGTGAATCACTGTTCACAGCCATGATCATTTTAGTTTATAATCAAAGAGATCTTGAAAAAGATGTGATTTGTACATTTGATTGTATATTTATCTTGAAGATTACTGTTCCCACCTGTGCCTTAATGATTTGAGAGGTTGGACAATTTTTTTAGTCATCTTAGCACTTAAATGTAATAAGTGCACCATGAACAGAGGCATAGAAATCACACAGAAAAGGTTGTAATGGCACTAGACTGTACAGAGAGGAATTCATATTTTGTTTACAGTATTTTTGTTCAAGAGGTACCTCAAGAATTTATAGCATACAGGAAGAAATTGCTTTTCTATGTTTCCTACTGCTTTAAAAACAATTTTAACTTTGGAAATTCCATTTCACCTGATGATGTAGCTATACACATAGAGATTTAGTTCATGAGAAAAAAAAATCCCCTATAGAATGAGTCCATTACACAGAAATTCACTTAAAATATAAAGCATTTTCCCAATGTATCATTTTCATATACATATGTTATTTATTTATACATTTATTTATACCACATCTCATTTCATAAAGGTAGTTTACAATAAGAAAACATTCAGTATGCTAATGATAAATATAAACAGGAGTCAGGACAGGATAAATATGAATTATACATACTTATTTGTTGGTTTATCCTTTATTTTCTGAAATTCCCATTACATTATATGCTCTTTGAGGAGAGGGTTTATATATCTGATTCATGATTGTACACTCAGCACCTGGTATGTAGTAGGGTTGAATAAATACATGTTAAATTAATAAATTTGAAAATAACACGAGGTAGAATATAAAGCAAAATTATTTGCTTGAATTGAGCCTCAAATTTAGTTATGTACTTTCTGGAGCCAAAGCAAAAAGAATGATAGATATAATTCTTGAGAAAAAAAAGAATGCATATCAGCTTTTCATATGAAACCAACCTTACTCTAGAATCCAGCTTTAAATAAATTGCAGACATGGAGTTTATAAGAGTCTGTCTGGGTGATATATGCAATGACATCCTTAATAATGCTCCTACAGAAAATATAAACAGCTTTCCTTTAGTTGTTCTTTGTCTCATATTTTGATAACAGCAGAGGCCAGAATATTAAAACACAAATTGGATAAAAGGAATGACTCCTGTGAGAAACTAAGAAGATAGAGATATCTTGTATAGCTTTTAAGGGTAAATGGTATAGATTTTATATCTTTCATAATACCAACACAGTACTTCCACATATTACATGATTACTGCCAACTGATTGATCACTTTAAAATATCCAATTGCATTTAGTGAGTCTCACTCTACTTTTCCATCTGTGTGCCTTTAGTTTTGTTGCTTCTTCTATTTAAAAAGTCATCTCTATCTTATTTCCATCTGTAAAAAATTAACCTGTCATTCAAGATTAACTAGAAATGCTACTTTTTTTTTTTCACACACTTCCTGATCTTCTCAACCAGCTGTGATCCTTTGAAACCCCATGGTACAGTTTGTATCCTCTATTTTCCATTTACTTTATTCTGCTTTGAATTAAAATCATCTAGAATTTTCATTCATGGCAGGAATCCTGTCTTGCTCATCTCAAAATTTTCCACAGGGCTTACCATCCTACTTGTTCTAATTGACATTTACAAAATATTCAGTTGAATAACAATGGGTTGGTTTTCATGATATTCAGTTAATCATATTCTTGCTATGGCAATATTGGTCATTCCACAAGTCATGGAGATAAAAAAAGTTATTTTGAAAGTAATAGTGGTTGATATTTTGGGTATAATATGGGAGCTATATGAAAATGGGAGCTATAATTTACAGGACAAAGTTCAGGGACCCACCAAAGTCCTGAATTTAATCCTTATATGAAATAATGAAGCAGAAAAAGTAGAGTATACAGAAAACTGGGCCTATTCCTTCAATCTGAAAGCTGGACATACATCCGAACTCACCCCCCCTCCCCTTGGGGTAAACACTCTAACACTCTATAGCTTGGCTAACTGCCAATGTTCCACTTTTGTAACTTGATTGCGTTTGTAACTTGCTCGACTCTAAGCACCCTAACCCCCTATAGCTCAACTAACTGCTAATGTTTCATTTCTGTAACTTGCTTGACTTGCTTGCTTGTTCAGCATTAGAAAGCAAAAATTAAACAACAAAATTCCTTCTAAGCATGTGAAAACTACCCCTCCCCTCTGTATAGACCCCTGTAAAACCCAAATTCCCCCGAGTTCGGGGCACCCTCACCTACTTATGGTAGAGGGTGCCCGGCCGTAAATAAAAGTTCTCTAAATTTATACCTCCTTTGTGTCTAAGTGTCTGACTTATGAAGTGATCCCACTTCAATAATATTACTCCATTTTGTTGTCACAAACTGTAACCCTGATCCTGACTCTTGACAGCTGCCTTATTTTGGAGTTTAAAGTGCCATCAATATAATACAAATAAAAAGTGCAATGCTGCATTTCATTTTCCTCAATCCATAGTCTGGCATTGGCTTTGGTGAATCAAGTGGTCAGAGATATTTTTATTTTTCCAGAATGATGCTGAGTTTCTGGAAGAAACATTTTGTGCAATCTCACTATAAGAATATTTGTTAAAGCAACAGTCACAGTTCCTTCACATTGTGTGCTGAGACTTCCAGAACAAATTGAACATATGCTCAATTTTCATGTTGCTCTCATAAATAGTGGTGATCATCAAAATCTGACCATTGCATTTCAAACACATCCTTTCATTGAGTGCATCTAGGTTTCTTCCAACTAGGCTTAATTTTTACATATTCCAAACTGGTATCAGTTGGATATGTTATTTCTCGTTTTGGCAATCTTAGGTTTCATGTGCAGTATGACTGTAGCCAGAAAGTTAGTCAAAAGATGCTGCTACATGTGGAGGCAGTGCTGAGGAAGAGAAAGGAGCTGAAGGGCTCAACCACTTCAAAAAATTACAGCTTTATTGCAGCAAAAATAGCATGAATGTGTAAAAAGATCATTGCTTGAGAACGGGGAAAAGGGTTTGATGTTCAATATATGGGAGTTCCCTATATTGTATAGATGACTTTACTGTGATCTAAAACTTTTTTGAAGACAAAATTAAAAAGTAAGAAAAAAATGGATGTAGAGAATGAGAAAGGAATGAAAAAAAAATTGCCATGCCACTGTAAATATATGGCGACCCTTAATAGAGTGGTGGAAGGCAAAATGTCAAAAACAAAGTATTATGATATTTTTCATTTTTTAATACCCTAATTTTTTTTACTTTATTTTAGTTTTTCTAAATTAGTATGTATTCTATTTCTAATCTTTCATCCTGTCATTACTATTTCATTTTCCTACTAATTGAATTTGGCAATATATTAGGCTTCATTTTTGAAGAGGTTTTGGACCACAGTATGACTCAACTATGGCAGGGGAGGAACACTGGTTTGGGGTGTTAGTAATAGGGGACACATGATTCAGAGGGAATACTCCAGGGCATGTATATACAATACATAAATAGGTTCAGATATTCATTGGGTATTTTCATAGTAGTTAGAGCTACAAATGATAACTGAGGGAGTGCTGAGTTCCTAGCCAGGCAAGCTCTGTCACATTCCCCAATGGAACAGCAACAATCCCCCAAGTGCAATGGCAAAGATCAGTGAAGAAGGATGGTTCAGTGATGAGCCCTTGATACAGATGATTATGCTTATGAGCCTGTGTGCCTGAAATTTCAACTAGGCCTAGAGCTGCAGGGTTCCTAAGAATTAGCTCCTGAGAGCCTCCATGTTTCTCAAATGTGGCCACTCTCTAAGCCAAACTCAGCATATAAATGCATTACCTTTCCTCAAGCATGGGACATGACTCCCAGGCATGAGCCTCCCAGGTGCCAAGGGATTACTACCAATCCCTAACTGGTGATGTAACTAATGAAAGACCTTGAATAAAAGGGGGATAATGGTAAAGACAAATTTGTTTATATGGCTAAAAGTCTTCAAAAAAGAGTCAGGAGGTCATCAGAGGGGTTGCACTTATGCACGCCTCAGCAGGATCCCAGAGACAGCCAAAGTAGATACAACCCCAGGTACTGGTGCTCCTGAGGTGTATGGAGACACAGGTTTTATGGTCATGGCAGATGGCTCTTGAGTTTAGTGCCTTGTCAGTGGGTCCTACTTTGGAATTTACATTCCCAAGTGTGATGGAGTTGGACTCAGATGTGACTTCTCTACACATGCCTCTTCTGTCACATTTACTGAACCTGTGGTTAATGCTGGGATTGGTATATACTCAGGAGACTTGATTCTCTAGACTAACCATGTGCTAGCTGGGCCCTGAGCCTCAGTAGTGTTGCAACTCCTACTCTTTGGTTCATTGGACTTACCCAGATCAGCTAACAAGGAGGTGAAGATGGTCAACCAACACACCAGGGAACCAAGAGTGCCTACAACTGCAAGTAGAAGAATTGCATCCATCATCCATATGGAATCCAAGGCCCCTCTCAATATAGATGTGGAGTGGACATAAACATCCCTGGGTCCACATGATGGAGGAATAGAGTGGATTAGAGTGGACTTACTGATATTCTACTATGGAAATATTGTGATTAGTAATGGAAGAAATTCCAGCATTGCTGTGGAGAAAGTGGCCACAGTAGCTGCTGAGGGTAGGGAGAGGGAAGAAGAGATAATATGTGGGGACTGGGCATCGTCCTGGGTGGTACTGCAGGGACAGACACTGGACAATGTATGTCCTGCCATGGTCCACTGGGTGGATGGGAGGAGAGTGTAAACTACAATGTAAACTATAATCTATGTGGTGCAGCGTGTTCCAAAATGTATTCACCAAATGCAATGAATGTCCCATGATGATGAAAGAGGTTATTGATGTAGGAAGACTAGGGGGTGGGTTGGGTTGTGGGGTATATGGGAAACTCTTATATTTTTTAATGTAACATTTTTGTGAACTGTTAATCTTCAAAAAAATCCACAATTAAAAATGAATTTAAAAATAAAGAAAAGAATTTAGGTTAAAATGTTCTTATCTTATTAAACTGAATATACCAAATATGTATCATTCTTGATGATTTAGTCTACCATTACAATTACTTACTCTAGTACTCTTGTTAGGTAAGGTTGCACTAGGAAAGTCACATTTTTATCTTGGATATGAATGGTCATTAGTTCTTCTCTATGGTTATATCTCCATGTATCTCAATATCTAAAATATGTTTACTAGTTGCCAATTATTGCTTTATTCTGTACTTTATATACCCATTTTCATTTTTAAATCATTTAAAGATCCAATGAATTAAGAATTATTTTTATACTTCATTTGACAGAGAAAGAAACCAAGGCACAGAGGGGTTAAGTAAATCACCATTGGTCACACAGCCAATAAATGGCAGAGCCAGGACCCAAATCCAAGTATGTCTGATGTCAAAGACTAGACTGTTCTAAAATCTCAGGGAAAAGACAATATGGACCTGAATTAAATGATCTGAGTAGGGCCAGAAAAAAAGGGTTACCTTTTAGATGATTCATGGGAAAAAATTAGTATTGTGCTTTCAAAATGTCCAAAACTTCATTAAAACAGGACTGGTTGGACCACATTATTCATCTTCAGCAATTTTTTTTTCTGCAAAGAAATTGATTTTAAAATTAGCTGTTGAAGTCTTTTGAGATTTTATCTTG
This sequence comes from Dasypus novemcinctus, assembly GCF_030445035.2. NCBI lineage: Eukaryota > Metazoa > Chordata > Mammalia > Cingulata > Dasypodidae > Dasypus > Dasypus novemcinctus. The sequence goes on along the minus strand of NC_080704.1, from coordinate 145,336,527 downwards.
AAGTATTAGTAAGAAAACGGATAGGGAAGCGGACTTGGCCCAGTGGTTAGGGTGTCCATCTACCACATGGGAGGTCCGTAGTTCACACCCAGGGCATGCTTGACTCATATGGAGCTGGCCCACGTGCAGTGCTGTTGTACACAAGTAGTGCCGTGCCATGCAGGGGTGTCCCAGCATAGGGGAGCCCCACCCGCAAGGAGTGAGCTCCATAAGGAGAGCCGCCCAGCATGAAAGAAAGTGCAGTCTGCCAAGGAATGGCGCTGCACACACGTAGAGTTGACACAACAAGATGATGCAACAAAAAGAAACACAGATTCCCATGCTGCTGACAACAGAAGCAGACAAAGAAGAACATGCAGCAGATAGACACAGAGAACAGACAACTGGGGCGGGGGGCGGGGAGGGAAGAGAAATAAAATAAATAAATCTTAAAAAAAGAGATAGAAGGGATTTTATTGTAAAAAAAAAAAGAAAACAGATATTTTTCATGTGACTTGCTGTTTTAATTCCTCATTAACTGTATTTGACACCTCATGTCTATTTGTCCTAGTCTTCAAGTCTATGGTACTTTATTTCCTTATAAAATCTCATATTTTCAAATATGTTACAGTTTTCAGAGTTCTTTCATACACATTTTGTCTTTTGAACTGTACACTAGTTGTGTATATTTAATGGCTTGCCCAAGGCAACATAGAGAATACACCAGTTCCTCCTGATTCCTCTTTTTAGAATTCTCCCTTCTCAAGCATATTATCCCTAGATCTAGCACAGTGCATGAACATAAGTGCTCACTCAATGGTTGAATGGATGAATGAATAAATAACAGCTAATATTAATTGGGTTATGAAAAATTTGATAATAAATTGCTGATAGTGATTTCCACTGTTTCTTCAAAATAAGTCATTTATTTTAATGACACACTAAGGATAATTCAAATGAATCATTGTAGTTTACTTCACCAAGCACAAACTAAAACTTTATTAATTTTGCAGTAGCTTCTAGGGATGGTAGTGAGTGGTAATGTTTAAAAGTTATTCTTTTGTAAGAAAGTAATTACATTTGGTTGCACAACCGGGATGATTTGTGGCATAGGAAGAAATATAGCAGATCAGGGTACTTGAATTCAAGTACATGGTCTATCATTTTGTAAATATTGTGACCTTAGGGAAATCATAAAATTTTATGAGCCTCAATTTCTAAATTAATAACATAAGAATGATAGTATTTGCATCAATAAGGTTGCAGTGAAAATCAAATGAAATGATATATATGCCAGTTGTTTTTTTTGTGTGTAAACTATAATGTACTATGCAATGTTTTTGGAGGTTTTGTTATCATTTGATGTTTAGGCAAGATTAAAGAATGATCAGTAACAATGATAGTGTCAAGGAAATCATAAAACTCCAATCAGTAAAATACTATTATAAAGATGACCAGCCAACATTACATTGGGTCCTGACAAAGAAAATCTTGACAATAAACAATGACACACTGTTACCAGGTATACAAAAGAGAATGTTTTTGTGAAGTAGGCATACCTCTTTTTGATTCTTTTTTAGGTGCATTGCTTGAAATGGCTACATAGTGAATTGATTAAAAATGGATTTGTGGGGTGATGATTCATTTAGCCATTGCTTTCTGAAACATGAATATTTTTTTCAAAAAGCTCTGAAGGATGTTGTATTGTGACATTTAACTTACATGCAGGAAAATCTGCTACAGTCAACCCAAGGGTCAGTAGAAACGCATTTGTTACTTTGAATTTCTTAGTCATGCTTACTTTGAATTTCTTAGTGGTGCTTAAATCCAACTTATCTGAAAACAAGCTCATGATCTTTTCTCCCAAAGTAGCTCTTCTTGATTTTCTTAGTGATGACCCAGCAGTTTTTCAGGTATATTTTGATTCTGTCTCTCCCTCCCACCTTAGTCACCAAATCTGTTAACTGTTAGTTCATGTCTTGTCATATTTCCTCCTTTCAATCATCACCATCTCAGACCCCCATTTAGTCTCTATATGCTTTACCTTAATGGACTATTGTCTCTCTGTCTCTACCTTTTTTAAAAATATTTTTTCTCTCTTTATTTTTTTAAATGTTACATACAAAAAATATAAGAGGTTCCGATATACACCACACACCCCTCAACCCTCTCCTCCTACATCAACAACCTCTTTCATCATCAAGGCACATTCATTGCATTTGGTGAATACATTCTGGAACACTGCTGCACCACATGGATAATGGTTTACATTGTAGTTTACACTCTCTCCCAGTCTCAGTGGGCCATGGCAGAACATAAAACATCCAACATCTATCCCTGCAGTACCACCCAGGACAACTCCAAGTCATTGTCTCGACCTTTTGTCATCTCAGTGCATCCTGTCGCCTCTCCAGATGAATCTGCCTAAACCACAGTTGTTGGTCTCTTAATCTCCTGCCCAGAAGCTTCAGTGGCTCCCACCGAATGGGAACATATTCCTTAGATTAGCATTCAAGGTCTTCCACAATCTAGTCCATGTCTTATCTGTCCTACTAATGTCCTTAAGTTGAAATCTCCTTTTCATCCTTTTCAGAATAAATCATGCTCTTCATTATCTCTGTGGCTTTCCTTACCTACGGAAGCACTCTTCCTTTTCCCATTCAACAATTACCTTCCCATTCTTTAGGCTACAGATCAAGAGCGATCTTCTCACATATGAATTTATATATGAGGCTCAAATTGTGGCTCTACCACTCCAGGATGAGTGACTTCATATGTTCTCTGACCTTGGGAAAGTTTTCTAACTTCTTGAAGCTTCAGTTTCCTAACTTGGGAAAAAGCAGCAACCCTATGAATAGGTGCTATTATTCCTATAAGGAAGAAATGAGGTGTAATATATGGAAAGGACTTAATCATATGCATGGCAAATAGTAATCACTCAGTAAGAGGTATCTGATTTCATTATTTTTATCCCAGACAGAGAAAATATGACTCCCCTCTGAATTTGTAAAGTACTTGGCAACACTTTCAAGGGATTTGTCTCATACTGGTTTATAATTTTTTCACATTTTCTCTCCTGAGAGATTGCAAGTTACTTAAATTGCTAAATGAATGAAAGACACATTGAAGAAGAAGGGTATCACATCATCCTCCTTTTGTTTTTTGAATGTTAATTTTTCTACTAATGACATTGAATGCAATGAAATTAGACATATACTAACAACACCCTTGTGAAAGAATGGGGACAGGCCACCTCTTTTTGCATATGAGAAAAATGAAATCAGAAAGGTATTCAAACAACACTGTAACACTTCTCACTAAGTTAGCAATGGTTGAGATTCAGGTCCTGCAGCCACTTAAATTTTTGTGTTTTACTCTTCACTGCACACTCTTTTATGTTAACATCTTCTGATTTCTTAGAAAATTCTCTGTTCATATCATGCTTGGGCATAATACAGAAATACCTAACATAAATAGAAAATAATTCCATATGTAGTTGAATATTTTTATGTAAACTTAGATCCCCACACTTTTCACCTCTTCAATCTAGCTATTTAGAAAAAACACTCCACAGAACTATCTAAATCTTGGCCTAATTCCTGACCATTTTCTGAAACAGCTGAAATGCAGAGAGTAAGTTAAAAATAGACTGACCTTCTTCTTGTCCCTGCCCAAGTTGTGTGTAATGAGAAAGTGATGGAGATCACTCCATGATATGACTGGAAGTCATTCTGACTCCCCAGATTCAGAAGAAATGTTGAAGATGGTGATTCTATGAGGCTAGGTGGTGGGAAATAATCTGAGTAGGGAGTAGAAAAGTCAGAAGTCAGGTAAATCTCCATGAACTTCATCACATTGCTTCTCACAAATAGATGAGCCATCTTTCCAATTCATTTCTTTCCTTTTTCTAAAGGTTTTTAAAGTAACATTTTTTCACACTTTTAATTGTGTACCAGGAATGAATGCACCTAAAAAGAAAAACCTTAGTCATTCACTGATGCACAGTTATAAACATTATGTTATGCAATTCTTTATTTCTTTTTAAAAAATTTTTTTCTTAAGGAGAATGAAATATTGACAAGTAACAGGGAATGAATTTGGCTTTGTCTGCATTTTATGTATAACGTCTAATTAGGTTTTGAGTATTTGCAGAACAAAAGCTTAAGATCGATGGGTAGAAATCTGATAATCCACAAATGTGACCCAGCATAAGATTGTCCTAATATGCTTGGAAGGATTAGTTCAACTATTTTCTGCTTTCATGGCAATGAATATACACTGCGGTACAAATAATGCCCTATAAACAAATTCTGAGCCTCCTTAATCTTTGCAAATATCTTCAGTTGGCATTTCCTCTAAATGTCATTTAGTGGATTCTAGGACAGGATCCGAAAGCATGTGGGAAACTATGGTAAAAAGAAGACTCCCGTCTAAGAGAACAATGGTCCATTGGACCCAGAGTTCATCCCAGGAGTCTTATTTTTCTCCAATATTTTAAGTAGTTTTTTAACTATTTAATTTGAAATAAATTCTAACTTACAGGAAAGTTACAAACATGCTACTAATATACCCCTGTGACAGTTTGAAGTTATTTTATGAATTCTAAAAAAGATTATGTTTTTAAATTAATTCCTGTGGATATGGGACCCTTTTGATTGGACTACATCAGTGAAGCATGACACAGATTGGGTTTCTGACCTTTTTCTGGGCATCATATAAACAGAGGCACAGAGGAAGAGATACACAGAGAAAGGGAGCTCTGCCATTTTGACACTGCCATGTGAGAGAGAGGACTACAGATTCACCTACAATGGCAAAATGAGAAGCCCTGCAAGGCTGAGAGAGGTCCAGGAGTTGGAATTAGCAAAGGATAGAGGCAAGGAAAGAGGTCCCGGAGGGGCTGGGCTCAAGGCTGTGAGGATTAGCCCTGGTATATGCCTGATTGCCACATGGCAGGATGCTAGGATCACCAGTAGCTGATTCTGGTGAGAAAGCATCTCTGATGGTGCCTTGATTTGGACATTTCATTGCCTTGGAATTGCAAGATTTTATCCAAAATAAGTCACCTTTATAAAGTATTTCTGGTACTTTGTATCAGCAACCCTGTTGCAAACTAAGAAACCCCTTACTCTGATACCAAGATTTACCAACTATTATAGGCTCACTTGTTGCTCTTTGGGCAGGGGAACACAGTACCTTGCTCTTTTTAACTTTTTATTTTGAAATACTTTCAAACTTATAGAATAGTTACAAAAATAAGACAAATCCTATACAGAGAAATCCAACATACCCTTATTCCCCTAGATATCCAGATCCACCAATTTTAATATTTTTTCACAAATGCTCTATCATCTATCTATCTATCTATCTATCTATCTATCTATCTATCTATCATCTATCATCTATCTATCATCATCTATCTTTATGTCAATCTGTCATTTATCTGCCTAAAATTTATCAATCCATTTTCTGAATACTTTAGTGTAGGCCTTATATACCATGGTCCTTGAACACTTAATACTGCCAGGTAGACTTCCTAAGAACAAGTTATATTCACTTATGTAGCCACCATAAGTGCAGTTTTTAGTTCAAGAAATTTAATATTGCTATAAGGCTTACAGTCTATTTTCCAACTTTTTCATGTATTGCATTTAATTTTCATTGTCCCCTTAGTTGTTCCTTCTTTTTTTAAATTGGGGGACATATGTGCAACAAAAATTTCCCATCTCACCCACTCCCATGCACATTATTTAAAGGGATTAATTACATGCACAATATTTCAGATCCCTTACCACATTCCATTACTAAACCATTCCCATAACCCAAAACCATTATGTATTAATTCCCCATTTCCTCATCCCTCAGCCCTGACAAACTTTATACTAATTTCCATGTCTAAGAGCTTACATATTCTCCAATATTTTCTTTGTAGTTGCCATGGGACTGAAATTTAAAGTTCTAAAATTATAACTAATCTTGTTTACTTTGATACCAACTTAAATTTAATGGTATACACAAAGTGCATTCCTACACCCCTTGTCCCCCTACATTTAGTAGTTCTTGTCACAGATTATATGTTTATACATTATGAATCCCAAACCACTGATTTACCATTACATTTGCCTTTTATATTTTGTAGGAAGTAAAAATTGGAGTTTTAAACTCAAAATAAATTGTACTGGCATTTATATTTACCCATGTCCTGCAGCTTCATTCCATTATCTATGTTCTTTCCTTTCATCCTTCAAAACTCTCTTTAGTATCTCTTGTAGGTTCAGTCTAGTGGTGACAAATTCCCTCAGCTTTTATTTGACTGGGAATATTTTTTATCTGTACCTCATTTCTGAAAGACAGTTTTACCAGATATAGAAATCTTTGTAAGGAAATTTTACTTTTAGCACTTTAAGTATGTCATGTTATTACCTTCTTTTTTCAATGATTTCTGATGAGAAATTGGCATTTAATCTTATTGAGGCTCCATTGTACATGATAAGTTCCTTCTCTCTTGTGGCTTTCAGAACTCTTTTTACCTTTGGCATTTGGCAATTGATTATAAAATGCATGGGGTTGTTCTATTTGGGTTTATTCTATCTGGAGGTCTTTTGAGCTTTAAATTCGGGAAGTTTGCTGACATTTTTTTCTTTGCATTTTCTCTCTTCTTTTCCTTATGGGACTCTCACATTGCATATAAGGCTATGTGTGATGGTGTCCCACAGGTTCCTCAAGCTCTGGTCACTTTCTTCATTCTTCCTTCCTTCTGATCCTTAGACTGGATGATTTCAATCATCTTATCTTCAAGTCCATATATTCTTCCTTCTGCCAGGTCCAATCTGCTTTTGAACCCCTCTAGGGAATTTTAAATTTCTCTTACTGTGGTTGTATTAGTCAGCCAAAGGGGTGCAGAGGCAAAATACCAGAAAATCTATTTGCTTTTATAAAGAGTATTTATTTTGGGTAGAAGCTTACAGTTACCAGGCCATAAAGCATAAATTACTTCCCTCACCAAAGTCTATTGCCATGTGTTGGGGCAAGATGGCTACCAACATATGACAAGAGCTCAGGTTTCCTGGGTTCCTCTCTTCCTGGGCCTCTATTTCTCTCTGGGCTCAGCAGCTGTGCTCTCACCACAAGGCCAGCTGTAGACTATTAGGAGAACAGCTCTGTCTCTCTCCCTGGGGTTTATGTTGTGTCTAATGAGCTGTCTCTCTTCCTTTGTGTTCACTTTCCAGCCTCCAGCTCAAACCTACAGCATCAAAAAAAAACTCCAACTCTGTATTTTGCCATGTCTTTTATCTGTGAGTTACCACACACAAAGGGTGGATACTCAACACCCAGTCAAAGCCCTAATCATAATTTAATCACACCAAGGTACAGACCAGTTTACAAATATAATCTAATATCTATTTTTGGAATTCATGAACAATATTGAACTGCTACAGTGGTCTTCAGCTCTATTAGGTTCTTTTTCATAATTTTAACCTATTGATACTCTCTTTTTGTTCCTCTACAGTTTTCCTGATTTCCTCTACTTTTGAGCCCACATTTTCGTTTAGTTCTTTGAGCATATCTAGAACTATCTTTTTAAGTCTTTGTCTGGTATGTCCCAGGTCTACCCTTCCTCATTGATAGTTTTTAATGCTTTACTATTCTCTTTTGTCTGGCCATCATTTCCTATTTCTTTGTATGTTTTTAAAATTTTTGTTGAAACCTGGACATTTTGATATTTAATGTGCTATCATTGAAACTTATACTCTGAAGCTTATGTTCCTTAACTTTATGTCCATGTAGTTTTTTAATAGAAATTGTCTTGAATGTGAGGAACTAAAAAAGAAGGAAAAAAGAAAACAAATTTCCTAATCTTGACCCTTTGACCTGTGCAAATGCTCTCCTTCAGGGATTATCCATATAATGAGTTTTCAGAATAGCTCCAGGCCAAAGCACAAGGACCACACTGGTCATTTATGTATATGTCTTATCCTGGGCATGCACATGTGACCCTAGGAATTCCACCATTTACACAGAAATTGTAACAGTTTCCTTACAGTTCCAGGCACTTCACTGTATGTCATACAACCAGGGATCCCTTGCTTTAGGTAGCACAAATTGACTGCTCTCCCACAGCATTCTGCAGGAGAGCTCTATGAACTGAATTCTACATGCAAGACAAGTTTTTGGACAGTGAGTCCCTCCAGTCATCACTAGACAGATAGGGCCAGAGATACAAGTTACAAGTTTGTGCATGAGTGTCCCTCTGTGGCATCTGGAGTTAGAACCATGCTACTGGTGAAGGGTAAGGGAGAGATCAGCTAGGGACCGTAAGATACTACCTCTTTCAAGTAGCCTTTTTCTTGTTCTGGTGCTCGCACTGTTACTGCAGTCTTTTAATTGTTTTCTGGACCTTTCAGAAATATATTTCTGATAACCTCCTGGCTCTTTTTGGAGATTCACAGCCATATAAACTCATTTGTCCTTTCCATTTCTTCTGAGAGCTACAGAGACTCACAGGTTCTATGGTCATGGCAGATGGAGTTCAGTGCCATGTCAGTTGGCCCTACATTGGAGTTTGTGTTTCTGTGTGATGGAGCTGGACTCAGATGTGATCTTTGTCCACAAGACTTTCCTATTACTTTTACTGGATCTGTAGTTGGCCCTGGGGTTTAGTGTATACCCAGGAGACCTGAATCTCTGGACTGACCATGTGATAGCCAGGCCCTGAGCCTCAACACACTTGCAACTCCTACACTCTGGTTTATTTTACTTATCCCACTCAGCTAACATGGAGGTGAGGAGTGTCGACCACCACACCAGGGAGCCAAGAGTGCCTACAACTGAAAGCAGGAGAATTGCATCCAGCATCCATGTGGAATCTAAGGCCCCTCTTGATATAGATGTGGAGTGTACACAACCATTCTAAGGTCCACAGGATGGAGGAATAGAGTATGGATTAAAGTGGACTTACTGATATTCTATTCATGAACTATTGTGATTAGTAATTGAAGAAAATATGGCATTGGTGTGAAGAAAGTGGCCATGGTGGCTGCTGGGGGTAAGGAATGAAAGGAAGAGATGTGATGTGGGGGCATTTTCGGGACTTGGAGTTGTCCTGGGTGGTGCTGCAAGGACAGTTACCGGACATTGTATGTCCTCCCATGGCCCACTGGGTGGACTGTGAGAGAGTGTGGGCTATGGTGTGGACCATTGACCATGAGGTGCAGCGGTGTTCAGAGATGTATTCACCAAGTGCAATGAATGTCTCATGATGATGGAGGATCCTGTCGTTATGGGGGGAGGAGTAGGGTGAGGAGGGTGGGGGATATATAGGGACCCCATATTTTTTTAATGTAACATTAAAAAAATAAAGACAAAAAACTTAAAAAAGAAATATATTTCTTCCAGTTCTTGCTGGTTTTTCAAAGCTTCTGTTGAGGGACATTGCTTTGAAGAATCTCATTCCACCATCTTGATCAGGGCAAGCTCCCTTATGCTATAAAGATGGCTTTGTTTGGATTCATGACTAACCCTGTTGCTGCAATCCTTTAACTGTTTTCTGGAGCTTTGAGAGAGATGTTTCTGCCAGTTCTTGCTGATTGTTCCTTAAGTATAATTTTGATGACTTGATAATTTTTCCTAGTCTTAGCCACAATGACTGAAATACTAGATGCAGAATTCCACGTTAATGTAATTTATTATACTAAAACATCTCGTGTTTGATGCAACCCTGCCCTTCAATTTGATCAAATGCAAGTTGTAATGATATCATCAGGAGAAACTTGGGTTGCTAGCTTGGCTGTTGTCATAAATATCATAAAGTAAATATTCTCTCACTAGAGTCCACAAGCTCTCTTAGGGAAGTCAGGATAGTGCTTTGGGGCAGACGCCAGGAAAGCCCTGTACCTTATCCCCACAAATAGACACTCAGAATTTTATTCAGAGCTTCTGGGGTTTATAGATTCCCTGAAATGTAGCCACCAGAGTTCCAGATTAAATAATCTCTCTCTCAAAAGAAAGCCAGAAAAGAGGCCCTCAGTCTCCTTTTACAGTAAAAGAGATTTTAAAACAATTACAAAAGAATTTCCAAAATAGAACTGATAACCTCTCACTAGGATAGTGCAGTAATGCAGTGAGAAATAGGAACCCTCCATGCTGCCCCATGTTTTTTAGTTTAGCAGCCAATGCTTTAGCTCAATATTATAGGGCTCTCCTGTTTTATGAGCTTCCAGGTAATTAGCCATGTTGTTTCTATAAAACTGTTCGCATAGCTTTGGTGGTAGCTATTTGTGACTCCGAAATAGCGTGGACTTTATAAAATACCCTTACACCAAGAAAAGGCAACATGATAAGTTGATTATGGGAAAACAGAGATTAACAATATGAATTCATAGAACAGGGTTCAAGATACCAATCCTAATTTTTTTCTTTTTATTATCTTTTTTTAAAGATAAATACATCACACAAAATGTTATGCTAAAAATATGAGGTTACATATAACCTACTCCCCACAGCCCCACTACTCCCTCATCAACACTTCTTGCATTAGTATGGAACATTCATTGCAGTTGATGAGTACATTTTGGAACATTGTTAAACAGCATGGATTATAGTTTATGTTGTAGTTATGGATTATAGTTTATGTTGTAGTTTACACTCTCTCCCAGTCCATTCAGTGGGTTATGGCAAGATATATAATGTCCTGCATCTGTCGCAGCAATATCATTGAGGACAACTTCATGTCCCGAAAATGTGCCAGTATCACACCTCTTTTTCTCTCTCCCTGCCTTCAGCACCTGCTGTGGCCACTGTCTCCACATCGATGATATAATTTCTTCCACTGCTAGAGTCACAATAATTCTATAGTAGAATACCAGTAAGTCCACACTAATCCATATTTTATTCCTCTATCCTGAGGTCCCTGGGATGGAGATGACCACTCCACCTCTAAATCAAGATGGAGCTTAGGTCACACATGGTGATGAAGAGAATTCTCCTGCTTGCCACTGTAGACTATCTAGTTTCCCTGGTGTTGTGATTGACCATGCTAACCTCCCTGTTAACTGACGTGGGTAAATCCAATGAACCAGAGTGTGGATGTTGCAACTCTGCTGAGGTGCAGGCCTCAGCTGGCACATAGACAATCCAGATATTCAAGTCTTCTGAGCATACACCAACCCCAGCACTAACCACAGGTTCAGTAATAGTGATAAAAGAAGCATGCAAAGAGAGGTCACATCTGAGTCCAACTTCATCACAGTCAGGAGCACAAATTCCAAAGTAGGACCCACTGTCAGGGCACTGAACTCCAGAGCCATCTGTCATGATTGTAAGACCTGGGTATCTCCGTAGTCATCAGGAGCACACCTCCCCGTGTTGTATCTACTTTGGTTGTCTCTGAGATCCTGCTGAGATGTGCATAAACACGACCCCTCTGATGACCTCCTGACTCATTTTGAAATATCTTAGCAATTAAACTCATTTGTCTTTACCATTTCACCCTTTTATTCAAGGTGTATAGTCTAAAATGTAAACCATAATGTAAACCATAATGTAACAAAAAATTTATAAAAGTATGCAATCTAAAATGGAAACTGTAACATAAACCATAATGGAATCATGATTAGTAGCTGTGTTTCAATATCTGTACATCAGTTGTAGCAAATGTAACATCCACATATAAAAAGATCATTGCTGGGGAAGGTGGAAAAGGGTTTGATGTTGGGTATATGCAAGTTCCTTATATTCTCTATGTGACTTTACTGTGACCAAAACTTTTTTGAAGACATAAAAAAAGGATGTAGACACTGAGGAAGAAATGGAAGAGATTGCCTTGCCACTGTACATGCAGGGCAACAGCTATTACAGTGATGAAAGGCAAAATGTCAAATAATTTTTATGATATATTTCATTTTTTAATTCCACAATTTATTTTTTACTTTATTTTAGTTTTTCTAAATTATTATCTATTCTATTTCTAATCTTTAAACTTATCATTACTATTTCATTCTCCTATTAATCAAATTTGGCAATATATTAGATTTCATTTTTGAAGAAGTTTTGAATCATAGAGGGGTTCAACTATGGCAGGGGAGAAGCACTGATGTGGGGTATCATTGAAGGGGGATGCATAGGTGGGAGGGGGTTCTCCAGGGCATGCATGTAGGATATTGTATTAGTCAGCCAAAGGGGTGCTGATGCAAAATACCAGAAATTGGTTGGTTTTTATAAAGTGTATTTATTTTTGGGTAGAAGCTTACAGATACCAGGCCATAAAGCATAAGTTACTTCCCTCACCAAAGTCTATTTTCACATGTTGGAACAAGATGACTTCTGACATCTGAGAGGGTTCAGGCTTCCTGGGTTCCTCTGGGCTCAGCTTCTCTGTTTTCTCCACAAGGTCAGCTGTAGACTGTGAAGCTCTCTAGGCTTTTCTTCTCTCCAAAAGGTCAGCTGTAGACTACCAGGAAAACAGCTCTTTCTCTTTCTGCAGGGCTCCAGGTTAAGACTTCAGCATTTAATGTCAACATCAAAACTACAACATTAACCTTAACTCTGTCATTTGCCATGCATTTTATCTGTGAGTGCCTCCTCACCAAAGGGTGGGGACTCAATGCCCTACTGGCACAAGAGGTTTACATAATTCCTTAATTGAGTAAACTTATGAGTAAACCCATATAATCTAATATGCCCAGAGGAGAAGATCGGTTTACAAACAAAGCCCAATATTTCTTTTTGGAATTTATCAATAATATCAAACTGCTACAGGTATATAGATATGTTCTTTTGTTCCATAGTTTTTGACATGGGGGAGAGTTTAACATGACAACTGAAGGACTGCTGAGTTCCCATTCCAGGAAACTCTGTTGCATTCCCTAGTGGAGCAGCAACAATTGCCCCAGTACAAGGGCAAAGACCAGTGAAGAAGGATGGTCCAATGATAGGCCCTTGATACTGATAATTATACTTATGAGCCTGTGTGCTTGAAATTTCAACTAGGCCTAGAATTGCAGGGTGCCTAAGAGATACTGCCTGAGAGCCTCCATTTTGTTCAAATGTGGCCACTCTCTTAGCCAATCTCAGCATGTAAATGCATTACCTTTCCCCCAGAGTGTGAAATGACTCCCAGCGATGAGCCTCCCTGGTGCTGAGGAATTACTTCCAATGCTAATTTACCCCAAAAAGACTAAATATGTATAGCTTATCTTATTAATAAACAATGTTATGAAGGGGTATCATAATATAAATCTTTGATTGTTTAACCAGGGATTTGCTTCCTTTGAGGATATTGAAGATTAACTTAGGTATCATTTTATGAGGATATGGATCTGCATTTTTCCTGCTTTTGGCTTTGATGAAACACTTTCAGCCAAAATGTATAATTTTGAAGGGTGATTGTATATTCCAATGTAAAAGAAAAAAAAAGAAGGAAAATGTAAGGCAACAGAAGAAGGAAGATTACTTTAGAATCTAAGATCTTTAACTTGAGATGACATGGGAGAGTGCTCATAAGTGGGAAAGGAAGACCCATGCCCAAGATGGATCAAGAAGATGACAGGCTTCATATGAAGGCTGAACTGTGGCATAGCAGGACATGTTTTGCACAGTGTGGGTGTCATCCTAACTCAAGTGTCACCTCAGAGCTGATCAGCAACCTTTTACATGCTCCTAGATCACCTTCACTGAAATTGTAGGACAGATGTATAGTATTAGGAAGAAAAGAATAGGTCAATAAAAGAAGGATTGACTATTGTTCATGACAATAAATTGTAACAAAATTATTTTACCTTTACATGCATGCATTATATTTTTAAATCCTCATGCTTTTAGGAGAAAGTTCCAGAATATTAGGATGAAACTGGTTCTCTAAGCACTCTACCTTTCACAAAGACTCAGTGGATGGGGATCACTGATGTCTGAAACTCTGCAATGTGCTCTATCAGTAAGATGCAATGAGTAAAATATATTAAAAGACTAAATTCTTCATATATATATAAATATATATATGCATACACATCTACACATATAATATTAAATTATTTTTCTTATTTTATTGTGCAATACAAGACACATACAGAAGAGTGACAAATACATTTTTGAAAGATTTCCAGCAACAATGGTCCTGGTTAAAATGTTATTTTTCCAGGACATGTAATTACACTGAGCATCCATTCCTTAAGTATTAATGAACCTTTTTATAATTATTAAAACTCTCATATTAAGCATTAGTTCAGTGTGTATCAAATATATATTTTGTGTAGGAGCTCTATAGTTTTAATTGGTTCCTCCCAGACTTGGGAGCTAAGGGTGGCATCCCTTCCCCCACCAGTTCTTTTATATTTCATGGTTCAAGTTGTGAAGCCAAGGGCACACCTGCATTTTTCCTGGTTACTTAAAAATCCATCAATACCTTTCCATCTGGCAGAGGTCTGTGGTGGTGTGGGTTAGAAAAAATTCTATTAATCTTCTTTTCCTGTCCAGGCAATTATTGACCTTCTCTCAATCCTTCTCTTTGATGGTATTTAACCTTGTCCCCTACATGATTCGCTGTCTGATTTTTTATTTTTCAACAGGCACTTAGTGCTGCTGCTTCTCAAGAAAACTTTGGCAATTCAGAGTTTTGCAAGTTCCCTTTTTCTAATTTGGTTTTAACTAGGCCTTCTTTCACACTCTGGGCTTTGCTACAGTTTGTGGCTTCACACACAATTTGAGGACATTCACACAAAATTTGAGGACATTTAATTCAAGCAAACCAACCTTAAATGTTTGAATTTAGCTAAGTGAGTGTAGCTTCTTCTTTCGTCTTCTTCTTTTTTTATAAGTGAACACCTCCTGATTCCAGATAGTCAATTAGACTAAGATTTAAACCAGGTATTTTTGACGTGTGTATGTTATGCTAAAGAGCAGAAAGAGCCCTGTGAACTGACCAACACAGTTCCTCATTTTAAACCCCTATGACTTTTTACTTAATTGCTCATCTACAAAAGCCTCCATATCTCTGGAGATTCTCTCCTTTCAAAGTTCTTGAAAATTACAAGATTTGAGGATGCTTATCTATTTTGGGAGACTTTGGGTAATATTGACTTAATATACAGTTCCTTCCCCTTTTAATATCATCATTTCAAAGAAGGTTTTCTGAAAATCCAATGATCCAGCCAAAGATTTGGATCTTGTTTTTATTTGAAGCAATATTTAAAGCCAAATTATTGTAATTTGGATGGACAGGTATGACAAGCAAGCATGATGCATAGTCATGTGGAGGAAGGTAAGGAAGTTAACTCTAAGTATTACTGGGGTTGGGATTGCCTGGTCATAAAATAATTCCATACTTAACATTCTAAAGAACCACCAAACTGTTTTCAACATTGGCTTCACCATTTTACATTTTTAAAAACAATGAATGGATGTTCCTATTTCTCCACGTTCTCTTCAAAACTTGATAATTGTTTAATAGTAGCCGTTCTAATGCATGTTAAGTGGTATCTCATTGTTATTTTGATTTGATTTTCCCTGATGGCTAATGATGTTGAACATATTTTCAGGTCCTATTTGAACATTTGCTTACATTCTTTGACTAAATGTCTATTCAAGTATTTTGACAATATTTTAAATGGGTTGTCTTTCTTCTTGTTTTCAGTTGAATGATTTCATTATATGTTTTGGAATGTGGTTTCCAAGTATTTTCTCCCATTGTATAGTTGCCATTTTACTTTCACAAAATGTCCTTTGAGGCACAAAAGTTGTTTTTTTTTTTAAATTTTGATGCCATCCCATTTCTTTTTTCCTTTATTGTTGGTGCTTTGGATGTAAAGGCTTAAGAGACCATTGTCTAAAACAAAGTCCTGGAGATGCTTTCTTAAATTTTCTTCTAGGTGTGTGACTATTCTGGATCTTATATTTAGGACTTTAACCCATTTTGAGTTCATTTTTATACATGGTGCTAGGAGCAGTTTTTCAGCTCCATATGCTGAAAAAACTATACTTTCCCCACTGAGTGGACTTGGCTTACTTGGAAAAATCAATTGGCCATAGATGTGAGGGTTTATTTGTGTACTCTCAGTTTGTTTACATTGGTCTATATATCCATCCTTGTTCCAGTACCATGTTGTTCTGAGTATTTTAGTTTTGTAATAAATTTTAAAATCAGAAAGAGTTCTCCAACTTTGTTCTGCAAGAGACATTTGGCTGTTCAATGCCCCTTATGCTACAATATGAATTTGAAGATTGGCTTTTCTGTTTCTGCAAAATAGACTGTTAGAATTTTCGTCAAGATTGTACTGAATATGTAAATCACTTTATGTAGAATTAACAATATTTAGTCTTCCAGGCCATGAACATGATGATCTTTATATAGGTTTTCTATAATGTATTTCAGTAATGCTTTATAATTTTTCATGAATAAGTCTTTACATCCTTGATGTTAAATTTTTTTCTTAAATGGTTGATTCTTTTAGTTGCTATTGTAAAAGGATGTTCCCTTGAGTTTCTCTTCAGATTGCTAATAGCTAGTGTATAGAAATACCACTAATTGTTGCATGTTGATCTTGTAACCTGTTGCTTTGTTTAATTTGTTTATTTTCTCTAGTTGCTTTGGTGTAAATTTTCTTTAGGAATTTCTGTATAAAAATCATGTGATCTATAAAAAGATTCTTCCTTTTCAATTTGGATGAATTTTATTTGGTTTTCTTGCCCAATTGCTCTGGATAGAACTTTCAGTGCAATATATATATATATATTTTCTTTTCTCTTCTTCTCTATTTTGTTTAATGTTACATTCAAAAATTATAAGAGTTCCCCCTATGCCCCCCACCCCCCTCACCCCACTCCTCCCACATCAACAACCTCTTTCATCATTGTGGCACATTCATTGCACTTGGTGAATACATTTTGGAACTCCTGAAACACAAGGTTAATGGTTCACATTGTAGTTTGCACTCTCCCCCAGTCCACACAGTGGTCCATGGCAAGACATACATTGTCCAGCATCTGTCCCTGCAGTACTACCCAGGACAATTCCAAGTCCTGAAAACACCCCCACATCATATCTATTCTACTCTCTTTTAACCTATGCACCTACTGTTGTTGCAACGTGCACAGTGTAGCCTAATTGAAGAGGGTCTGTGAACTCCCAAGGAGGGGGAGGTGAGGAGATAGAGAAATGAAAGACACAAAAAAGTGGGGATCAGGTGGGCTTTGAGTAGGTGCAGGAGTGCAACAGCTAGCACACATGCCCAACTTGATTACACTTTTTATTTTATATCCCAAGTACAAACAGTATATTCAGCAGTTCTCACAGTTCTAGGTCACTACAAATACACAAGATATTCTTTGTTTTTATTAGCCTTCTGATAACACCATTTTCCTTGACTGATAACTTTGCCCAGGGGTGCCTTCTTCTTTATCTCCAGTCTTTCGAGGTGCACTTTCTTCTTTATCCACATTCTTTCTGTGAACCTTGCAGCCTGTTTGCAGGGCTCTGGGAGTCTTGCTTTCCAGGGCTCCCCACATATCCCTCCTTTTTTGTTATAAAATTAAGACAAAGGCTGCCAGTTATGACTGTGCCTGTCTTAAGTTGTTCTCCTGTGAGGCTCTTACTCATCATTGACTACCAGCCAGTGAGAACAGTAAATTTGTCCAAGCCAGGTCCTTTTCACGGGGATTGTCTACATACTTTTATGCCACATGGCCTTTTGAGTTAGACATAACTGGGTGCTTTCAGTTTGTATGTGGTGTATTTGCCATTATAAATGTGCATGGATTATAGGCAATAGGCACCAGAGAAGTAACAAAAAACTAGCCAGGGCTAACAAATACCTAAAGTAGTTATGGGGGATGTCCCAAGGGGCAAAATTATGCAAACTATTTAAAAGACTGTTAGCAATAGCTTCAGGATTTAAGGTAGAGAGATGAGCCAATTGAAGGGCTAGGATTTCATCATGGAAGCTCCGCAAATCTATACTAATATTTTCATGATCCCAAATCCCTTGTAAATGGAGATGGACAGCAGTCCAATCCACTTTGTATCATTGAATAATATGGGGGTAACACAAACAAAAAGATATTGAGGATGACACTGTAAATGCATTCAATATTGTAAAGCATCAAGTTGATTATCCAAGGAGATTACAGTTTCTTCTAAAACATTTAATTTTTGTTTCAATTTGTAAACAACATGTTCCTGGTCTTGAAAGACCTACAGAAGTATTATGTGCTAAGGAATGAACAAAATGTGTGGTCTGAAAATTTTGAGAAAATGCAAGTCCTGCAGAAATGGAGAATGCAATGACTGTTGTAAGTGTGATAATGCCAGCCACAATTAAACCTAAGGCTCGAGGGTGCTGGGGGCTAATTGCTGTTGAATAATTTGCAGTACTCTCTCTCAGGTGTCACTATACCAGGGGGTGTTTAAACCTGTTGGAAGTATAACAAAAGTAGACTGATGGACTATCAAGAGATCATCATTCCAATTAGCAGTAGTAACAGTTATTTAAATTACAATGCAGCAGTGCTCCAAAATGTGTTCACCAAATGTAATGAATGTGCCATAATGATGAAAGAGGTTGTTGATGTGGGAGAAGTGGGGTAAGGGGGGTGGAGGTTATATGGGGACCTCATATTTTCTTATTGTAACATTAAAAAAAATGTTTGAACAAAATAAAAATGTAAGACAATGAAAAAAATTACAATGCAAACAATATACATAATAATACCCTTCTACCTTTGAAATGTTAACAGTTCCATTACAGTCCCATATGCTATGATAGCATATGGGGAGGGCACACAAGCCTGAAGTTCATAGGCAGACATATCGTAAGCTTGCAGTTCCAGGATTTGTAAAGTTAATATGATGCATGGCAGCCACCAATTGCCACAGGTCTCTTTGGAATACTTGTTTTGGGCTGGTGAAAACATTGCTGACTAAACCTCCGGCAGACTTATGATGGACATGAGGGTGCTTACGATCACCATGCTGTGCCCAGGTATACACTTCTTTATGGAGTCCAGTGATGTTATGAACATAACCACATTGCCACTAAGAGTGAGTAACGCAGCCATCACACAGTGCTGAGGACTTGTTAGATTTTCCCACACTTCTTCCCCTTTTTGTTTTTTTAAGCAAAGTTTTAAGAATGTTATTGGCACGTTTAATGATAGCCTGTCCTTGGGGATTGTATGGAATGCCAATTATATGCCAGAAAATAGTAGCTGTTTTGTTATAAGAGTTCTGATGCAGTGTCTGTAGCAGTGAAAGCATACCTCATCCCTCCCAAGAGCAGGAGGTGCCCGATGATACAGTCCTTGGAGTGAGCATAAAGGACACTCACAGGTGATATTCATGAGCTGGTGGAGTCACTCAGTGTTTTTATTTTGGTTTCAATGGTATGGCTCTGGATTTTTACAAAAGCATCTGCCTCAATAGTCCTGAAAAACGATGTTAGAGGAGTGTGCAGAAACATGACAGACAGTTACCTGTTACTACTAGCAGGTATCCCGGATGTTTTTCCATGGATCTGAGGGTGATTTACAACAGTCTATCATTTCTGTCTTGCTTTTAGTATTTGCAATCCACCCCTGCATAGGGATGACAGTCTTCAGAGTGACCAGACACTATTGACTTATATCTTTCACTTTCAGCAGGGCCTCCTATGCTGCACACAATTGCTTTTTTATATTGTAATTTTGGCCTCTTTCCAGAATTGTGATTAAAAACCAAGGGGTACTTGTTTAGAATTTTGCCTTTGCCACAAACCCCATTCAAAGCCAATATTGGTGCTGGCCACATCCAATTCACAGGCTAAGTTAATGTCCACCTTTCCCTCCCTTTTATTATTATTTAAAGCAGATTGCTGGAGGTTTTCCTACTTCCTAGAAGAACCTTTACCTATTAGTACATACAATAGTTTTAATATTCACGCTAAATGAGGGATGAAACATTTTTAGTATTTTAACAATATTACAAATTTTATTAACATGAGAAAACATGGTACTTCATTAATTACAACAGAGGGTATAGTTTTGCTTTACACAGACAAACAATATTTAAGAACTTTGATAGAGTAACAGGGACTTTGCAGCCTGTTCTAATTGTTTGCCTATTTTAGGCATTTAAGATAAGATACTATTATTTCTGATGTTTTTTTTTTATTTTGGAAAAAGGATTATTGGATAACATAATGTTATCAGTAAGGTTTCAGCCACAGATTTTTTCTTGCACAGCCAGATTTTTTATCATCATGCCAGAACAGATGGTTGGGCTATGCACACAGCTTTGGGGAAGCACAGCAAAGGTCCATTGTTGCGTTTTCCACAGATAGGGGAATGCTTGAATTGTTTATGAAGATACTAAAGAAAGTCTTAGCAAGTTTTAAAACAAAGTAACAGTGGCACAGTTGGATATTAATTTCTTGCAACAAACTAGCAGTAATTGAGTTGGCTGCATACCACAATGCTGTTACTTTAATTTATGATAAGAGGTTGTTTCTGTGGCACATACTTTTTTATAATAATTAAAACTATAATTAACCATACTGTACTTTTGTTTAATATTACGCTGAAATATTGGTAAATTAATATGCTCTTAAGTATTCATATGAATGTTTTACTTGTACAACTTTGAGGGTTAAAGAATCCTTTTAAATTTATAACAGTTTTAAACACCTCTCATTCAACTTATATTAAATGAACTCAACTGCTTCATTAATTTTTCTTTCAAGATAAAAGAACAAATCTTTTGTAACAAGTCTGAAATAAAAATATACTTTTTGAGAAAGCATGTTTGAACATTATGTTCCTTTAAAAATGATAAGACCTTTTCTTCTCAGAATGCTAAGGAAATGATAAAGTTAAAGCACAAGAAGCTATTTTGATGAAACAGATTTTCTTTGTATACTGATTATTCAGGATAAAAACATTTTATAAGCTTTTACTAAAACAGACTAAGGACTTGAGAAACTTTGAGGAAGAATAAATTTTTAAATTTGTATCAGTATACTACTTGATACTAAACCTTTTAAAACTTATAGATAGATTCATCAAATTTAATTTAACTTTAACCATAAAAATTCCTTTTTCACAAACCTTTTGCAAAATCTGTATTTATTCAGGTTTAGTCCCACATTTTAACTTTTCTTAATAACAATAATTTTACTTTAGGACAAAATTAGTTTCTGTTTTCTTAATAATAAAAACACATTCTGTACATCCTACATACATAAGTTACAAAAACAATTTTGGAAACTCTCCAAGCAAACATCTTACAACATATAATTACCACCAACACTAAACAAACGTTTTAAATTAATGAACTTTTCTTCACTTTAAATACTTAATAGCATGCAATACTAGAAACAGTCTTTTAGGAACTAGTTGGCAGGGAGCTGGCTGCCAACAACTTATCCTGTTATAAAATTACCTTTTATTATTATTATTAATTCAGGTTTTGTTTAATAATAACTTTTTGGAATTAGCCACTTAAACACTTTAAATTCAACAATGCTTCCACAAACTTCTTATAATTATTTATAACCATATAGAGTATAATTATTTTATTTTAAGACAAATTTCAATTCTGCAGAACACATTCCTTTATTTAAAGTAACCACGATATCTTCTGATGTCTAAAGAGACCCACAGGACAATTGCCAGACATTGTATGTCCTCCCATGGCCCACTGGATGTAACGTGGGAAAGTGTGGGCTATGGTGTGGAACACGGGACATGGGGTGCAGCGATGCCCGGAGATGTACTCACCAGACGCAATGGATGTGACAAGATGATGTGGGAGAGTGTTATTGTGGGGGGAGTGGTGGGGTGGGGGTGGTGGGGGTGAATGGGGACCTCATATTTTTTAATGTAATATCTTTTTTAAAAATGAATAAATTGAGTAGAATTTGAAAAAATAAAAAATAAAGAGACCCACAGGTTTTATGGTCATGGCAGATGGAGTTCACTGCCATGTCAGTTGGCCCCTCTTTGGAGTTGGTGTTTCTGTGTGATGGAGCTGGACTCAGATGTGATCTCTCTTCACAAAACTTTCCTTTTACTTTACCAGAATTGTAGTTGGTGCTGGGGTTTAAGATATATCTAAGGGATCTGAATCTCTGGACTGAAAATATGATAGCCAGGCCCTGAGCATCAACAGACTTCAGCTCCTACATTCTGGTTTATTGGACATACCCCCACTCAGCTAATATGGAGTTGAAGAATGTCAACCACCACATCATGGAGCCAAGAGTGCCTACAACCGAAAGCAGGAGGATTGCATCCAGTATCCATGTGGAATCTAAGCCCCCTCTTGACATAGATGTGGATTGGACACAACCAATCCAAGGTCCACAGGATGGAGGAATAGAGTAAGGATTAGAGTGGACTTACTGATATTCTATTCATGAACTATTGTGGTTAGTAATTGAGAAAATGGGGCATTGGTGTGGAAAAAGTGGCCATGGTGGCTGCTGGGTGTGGGGAATGGGAGGAAGAGATGAGATGTGGAGGCATTTTCGGGACTTGGAGTTGTCCTGGGTGGTGCTGCAGGGACAATTACCAGACATTGTAGATCTTCCCATGGCCCACTGGATAGAATGTGGGAGAGTATGGGCTTTGATGTGGACCATTGGCCACGAGCTGCAGCCCAGAGATGTACTCACCAAATGCAATGGATGTGTCATGATGATGGGGGAGAGTGTTGCTGTGGGGGGAGTGGTGGGGTGGGGGTGGTGTGGGTGAATGGGGACCTCATTTTTTTTAATGTAATATTTTTTAAAAATGAATTAAAAAAATAAAATAAAATAAATAAAGTTACCACGATAACTTCAACAACTTGTCATATGCATTCAAGTCTTGTCCTGCATATTTCCTTTTTGATTTTGTGAAAACTATCCATCTTATTTTAGGTTAAAACACACTTTTCCAAATAAACTTATTAAATTTCAGTCAGTGCTCCCACAAACTTTTACCTTTTTAAACATTCATTTCAGTTTTACATCCTTCATTTTATCCTGTGAAGAAAAATAAACTATTCATTTTAATTTAGGCAAGAACTACTTTTTATGAAGAGACTTATAGTAATTTCTTTAATCAAGACCTACAATTTTTATTATAGAAAAGATCTCTTTAACATTTAAACTTATGTTTTAATATAAGTGCTTATTTAATTTTGGCCATTTGAATAGAGCTCTTTAAGAAATTTTTATTTATTAACTTATATTACCATCCAGAGTTATCGAAATATACACAGACATTGAACAAACAGACAAACACAAAACACGTACAATGAACCAATAGAAACAGTTTGACTCATAATTTTTACTTTTTGGTTTAGTTGTTTTTAACCTCTCTATTTTATATCTTAGATTTTACTGCTTTTAAAATTTCTTTTGGAATCCATGTTGTCTGTAAC
Organism: Dasypus novemcinctus; assembly: GCF_030445035.2. Classification (NCBI taxonomy): domain Eukaryota; kingdom Metazoa; phylum Chordata; class Mammalia; order Cingulata; family Dasypodidae; genus Dasypus; species Dasypus novemcinctus. The sequence continues at coordinate 145,313,162 of NC_080704.1, read as the reverse complement.
ATGCAAGCTTGTTTTTGGAAACACTTTTATTAGTCATCAGAAACCAGTTAAGATAACTTGAGCAGTATAAATGTAATTAAGCATTTTATTTAGCAGTTTAGACAGACAGTTAACACATTTTTTGGATTACCACTCTTTAAGACTACACTGAGACTTGAAGTTCAGGACTAAACTATTGACTCAAAATCAAAAATTCTTTTTAACACCTTGTTGAAAGTTTTGTACTAATTTTTTTTTAAGATTTATTTTTATTTATTTAATTCCCCTCCCCTCCCCCGGTTTTCTGTTTTCTGTGTCTTTTTGCTGCGTCTTGTTTCTTTGTCCACTTCTGTTGTCATCAGCGGCACGGGAAGTGTGGGCGGTGCCATTCCTCAGCAGGCTGCTCCCTCCTTCGCCCTGGGCGGCTCTCCTTATGGGTGCACTCCTTGTGCGTGGGGCTCCCCTACGTGCCTGTGTAGCACGGCACTCCTTGCACGCATCAGCACTGCGCATGGGCCAGCTCCACACGGGTCAAGGAGGCCTGGGGCTTGAACCGCGGACCTTCCATTTGTTAGACGGACGCCCTAACCACTGGGCCAAAGTCCGTTTCCCTGTACTAATTTTATTAACTTGTTTAAATAGGCCCAATCAGAATCAGCATGGAAACAAAAGAAAACACCAATGTTTTTATGTTTTTCTCCTCTTCCAGCAGCTTAATTCTATTGACCCTCACTAGCCCACAGCTACATTATCATATGGACAGCAGGGGTTTTGCCCAGCTGCTGCCAGAATAGTTGCCTTATCTTAGTTAACACTTTAACAGAGAGTTTTCTTACATGCCTGATTTCACTAACAAGGACTTTATTTAGCACTTCTGCCTGTGTGGGATGTTTTACTTGTTGCAAAGGCTCATAGGCTCCAGTGCCCGTAAGCATGTCCAAAGTAATAGTGATATTGTAAGCACAGTTATGTTCAGCCTGATCACTGCATTCTTTAAATCAATTACTTTTCCATAACAAAGAGTGGTTTCCCATCAAGCAAGCTTTAGCTAAAACCATTCAATCTTTGGGACAAAGAAGATTTTGACTTAATAATTCTATCAAAGATAAAGTGAAAGGGGCAGTTAGCCCATATGTGCTACAAGCAGATTTCAATTCCTTTAACAATTTAAAATAAATGGATTCATGCAGACATATATATTGGCCAGGATTATTGGTATCAGGGCATTCTATGTCAAGAGAAGAGTAAATTCAGAAATATCATGGCCCTGCATCCCGGCGGACTGAAGACCAGCCTGTAAAGGAGTTAGAAAAAGGGGGGCAACAGCTACAGGAGACACTGGGGGAGGAGAACCCACAGTAGGGGGAAGGCATTGTTGGCTGACAGGAGAGGCTTTTTGTAGCACTTGTTGTTCCTTCAAAGACAGCTGCAACAGCTGCTGTTGAATAGAGACATGAAAAGAGTCACCATTATCTTTCTCACCTTTCTTATTACTATCTGGGTCTATTGCATGAGAGGAAGGCTGTTTTAACAAAGTTTCATTAACATGCACCATGGTAGCTAGAGGAGACAAAAGGGGAGTTGCAGCGCCCCTTTCATTTTCATGAACTGCATTTAGTGAATCACAAATTAAAGCCCACAAAGTCAAAGTAGTTACGGGAACATTTCTCAGGCCCTCCATAGTATACCAGACTCTTAATTTCTGTCCCATCTTTTGCCAAGTTTCCTCATTAACAGTTCCTTCCTGTGGAAACCACGGACAAGTCTGTTGAACAAAATCTAAAAACTGTTCTAACTATTGGGTGGTTACCTTAGAACCTCTGTCAGACAACAATGCCTTCAGCATTTGGACATACAAATTGTGCTGAGAAGAGTTGCAATTCCCCATGATGAAAGTCCCAAACTACAGACTGTGACTAATGCATCTGCCCTTCAACCTGTTTCGCTGCAGCTGACAACCTAAGGATAGGATCCCGTCACCTGATATATTCAGACTCCTTACAATTTTCCCTTGCCTCAGGTCCCTGTTTGGGCACCGCTTGTTGTGAACCATGCAGTGTAGTCGCAATCGAACAGGGTCTGCAAAGTGCCGTGGAGGGGAAGGTGAGGGCATGGAGAAATGAAAGACACAAAAAAGCAGGGATCAGGTGGGCTTTGAGTAGTTGCAGGAGTAAAACAGCTACCACACGTGCCCAGCTTGATTATAGTTTTTATTTTATACCCAAAGTACAAGCAGTATATTCAGCAGTTCTCACAGGAAGACTTTGTTTCCAGGTCACTACAAATACACGCTATTCTTTGTTTTTCTTAGCCTTCTGATAACACCATTTTCCTAGACTTCATTATCCATAATGAACATAGCTTTGATCAAAACATAACTTTGCCCAGGGGTGCCTCCTTCATTATCTCCAGTATTTCCAGGTGCACTTTCTTCTTTATCCACATACTTTCTGTGAACCTTGGAGCGTGTTTCGAGGGCTCTGTGAGTATAGCTTTGCAAGGCTCCCCACATACCATGACCACTTTCTCCACATCAGTGCTAGAATTTCTTCCATATTAATCACAATAGTACCATAGTAGAATATCAGTAAGTCTACTCTAATCCATACTCTATTCTTCCATCATGTGGACCCTGGGATGTTTATGTCCACTCCACATCTATATCAAGAGGGGGCTTAGATTCCACATAGATGATGGATGCAATTATGATTGCAGTTGTAGACACTCTTGGGTCCCTGGTGTGGTAGATGACCTTCTTCACCTCCCTGTTAGCTGGCTGGGGTAAGTCCAATAAACCAGAGGGTAGGAGTTGCAAGTCTGCTGAGGCTCGGGGCCTGGCTATCACATGGACAGTTCAGAGATTCAGGTCTCCTAAGTATACATCAAACTCAGCATCAACGGCAGGTCTAGTAAAAGTAATGGAAGAGGCATGTGTGGAAAGGTCACATCTGAGTCCAACTCCATCACAATCAGGAAAACAAAATCCAAAGTAGGGCCAACTGTCATGGCACTGAACTCCAGAGCCATCTGCCATGACCGTAGAACCTGTGGGTCTCTGTAGTCCTCAGGAGAACCAGTACCTAGAGTTGTATCTATTTTGGCTGTTTCTGGGACCCTGCTGAGGTGTGTGTAAGAATGACCCCTCTGATGAACTCACAACTCTATTTTGGAGATTCATATCCATATAAAATAATTTGTCCTTTCCATTTCTCCCTTTTATTCAAGGTAAAAAAAAACACTTTTTAACACCTGATATTACATGTAGTCTGAGATATTCTGCTGGTCTGAGTTGATCCTTTTATTCAAGGTCTTTTTCTAGTTACATCATCAGCTGGTGCTTGGGTGTAATCCCTTGATGCCAGGGAGGCTCATCCCTGGGAGTCATGTCCCATGCTGGGGGGAAGGTAATACATTTACATGCTGAGTTTGGCTTAGAGAATGGCCACATTTGAGCAACATATATTGAATAATAGTGGTGACAGTGGGCATCCTGTCTTGTTGCTGACCTCAGGGGAAAAGGTTTCAATCTTTCTTCATTGTATGCTATGCGGGCTTTCATAAGTGCCATTTATCATGCTCAGCATATTTCTTTCTATTTCTAGTTTTCTGAGACCTTTTTTTATCAAGAAAAAGTGATGGATTTTGCCCAATGCCCTTTCTGCATCAATTGCCATGATCAGGTTTTGTTGGGTTTTTTATTTGTTCTTTTAATGTGGTGTTTGACATTAATTGATTTCCTTGTTAAACCACCCTTGCATTCCAGTGATAAGTCCTATTTGAACATGGTGTATAATTCTTTTAGTATGCTGTTGGATTCAGTTTGCTAATATTTCGTTGAGGATTTTTGCATCCATACTCATTAGGGCTATTCATCTGTAATTTTCTTTTCTTGTTTCAACTTTATCTGGCTTTGTCATTGCACTCATAGAACAAGTTGAGAAGTGTCACTACTTTTTTTAATTTTTTTTTTTATTTTTAATTATTATTCATTTATTATTTTTTTTAAATTACATTAAAAAAAAATGAGGTCCCATTCAACCCCACCGCCCCCGCCCCCCACTCCCCCCACAGCAACACTCTCTCCCATCATCATGACACATCCATTGCACCTGGTAAGTTCATCTCTGAGCATCACTGCACCCCATAGTCAATGGTCCACATCATAGCCCAGACTCTCTCATGTTCCATCCAGTGGGCCCTGGGGGGATCTACAGTGTCCCGTAATTGTCCGTGAAGCACTATCCAGGACAACTCCACGTCCCGAAAACGCCTCCACATCTCATCTCTTCCTCCCGTTCCCCACACCCAGCAGCCCCCATGGCTACCGTTCCCACACCCATTCCACATTTTCTCTGTGGACATTGGATTGGTTGTGTCCATTGCACACCTATGTCAAGTGAGGGCTTAGATTCCACATGGGTACTGGATGCACTCCTCCCGCTTCTAGTTGTAGACACTCTAGGCTCCATGTTGTGGTGGTTGACCTTCTTCAACTCCAAGTTAGCTGAGTGGAGTAAGTCCAATAAATCAAAGTGTAGGAGCTGAAGTCTGTTGAGGCTCTGGGCCTGGGTGTCATATTATCAGTCCAGAGATTCAAATCCCCTACATATATCTTAAACCCAGAACCAACTACAATTCCAATAAAGTAGCATGCAAGTCTTGTGAAAAGAGATCCCCTCTGAGTCCAATTCCATCATGCAGAAACACCAGCTCCAAAGAAGGGCCATCTGTCATGGCAGTGAACCCCTTCTGCCATGACCATAGAACCCGTGGGTCTCTTTATCCCTCAAAAGAACCAATACCTGAGGTTGTATCTACCTTATCTGTCTCTTAGACTCTCTTCAGTTGTACATAGGGGTATTCCTTCTGACAACCTCCAGACTCTTTTTTAGAGACTCACAGCCTTATAATCTCATTTCTCCTTTCCATTTCCCCCTTACGTTAGGTCAAACCGCTTCCCGAAGTCATGTTATTATATGTAGACAGGTATATTCTGCTGTTCCGCATTGAATCTTTAATTCAAGGTCATTTTCTAGTTGCTTCTTCAGCTGGTATGTGGTAGTGATCCCTCGGTGCCAGGGAGGCTCATCCCCGGGTGTCGTGTCCCACGCTGGGGGGAATGCATCACATCTACACGCTGAGTTTGGCTGTGAGAGTGGCCACATTTGAGTAATATGAAGGCTGTCAGGAGGAAACCCCCAGGCACAATGCTACTCTAGGCCTTGTTCTTATTGCAGGTGCATAGGCTCAAAAGTGTAGCCATTAGTATCAAGAGCCCACTGTTGGGCCCTCCTTCCTTCCTGGTTCTTGCCATTGCACCTGGAGGATTGCCGCTGCTCTCCCAGGGCCCACAACAGTGACCCCTCGGCCAAGAGCCCAGTACCCCCCCAGCTGTTGTTTTTAATTGTTTCCACTATGAGTATATATAGACATTACCATATACCCTGGGCATATGCCCTGTATAACTCCCTGTCAACCATATATATCCTGTCAATAACATCCCATATCAGTATTCCTCTACTGAAAAATATGGAACGATTCACGAATTTGCGTGTCATCCTTGCGCAGGGGCCATGCTAATCTTCTCTGTATCGTTCCAATTTTAGTATATGTGCTGCCGAAGCGAGCACAAGTGTCACTATTAATAGGTGGTAAGAATATGGTGATGCATGGGAAAATACAATTTATGTAATTTATGACTATATTTAGCAGCAATATTGTTATAGCCTTGCATCAATGTCAAGGAAAGTATTATATCAGTTCTAAGGGTCTATAATAGCAGGGTTTGCAATTTTTTTCTTTAGGATTAAGGAAAATGTTCACAAATTTACTGAGACTATGACTGCAAAACTCTGTGATAAAAGTGAGAGCCACTTAATGTACACTTTGTATAGATTGTACAAGGCAAGGAACTGTGTAACACAGTGAAACATGTGATGAAGGGTGAACATGAAAGTCTTCTTTCATGAACAATAACAAATGTACAATACTAATACATGGTGTTAATAATAGGGAGGTATGGAAACTTAAGACTTGCATCATACCTAGTAGTAATATTTTGATGATGTTCTTTCAAAATTTGTAACAAATGTTCCTCAACAATGCAAGGTGTTGGTGGAGGAGTGATATGGTAATTCTGCACTTAATGTATGATTGTTTTAATAACATCACAACTTCACTAATTTTATATATATATAACTAGAGAACTATATATATGAAGAAACAAAGAAGTGTTCCTTCTTCAATTTTTTGAAAGAACTTGAATTATAGTAGAGTCCTTTGTTTTTTAACTCTTTATATTTTACTTTTCAAAAGCAACTACTTTATATTTTTGTCAGTGCAAAACACAACTTATTTGTTTTCATACTCCTTTGCAAGTTAAATAAAACCAACACAAAAGACCAGTTTTGTAAATTGTTCCCAAATAACTGGAGTATTGATGAAGGTTACCTCAAGCACTGCAGACACCATATTTCCAGTTACCAGATTAGTTCCAGATAACAGTCCCTCATAAGGTAAGTACTCCTGATGTTACACTGCCTTAGACTGAATTGTCTTGAAGAATTGGGTAGGCTAAGTTGTAGGGTAGTATTATATATACTATAACAAGGAGCCTTTTATCATTGCCCTTACCAGCGTACCACCTCACATCTCATTCACTAATTATTCCAAAAATATTTATTGAGCACCTGCCATGTACACGGGACTGTGCTAAGCATGAAAATTTCTGTTTTTGGCCTGCAACTAGGGTTTGCTTGATCTAAGCAGATAAGTTTAACTGAATTCCTACAAGGGCACCTATATTACATTATCTATACATGTATATAAAGAAAATTTGAATAGGCAGATTCAGTATTAAAAAAGTTCTAGTCATGGATCAGGGGATCTTGGCTCTAGTTCCAGCTCTACCACTCATCTTGGGCAAATCATGTATCTTCTTTTCATTTCATTTTCCTCCCTGACACATAAGGGGTGTGGGCCAGGTAATCACTAAGATCGTCTTCCTGCTTGATTAATCTTCAATTAAAATACTCTTGGACTATCATTCACTCAACAAGTAGCTTTGAAGGGGAAGAACACTTAAGGTAGAGTGAATATCATAAGCAAAAGTAGTTCTTGTTATGGCTTTCCTTTCCTGAGTATCTTTTGAACATTTAAGTTCTAAGAATGTGAGGCTTAGAAATGAGAAACATAGAAGGCCTGAATTAAAGCCACAAGAATTAGGAGCTTAGTAAAACAATGGGAGGAAACCCTTGTGATATATCATTATTTTTTCACCCACAAAACACTTCCTGCCTCCAACAGGTCAAATTGTAATGAATGCAGTGAGCACTCAACAAACACAATGCTATTCAAATATCTTGAGGAGAACTGAGTGTATGGTAGGCAGCTCCCTGGAATGAAGACTAATATTCACAGCAAATGCAGAACTGTCTTTATGGCTGAGCAACCACAGTGTGGGATGAAGTGAATGGCAAATTGAGGAAATGCTGTACTGGTCAATGAGGTTTACATCTGGCTGGGAAGGGAGGGTGGAAATGGAAACAGACATGCCTAGCTCCCAGAAATACTGCATGATTTCAGTCTCATTTTCTCTCCTCCACCTGTTTTCTCCTTTATGTTGTTGGATTACAGAAGAAGAAAGTGATTTACATGTTGAAAAGACCCATGCTCTAAGAAGCAGGTGAACTTTACTTTTACTGTCCTCTAACAGCTTTTTCTTCAGATCATTGGTTCTCAACCTAAGGCAGTTTTGCTGCCCAGGGGACATTTGGCTTTTCTGGATTCATTTTTGGTTGTTACAATAGTTAGACATGGTACTAGCATCTAGTAGCTAGAAACCAAGTATGATGCTAAACATTCTAAAATGAATAGGACAGATGTCCCATAACAAATAATTATCCAGTCCAAAATGTCAATATTGTTGAATTGAGAAACTCTGCTTTAATGTAGTCATACATTAGGTCACTCAGAGTACCTATTGTGTTCCAAGCATTGTATTAGGTGCTGGGATGCAGCCATGAACAAGACAGACAAGATTCTTGTCCTTGTGGAATCTACACTAAAGGAGACAGAAATAAACAAGCAAACGTAAGTTCCTTTCATTCATTGCATTTTACAAAATATTCTTTTATTTCCTCTGCCAGGCACAATTCCCCATACTTATTAATTAACAGATATTCATTGAGTGCCTATCCCAAGTCATAAATCTCACGAAGAAAGTGATGATTCTTAAACCAGATATGATACCTGGACTAGGAAATCTTAGTCTAGTGGGAGAGACAGGAATAGAAGTAAACAGTTACAGTTGTAGATAATAGATTTAATGGAAGTGTGACCAAAGTGCTGTAGGAACACAGAACATAGCTACGCAGGCTCTTCTGGAGTTGATGAAGTCAGTGAGAGCATTATGAAGTATATATTCTTACAGTTGCATCTTGAAGAAGGAATATTTTTATTTCACCTGTTAGAAAAGTGGGAAAAGGCATTTCTGATAGAGACACACATGAACCAAATCATAGAGGGCGAATAGTCATAGTGTATTGAAATGGCCATGGCACAGAGTGTCTTTTTTAAATTTTTTTATTTATTCATTTTTAAAAAAATATTACATTCAAAAAATAGAGGTCCCCATTCACCCCCAAGCCCCACCCCCCTACTCCCCCCACAGTAACACTCTCCCCCATCATCATGACACATCCATTGCATCTGGTGAGTACATCTCTGGGCATCACTGCACCCCATGGCCTGTGGTCCACACCATAGCCCACACTCTCCTACGTTCCATCCAGTGGGCCATGGGAGGACATACAATGTCCGGCAATTGTCCCTGCAGCACCACTCAGGACAGATCCAAGTCCCGAAAATGCCTCCACATCTCATCTCTTCCTCCCATTCCCCACACCCAGGAGTTTGTCGAATCTCTGGACTGACAATGTGATAGCCAGGTCCTGAGCCTCAACAGACTCCAGCACCTACAATCTGACTTATTGGGCTCACCACACTCAGCTAAGATGGAGTTGAAGAAGGACAACCACCACACCATGGAGCCTAGAGTGATTATAACTGAAAGTGGGAGGATTGCATCCAGCATCCAGGTGGAATCTGAGCCTCCTCTTGACATAGAGGTGCAATGGACACAACCAATCCAATGTCCACATAGAAAAGGTGGCATTGGATTGAGAAAAGTGGACATGATGGCTGATGGGTATGGGGAAAGGCAGGAAGATATGAGAGCTGGAGGCGTCTTTGGGACATGGAGCTGCCCTGGATGGTGCTTCAGGGGCAATCACCAGACATTGTAAATCCTCACAGGGCCCACTGGATGGAATGGGGGAGAGTGTGGGCCATGGTGTGAACCGTTGACCATGGGGTGCGGGGGTGCCCAGAGATGTACTTGCCAAATGCAATGGCTGTGTCATGATGATGGGAGGGAGTGTTGCTGGGGGGGGGGAGAGGTGGGGTGGGGGTGGTAGGGTTCAATGGGACCTCATATATATATATATTTTTAATGTAATATTATTACAAAGTCAATAAAAAAATAATTAAAAAAAAAAAGAAAGTAAAAAAGCACAGTGTGTCTTTATTCTAGGATACCTGTATGGGATTGGCTGGGAATTGCTGGTGAGGCAAGTAGAGGACAAGACAGGAAGGGCCTTAATTGATAAATTAAGGTGCTTTTGAATTTTCTGTTAGGGGCATTGGGGAATTGCTGAAATGTTTTAAGCAAGAGAATGATATGGCCACATTCCTGTTATAGATGGGTAGAATTTAAGAAAGACTCCTGCAGCTACCCCACACCATGATTAAATTTCTCTGACTGTGGTCTCTCCTGCACTTCCCCACCATGGTTGTCTTCTCTCACTGATATCTCTTTGTTTACCCTATTTATAACCTGTCAAGCTATTGGCTACCTGTCATGAGCTTGGGCTTCTCAGAGTGACAAGTCTTGCATTTACAATTGATTTGGTTATCCTGGAACATAGACTATGGAGGTTAGGAAGGACCTTAGAGGGATAAAGATAAGGAGCTAACATTTAGTAAATGCTTTCTATGAGACAGGAACAGTGGCAACCTTATTTTCCATTTATCTTCAGTACTTAGCATTCAGCAGGAACTCAATAAATGTTAAATATCATCATTACGTACTATTATTTTTATTCCATATAAGAGAAAGCTAAGTAAGAGCTCAAATCAATTTTGAAAGAAAGGACTGCTATTAAGTAGGCAAGCAAATATTTACTGTAGTAACAAAGGAATACAAAAACATTTGAGAAAGTTCATGTCTTTGCTAATGTCTGTCTTTTGCCCTTGATATTTGTGAATTAAGCACTATTCACTTCATCTGAGAGGAACTCATTTATGATTTTGGTTTTCCTTGGTTAAAGAAGGTCTTCAAAAGAAAATGTCAGAGATAGCAATTTTGGTGCTAACCTACCTGGTATTTAAATTTTAACTAGTATTTATTAAGCTTTTTGATAGCGAAAAATATATTTTATACTGTGATCCATTATACACATATTTTTCCCTAATTTTATAGACTTTTTATTTATGTCAGTGATACATTTTGGCTAGCAGCAGATTTCAGAAAATATGATTTTGAAAATAATTTCAAGAATATTTATACAAATGTTATTAAAACCATAATTACAATATATTTGATAATAAATTATAATAAAAGAAAAAATACTTCACAGATATGAACCAAATAATTGAAAATATATTTCTAAAAAAGAATATAAATAAAAATTCAACATGTAAATAATATTTTAAAAACAGTAAGAAACAGCTGAAAATGCAAACAGATGTGAAATTATTTTCTGAGAAGATTCTTAAGTATATAAAAATGTCAAAATGTCTTGTAATTAATTTGAATTCTAACAGTGATGACATATATTTTTTCTGATTGCCAAAAATATGCTAGAGTGTTAATATTTAGTCTTATAAATGTATGTACATTCAAAATATTATTTACATTAATGGCAATGTATATATATTATAATTATACATCTACCTGAAAATCTAGTGTTCAAAATTTATTTTAAATACTTTTATCAATTTATTTTTATCTTGTATGGATAACTCATGGATTTGTTTTATAGAAACAAATATTACATTGTATTGATTCAAATGCATTATCTGCATTTTTAAGACTTACAATTTTTAATTTAGTATATGCTTTATATCTCCCTATGTCATCATGTTTATATTTGTTTTCTCTATTTTACCAGGCAGTGTGTATGTGTATATATATTTATATATAACTTATCACTTCTGCTTTTATTTATTTTATTTTTCTCTCTATTTTTTAAATGTTACATTAAAAAATTTAAGAGGTCTGCATATATCACCCCCCACTCATGCCACTCCTCCTTCATCAACAACCTCTTTCATCATCATAGCACATTCATTACATTTGGTGAATACGTTTTGGAGCACTGCTGCACCACATGGATAATAGTTTACATTGTAGTTTACACTGTCCCCCAGTCCACCCAGTGGGCCATGGCAGGGTATACAATGTCCAGCATCTGTCCCTGCAATACCACCCAGGACAACTCCAAGTCCTGAAAATGCCCCCATATCATATCTATTCTTCCCTCTCCATTCCCTCAGCAGCTTCTGTGGCCTTTTTCTCCACATCAGTGCTAGAATTTCTTCCATATTAATCACAATAGTACCATAGTAGAATATCAGTAAGTCTACTCTAATCCATACTCTATTCTTCCATCATGTGGACCCTGGGATGTTTATGTCCACACCACATCTATATCAAGAGAGGGCTTAGATTCCACATAGATGATGGATGCAATTATGATTGCAGTTTTAGACACTCTTGGGTCCCTGGTGTGGTAGATGACCTTCCTCACCTCCCTGTTAGCTGGCTGGGGTAAGTCCAATAAACCAGAGGGTAGGAGTTGCAAGTCTGCTGAGGCTTAGGGTCTGGCTGTCACATGGACAGTCGAGAGATTCAGGTCTCCTGAGTATACATCAAACCCAGCATCAACCACAGGTCCAGTAAAAGTAATGGAAGAGGCATGTGTAGAAAGGTCACATCTGAGTCCAATTCCATCACAATCAGGAAAACAAATGCAAAGTAGGGCCAACTGTCATGACACTGAACTCCAGAGCCATCTGCCATGACCATAGAACCTGTGGGTCTCTGTAGCCCTCAGGAGAACCAGTACCTGGGGTTGTATCAACTTTGGCTGTCTTTAGGACCCTGCTGAAGCGTGCATAAGTGTGACTCCTCTGATGACCACCCACCTCTATTTTGGAGACTCATAGCCATATAAAATCATTTGACCTTTACATTTCCCCTTTTATTCAAGGTCAAAAGCAGTTTTTAGCACCTGATTTTACATGTAGGCTGAGATAGTATGTTGCTGCCTCCCTTCACCCCTCCTCCTAGCCCTTGTTATCTCCCTTTTCCAGCCGTTGCTATCCTTCCCGCCAGTCCCGCCCACTTAGCCAACTCATAATCTGCCCCCTTCCTTAGCCACCGCTTACCTCATAGCTGCCTGCACGGCTCCGCCTATCCACTACCGCCCCGTGGTTAATCCGCCCCAGCTCCTACCCCTCCCTTAACCCGACCCTATATAATCAAGTGTATTTCCACAATAAAGTGGACTAGCTCACTCTCACAGGCTGTCTCCGTGGTTTTTACCGCGCGTCCCCCACACCTGGAGAACCTAGGCCTACGCGCTGGCCTAGGGGCTCACCGTCGAGCCGTGGAAGCCCGCCCGGTCCTCGTGGGTTGCTAACTCAAAATAGCAAGCCCACAATAGTATGTTGCTCTGAGTTTACCCTTTTATTAAAAGTCTTTTTCTAGTTACATCATCAGTTGGTACTTGGTAGAAATCCTTTGACACCAGGGAGACTCATGGCCAGGAGTCGTGTCCCATGCTGGAGGGAAGGTAATGCATTAACATGCTGAGTTTGGCTTTTAGAGTGGCCACGTTTGAGCAACATGGAGGCTCTCAGGTGGTAACTCTTAGTTACCTTGCAGCTCTAGGCCTAGTTCATATTTCAGGTGCACAGGCTCATAAGCATAGTCATCAGTATCAAGGGTTCATTGTTAGACTATTCTTCTTTATTGGTCTTAGCCATTGTAGTTGGGGGATTTTTGCTTTTCAACTGGGGAGTGTGATAGAGTTCTCCTGGCTGGGAACACAGCACTCCCTCAGTTGTCATTTTTAACTGTAACTACTATGAGAAGATCCAACAACTTTTATGTACCCTGTATACTTGCCATGGGGAACTCCCTCCCAACCATGTGCCCCCATCAATAGCACCCCACACCAGTATTCCTCCTCTGCCATAAATAAACTTCTCTGTGGTCCAAAACTTCTTTAAAAATGAAGCCTAATGTATTGTGAAGTTCCATTAATAGTAAAATGGAATAAAATGATAGGTTTAAAGGTTAGATATAGAATACATACTAATTTAGAAAAATTACAGAGAAAATAATTTGGGGTATCAAAAAATGATGTTCTGCCTTTCATCACCACAATAGGTGTTGCCCTGTATGTACAAGGGCAAGGCAATTTCTTGCATTTCTTCCTCAGTGTCTACTTCCTTCCTTTCTTTTTTTTTTCTAATTATTAAATTTGTCTTCACATAAGTTTTAAATCACAGTAATTCACATATACAATATAGGGTATTCCCACATATCCAACATCTAACACTTTGTTCCCTCCCCAATGATCTTTTTACACGTTCATATTATATTTTTTTGCAGCTGATGTACTGATATTGAAACATAGCTTTCAAATTGGGTCCATTTGGGTTTACATTATGGTTTATATTTTAGACTCTACAATTTTCTAAATTTTTAGTTATCTTATGTTTTATATTATGGCCTATAGACCTTTATACATTTTTGGTATAATTTAACATGTCCTATATCCATCATTGCATGATCTTGTGCAACATTTCCATTGCCCCACAGTTACACTGATTCCATATATTCAATAATTCTCTCCCCCTTCCCTCAGGGCCCACAGTGACAATTACTCGTCTTCATTACTTGAAGGACCATATTCAGAAATATTTGCAACAATGTTGAGGGATTGACATACTTGACTATCTTAATCCATTGGGAACCACCAATTTTCTTGAGATATACAATTCCCTCTGTTTGAGAACATCAGTCATCCTCCCCAGGATGTGGGTATAACTTCATTCTCATTGTATGGGTTTCCACTCAATGATATAACCCACTATGACAAAAAGAGCACTCAGACACTGCCTAAAAGCCTGCCCTGTGTCAGGTGTCCCCCTTAAGCACCTAATACAGGTAACTTTCCTTATTATATTTTATAAAGAGTTTTCTCAGCATTATAGTTTCAAACACATACCTGACAATTTCATAAGTTCAAAGGTTCCCCCCATTCTCCCTCCAATTATGGGCCATCTGACCCATCCTCACATCTCTCAACTCCCTCAAGCCTACAAACCACACCCAAAAGTATCCCGATGCCCCCATATTATCCCGTCCCTGTACAAATACTTACCACCTGCTTATCATAGATTTCACCCATGTAGGTGTCAGGCTGCAATTTTCCTTTACCCCCAACTTCCTTTAAGCCTATCACCCAGTCTCTTGTTCTCTGAGACTGCTCGGTTTACTTATTTCATATCAGAGAGGTCATGTAGTATTTGTCCTTCAATGCCTGGGTTGCTTCACTCAACATAAGGTGATCAAGGAATCTTTATTCCTTCTTATAGCTGAGTATTATTCATTGTATGTATATACCACATTTTATTTATCCATTCACCTCTTGATGGGCATTTGGGTTGATTGCAACTTTGGGCAGTAGTGAATAATGCTGCTATGAACAATGGTGTGCATTTATCAGTTTGTCTCCTTGTTTTCAGGTGTACTCGGTATATACCCAGGAATGGAATTGCTGGTTCGTATGGCAAATCTATACCAAGTTTTATGAGAAACTGACAAGCTGTCCTCCAGAATGTCTGGATCTTTCTGCATCCTCACTAGCAGTGGATGAGTGTTCTCATTCCTCCACATCCTCTCCAGCACATGTAGTCTCTTTTTTTTTTTTTTTTTTTTTGAGAACTGCCAGTCTCTTGGGAGCAAGATGGTATCTCAGGGTAGTTTTGATTTGCATTTCCCTAACAGCTAGTGATTTGGAGCATTTCTTCATGTGCTTTTTAAACATTTGTATTTCTTTTTTGGAGAAGTGTCTGTTTAAGTCTCTTGCACATTTCTTAAATAGGTTGTTTGTCTTTTTATTTTTGAGATATAGGATTTGTTTATATATGCAGGATATTAGTCTCCTATCAGATACATGGCTACCAAATATATTCTCCAATTGGGTAGGTTGTCTTTTCATTTTCTTGACGAACTCTTAGAAGTGCAAAAAGCTTTAATTTTGAGGAAGTCCCATTCATCTATTTGTTCTTTTGCTGCTCGTGCTTTTGATGTGAAGTTCATGAAGCCATTTTCTACTTCAAGGTCCTATAGATGGTTTCCTATTTTGCTTTCCAAGGCCTTTATAGGCTTGGGTCTCCTATTTAGGTCTTTTATCCATCCTGGGTTCATTTTTGTTTAAGGTGTGAGTTGATATGCCTCTTTCATTCTTTTACATATGGATATCCAGTTCTCCAGGCACCATTTGTTGAAGAGGCATTTCGCTCCCAGTTGAGAGGGTTTGGTGGCTTTATTGAATATTATATGACCATATTTATGATGATCTATATCAGAAATATAAATTCAGTTCCATTGGTCAGTTTGTCTCTCCTTGTGCTAATACTATGCCATTTTCAGTACTATAGCTTTGTAGTATGTTTTGAAGTCAGGTAGTGTGATTTCTCCAATTTCATTTTTTTTTCAATGTCTTTGGCTATTCAGGGTCTCTTTCCTTTCCCAATAAATTTCATAGTTTTTCTAGTTCACTAAAGAATACTGTGTTGATTTTTATTGGGATTGCATTGAATCTGCAAGATCAGTTTTGGTAAGATAGACATCTTATTAATATTTAGTCTTCCTATCCATGAACAGGGAATATTCTTCCATTTATTTAGGTCTATTTTGATTTCCTTGAACAGTGTTGTATAGTTTTCTGTGTATAAGTCTTTTACCTCTTTAGTTAAACTCATTCATAGGTATTTGATTTTTTAATTTACTATTGTAAATGGTATTTGTTTCTTGATTTCCTCCTGAGGTTGCTAATTATTGGTGTACAAAAATTCTACTGATTTTTGCACATTGATCTTATAACCTGGGACTTTACTGAACTCATTTATTAAAAGAAAGAAGCTTTCTTTTAGACTTCTCAGGATTTTCTATGTATTGGATCAAGTCATCTGCAAATAGTGAAATTTTGACTTCTTCCTTTTCCAGTTTGGATGCCTTTTATGTCTGGTTCTTGCCTCAGTGCTCAAGCAAGTACTTCTAACACAATGATAAATAGAAGGGGTGATAGTGGGCATCCTTGTCTTGTTCCTGATCATAGAGGGAAAGATATTATGATTTCACCATTGTAAATGATGTTACTTGTGGGTTTTTCATATATACCCCTTATTATGCTCAGAAAGTTTCCAATTTTTTGCAGGGTTTTTTCAAGAATGTGTGCTATTTTTGTCAAATGTTTTTTTCTGCATCTATAGATATGATTATGTGGTTTTTTCACTTCGACCTGTTTATATGGTGTATTACATTAATTGATTTTCTTATTTTGAACCATCCTTGCATACCAGGAATTAATCCCTCTTATTCATGGTGTACATTTAGTTTAATGTGTAGCTGAATACAATTAGCAAGTATTTTATTAAGGAGTTTCATGTCTAGGTTCATTAAAAAAATAAGTCTGTAATTTTCCTCTCTTGTGGTGTCTTTTTTGGCTTTGGTAATATGATAATGTTGGCATCATAGAATGAGTTAGACAATGTTACTTCTGTTTCTATTTTTCAGAAGAGCTTAAGCAAGATCAGTATTAGTTCTTTCCAGAATGTTTGGTAGAAATCACCTTTGAAGGTATCTGACCCAGGGCTCTTCTTAGTTGGGTTTTTACTTTTTTGGTTGGATTTATGCTTTATCAATATGTATCAATAAAATGTATTAGTTAAAAAAAATTGCCACATGGTAAAAAATGTCTTTCATCTATCTTCTTCAGGTAGTGCACTGCGATCTAAATCACTAATCCATATCAGGATGTGATTGTCATGCAAGGCACTATAGCATTCTGATAAAAACAACAAAAGGGCTTCAACATCAGAGAACCCTTTGTTCAGGCATTGATTCTTTTTTTTTTGTTGTTTCTTCTTTATTTTCTTTTAAATGTTACATTAAAAAAATATGAGGTCACCATATACCCCCCACCCCACCCACGCCAGCCAAGTTGGGAGGTTTTTAATGACTGATTCTATCTTTTTACTTGTGATTGGTTTGTTGAGATCATCAATTTCTTCTATCGTCGATGTAGACTGCTTATGTGTTTCTTGGAATTTGTCCATTTCCTCCGAATTGTCCTTCTTGTTGCAATATAATTTTTTAAACTATCCTCTTAGGATAATCTTTATTTCTGTGAGGTCAGGGGTGATATCCCCTTTCTCATCTTCTTTCTTTTTTTCCTTGTTAGTCTAGCTAAGGGTTTGTCAATTTTATTGATTGTCTCAAAAAACCAGCTCTTGGTTTTGTTTTTACAACTACTTTCTTATTTTCTATTTCTTTTAGTTCTTCTCTGATCTTTGTTGTTTCTTTTTTTCTTCTTCCTTGGGTTTAGTTTATTGTTTTTTTTCTTTTTTTTTTACTATTTCCTCCAACTGTGCAGTTAGTTTTTCAATTTTAGCTCTTTCTTTTTTTTGATATATAAATTAATGGTTATAAATTTCTATCTCAGTACTGCTTTTGCTGCATCCCGTAAGTTTTGATATGTTGTGTTAGCATTTTCATTAGTTTCAAGGTAGTTATTGATTTCTTTTGAAATTTCTTCCTTCACCCACTATTTTTCTAAGAGTGGGTTGTTTTACTTCCATATCTTGTTACCAAATCTGGGTCTCTGGCCATTACTTATTTCAGCTTCATTTCACTGTGGTCAGAGAAATTATTTCGCATGATTTTGATTTTCCTGAATTCATTGAGACTTTCTCTGTGGCCTAGCATGTGCTCTATCTTAGAGAATGACCCGTGTGCACTTGAGAAGAATGTATATCCTGCTTTATTTGGGTGTAGTGTTCTGTCCATGTCTATTACGTCCAGCTATTCTAATATATTGTTAAAAGTCTTTGTTTCTTTACTGATTCTCTTTTGAGATGTTCTGTCCAAAGTTGATAATGGTGCATTTTTTCCCACAGTGCTGTTTTATTTTTCATTACCATATTTTAAAGTTTTTTTTTGTGTTTTTTTTAGATTTATTTATTTTATTTATTTTATTTATTTTTATTTCTCTCTCTTTTCCCCTCCCGCCCACCCCAGTTTTTTATTCTCTGTGTCTATTTTCTGCGTGTTCTTCTTTATCTGCTTCTGTTGTTGTCAGCAGCACGGGAATCTGTGTTTCTTTTTGTTGCATCATCTTGTTGTGTCAGCTCTCCATGTGTGTGGTGCCATTCCTGGGCAGGCTGCACTTTCTTTCACACTGGGCGGCTCTCCTCACAGGGTGCACTCCTTGCACATGGGGCTCCCTTACATGGGGGGCACCCTTGTGTGGCATGGCACTTCTTGTGTGCATCAGCACTACACATGGGCCAGGTCCACATGGTTCAAGGAGGCCCAGGCTTTGAACTGCAGACCTCCCATGTGGTAGACGAATGCCCTAACCACTAGGCCAAGTCTGCTTCCCAATAATGGTGTATTAAAGTTCCCCACTGTAATTGTAGAGGCATCTATTCCTTTACTTAGTTTTTCCAGTGTTTGCCTCACATATTTGGAGGCACCCTTGTTAAAAGCATAAATGTTTATGGTTGTTCTTTCTTTTTGAAAGGTTATCCCTTTCACTAATATGTAGTGTCCATCTTTGTCTCACAATTTTTTGCACTTAAAGTCTATTTTGATTGATATTAATATAGGTGCTCCTGCCATTTTTTGGTTATTGTTTGCTTGTAAGATGGTTTTCCAGCCATTCACTTTCATCTCCCTTGAACCCCTGAGTCTAAGATATGTTTCTTGTAGACAGCATATAGATGGGTCATATTTCCTTATCCAATCTTTGAGCCTGAGTCTCTTGACAGGTGAGTTTAATCCATTGGCATTCAGTGTTATTAGTTTCAAAGAATTACTTGTATTAGCCATAATTTCCTTGGATTTGTGTTTGCCATATTTTGCTTGATTTTTTTCTCTTTTTGTCTTTTTAGTTTCTCTTACACTCGTCTCCAATTCTGTCTCTCCTTTTTTTATTTCTTTTTTTCTGCAGAAATCCCTTTAGTATTTCTTGAACGGAAGAATTCTTGTTAACACACTCTCTTAATTTCTGTTTATCTGTGACTATTTTGAACTCTTCATCATTTTTTAAATCTAGCTTACCTGGACAGAGTATTCTTGGTTGAAAATTTTTTCTTTTAGTACTGTCACTATGTCATAACCCTGCTTTCTTGTCTCCATTGTTTCACATGAGAAATCAGCACTTAATCTTATGTAGCCTCCTTTGTATGTGATGGTTCTCTTTTCTCTTGATGCTTTTAATATTTTCTTTTAGTCTTGAGCATTGGATAGTTTGAGAAGTATATATCTTTGGGTAGACCTTCTGGGATATAAGCTGTTTGGGGTGCATTGTGCTTCTTGGACATGTACACGCAGCTCCCTCAATAGGATTGGGAAATTTTCAGCCATTCTTTCTTCCAACACCCCTTCTGTCCCCTTTCCCTTCTCTTCCCCTCTGGGATGCCTCTGATGCATATGTTTGTGCATTTTACATTGTCATTCACATCCTTAAGTCCCTGCTGGATTTTTAAAAATCTTTTTATCAATCAATTTTACCACCTGTTTGATTTCAGATGTACTGTGTTCCACATCACTAATTCTTTCCTTTTCCTCTTCGAATGTGCTGCTATTTACTGAGTGTATTTTTGATTTCTTGAAATGTGCTCTTCATCATCATTATATCCGTTATCTTTTTTATTGCAATTAATTTTGTATTCTCTGCAATTGTTTTCTTCATATTTTTAATCTATTCCTTCACTTCATCCAATAGGTACCTAATACATGTTTTGAGAACTTTAATTACTTGTTCAATGTTCTGCTCCTCTTCTTGGTTTTTAGTTTTTTCATTGTATTCTGCCATGTGTTTCTGATTATTGGTTTGGTTTGTAGTTTTTTTTTGCTCTCTGGTCATCATTTTATCTTGACAGGTTTACTCACTTGCTTCGCTTCTTTGCCTAGTCTTGGAGTTTAATTAGTTTTTATTTTTGAGTGTGTGTTACGTTTTCTCTTTGTCACTTTATTATTCTTATTCTATTTCCTTGTGGTTGGCTAAGTTCACTTGAAGGAAAATATTAGGGACAGAAGAAGAAAAAGGGATAAGAAAAGAAAAAGTATAATAATAGTATTGATAATAAATGTTAACAGAGGAACCATGTGAGATCTAGGAAAATGGATATTAGACTCATGTAATGTGTAGAGTTATAGCAGTAAGAAAAGTGGAGTACCTAATGAGACAGTGACCTGAATGTGGGGAGGAATATAGTATAAATTAAAAGGACAGTGTGGTCAGGAGAGAGGCAAAGAGAAAAGAAAGGACAATAATATAACGAGTGAATAAAAGACAGAAACAGAATAAAGATATTAGAAATAAAAAGTCAGAAAAAGTTTTGTCCAAACAAAGAGAATTGGAATGTAAGAGAAACAATAAATGATGGAGGATAGAAAGATGTAGAGTAAATGGGATAGTATTGGTAGACAAGATTGATACACACAGAGAAAAGGAACTCAAGGATAAGAAAACACAGCAAATGTGAAGTGCTCCCTGTGGCACCTTATATAAAAAAAAATAACAAAGAAGAGAAAGAAAGCAAAGAAAAGGGACAAAAGGGAGGAGGAAGCAAGCAAGAAAAAGACAAAGAGAAGGGGGGGGAAAGGGCCGTGGGGTGATAAAGAGGAAAGAAAAACAATAAACGAACCAACAAAACATACTGTACAAAGTTTCAAGCAAGGAATCCTCTTTGCAGTTAAATGAAATGCTTAGGAGTCTGACGTTTCCCCTTTCTCCCTTCCTCACTTCCCTCTCTCCAAGGGCAACAGGAAAGCTGCATGAGTGTTCTGGTAGGACATTCATGTGGATCCTTGGTGAACCAGCTCAGCACAGATAAAAATAACTCTTAATTTCCAGAGAGAGAGCACACACACCTCTCCAGGAACCCCAAATATGCTCTTGGAGGCTTGGAAAGAATGTCCTACAGTACCTCTCCCTTAGGTGTGCTACAGGAGGTTTAGTTGATTTTTTGACTCCACCTTCTCCCAGACCAAGTTTCCTATCCCAGGGCATTTATGTAAATTGGACTTTCTTAGCAGATTCACCTCTCCTTTCTTCCCAGGCTCTCCCTAAGCCAGCTGGTATATTCCTCCAAGCCCCCTCCAAAATCGCGTTGGGACCAGAAAATTGAACCCACACTCATTTGGCCTCTCTGCACCTCCAACCAAATCCCTTGCACTCATGGAGTCAGTCCAAAACCGGAGGGCTAGGGTAATCCTGGACCTCAGGGAGCACTGGATTCAGGGTAGGGAAGTCTGTGATATTGTGGACTCATGGTATGTGGGTCTGTAGAACGTGGGCTATAACAGACTTGGGGACCATGCTTCTGGGGAACATGGGGCTTGGGAATGCCACACAAAACTGAAAGTTTTCAGGGAACACTGTGCCAGCCAACCCTAGGGGGAAGAGTCCCACCTCCCCATGACTTCTGACCTCTGTTCCCAACCCCCCACAATTCTACCTTTAGCAAGCACTATTTCTCTCACAGTCTCCCCAAACCGACCATCATACACCTCCTGCCTTGCACGCCCCTGAAACAATCCACTCTGGCAAGATTCCAACACCACTCAGCCACTCCTTTGCAGGAGAGATTATGAGGTGCACTCACTCAGATGCCATCTTGCCCCACCTCCCCCATTTATACACACTCTTAACTGAAAAAATAGGTTTTACAAACCAAAGTTTAACCTTACCTTGTGTGACACATTCTTATATTTTCTTTGTACTATATAATATTTTATTAATGCCTTTCCATGAAAAAATGCTAGTACTGATTCATATTTTAAAATAGTGCTTAAAATGTCTTGTATCAGCTTTATGAAAGGCTTGGAATCCAATGGGACCTCATCTGGAGAAGTAGTTAACCATTTCTGGGTATATGAAACATGCTGCCTACTAAACCCAACTGGAGTCGTAATGTCTTTTATAAGCAGGAGATGGTCTGCAAAGGACATTTCAACAGCTCAACCAAGAAGATCAAGGGTGGTTATACTATCCCATGAGCATGAGAAACACATGTCACATCAAAGTAGCATGAGCAAAAATGTACAGAAAATCCATGCAATAAATAACATTACCGAACCCAGATGATATCTCAGAGGTACACCGATCAAAAACAATTTTTAGGAGATAACCAAACTCAAAAGTTGAGGCTGAAAGGTAGGCACAGTGGAGAATATGTCACTGCCTATTCTTTCTTTTGCCACAAATAGGCTCATTACTTAAGACTAAGGAAGAACTACTTTGACTTTCTCTTCCAATCTCTTAGCGCCTGTCCTCCTTCCCTTTCTTTGTCCTACCCCACTCTAGAATCTTTTGTATTTTGAGCCTTCCATTATCAGAAGCAGATTTTATACCAAGCTATGCACTCAGCCAAGGCCTTCACACATTTAAAGGCCTTCCTCTAGATTATACATTAAGATTTAAACAGCATGAGTTTTATCTGTACAGAGGAAAGCCTCCTCAGAACTCAAGATCTTTACATTTCAGTAGTGCTCCAAGTTCTATGGAGGTAGTGGCAATTTCTCTTTGTATCCTCAGGATACTTACATCAAAAAGGCCCTGGAAATGAAGGTCCATTATTGAAGGCTGCTGAGTAAAATCAAAACACTGAAACCTTTGTACGTTATTTGAAACAGCTTGATTTTCAATCTCATGTCTGTAATACCTTGGTTTGCAGTTACATTTTTTGCACACCCACTCTCTATTTCAATCCTTGTCTTCAACAGAAGAACACTTTCTGACATGGTCAGATGAGAATATGTTTTCTTTCTGAATAATTTTCTTCACTCAGAGACAGACCCAACTTCCTAGCCAACACCTTCCCATAAGGTCTCTCTGTCATCTTGCTGTATAGACAACCTCCCTCCAACTTATTCAAACAGTAAAAAATTGATGTATTCATTAGAATCTGGGATCTATTGAGAAATTCACCCCCAGCAAAGTGTTCCCTTACTGGTAGGCATTTGTAGTTTATGCCTTTCATTACATAATGCTTTGATGTTTATAAAGTGATTTCAGGATTCAGTAAGCAAATATGGAGATTTTGAGAACAAGTGCAACCTTAAATTTGCAATAGGCCAATCAATCCTGTGAAAACTAGAGAAAAATCTTAGACTTTTTGAAGTTAAAAGAGGGGGTGCAGGAAAATGCTGTGTTGTTGATTCTGATCTATTCACCCCCGCCATTACCACCATCAATTCCCCCCACCCCTACACTCCTTCCCACCCTGTCATGCACTGCTCTTATAAAAAAGGTAAGGACAAGGCTGAGTGAAGCCCACAATGCCCCAACAGATATCTGCCATTGTGCCCTTCCCCCTCCTCCCAGCCAGAGGGCTAAACTTAATCCACTTCTTCACATCTGAGGTTTTCAGTTGTACATATTTTCTTGTACCTGTTTTATTTCTATGTCTCTTTTGCTTTGGCTCCCATTGTTGACAAGGCAGACCTTTCTTCTCAGTAATCCCTATTACCGTATTCCATGCATGTTTTCTGAACACTTACTTGCAGAATGTGAGCTTCAGTAGTCTGTTTATTAGATTGTTAGATGGTTGCATAGCCAAGTCTGCTTTTGTTAACTCCATTTTAAGGGCCATGTGATTTTTCTAACAGGCTAAAATATTCCTTTTTAAATACTGGTTTTGGTAAACTTATTCTGTCTCAGTTATTGCTCTAGTGCTTTGCATGCACTATATTACTTATTACTTATAGTAGCACTTTAAGATGGGTTTGATTCTTACCGTCTGTATTTTAAATTTGAAGGGACTCAGATGGGGTAAGGATCATGCTCAAAGCCATGCAGAAAGCTTGACTCTGAATGTAGTATGATTGGACATACTAGAAGCAGATATAAAGAATGCTTGGAGTATACAGGTTGAGTCATGATGCCTCTCTCTCAGCATCACATATAGTATAAACATTAACTCATGAAACCCTGGACTAGATGATGTTATTGCTGCTTTACATGAAGGTACTGATGATAACATAAATAGTCATAGTAAAAATTAATATTTTCTGGTTTTAAATTGTAGTTGGAATCGTACATGCATTGCATAGAGTTTAGGATCAGATATTTTTGGTTTCTAATTGCACTTCCATCACTTGCAATATAACTTGGGCAATTTGATTAACCTTTTGACCATCAGTTTCCTCATTTGTAAAATAGAGAATGATATCTACCTCAGTATGTTGTTGTGAGTATATAATTAAATAAGGATTTAAAACAGATGCATCTCTAGATCAGGTTTTAGACTTTCATGTGTTAGTCTTCAAAGAACATCGTGATAGTGGTGGGCCTGATGACCTATCTGATGTTTATTATAAATCTATTCAATAGCTTTGCTTATAGATTGTATCTGAGGAGATATTAAATTTTCCCTCTCTTTTTTTTAAGCAAAACACACACTAGAAAGCTTAATTAATGATAGCAGAATGCACTTTTTGTCTGCAGTGACACTAGGACTCTGAACATTGTTTTGCAAATAGCAAGGGATGTGCTGCACTGAGTCTTCTGCTTCCTCTCACCTGCTCCCTCTGGTGAGAGCTTTTCCAAGAACCTTTCAGCTTATGTTGAAGAAGTTGAGAGAGGTTCAATAATTTGCATATAGAAAGGTCAGTGCTCAGGAAAAATTTTGGGAAGGAAAAAGGATTTATTTATGACCTGCCAGGCTCAGAGCTTCTCATTCAAAATCTGAGCCCTGAACAAGATTTTTGAGTTCTTTTTATACAGAGGAAGGGCCAAATGGTGCTTTGTTTCAGTGCTCAATAGGTTTGAATTAGCATATAACTTTTACATTTAGGTAAGCTTTCAGCATGGACTTCATACATTCCAGATAAGCTTTTAGCACATTTGGTTTGCATTTTCCCTGAATATTTAAAGTTTATAGAGTTTGCATTGCTAAACTGTTTTTCCAGAACTAGAGTTGTTGTCATGATTACCAAGGGCAGGGCTGCAGTTCTCACTGTCGCAAACGCACAGGTCAGGACACATACAGCTCAGGCTATCTATGAAGTGATGAACAGCTCCCCACTCCCACCCATAGCCTACATCATTTCTCCTTTATTCCAGCTTATATTGCTAAGCTTTGGCATAATTATTGTTGGAGTTATGAGGTGGGTGGCTGCTCATTGTTTTGATTGATTATCCCACTTATCAATTTCCCAGTGATGGCCTAAAAACAAAGGTCCTGGGTAACATCTGAGGTTTATCCTGTTTTCAGAAGAAGTTCACATCCTGGACAATAGGATCCTGGCAGTGGGCTCCCCAACAGTCATTCTGGGGGTATTGGTGCTTATGTGGATTTCTTGCTAAGCTCCAGATCCATCTATTAATTTAATTGTTCCTTTAAAGTGTTTGCACCTTTATCTGTCGTGGTCCCTAGGGGAGCAGCGACAGTCTCCCAGGTACAGTGGTGGGGACCGGGAGGGAGTGAGGGTTCAACAGTGAGCCCCTGATACTAATGACTATGCTTGTGAGCTGATAAACCCAAAATAATAACAAGGCCTAGAGCAACTTTGTGCCTGGGAATTCCCTTCTGTCAGCCTTCATGTTACTCAAATGTGGCCAGTCTCGAAGCCAAACTCAGCATGTAAATGCAATGCCTTCCCCCCAGCGTGGGACATGACACCCGGGGATGAGCCTCCCTGGCAACGAGGGACCACTATCAACTACCAACTGATGATGCAACTGGAAAATGACCTTATATGGAAGGTTCAATGCGGATCAGCAGAATATCCATGTCTACATAAAATACCATGACTTTAAAATGCTGTTTGACCTAAAGTAAGGGGGAAATGGAAAGGAGAAATGAGTTTATATGGCTACGAGTTTCTAAAAAAGAGTCTGGAGGCTGGCAGAAGGTTTGCCCTCATGCACAACTGAGCAGAGTCAGAGAGACAGATAAAGCAGATACAACCCCCAGATATTGGTTCCTTTGAGGGCTAAAGAGACCCATGGGAGTTATGGTCATGGCCGATGGGGTTAACTACCAGGGCAGATGGCCCCTCTTTGGAAATGGTGTTTATGTGTGATGAATCTGGACTCAGATGGGATCTCCCTTCATAAGACTTTCATGCTAATGTGCTGGAGGTGCAGTTAATGTTGGGGTTTAAGATATATTTAGGGGATTTGAATCTCTGGACTGACAATGTGATAGCCAGATCCTGAGCCTCAACAGACTCCAGCACCTACAATCTGATTTATTGGACTTACCACACTCAGCTAAGATGGAGGTGAAGAAGGACAACCACCACACCATGGAGCCTAGAGTGATTACAACTGAAAATGGGAGGATTGCATCCAGCATCCAGGTGGAATCTGAGCCTCCTCTTGACATAAAGGTGCAATGGACACAACCAATCCAGTGTCCACATAGAAGAGGTGGCATTGGATTGGGAAAAGTGGACATAATGGACAAAGGGTATGGGGAAAGGCAGGAAGAGATGAGAGGTGGAGGCGTCTTAGGGACATGGAGCTGCCCTGGATGGTGCTTCAGAGGTAATCACCGGACATTGTAAATCCTCACAGGGCCTACATGATGGAATAGAGGAGAGTATGGGCCATGATGTGAACCAATGTATATGAGGTGCAGAGGTGCCCAAAGATGTACTTACCAAATCCAATGGATGTGTCATGATGATGGGAACGAGTGTTGTTGGGGGGGGGGGGGGAGAGGGGGGGGTGGGGGGGTGGGGTTGAATGGGACCTCACATATATATTTTTAATGTAATATTATTACAAATTCAATAAAAAATAAAAAAATTAAAAAAAAAAAAAAAAAGTGTTTGCACCTTTAATCTTAAAGGAGTGCTAAAGGGAGATGATCTCTTTTCTATAACTACTTCCAGCTGGCCATGGGTTGTAGTCATTACCTAACAAGGTGTAAAATTTTTATTACTTTATTTTGACTAAAGGAAGATGGATCTGGCATTCTGTACGAAGCTGGATGAAGTTTTCATATGGTTAATAAGATGTTCATTCTGAAAGAAACAAATTTAATTAAAATTTTGTCATACCTGTTTTTAAAAGAGGATATTGGATTAAAGAGGTAGACAAGGTTAGGTGCCTATAAAGATGGAACCCTTTTTAAAAGTTGGTGGGGAACAGCATATATATATATATGATGTTATTTATTTTCATAAAGAAATTGTAATAGATAACAGTATTAGGTACTTAACTTTGTCTTGAAGGTGCATTTCAGGCTGTTTAATGATTGGCATTCCTGTGCTCTGTCAGGTGCTTTGGGTGAGTTGGCACTTTGTTGGCAGTTGGTTTCCTTCAGGCTTAGTGTACCAAGTTGGAAATTCTCTTTATTTTTAACTGTGGGAGTGATCAGAACTACAGAATAAAGTTTTTTTTTTTACATTTCAGTTTTAATTGTACAATTCCTGGTAATTTTTACTATAATAGGTGACCCATTACTAGCAAGCAAGCCTCATTTTGCTACACGTAGAGTACAGTAGAGTAGTAGAGTGGCTGAGCCTGACATTAATTAACTGGTTACCTGCAAGCCACTGGTGGCCCCATTGTTTTCAGCTAAGACTGCTACCTTATTTTATAGACATGTTTATTAACTGTTTAAAAAATGAAGTTACCAAGAATTTAACATGTCTAATGTATTTTTGTACTTGATTCAGAATAGAAAAGATAATATTATAATTATTAGGTATATATTTAGTACAGGATAAAAGTACAGCACTTAATATTAACTAATGTGTTACTTAATGTATAAGGATTCTGAGTTGCAATTAATAATTTTAAGTTTCAAGTTTGTAATAATTTACATATTATCGCTCCATGGGAGAAGGCCATAATGCCAATTGTGTTTAACTTTACATACTCTATCCTGATAATCATAGCTCCACTTAGCATATTCTTCACACAGTGAGCAAGTTGCAGCATCGTTGATCCTAGAGAGAGTTTCCAGTATTTTAGTGGCTTGGTGCACAGTGCCATCTGGCACTATGGAAGAGTGCCAGTATGGAGGCGATATCCATTGTATGCTTGGCTGTACTGAGCCATCATTGGCTGCTGCAGAAGCTTGAAATTGCAACATAGTTTCCATCAACTTCAGGAGCATAACCAGAGGCATGATATAGCAAACATTTCTATTTGAAGGGTCAGTGACCAGCCTAGCCAGTAACTCACATGGAGAGGCAACCTGTGATGTATTCAAGGCCTGGTTTGGTTTGAATGCACAAGAGAGTTTGACAATATTAAAGTTTATCCCTTGATTATATATATATATATATTTAAACCTTTTTAATGCAACACATTATATATTAAATGACTTTATTTTTTTACATTTTTACCATGAAAATACTAGCAAGCATTTTTCCTTAGTAGTAGAATAGGAAAAAAACTATTTTTCATTGTGAAAATTAAAATGAATGATTCCCAATAGAATTAAAATAACTTTTCCTTAACTTTTACTTAAATATGTACCTTGCAGTGACTTTCAGACATGTTTTATTATCACGAAGCTATTCTTTGCCATCAATAATACCAGTCCAGGTTTTTAGCTAACAATGGCTTCTAGAAGTAGAGCCCTTTAAATGCTTCAGTTTGGAAGATGCTTTTACAAACTCTTTATAATTGACCACAACCACATACACTCTTGCTGGCAAATTGAATGCATAACTCACAAATGAGAATTTGTACTGGTACTAGGAAAAGGCAGAACTTCACAGGATTGTTACTAATGAAATTCTTATAGCTTAATTAATAAAAGTATCAAATTCACCTTAAGGTTAAAACTTAATGAAAACTGTAACCAAGAGTTAAGATCATTTATAGATGCATTTATATTATAAAACAGCAGTAAAATAATAACGGAAATTTTAACTGGGTGAATTTAGCCTGAAAATATTATTTTATGTGTAAGTTCTAAATTAATCTTACTTTGGTTTACAGTTACTTCAAATCTAGTCTCACCCCTTGCCTTACATATGGCTATTTCATAATAGCTTCTGCCCCTACAGTCCAGGGAAGAGCTGGGACATTCCTGTCTCCTGTCCTGATACTAGTAACCCTGCTTTCTCTCATGATTCCAGGTGTGAACTAAATCACTGCATGGTGAAATTCTTAGCCCTCAAGGTTGAACGACCACTGGAGTTTTATTATCTCCAAGAAATGGGGGAAAAAAAGTCTCCTGCCTTGACTGTCAGTGTTCCTAAGAGTGGAAATTCATGAGGGAAACCAGTCTCCCTGAGGCTTCAATAGCCTTGGTAAATAAACATAGAATTAGTCTTGTTGCTCACTCAAAAATCTGCTAAATTCAAAACAAAATATAAAGTTCTGAAACAAAAGAGAATTGTGTGAAAACATTGGGAACATTTTGGTTACAAACCATTAGTTAAGAAACAAAATTCTTGTGTAAACCTGTGCATGGTCATAGTGCAAACTAAGAAAAAGTTTCAAGAGTCTTTGAAATGTTTTGCAGTCACACTTATTTTGTAAAAATAAAAGTTTTAAGTAACTAAGTTTTGTTTTTGTGTCAAACTATTCATGTCTGCCTATTTGCTCAAATTGTTGAGGTTAAATATGCAGTTATATAAGTAATATATATTTCTGGAACCCAAATTAAGCTAAACAGTATATAAAATAATGCAAATTATAGGTAACAACAATGAGATGTGTTTCTGTGTCTAACTCTATTTGTGTCTGTCCATTTGCTCAGTGTATGTCTTCATACATCAGAATGATAATATCAAATTAACAAATGAAAATTCTTAAAAAAGCTCTATTTGAATTGTTAAAAATTAAATATCCAGTTATATATGTGTATAAATAATCCTGGAACCCAAATTAGACTAAGCAAGATGAAAAGGTCATATAGAAATCTGATTATAGGAACTATTGGGAAAGAGACTTCTCTTTCCAAGAGTTTTGAGTGTAGGACTAGGTGTGGCAAATAGAATTAAGATTCGATTAGTTTGCCCTGTTATTTCCCAGTTTAAATCTTTTAACAGCCTTAAAAGGAGGGGTTAGTGGTTCTGTTGCCAAATTTCAGTAAGTAAAGAAAAGTCCAGAAAAGCTGTGGAGAAATCTTTCCTGGATTATGTGATTATAATGTGTTTTGGAAACTGGTAGTCAGTATGCTTTTAAAAATTATTCAGTTTCAGAACGGTAAACAAAGAAAAGAAGTTTTAGTTTCCTGTAAAGAAAAGAAAGAAAACTGCATAAACTATAATTGTTTCAATTTTATTTAGCTTGAGTGTAATCTCCCATAGTTTATAAATTACCCAGTAAGTAAATTAACATTATATGTACAAAATCTTTGGAGTAATGAAAATTGTAATTTCATATTAATGAAATTAAGCTAAAAAAGAAAAATTGTAAATTTGCTTTCTTAAATAAATAAAGTAAACATATTTGGTTAGGAATTGTAATTTAATGAGTTTATTTAAATGTAAAGTAACTAGTCTATGTGGTTGTGGTCAATTATAAGAAGGTTGTAAAAACATTTTCCAAAATGAAAATGTTTAAATGGTTCTAGTTCTAAGTCATTATTAACTAAAAACTGGATTGATCTTGGTAGCAAAGAATAATTTGTGATAATGAAACCTGTCTGAAGGCCACTGCAAAGTGCATATTTAAGTAAAAGGTAATGAAAAGTTATCTTGATTCTACTAGAAATCTTCTGTTTTCATTTTAACAATGAAAAATAGGTTTTTTTCTCTATTACTAAAGTAAAATACCTACTGTTATCTCCGTGGTAAAAAAAAAATGTGTAAGCAAACAAAGTCACTTGATATATGATGTGTTGAATTAAAATGTTTAAAAAAATTTATAAAAACAAGAAATAAACTTTAACATTGTTGAACTCTCTTGTGCATTCAAACCAGGTCTTGAATACATTGCAGGTTGCCTCTCCATGTGAGTTCTTGGCTAGGCTGGTCACTGACCCCTCAAATAGAAATATTTGCTATATCAGCCTCTGGTTATGCCCCTGAAGTCAATGGAAAATATGTTGCAGCTTCAAGCTCCTATAGCAGCCAATGATAACTTGGTACAGCCAAGCATACAATTGGTATCGCCTCCAGACTGGCACTTTTCCATAGTGCCAGAGAGCACTATGCACCAGGCTGGTAGAATACTGGAAACTCTCTCTAGGATCACCAATGCTGTGACTTGTTCACTGTGTGAAGAACATGCTAAGTGGAGACATGATTACCAGGTTACTGTAAGTAAAACTTAAATACAATGGAATTATGGCCTGCTCCCATGGAGAGATAACATGTAAAGTATTACAAATCTGAAACTTAAAACTATTAACTGCAACTGAATCCTTATGCATTAAGTGATGCATTAATTAATATTAAGTGCTGTACTTTTATCCTGTACTTAATATATGATTAATAATTATAACATTATCTTTTCTATTTTGGATCAAGTACAGAAGTATATTAGAAATGTTAAATTCCTGGTAAATTTATTTTCTAAACAGTTAATAAACATATCTATAGCATGTTTATAGCATGTCTATAGCATGAGCATGGCAGTCTCATCCAGGCTCAGTCAACTTACTATTCTATTGTACTCTAATGTGTAGCAAAAATGAGACTGCAGGGGGGGCGGGGCTTGCCCAAGGATTCTGCTGTCCAGAATAAAAACTTTTAAACTTTTAAAAACAAGATCCTGGATGCTACACTGAAAATTGATAAGTAATCAAAACAACAAACAGCCACCCACCTCATAGCTCCAACAATAATTATGCCAAAGCTTAAGCAAGTTAAGCTTCGGTGTAAGGGGGGAAATAATGTGGCTATGAGTGGGAGGCTGTTTGTCCCTTGATAGATAATCTAAGCAGTCTGTGTCCTGACTCGTGGATGTGGGACGGTAAGAGGCTGCAGTCTTGCCCTTGGTGAACATGGCAACAACTCCAGTCCTGGAGAAACAGTTTAGCAATGCAAACTCTATAAACTTTAAATATTCAGGGAAAATGCAAACCAAGTGTGCTAAAAGCTTAACTAGAATGTATGAAGTCCATGCTAAAAGCTTACCTAGGATGTAAAAGATACATGCTAATTCAAACTTATTGAGCACTGAAACAAAGAATGATTTAGCCCTTACCCCATATAAAAGGAACTTGAAAATCTTGTTTGAGGCTCAGGTTTGGGTTTGAAACTCATGAGTTCAGTGGGCCATCAATCATTTCTCCTTTTCAAAATCATTCCTGAGTCCTGGCTTTTCTATATGCAAATAATTGAACCTCTCTCAACTTCTACAACACTAGATTCTTTAATATATTATAATTTCATAATTTTTAAATCATAATTTAGGAAAGATCTTTCCATAGCTTTTCATTTGGTAATGGAATTATTAACTACCCTAATTTTATGACTGTTGAAAGGTTTAACCTGGGGAATTACAGGGCAAACTTATGTTTAATTCCCCAGCCTAGAAAATAGTTTTAATCTGTCACACCTAGCCCCTCCCTCAAAGCTCTTGCAAAAAGAAGGTCCTTTCCCGATAGTTCCTATAATCAGATTTTTATATGACCTTTCCATTCTGCTTAGCCTACTTTGGGATTGAGGAATATTTATTCACATCTATAACAGCATATTTAATTTTTAAAAATTTTAATAGAGCTTTTTAAAATATTTTCATTTGTTAATTTGATATTATCATTCCAACGTATGAAGACATATATATAAATATATATATACGTACATATATATATATACTCACTAAGCAAATGGACAGACACAAATAGAGTTGGACACAGAAACACAACTCATTGATGTTACCTGTAATTTGCATTACTTTATATACCATTTAGTTTAATCTGGGTTTTCGAAATATGCAGTTATATTTAACCCCAATAATTTGAGCAAATAGGAAGACATGAATTGTTTGACACAGAAACATAACTTAGTTACTTAAAACTTTCATTTTTTTACAAAATTAGTGTGACTGCAAACCATTTGAAAGACTCCTGAAAGGTTTTTTTTTTTTCCTTAATTTACACTATGCCCATGCAATTTTGCACAAGAATTTTGTTTTTTTAACTAATGGCTTGTAACCAAAATGTTCCCAATGCTTTAATACAATTTTCTTTTGTTTCAGAACCTTATATTTTTCTTTGATTTTAGCAAATTTTGGATGAGCAAGACAAATTTTATGTATATTCACTAAGGCTAATGACGCCTCAGGGAGACTGGTTTCTCTCATGAGTTGCTACTCTTAGGAACCCTGACAGTCAAGGCAGGAGGCCTCCTTTATTTTCCAGTCCTTGGAGATAAAAAGACCCCAGTGGACGTTCAACTCCACCAGGCAGCAATTTAGTCCACACTTGGAATCATGAATGAAAGCAGGGTTGCTAATACCAGTAGGACAGGAGACAGGGATGTCTCACATTTGCTTTTCTCTGGGCTATAGGGTCAGAAGCTGTTATGAAATAACCATAAGAAAAGGCAAGGGGTGAGGCTAGGCTTGAAATGACCATAAAGAAAGATAAGGTTAGTTTAGAATTTAAACTTACGAAAAAGCCAAACAGAGATTTTAAAGTTGAGGTTTATCCTTTTTTTCCTGCAGTTTTACAGGCCTTACTGCTGATGTTCCCAGCCAGACCATTAAAAGGGCTATCAAGTGAATAGAGGTCTATTGTTTTCAAGCAATAACCTCCTTCCTTTAGACAAGTTTACAGCTTTAAAATATTTCAAAGAATTTTTACATAGACTCACTGGGAGAGAGATTCAGAAAAGCAGAACCTGGGCAGAATGCAAATCTATTTTGGCCTTTGACACCTTAGGGAGGGAACTCCATTACATTTATCCCATCCTGCTGGATGTCCTCTTCACCTCCCCCTCTCCAGGCAGTCAGGTGCACAGGGATCAAATGGGAATATGGCTTATGAATAGAAAGTGTGGACCCGCTGTAAAGGGGCAAACCACTACACCCTTTCCAGCTCTCCACCAAAATTACCTGAAAGAGCCTCTTCAAATTCAGTGCCTTTCCTAGGGACCCAGCCACCCTGACTAGGGCCAGCCTCAACAAATCTGGGTGTATTGCATGGACACAGACACAGACAATCCCTGAGTTCTAGCAAATCAGGCCGACCGAGAGAGAAAAGACAGCAGCGCATGCGTACACACATTCACGCCACGGTTTTGCCTTATAATCAGTTCACTCCTTTGCCAATGGCAAGGGAGCATTCCAGCTTAACCAAAGGTTACCACTTTATATAATTACACAATTCAGCACCAGCATTTGAACACAGACAGAAGCACAAGACTTATCAATCGGACTCACAATCTCTGTATTTTCCAGACATGGCTACCCCTGCAACCATTCCAAACCTTAGAAAGAGAGAACTTTCAATACTAAAATTCAACAGGATTTTCTGTTTACTCTGAATGTTTATAAAGTGAATTTATTTACAATTCATCATCAAGATAAGACTCCCAGATAAACTTTTTTCACTGTTTAACTTTATACCCAGTCCAAGCTTCACTAAAAAGTCAATTTATTTTCCTGTAACCAAGTTTTCCAAAATCCAGACCAATTTCCTGAATGTTAGGCCTCAAACCTATAAACGTCCTTTCTTATTATAATCAAGCCTTCACTATTTCAGTGGAGACAAGACCAAAAACCAGATACCAACATGCAGTTAGACAAACCCAAAACACCAGGCTTTTTCCCTTTTTTTTTCTCTTTTCAGACCTAGAGAGAAAGGCTTCCCTCCAAATTTCTGTAAGTACTGGGGCTCTCTCAGGAGGTGATTGGGCTCCTCTTCCTAGCAATTAAAGCTAGGGTTTTCCTGACTATGCTCTCCTGGAAGTCTTACCTTTTTCCTTGTTTGGAGTCTTTTGTTCCCAGGATTTTTTTTTCAGACCATCAATTGCCTTCTACTTTCATTGGGAAGATTCTGGTGGAGCCCACATCTTTTCTGGATTAAATGTAACCCAGGGGTGCCCAGATTGGGGTTCACCGGAGTCTTCCTGGCTTCCTTGGGGATCTGGAAGGGGTAGCGAAATGTTACGTCCTCTGGCCTACATTTGCAAATCCTGGGAAAGCCCCCCAAAATGTTGTAGAATTTGAGAGAGGTTCAATTATTTTCATATAGAAAGGCCAGGACTCAGGAATAATTTTGAGAAGAAAAAAGAATTTATTTATGACCAGCCAGGCTTGGAGCTTCTCATTCAAAATCTGAGCCACGAACAAGATTTCTGAGTTCTTTTTATACAGAGGAAGGGCCAAATGGTTCTTTGTTTCAGTGATCAATAAGCTTGAATTAACATATATCTACCACATCCTAGGTAAGCCTTTAGCATGGACTTTATATATTCTAGATAAGCTTTTAGTACATGTGGTTTGCATTTTCCCTGAATATTTAAAGTTTATAGAGTTTGCATTGCCAAACTGTTTTTCCAGGACTGGAGTTGTTGTCTTGGTTACCAAGGCAGG
The DNA here is from genome assembly GCF_030445035.2 of Dasypus novemcinctus. NCBI lineage: Eukaryota > Metazoa > Chordata > Mammalia > Cingulata > Dasypodidae > Dasypus > Dasypus novemcinctus. The sequence goes on along the minus strand of NC_080704.1, from coordinate 145,277,346 downwards.
GCTGCAGTTTTGCAGTTCTCACTGTCCCAAACACACAGCTCAGGACACATACAGCTCAGTTATCTATGAAGAGATGAACAACCACCCCCTGTCATAGCCTATATGAATGTCTTCAACTTAATGGCTCTGTCCGGCTCAGTTCCTCTTGACCAATGCTGCAAAAACTCATTAGGTATGTGGCATGCCCCATTCACATACCCTCAAACTTAGCTGCTCCTTCTCTTCAACCAGGTATGCTCAATCTGCTGACCATTTGATTTCGGATTAACATTCTAGCCACTCTTCTAGAACCTGTCTTCCTTAAATTCCACGTCACGTTGTGACCTTTACCTCCTACCTACCCCACAAATTACCTCCTTCCTGTTGGGAGCTGGAACCTGTCACTCAACCCCTAGTTTTTGTGGCATCCTCTCTTCATACTGCATCGAACCACGGCTCCAGGTGCTATGTGTCTGAATGTGGTTATTGACATTATCTGGAGATTTCTGATATTTTGCAGTACGCTATAGACCTGACCTCTTAACCTTTCAAAGAGAACAACTCCAACTCAAATAAAGCTGCACACTGAAAAATTTATTGGACCAATGAGTAATGAGCACCCTCATACTCCACAACCACAATTTATGGTCCAATCCACAAAGCCAGACTAATTCTTTTGTCCCCAAAATTACACTGTTCCAGCTCTCTCTGCTTTCTTACTGATATCCTGGCATGCCTGGTGATCAAGTTGCCTGGCATGGACACTGCAGATTGAAGTCACTTACTTCTTTAGTGCTGTGCTATAAACAACTTGCCTAAAAGGCAAGAAATCTACTTTGCATCAACAGCAACTTAAGTTGTGAAACAAATCAATTTATCTCACAGATTTCAAATGCTTAGTTTCTAAGTTCAGAAAAGGGTAGAGAAATAACCTAGCTTTCTCTGTTCCCTCTGACTTCTAAACAACTCATTAATATGGCTAGTTAGTGCTTTCCAGTTTATGCTATTGATATTGTAAATTCAATAGCTCACGCTTCACAGTGATCTTGGTATATGCCTTTAATCTTAATAATGATTTCTTGATCATCTGTGGCCCGTCCAATTCAGAGGTCATTAAAGGTTCCTGTTGAGAATGCTCCAGCTGTTCCAGTTTAGTTCATGTGTATGTATTTACATGGCTTTTGAAACATATTTGCATATGCAGGAGCATGGATCCTTTTAGAAGTTGGTGTCCTAAAATTGTTTCCTGAAAGCACAGCAAAGCTGGGAGAAAACCAAACCCCAGCAAAGCGAATCTGCGGTGCTTCAGATGAGACTGACTTTCTGCTTTTAACTGCCCCAGGCTGAATGACAGGCCTGCCAGAGCCTCTTTGTTGCTTTCAAAAAAAGCTGTTTGGAAACAAGGAGCCAATTTCCAGGATGAATATCATTGTTTTGACAAAGACAAGAAATTTAGACAAGGGGATCAAAATGATCTACTGAAAGGTGAACAGTTCAGTCAAGTTGTTCATTTGGCATTACTGAGACCAGAACAGAATGTGCTAGCTTAAAGTATCAGATAAAAAGATTTGTATGTGTAGACATGAGTAAAAAAAAAAAAAAAAAAAACTTCCATAGTGATCAGTTTCATGTCATAGATGATCAGAACAGAAAAATACACTCTTTGGAAAAACTTGTGAAAGACTTGTGACATCAAAGGGCCCATAAATAGACTGTAAGGATTAACGTGTTTTTATTATGCACTGAAAAGTATATAGCCATGGTCTTTTAGAGGTGAAAAGGACATTAGCAATTACCTGAATCAATCTAAATTTACAGATGACAAAATTGAGAGAACTAGACAAGGAAGGCTTCTTGCTTAAATTCACACAAATTAGTGGCAGAAGCAAGACTGAACTCCAGGTAGTGATTAGAGCACTCTGAGTCCCACTCCATCCCATTCTAAAACTATAGGTATATTAGTGTTAAATTTCACATTGCTACCCTAAATTAGGGGGGAGTAGAATAGTTGAAAGGGCAAAGTTTTGAAGTCAGAGAGGCGTGGGTTTCTCAACTTACTCTACTAACAAGCTTTGTGAATTTGGTTAAATTACTTGATCTCTCTGAGACTCCATGTCTTCCTTTGTGAAATACTGATTAGGATACCTACCTCAAAAGGTATTTCTGGGAATAAATATGATAATACTTGCAAATTGCCTAATGTGATACATAGGATGTGACCACCAAAGATAACTGCAGCTGTTGACGTTGTTATTTCCAAAGAGTCCTCAGAAATAGCAGATTCTGGAGAAGACTTTGCTTTCATGTAATTAGTTGTTTGACTGGGATTCAGAAGCAGGCAAAAACCTTCAAGCCCCTATCACTTGAGGCTAGCACCCAAATGAGGATAAAACTGCACTGTGATTGTAGTATGTTACAGGAAAGAAATATAATTTGATTTACAAAAATTCAACTTAGGAAACCTCTGAAACTTACTTGCATAAAGCAAAGAACATCTGTACAGCAGTAACAATATACAAAGGCACTTCTGTTGGAAAAAAACGGCTTCTAGTAAAGTGGAAAGAATGTACACAGTATTAGTCTCCAGCTGTGTAGCAAATTTCAGAATATTTCCTGAACAAGTCTAGTAAGCATGAGGTGTGCCATGTTTAATCATTAGGTAGTTCGGCTGGACAAGAAAATAACATATACCTAGACAGTAAGGCTGTTAAATACTCTGTGCCCATATACTCCATGCTGTGCTTGCAGAATTGCGGTTCTTTTATTTGGTTTTTCAGATTCTCACTGGAACTTCCTTCAGTTATCCACAGAATGACCTCAAGACTCCCACTTGGATTTTATCTTATCTCATTCCATTAGTTTCAATACCCTTCCACCAAACTTTCTTTGCCTTATTTATCAATAATGAGATCTCATTCTATGAAAAATACAAAGCCCTCAGCATTGCCATTCTTCTAATGACTGTGGCTGATTTAGCCCCAAACCAGGAAGTCAGAGATGTGACTATTGATTTTATTATAGTCCTGCAAGGGAAAGGGGAAGGAAAACTTGTACTCCTGTTAGATTAGGAATTTGTTACCTGACTAATCTGGAGCCTGAGTACAAACCTGAATAATTGATATAAAAGGCTGTAAATAAGATACATTTAAGTAGGAAAAAAGGGTCATATTTATGTATTGTATCCAATGAATCCTCTGATGTCAATTAAGCAGTTAATTAAGGTATATGATATGAAGTTTGGAAATGAAAGCCAAACTAGGTACTTTTGAATTTCCTTTTAAGACCACTAACATAGCCAGGAAGAATATGGACAGAAAGATCCCCATTTGCTGACTGGAACAGTAGGGCTCTAGATGTAGAGAAGCTATGCTCCCTTGAGCTGCTCACAGTTCTTTTGGGAGAGTTAGGGGTAAGGCAGATCTGCTATCCATCCAACTCCAATAAACCACCAAAGAATATGTTGCCAAAGCAGCATCTCAACAGGGGGCAGTCCAGAGCACAAACTAAATCCTTTGTTCAACTGTCAGGGAAAATCAGATGGTATCAATCTTTGAAGTTTTCATGGAACTGATTTAGTTAGGCATGATTTTTTAGAGGAGAAAGAGAAAAATCCTACCATCTCTCTGGAACTCTAGTTCAACCTTTGTACGTGAGGTAGATTTAGTTATACCCAAGGTTGTGACTAGTTCTAAAGTGATATGTATCCTATTAAAATAACCACCATTTACTGAGTGATTATTATGCACTCACAAGTATGTTAAGCACTTTACATTCCTAAACTAATTTAATCATTAAACAACTCAATGCTTATTTTTAAAGTGAGGAAACTGCAGGGCAGAGAAGTAACTTACCTAAATTTGCATAGTTAGTAGATGGCAAAGTTGACGTTTAAACTTAGTCTTCTCTGACTTGAAAGACTAAATGAGACAACAGCTTTCAAACAAGGTAACATTTGGGTTTACATTGTGGTTTATATTTTAGACTATACAATTACTAAATTTTTAGTTATCATATGTTTTACATTAGGGTTTACATTTTAGCCTATTAGCCCCTATACATTTTTGGTGTAATTTAACATGTCTTATATCCATCCTTGCGTAAACTTGTGAACACTTCTATTGCCCACACAGTTACATTGATTCCATCTATTCAATACCTCTTTCCCCCTCCCCTTAGAGCCCACAGTGACAGTCAATCTTCATTGCTTGAAGGGCCATGTTCAGAGATACTTGCAACAGTGTTGAGGGCTTGACATGCTCAATTGCCCTAAAGCACTGGGAGCCACCATTTCTCTCGAGAGATACAACTCCCTCTATTTGAGAACATCAGTCCTCCCCAGTATGTGGGTATACCTTCATTCTAATTATATGGGTCTCTATCCAATGAAATAAACCACTATGGCAAAATGAGCATTCACATTCTCCCTAGTAGCCTGTCCTGTGTTGGATTATCACCTTTAAGCATCTTAAACAGGTAACCTTCCTTACTATATTTTTGAAAAAGTTTTCTCAGCATTATACTCTCAACCAAATACCTGACAATCTCCTAAGTTCATATGTTGCCCCACACTCCGCCCAATTTCTTGGGCAATATTACCCATCCTCCCAACCCTAGCCCTCCTCAAGCCCGCAAAGCCCCACCCAAACATAACCCTATTCCCCCATTTTATCACTTCCTTGTGCAAACACTTACCTCCAGCTTATCATAGATTTCACCCATGTGTCAGCTTATTTTTATCTTAATTTTTCTAAATTAATATGTATTCTATATCTAAACTTTAAATTCATCACTGTATTCCATTTTACTATTAATGGAACCAGGAAATATATTGGGCTTCATTTTTGAAGAAGTTTTGGAGAGAGGTTGAACAATGGCAGCAGAGGAATACTGGTGTGGGATGTTATTGACAGGGGACACATGGTTGGCAGAGAGTTCTACAGGGCATATATTCAGGGTACATAAAAATGTCTGGATATTTTTGTAGTGGTTACAATTAAAAACAACAACTGAGGAAGTGCTGAGTTTCTAGCCAGGGGAGCTCTATCACAGTCCCTAAGGGTGTGGAGTGTAAGCTCCCTCTTGATGTAGATGTGGAGTGGACACAAACATTCTAAGTTCCGCAGGATGGAGGAATCGAGTATGGATTAGAGTGGACTTAATGATATTCTATTCATGAACTATTGTGATTAGTAATCGAAGAAAGTATAGCATTGGTGTGGGGAAGGTGGCCATGTTGGCTGCTGGGGGTAGAGAGTGGGAGGAAGAAATGTGATGTTGGGGTGTTTTTGGGACTTGAGTTGTCCTGGGTGGTGCTGCAGGGACAGTTACTGGACATTGTATGTCCTCCCATGACCCACTGGGTGGACTGTGGGAGAGTGTGGGCTATGGTGTGGACCACTGACCATGAGGTGCAGCGGTGCTCAGAGATGTATTCACCAAATGCAATGAATGTCTCATGATGATGCATGAGGTTGTTGTTATGGGGGGAGGAGTGAAGTGAGGGAGGGTGTGGGGTATATGGATACCTCATATATTTTTTTAATGTAACATTAAAAAATAAAGACAAAAAAAAAAGACAGGATGAGTTCATGGCTCCATAGATTTTCCGTCTATTTTGTCTAATTATGAAAATAGATTCTCTCTCCATTTCTGACCCTAGGATCGTCACTGTTTACCAAATGGCATTGCAATAGACATGAACCATCCTGATCACTGTTCTGATCTAGATTCTCTTACCTCCAGCCCTAATCCATTAATAGCTATTACATATTATTTTGGGTTACTTAACCAAATCAGCTACTCACAAAGAACAGAGTTCAAAGAGAATGGGCCTGGCAGCACAGATACTTCTATTAGAAGATGGGGAGAGTTAAGCTTGGTTAGAGCTCTGTAGAGGAAATGTTTTGAGCAATGTGGAGAAAGATAAATATGAGGATATTGGGAAAGTGTATAAATCAGTTTATGTTAATTGTTATAGCAAACATTTCCCTAATCTCATTGGTATAACATGTTAAAAGTGTCTTTTTCATGTCACTGTCTAGTGTGGGACTGCAAGGGAGCTCTGCTCCACTTCATCATAAGAGTCTGAGCCTTCTTCCTTCTTGGACTCTTCCCTCTTCTAGAGCCTCAGAGTCTTCTATGGGAATTTGCTGGTACTTAAAGAATGGGGCACAGAAGGCACATCCACCTCTTCAGCCTGGAGGTGACAGAATTAATGTCTGTTCACTGGTCAGAATTAGTTACATTGTCTCAGCTAGATGCCATGGGCTTTGGAAGTATAGTCTACTGGTATATTCAGACAGATAAGAACATAGATTTTGGAGGGCAATACTATTTTCTCTGCCACAGGAGATAACAGAAGTTAGGGAGAGGGCAGAGAAAGAAGGTGGGAAAGGGCTGCCCACAGTAAAAATGACCTACTTCCTTTTTGTTCTCAGATCAAATCTGAGAACTTCAATGCCATCATTCACATTCTAGTTTATATCAGTGGTGTCTTAGAGTGCACAGCCATCTGTTTGTCTTTACAAAAAGGATTTGTGTGTACTTGGGATTCTTTGGGATTATAGATTCTCGAAGCACAACTTTGTACTTCTTCAAAGATAAAGCCAGAAGCAGAATACAAAGAGGCAGTGAGTACTAATGCTACAGTGACAGTACTTGATTTAAAGCAAGTGAAACAGATGTGTGTTTTCTGAGAAGCAAACCAGGAAAAACAGATTTGCAAGCAAATTGTAACTGCTATCATTCTTCTAATGTCCCATATGAGCAAAGCAAGCCACTGTGAAGCATAATGCTTCCTGGATGCAGCTGTCCCTCAAATGTTTTCCTTCCCACTTATTTAGGAGGAGGAAAATACTGTGGCAATGTTCCAGAGTGCCGTGGCAATGCAGTAATTCCACCCCTAATATTATTGTATCTGTAAGTGCTTACTCTGGTCTCAGAACAACTGATATTGTCCATCTATATAGAATAGCATGAGCAGAGCAAAGGAAAGTTTTTTAAAAAATTAGTTTATTTTTTATTTTCTTTTTTTTAAAAGATAAATAGATCACACAAAATGTTACATTAAAAACATAAGAGGTTCCCATATATACCACTCCCCACCTCCCCCTTCTTCTCCCACATCAACATCCCTTTTCATCAGTACTGCACATTCATTGCATTTGGTGCACCCTGGAGCTCTACCAAACCACATGGGCCATAGTTTACATTGTAGTTCACAGTCTCTCCCAGTCCATCCAGTGGGTTATGGCAGGGTATACCATGCTAAAGGAAAGTTTTTAATAAACTTGGTTTGCTTGCTGGAGATGATGAAAATGGGTTTTGGCCTGTATCCTCACTTTGAAATGTGAGAAGGGGAAAATTAAAGCATACATACAAATTATAGAAATATTTTACCTCTTAGAATGACTTTAATGCCCATGGAATAGTTTAGTTAAATAACTGTTAAATTTAGTACAACAAGAGAAAACAGAGGTAGAATTCACTAATAATTTGCTTTTTCTTCCTGATTGGCCCATAGTCCAATGGATTATCTAAAACTTGCCAAACTCTTGGCACAACTAGTGTTTTTAATTCTATGTTTGTTTAAACACATTTTAAAATTAAAGCTAATAGATCACATAGAACATTACATTAAAAAATCATAAGATGTTTCCATATAACCCACTCCCCACCTTCCCACCCCCATCATTTTTGTAAATTATATTTTTTTCAAGATACACACATCACAAAAAACATTACATTAAAAAAAAGAGGTTCCCATTGAGCCACCACAGTCTCACTTTAGCTCATGTTGACTGTGGATCTCCAGCCATTGTTTTCATCAGACATATTTCAATTAATATACTGGCTACCACAGTGAGCAATGCAATTTTCTTGGATATTTAGGTTTGGAAATTCAGAGATCAACTCATTACCATCTCCTGTTCACCTACCAGGATCTTTTGGGCATAAGGTGAGAAAATTGTTGATGGGAGAAGGGAAAGTCAGTGAGGTGCCTCTGTGGATACTTGTGGAAGCACTCTAAAGATAGACTTTATGTATTGTAACTATGCCCAGGTATTATTGTTTTATTTTTCCATTCTAACAGTTTCCCAAATAGTATTATTGCATTTAGCTCTTTATTTTGAAATCCATTCTATGCAATAATATCAGATTAACATTCTTAAAGCACAGTTCTATTACTGCCATTCTTCTGGTCAAAATTCTAATGATCCCAACATTTTTGATAGAATAAAGTCAAATTCCTTAGCTGCAGATATAAGAATCCCCGTGTATGGGCTTCTATTTGCCTTTTCAAATTTAGCTTCCTGTCACTCATAATCACCAAGGGAAGGCTGAAATTTCTTACCTTCTGGACTTTGCTTTCACTACTCTCTTCAAAATACATTCTTCCCTTTACTTTCTCCCTAATCATTTCTGGTGAAATCTACTCATTTTTTTCAAATCCATGCTCAAATTTAATCTTATTTTTGAAACTTCCCTGACTCTCCAACTAGGAAATAACTACTTCTAGTGTGCCTAGAGCATATTGCTGGTATTCATATTAGATATTTATGTGGTTCTGCCACAAGTATTGGTTTGTTATTTATAATGTGTCACAACTAGTGTGTGAGAGACTCTTAAAGACAAGGCCCATGTCTTTCCCATCTCTTTATCCTCATAAGCACTTGGCAGAGTTGTTGGTACAGAGAGGTTTTCAGCAATGTTTGGTGATAAACTGACAAACTACTCAGATTTCTCCAATGATACAAGTGGTAAGAGCATAGTTATTTGGAGACACCTACCGTATTTCAGTCACTGGGACAGGGGTGAGCGTGTCAAGCTATTATTTTCCTGAATTGAAGAATTTGGCTGAAAAACCCAAGTTGTTGAATGCTTAACCTCTTTCTATGAAGCCATCAGTACCCTTTTATTATAGAGTTCTTATAACAACAGCTTTGAGAATTTAAAAGGGAAGTTAGAGAAAAACTTGAGTGAAAATATATGTCCATCACTATTAGGAGGAAAAGACCCAGGACAAGCAGTAAGAGACTGCATACTTAACAAATGGGGTTGTTTTGACATAAATTCACCTGGCTACTTTCTTTGCTTCATTTTATTTCTATCTTCATTATTACCTTCCTCAGTATCAAATATTACACACATTCTATATGTAAGATACTTCAGATACAAGTGATGCTGGTATTTATATCCAGTTGGGGAGACAGATTATGCACCTAGAAAGATAGATATTGAAATATACAGTGTGAGAATCAGAAACAAAACAAATCTGGAACCAGACTGGCTGGTAGTGAATACTCTCTTTACCACTTACTAGCTGAGTGATCATGGAAAAGTTACTTTACTTCCCTGGGTTTCAGATTTCTTATATATTAAAAAAGGGAAAGAAGAATAGGTAACTCAAAATGTTATTGTAAGGGGAAAATGAGTTGCTATATAGAGAAACTTTAAGAAGTGCTTTAAGAATTTTTTCTTATTTTTTATTTTTTATTTTTCTGTCTTTATATTTTAATGTTACATTAAAAAAATAGGAGGTCCCCATATACCCACCACTCCCCTCACCACATTCCTCCCATATCAAGAATCATAGGACATTCGTTGCATTTGGTGAATACATTTTTGAGCATTGCTGCACTACATGGATAATGGTTTACGTTATAGTTTACACTTTCCTCCAGTCCACCCAGGGGGTCATGGCAGGACATACTATGTGCAGCAACTGTTCCTGCACTACTACCCAGGACAGATCCAAGTCCTGAAAATGCCCCCATATTTCTTCTTTCCTCTCCTTACCCACAGCAGCTACTGTGGTCACTTTCTCCACATCTGTGCTACATTTTCTTCCATTACTAATAATAGTTCCAGAGTAGAATATCAGTAAGTCCACTCTAATCCATATTTTATTCCTCCATCCTGTGGACCTTGAAATGGTTATGTCCACTCAACCTCTATATCAAGAGGGGGTTTAGATTCCACATTCATGATGGATGCAATTCTCCTCCTTGCAGTTGTAGGCACTCTTGGCTCCCTAGTGTGGTGGTTGACCTTCTTCATCTCCCTGTTAGCTGGCTGGGGTAAGTCCAATAAACCAGAGGGTAAGAGATACAAGTCTGTTGAGGCTCAGGGCCTAGATATCACATGGGCAGTCCAGAGATTCAGGTCCTCTGAGTATACACCAAACCCCAGCACCAACCATAGGTCCAGTGAAACTAACAGGAGCGGCTTGTGAACAAAGATCACATGTGAGTCCAACTCCATCACACTCAGGAACACAAACTCCAAAGTAGGGCCAACTGACATGGCACTGAACTCCATGTGCCATGACCATAGAACCTGTGCATTTCTTTAGCCCTCAGATGAACCAATACCTGGGCTTGTATCTACTTTGCCTGTGTTTGGGACCCTGCTGAGGTGTGCATAAGGGTTACACCTCTGATGACCAAATGACTGTTTTTTTTGAGATGCATAGCCTTATAAACTCATTTGTCCTTTCCATTTCCCCTTTTATTCAAGGTCAAAAACAGTTTTAACACCTGCTATTACACGTAGGCTGAGATATTCTGGTAGTCTGAGCTGACTCTTTTATTCAAGGTTGTTTTCTAGTTATACCACCAGCTGGTACTTAGTAGTAATACATTGGCACCAGGGAGGATCATCCCTGGGAGTCATGTACCATGCTGGGGGGAAGGTAATGCATTTACATGCTGAGTTTGGCTTAGTGGCCACATTTGAGCAACATGGAGGCTCTCAGGAGGTAACTGTTAGTTACCCTGCAGATCTAGGCCTAGTTCTTATTTCAGGCACACAGACTCACAAGCATGGTATTAGCATCAAGGACTCATTGTTGAACCATCCTTCTTTTTTTGTCTTAGCCATTGCACTTGGGGGATTGTTGCTGTTCCATTGGGGAATGTGATAGAGCTCCCCTGGCTAGTAATTCAGCACTCACTCACTTGTCATTTTTAACTGTAATCACTATGAAAATATCCAAATATTTGTGTGTACCCTGTATACATGCCCTGGAGAACTCCCTCCCATCAATGTGCCCCCTATCAATAACACCCAAAACAAGTATTCCTCCCCTGCCACAGTTGAAACTCTCTTTGAAAATAAAGCCTAATATATTGCCAGGTTACATTAATAGTAAAATGGAATATAGTGACGGGTTTAAAGGTTAGATATGGAATACATAAAAAATTAGAAAAAGTAAAGTAAAAATAAATTGGGGTACCAAAAAATTAAAAAATGAAAAAGTTTGTATTTTCATTTTTGTGTTCTATCTCTGTTATAAGTGTTGTCCTGTATGTACAGTGGAAAGGCAATTTTTCCTTTTCTTCCTCAGTGTCTGAATCCTTTCTTTTTCTCTTTTTTTTCTAATTCTTAAGTTTGTCTTCAAAAAAGTTTTAGATTACAGCAATTCATATATAATATATGGTACTCCCATATATCCAACATCAAACACTTTGTCCCTCCCACAGCAACGGTCATTTTACATGTTCATATTATATTTGCTGCAACTGATCTACAGTAATTGAAACAATAGTTTTCAAGCATGGCTACACTTGGGTTTACATTATTGTTTATATTTCAGACTATACAATTTTCTAAAATTTTAGTTATTTTATGTTTTACATTATGGTTTACATTTTAGTGTATAGGTTTTTATACATTTTTGGTATGATTTAACTTGTCCTATATACATCTTTGCATAATCTTGTGGAATGCTTCCATGGCCCCACAGTTACACTGATACCATCTATTCACTATCTCGTTGCCTTTCCCCTCAGGGCCCACAGTGATAATAACTCTTGATTACATTAAAAACCATATTCAATGATACTTCAATCAATGTTGAAGGCTCGACATGCTCGACGACAGCCCTAACCCATTGGGCACCACCAATTCTCTCAATAGATACAATTCCCTCAATTTGAGATCATCAGGCCTCCCCAGGATGTGGGTATAACTTCACTCTCATTGTACGATATAACCCACTATGACAAAATGAGCACTCACACACTGCCTAGAAGCCTGCCCTATGTCAGATTCTCCCCTTTAAGCATTTTAAACTGGTAACTTTCCTTATTATACTTCTGAAAAACTTTCTTAACTTGATACTTTCAAACACATACCTGATAATCTCCTATGTTCAAATGTTCCCCAAACCTCCCCCCAATTTCTTGGGCCATCTTACTCATCCTCCCATCCCTAGGCCCTTCAAGCCCACAAAGCCCCATCCAAAGATATCCCTATGCCCCCAGTTTATCCTTTCCCTGTACAAATAATTACCTCCAGCTTATCATAGATTTTACCCAGGTGTCACCTCACAACCTTTCTCTACCCCCCAAATTCCTTTAAGCCTATCATCTGGTCTCTAGCTCCCTGAGACGCTTGGTTTACTTATTTCATATCAGAGAGGTCATGTAGTATTTGTCCTTCAAAGCCTGGGTTGCTTCACTCAACATAAGGTTCTCAAGATTCATCCATGTTGTCACATGTGTTTGTACTATATTTGTTCTTAAAGCTGAGTAGTATTTCATTTTATGTATATGCCACATTTTATTTATCCATTCATCTGTTGATGGGCTTTTGGCAATAGTGAATAGTGTTGCTATGAACATTGGTGTGCATATATCAGTTTGTGTCTTTGTTTTCAGTTCTGCTGGGTATATACATAGCAGTGGAATTGCTGGGTCATATGGCAAATCTATTTCTAGTTTTTTGAGAAACCAAGAACCTGTCCTCCAGAATGGCTTGGTCCTTCTGCATTCCCACCATCAGTAGATGAGAGTTGCAATTTCTCCACATCCTCTCCAGCCCTTATAATCTGCTGTTTTTTTCATAGCTGCCAATCTTATGGGAGTAAGATGGTATCTCATTCTTGTTTTGATTTGCATTTCCCTAATAGCTAGTGATTTTCAGCATTTTTTATGTGCTTTTTATCCATTTGCATTCCTTCTTTGGAGAAGTGTCTGTTTAAATCTTTTTCTCATTTTTTAAATATGTTTGTCTTTTTTTCACAAGATATAGGAGTTCTTTATATATGCAAATATAAGTCTTCTATCAGATATGTGGATACCAAATATTTTCTTCCATTGTGTAGGCTCTCTTTTCACTTTCTTGACAAATTCCTTTTAGGTGCAGACAGTTTTAATTTTGAGGAAGTCCCATTTATCTATTTGTTCTTTTCCTGTTCATGCTTTTGTTCTGATTTTCATGAAGCCATTTCCTATTACAAGGTCCTGTACATGGTTCTCTACATTGCTTTCCAAAATCTTTATGGTCTTGGCACTTTTATTTAGGTCTTTTATCCATCTTGAGTTGATTCTTTTTATAAGGTTTGAGCTGGTAATCCTCTTTTGTTTTTTTACATATGGCTATCCAATTCTCAAGGCACCATTTGTTGAATAGGTCATTCTTTCCCAGTTGAGTGCATTTGGTGGCCTTGTCAAATATTATATGACTGTATATATGAAGATCTATATTAGAACTCCCAGTTCAGTTCCATTGGTCCATTTGTCTATTCTTGTGCTAATACCTTGCTGTTTTCACTACTGTAGCTTTGTAGCATCTTTGAATTCGGGTAGTGTGATTCCTCCAATTTCATTTTTCTTTTTCAATATGTCTTTGGCTATTCAGGTCCTCTTTCCTTTGGAAACAAATTTCATAGCTAGTTTTTCTAGTTCATTAAAAAATGCTGTGTTGATATTTATGGGGATTACATTGAATCTGTAGATCAGTTTTGGAAGGATAGATATCTTAATAATATTTAGTCTTCCTATCCATGGACAGGGAATATTCTTCCATTTAATTAGGTCTTCTTTGAATTCCTTGAATAGTGCTGTGCAATTTTCTGTGTATAAGTTTTTTATATCTTGAGTTAAACTTAGTCCTAGGAGTTTGATTTTATAATTTACTATTGTAAATGGTATTTGTTTCTTGATTTCCTCCTGAGATTGCTCATTATTGGTATAAAGAAATGCTACTGATTTTTGTGCACTGATCTTATGACTTGTGACTTTACTGAACTCATTTATGAGTTCTAGAAGCTTTCTTGTAGACTTCTCAGGGTTTTCTGTGTATAGGACCATGCCATCTGCAAATAGTGAAATTTTGACTTCTTATTTTCCAATTTGGAGGCATTTTATATCTGGTTCTGGCCTCAGTGCTCGAGCAAGTACTTCTAACACAATGTTAAATAGAAGGGGTGATAGTGGTCATCCTTGTCTTGTTCCTGATCTTAGAGTGAAAGATTTTAGGATTTCACCATTGTTAATGGTGTTCATGGTGCATTTTTCACATATACCCTTTATCATGTTCAGAAAATTTCCTTCTATTCTGATCTTTTGCTTTTTTTTAATCAAGAAATTGTGCTGTATTTTGTCAAATGCTTTTCTGCATCTATAGATATGATCATAGGTTTTTATTTTCTTCCATCTATTTATATAGTGTATTACATTAATTGATTTTCTTATCTTGAAACTTCCTTGCATACCAGGAATGATTCCCACTTGGTCATGGTGTATAATTTGTTTCATGTGTTGTTGAATACGTTTAGCAATATTTTATTGAGGAATTTCACATCTAGGTTCATTAGAGAGGTTGGTCTTTAATTTTCCTTTCTTGTGGTGTCTTTGGTACTAGAGTAAAGTTGGCATCATAGAATGAGTTAGCCAATGTTCCTTCTGTTTCAATTTTTTGGAAGAGTTTCAGCAAGATTGGATTTGGTTCTTTACAGAATGTTTTGCAGAATTCACCTGTGAAGCTGTTTGTCCCAGGGCTCTTCTTAGTTGGGAGGTTTTTAATGACTGACTATATCTCTTTACTTGTGATTGGTTTGTTGAAATCGTCAATTTCTTCTTTCTTCAATGTAGGCTGCTCATATGTTTCTAGGAATTTGTCCATTTCCTCCAGATTGTCCTTCTTATTGCCATATAGTTTTTCAAAGTATCCTCTTATGATAGTTTTTTATTTATATAGGGTCAGTGGTGATATCTCCTTTCCCATTTCTTATTTTGTGCATTTGAATCTTCTCTCTTTTTTTCTTTGTTAATCTAGTTATGGGTTTGTCAATTTTATTGATCTTCTCAAAGAACCAGCTCTTGGTTTTGCTTATTTTTTCAAGTTCTTTCTTATTTTCTATTTCATTTAGTTCTGCTCTTATCTTTGTTATTCCTTTCTTTCTTCTTCCTTTGGGGTTAGTTTGCTGTTTTTTACTAATTCCTCCAAGTGTGCAGTTAGTTCTTTAATTTTAGCTCTTTTTCTTTTTTGATGTATGAATTTATGGTTATAAATTTCCCTCTCATTACTGCTTTTGCTGCATCCCATAAGTTTAGATGTGTTGTGTTATCATTTTCATTAGTTTCAAGGTAGTTCTTGGTTTCTTTGGAGATTTTCTCCTTGACCCACTGTTTTTCTAAGAATGTGTGTTTTTTTTTTTCCATATCTTGTTGCCAAATCTTGGTCTCTGTCCATTGCAGATTTCCAGCTTCATTACACTGTGGTCAGAGAAATTATTTTTTATGATTTTGACATTTCTGAATTCATTGAGACTTTTTCTGTGGCCTAGCATGTGGTCTATATGGAGAATGAACTGTGTGCACTTGCAAAGAATGTATATCCTGCAGTAGTGGGGTGTAATGTTGTATATATGTCTATTAGGTCCAGCTCCTCCAATATACTGTTCAAAGGTTTTATTTCTTTATTGATTCTCTTTTGAGGTGTTCTGTCCAAAGTTGATAGTGATGTATTAAAGTCTCCCCTTATAACTGTAGAGACATCTACTCTTTCACTTTGTTTTTCCAGTGTTTCCCTCATATTTGGAGGATCCCTTGTGAGGAGCATAAATGTTTATGATTGTTCATTCTTCTTGAAAGATTATCCCTTTCACTAATATGTAGTGTCCATCTTTGTCTCTCACAATTGTTTTGCATTTAAAGTTTATTTTGTCTTATAGTAATATAGCTACATTTGCCCTTCTTTGGTTATTGTTTGCTTGTAAGATTGTTTTCCAGCCATTCGCTTTCAACCTCCTTTTATCCCTGGGTCTAAGATGTGTTTCTTATAGGCAGCATATAGATGCAAAATATGTCCTTATCCAGTATTCCAGTCTGAGTCTTTTTACAGGTGAGTTTAATCCATTGGCATTCAGTGTTGTTACTTTCAAGGAATTATTTATATTAGCCATATTTTCTTTTGATTTGTGTTTGTCATATTTTGTTTCATTTTTTTTCTGTTTTTGTCTTTTTAGTTGCTCTTACACTCTTTTCCAACTCTATCTCTCCTGTTTTTTTTTTCTTTCTTCCTGCAGAACTCCCTTTAGTATTTCTTGAAAGGCAGGATTCTTGTTGGTATACTCTCTTAGTTTCTGTTTATCTGTTTATATTTTGGACTCTCCATCATTTTTTGAATGCTAGCTTAGATGGATAGAGTATTCTTGGTTGGATTTTTTTTCTTTTAGTACCTTGACTATGACATACCACTGCCTTCTTGCTCCCATGGTTTCAGATGAGAAATCAGCACTTAATCTTATGAAGCCTCCTTTATATGTGATGGTTCTCTTTTCTCTTGCTGCTTTTAGTATTTTCCTTATCTTGAGCATTGGATAATTTCACAAGTATATGTTTTGGAGTACTCCTGTTAGGATTTATGGTGTTTGTCATGCATTGTGCTTCTTGGACATGTACATCCATCTCCCTCATTAGATTTGGGAAGTTTTTGGCCATTATTTCCTCTAACACCCCTTCTGTTCCATTTCTCTTCTCCTTCTGAGATGCCTAAAATGTGTATTTTTGTACGTTTTGCATTGTCATTTAGGTCCCTAAGTCCCAGCTGGATTTTTTCTATCTTTTTATCAATCACTTCTACTATCTGTTTGATTTCAGAAGTATTGTCTTCCACATCACTAATTCTTTCCTCTGCCACTTCTAATCTGTTATTATTTGCTGAGAGTGTATTTTTGATTTCTTGAATTGTGCTGTTCATCACCATCCTATCCATTATCTTTTTGGGTATCATTGCAATTTCTTCTGTATTCTTTCCAACTGTTTTCTTCATATTCTTAATCTCTTCCTTCACTTCATCAAATTGGTCACTAATATGTTTTGAGAGCTTTAATTACTTGTACAATGTTCTGGTCCTCTTCTTGGTTTTTAGTTTGTTCATTGGATTGGGTCATGTTTTCCTGATTATTGTTTTGGTTTGTAGTTTTTTGTTGCTATCTGGTCATTATTTTATCTTGATGAGTTTTATCAGTCCCTTAGTTTCTCTTTGTAGTCTTGGGGTTTAATTAGTCGTTTTTGTGTACATGTTACATCTTCTCTTTGTCAGTTTTTTCTTATTCTATTTTCTTATTGCTGGCTAAGATCAGTTGATGGAAAATATTATGACCAGAGAAAGCAAAATGAGTAAGGAAAGAAAATGTATAATAGTAGTATTGATAGTAAATGTTAACAGAGGAACCATGTGAGATCTAGGAGAATGGATATTAGGCTCATGTAAACTGTGTAGAGTTATAACAGTAAGTAAAGTAGAGCTCCTCTGATGAGACAGTCAACTGATTATGGGGAGAAATACTTTATGAATTTAAAAACCAATGTTTTCAGGAGAGAGGGAAAAGAAAATAAAGACAATAATATGAAGAGTGAATGAAAGACAGAAAACAGACCAAAGGTACTAGAAATAAAAAAGTCAGAAAATATGGGTGACAAACAATGGGAGGTAGAATATAAGAGAAACAATAAATGATGGAGTAGAGAAAGATGTAGAGGAAAGTAATAGTTTTGGTGGCCAATATAAATACACACAGAAAAGAGGAAATGGAGGATAAAGAAACTCAGTAAGTGTGAAGTGTTCCTTGCAGCACCTAATATAATAAAATAAAATAAAAGAGAAAGGAAGAAAAAGAAAAAATGGGGGAGTCAAAAATAGGGGGAAGGAAGCAAGTAAAAGAAAAAGAGAAAAAAAGAAAAGAAAAAGCACCTTGGGGGGATAAAGAGGAAGGAGGAACAAAAAGATAAACCACAGACATACACAAAAAACACAGTTTCAAGCAAGGAATCCTCTTTCTAGTTAAATAAAATGCTTAGGAATCTGATGTTCCTATTTTCTCCATTCCTCACTACCCTGTCTCCCAGGGCAGCAGGAAAGCTGCATGAGGAGTCTGGTAGGAGATTCAAGTGGGTCCTTGGTGAAACAACTGGGTCCTCGGTGAGCCAACTCAACACAGAAGACAGTGACTCTTTATTTCCAGTGAGAGAGCACCTACACCTTTCCAGGAAACCCAAACATGTTATTGGAAACTTAGAAAGCATGTCCTACAGTCCCTCTCCCTTAGGTGTGCTGGGGGAGAGCTAATTGATTTTCTGACTCCAACTTCTCCCAGACCAAGTTTCTTTTCCGAGAGTGTTTAGGTAAATTGGGCTTTCTCAGGAGATTCATCTCTCCCTTCTTCCCAGGTTCTTCCCAAGCCAGGTAGTATGCTCCTCCAAGGTCAAGGAAAAAAATGGTGGGACCAGAAAATTGAACCTGTGCTCACCTGGCCCCTCTACATTTCCCACCAAATCTCTCACCCTCACAGAGTCAGTCCAAAACCAGAGGACTAGGGTGATCATGGAACTCAGGGTGTGCTGGATTTGGCAATCAGCAGCCCGGAATATTGCAGCCTCAAGGCATGTGGGTCTGTGGAGCATGGGCTATCAGGGCTTAGGGAATTTGGACCTGGGAACCACGCATCCTGGAAACACAGGGCTTGGAAAAGCCACAGCACAACCAACAGTTTTCAGGAAACAGTGTGGCCACCTGCCCTAGGGGTAAGGGTCCTGCCTCCCGGCAACTTCTGACCTCTGTGTCAGAAAACCAAAATTCTACCTCTACCAAGCACCACTTCTGTCACTGTCTCTCCAATTCGACGTCCAGACACCTCCTGCCCTCCAAGGCCCCAAAAAAAAGCCAACTCCAGTAGGACTCCAAACCTACTCAGCTGCTTCTTTGCAGGAGAGATCATGAGGTGCACTCACTCAGATGCTGTCTTGTCCTGCCACCCTCCTATATTGATTTTCATTCTGTCTTCCAGTCACCATTTCACCAGTGTTCAAGAAAATGAAAGCCCTTAAAATCAGAATCTTTAATGGTCACTGGTTGCAAAACACCAGAGTTGATTTTCTGTTATAGAAATTCAGCTCAGTGCAATTTTCTTTGGAATCGTTATGTGTAATTAAAAATGCACTTTATCCAATAAGATAGCAATCTTCTTTTTTAGAGGAGAAACTTTTATTAACTAACTTGTCAATTGATATGGAGTTTTAAAATAACTTTCCTTTAAGAATCTGTATAAACAGATTGAAGTGAGCTTGAATGAAGTTACCATTTACAAGAATTTAATAACATGCTGTTATCAGCCCTTATGAGAGAGACATGCACAACTCAATGATTTCCCAGTCTTATTTTCAATTTAGTTAGAACTCTTACAACTTTGTCCTCCTCCAACATCCCCACATGCCACAGCAAAATAAGTTTAAAAAGAGGTAAACATTTACCTAATATTTACTTCCCCTTGTTTTTTTTAAACTAGGTTGACCAACTTGTTAATGATCTTCTAAGGTCCTGTAAAGGTTGTTCTACAGTCATCATAGCTTAGCACAGATCCATCTCCCCTATGCAAAGTGGTAGGAGGATTCATATTCACTTGAAAGTAAGTAAGTACCTTTTGGTTAAGAACATATTTCACCTTAACATTGGTGGGAAGCTATTAGGATGCTGTTTTGTAGGTATAAATAGTCAAATATTGGAAATTTCATATTGTTTAAACTAGTAATAGGTAGGACTGGGCCCAGATGCATACCAATGGTCAATTAACAGGGAAATGGTCATTTATGTAGTTGGTCATCAGTCTTTGACACCATGGACAGAGACTTAAATCAAGTCTAAATGAAGTATTTTTTTTAGTTTGTGTATAATAATGTTTGCCATACTATTAATATAACCTGCCTCCATTTCAATATTTTCTTCCTTAGATTTTTTTTCTTCCTTTAACTTTCTCTTTTGCTTCTCTCCTTTTACTCTATTCTGTCCCTCTTTGTACTCTTTCTCTATTTCTCACCTTTGCTTTCTCCAGCTAAGTGGTTAAAAGTGGAGATTGGAATATCACTTTCACCACTCACATTTTATATAACCCTGGCAAGCTAATTCATCTCTTTCTGATTTAGATTCCCATCTGTAAACTTGGGCAATTATACCTACTTCATTAAGCTGTTTTAATGTTATGTACATACATTTATTGCTGTGCCTAGTACAAAGTAAACACTTAATTTTATCATGGTTATTATTTTCTCCTTTCCTTTTTCCTTTCATGTTTTATTTTTCCCTCAAAATTCTTTGTATATTCTCTTATAAAGGACTCCAGTAAGAAGATAAAGATCCATCCTGGGCCATGCCTTGACTGCAGTAATCTATTCAAAATGCCCTATTTATAATAGTTTTACATGCACAGGCATGGATTAGCTTCACAAACATGATTTTCTGGTGTTCATAGAGCTTCAAACCACTCCTGGGGAATGTCTGAAAGCTCATTTTGCCACGGTGGGTTGTACCATTGGATAGAGAGCTAAGTAGTGAGAGTGGGGGTGGGCCCACATCCTGGGGAGGACTAATGCCATGAAAAAAGAAGGAACTGTATCTCTCGAGAGAAAGGATGGTTCCCAGTGCATTAGGGCAGTTGAGCAAGTCAGGCCCTGAACACTGTTGCAAGTTTCTTTGGACGTGGCTCCTCGGGAAATGGAGATTGGTTGTCGCTGTGGGCCCCAAGGGAAGGGGAAAATGGATGTTGAATGGATGGAACTAAGGTAAATGTGGGGGTAAGACAAGAGTTTCGCGAGAGTACATAGAGCTTCAAACCATTATAGGTCCTTTCTGGACATTTTTGAAAATGGGCAAGTAATTCTATTATCTTCAGGACCATATTGGGTGAAGACAAGGAGATGGACAAATAATAACTTTCAAATTCCCTCTTGTCTTTAGGGTTCTATTTTCACAAGCCATAGATTTAGTATGTCTTGGTAAGTGCTTGATAATTTAATGGATTTTTCTCTGATTACCTCTCCATCTGAAGTTTGCAGATAATAGGATGAAGGTTAAAATTGTCTGTTTTTTTTTAATTGGAAGAAGGAGATAGGCGAGGGAGAATATTTTTTTCTGATATTGTACATGTATTGGATTCTCTCTCATCTCTGAAGGGCTTTCTTTTATGCCTTATGGTTTTACATCTGGGCCATTACCCAGATGACTTGCAAGCAATTTTCTAGTAGTAATGAAATATAATCTCCACTCTACAGGGAGTTTAGGAAACAAGTAAAAGAGAGCTGAAAACCATTGGATCAACAAATTTCAAAGTACATATGCACATAAAGACCTCTAGATTCTGAAGAAAGAGTGAATATTAAATGGGAGATTTGTAGCTTTCACCATTGTCAGTAGAAGGTGATAAATTAGAATAAGCTTCTCCAGAAGATGATGAAGAAATGATCTGGGGCTAATACATAGGATTTATGAATGCATCCAGGAGAGGTAACATAATACCTTTGGAAAACTGGTCCCTGAGGCAAACAGGAAAAGGTGATCAGGTGCAAAATAAGAGGAAAGTAAAGACATATTTACTTGATTATCAAGGGAAAATGAAAGGGGAGAAATGAAGAATAAAGAAATTGAAATGTAGGGTTAGAAAAGTCCTAGCAAGCCTCCTGATTTCAAATTTGGCATCAAGATAAATTCTTCTGATTAAGTCAAACCACCTCCAAAAATCTCGGCACAGAGTGGAAACAAGACATCCTTAAGGATGTATTTTCCTAAGAGCAAAGACTCATGAAGATAGTATAAATTTTGAATGGCAATCCATTTCATCTGAGCCACTACTCCAAACAGGCTAGGCAAATATATGTGGGAATTACAAGACAGAGTCTTGGCTCTATCAGTAAGTAATTTTATGACCTTGGACAAGTAACTTCTCTCTGTTTATTTTTTCTCTCCTCTAAAATGAAGACCAACTCACCCATATGCTTCAGAACTGGGTGTGAGAATCAATGAGATGGCACTCGAAACTATAATTGCAAAAGCTTCTGTCAGGTCACTGGACTCAGCTTCCAGGGATTTAAGTTACTCCCATTACCACTATCTAGAAGTGAAGCCTTTTTCTCCAGAAAGATGCCAAGGGACTGCTACAGACAAACCTAGTAGTCAAAGAAGCAATCTCTTCACCTGCTTATTCCTGGTGGAGTTCTGGAACTTGTTAAGCAGTTTGACATCATCAATGGTGTGCATAAGATCTTTTTAATCAATAGAAATTATGAAGTCATGCATTTCCTATGGTATTGATAACAAAAGCATGCATCTCAAAGGCCAAGGCTGTATTTTATGTATACAGACTGTAGGGTTCCTGGGGAAATAAAACAGAAATCAATCAACCCAGTATCCTTAAATCTGTGCTAATCCTAAAATTCAAAATCTTTACAAGCAGAGAGCACAGATTGTGCTATTAGAAGTAAGGAGGGGTATGGGAATGTTTACATTTTGCTGAACAAACAAAAGAATGTGCAATATGTCCTTTGCATGCAAAAAAAGAGCATGCTTTCTACACAGTACCAATCATCTTTTAGTTTTGTGTATTTTTTGTTAGTCATGGTAACTTTGCACTGAGCTATCCTCATAATCTCATGTGAATCAAAGTTCCCTTTAGTGAGGTTACTCACCAAGAATAGGATAACATTCTGTTTATGGCCCAGGTTAGAGCTCTAGCTGTATCTACTGGAAGAATTTTCTTTCCACATGTTGAACTTCTTTGTTTTCTTTATTCATTTTTGTAATATTACATTAAAAAAATATGAGGTCCCCATATACCCCCCACCCCCCTCCCCCCACTCCTCCCCCCATAGCAACATTCTCCTCTATCATCATGAGACATTCATTGCATTTGGTGAATACATCTCTGAGCATCGTTGCACCTCATGGTCAATGGTCCACATCATAGCCCACACTCTCCCACGTTCCATCCAGTGGGCCATGGGAGAACATACAATGTCCGGTAATTGTCCCTGCAGCACCACCCAGGACAACTCCAAGTCCCCAAAATGCCTCCACATCTCATCTCTTCCTCTTAGCTTTGTTACTATTGGTTTGTAACCAAATGGCTCAGCATAAATGAAATAGTGTGGTTGACAAAATTTTACGTTTTTATACCTAAATATGTATATTAGTTGCATGTCTGTAGAGGCCTGTTTGAATAATTCTTCAATACCTAAAGCTGCACTCTATTATGTGCGTGTGTATGTTCATTGGTACAATGCTTAAGAGCCATGACGATGCAAGGGGAATTATAATTTATAGAAGGTGTTCACAGTTGAAATTAATAAGTAGCAGGAAGTAAGGTTGTAAAGGGGAGAAAAGTGCTCCATTCTCCAATATTTTTACAGTGGGCAGCCACTGTTCCATATATTAATAAAGAAAATTCAATATGGCCACTATGGTAGATCATAGATATCTAGTGATATTCTCTTCAGGACATGATATCTCCAGCTCAGGGGATGTTTGAACTTGGAATACTATCTGGAGAATCAAACCTTTCTTATTTTTAAAATTTATATCTCTGGATTGACTTAGGTATTAAATATATGTTACAGAGAAATATACATGGAGATATATCACTCTAATGCTGCTATACATTGAGCTTTGTCTACTAAAAGCAAGTAATTCTTCACCTACATGTTATATTTAATGGGATTGTCTGTCTAGATCATGGGACCAATTAATCCTCATCTATAACTATCTCAGATATGATTGGCCTTGCTAACTTCAGTGTCAAGGTCCTGAAAACCTCCTAGTCACCTATGAAGCTCACACACACAAACACACAGAAGGCACAAGTTAAATTAGGCCCAGAGCAGGGTCAGTTTTAGAAAATATGCAGAATTATTTCTGTTTAATGCTAGGCTACGTCCCTACATCTGTATCTCTACCAGAGCATTCTGGGCAGTAATATTCTCAATTCAATATTTATTCTATCTAGTGGTTATAGACCAAGCAAAAGATTTCTTTTTACAATACTGTATACCTTTCCTCCTTTAAAGCTTTTTACAAACCACCCCCTTCAGAAAACTTGCCTTTATAAGTCCCAGACTTATTCTTTATCACAGGTTCTAGTTTTTCCCAGAAACTATTTATTTAGCTTACTTTTTAATTATACATTTTCTAGTTCTTTGAGAGGGACAATCAACCTTTTTCATTTATTTATGTGCTTGGAGAACAATTAGATTGTCAGGTTCTCAAGGGCATTGAAAAAAGAAATTTTCCATCTTATATTTTCTTTGTGTCCCCTCTAAAGTATCCAAAATTTGACTTTTCACACAGTGGTCATTCAGGGCAAGTTGAGTGATAACAAGCATTTCAATATGTCTCTAGAGTACTATCAGTTTCTGTGAGAAAATCAGCAAAATCAGTTCAAGTATTTGCTGCTTCTTCTCTAGAGGATGGAGAGCTGCCAAAAACTAAGAATTTGCTGGAAAGTTTCTTAAAATTATTCTCCTGGCTCCTGGAAAGTGGTGCCTGTTTTGGTCCCATGATCCACCAGGTCTCTGTAAGATAAGGCACCAGAATATGTTACAAATGAACATTGTGTGTAAGTGTGAGGTCCTGTCTGGGTCAGAAACCACAAGGGATCATAGAACATGTTGAGAATTGGCTCTGGTAGTAGTAAAAAAATTCAGTTCTACTTGAGTAGTTCCATGAAATAGAACAATATGACTTGGCATTTGTGTAAATGAAAAGTTTGAAAGCCACAGGGCAATGAGTGATTGAAGATGAAGCTATTACAAGAATGGTATTTAGCATGCTGCTCATTAGCTGACCAGGAAAAGGTAACAGGATAGTCAAAAGATACATGGTGCTTTTAACATGAGAAAATAATTTTACATGAACTAAGTTGTGTGATAAAAATCAATTTTTTTCTCCCTGTATAAAACTTCTCACCACATAGATTGACAAACAATCATTTTGGATCTATTCAGACCAGGTGAACAGTGGAGAGGATTTAGAGGAGTAACACTGTGGATGAAAGAGGAAACTTATGTGTTGCCCTTTGTAAGCAAAAGTGGCATTCCTTGCCTTTGTAACTGCTATTCAGCATTCATTTCCTGAAGAAGTGCTGACTCTGTACTCTGTATGGGGATTCAACAGTGAAGGAAGAAGTTATGATCTCTACTCCAAATGAAACAAAAATTATTGTCCAACACATATCACACTAGGCAATTGTTGTGCTTTATTCTTCTGTTGCCTCTAGATAATTATTTTCTCAATCTATCCCATTCTTACACATGTACACCTACTTTACTTGGGACCTTTTGGTTAGATTCAGTTAAGAGACTTTTATATTAGATCAACTTTGATAGGAATGCTTTAGTTAAGGGACTTTGATTAGATTGTGGGACCCAGGTTGGGTCTTAATCCTTTCACTAGAGTCTTATATAAACAGAGTACAGAGAAAGAGAGTCACTGCTGTTCTGACCCTACCATGTGAGAGGAGTACTCCAGGATAGCCCACAGAGACACAAAGACAGAGAAACCATGAGAGGCAGAGAAATTGGTTGGAGGCAAGAATCAGGAGAATAGCCACAAACTAAAGAGACAGGTACAGGAAGACATGAGTCATATGTCTGATCACCCATAGCTGAGCTCGGGAGAAAGTGAGCCTGGAAGGGAAAGGCAGAGATGTCCACCGTCTTGCCTTGCCATATGGCAGGAGAACAGGATAATCAGAACCTGATTTTTGGTGAGACAGAATCTCTGATGATGCCTTGATTTGGACATTTTCACAGTCTCAGAACTGTAGGCTTTTACCCTAATATATTCCCTTTATAAAAGCCACAAATTTCTGGTGTTTTGGTCCCAGCAGCTTTAGAAATCTAAAACACTCATCCACTGATAACGTATGAGATTTGTCTCTTGAAAGGGAAGAATTTGCAGCACTGAGAGGTACTTTTTGACTTGTGGCTATCAGAAAACTTTCTACTTTGTAAAATAACATTTTTTTGTGTGTCTCTAAATGTATTACAAATAATGAAAATTTAGAAAATATAGAGGAATATAACAAAGAAAATCACAAACCAAAGATGATAACTGTTAATATTTTTATGCATTTCCTTAATTTGTATATTTATATATAAACCTGTTAAATAGTTGATATACTATATATAAAATTTCAATCTTATTTTTTCACTTACATGTAGAACCATTTTCTTTGTCATTATATATACCATAAATATGATTTTAATGCTTGTATAACATTTGTTTGTGGCTATAGCATATTTTACTCATCAGTTCTCTGACTGACAGACATTTTGAATGGTGCATATATTTGAAATGGTTGAGATGGCAAACAATTGACTTTGTATATATTAATATGGTGCTTTCAGTGACTTAATTAACCATAGGAAACAAGGAAGAGGGAGGGAGGGGGAAAGGAAGAGGGTGGAGGCCAGTAACACAGTGACAACATTATAGCTCCTAGATCTCCCTAAATCTACTTTCTTCAGACATAAAATGTCTGGGATAAATTTCCCTGAGATGTCTTTTGATGCCCACTTGCCAACTGAAGACACTGCATAACTCATATGACCTCAACCCCAGGACCATATGGGTATTAATGGATGTTGTTAAGGGTATAGACTTCCCCCGATTGGAGTGGTTTTTAGTCTTTGCAGAATTTAGGAGTTTGTCTTCGGTGGGTCTTAAGTTCCAATGAATAAAAGTTAGGCATTAAGAATATCTCGGCATTTTAGTATGAGAACGAGACAGCAAGGAAAGCCAATGGAAGATTTTCCCTTTCCTTGATTGGGAGACTAAGGTACCCTGCCTACTGGAGACTGCCTCTTGGTAGTTTTCTTCCAGCATGTGGAGCCCTATGAAGTAACCCACTGAGGAAACTGATATTTTTTTTTATCTTTTAGAAGGTAGGTAATAACTTGAGCACATTAACACTGTTCAGTGATCTGGCATCTTGTCATATTGCTTGGCCTATCCTGCTATCACTACAGTGCTGTTCAGGTCTAAATACAAGCAGAACAGTAGCTCTTACACGGTATCCCTGAAACATTAAACTCTGCTGTTCTACAGTCTTAGTTCTAAAAGGAAGAGTGCTTCTATCAGTGAACACAACAATGATTCCATTTAACAGGAATTTAAGACTGCCATTTGGCCATGTGTGGATCCTCATGCCTCTGAATCAAAAGGCAAGGAAGGGAATTACTGCACTGCTTGGGGTGATTGATCCCGACTGTCAAGCATTAAGAAAAAAAAAACAATGGAGTTAAAGAAGAGTTTGCCTGGAATACATGGGATCTCCCAGGGCATCTCTTAGTACTACCAGGCCCTGTGATAAAAGTCAATGGATAATTTAGCAACCCAATCCAAGGAGGACTAACAATTACCCAGAAACTTCAGGAATGAATATCTGGGTCATCCCACTAGGCAAAGAACCATGTCCAGCTAGAATGATTGCTGAGGGGAAAGGGAGCATTGAATGGGTAGAGAAAGAAGGTAGTGATAAATATGAACTTTGATCACATGATCAGTTACATAAACAAAGACTGTTATGGTCATGAATATTTTTTCCTTGTTTTGATGCATGTTTGTAGAGGTATATAAAATGAACATTTTTTCTTCTTTATCTTTCCCTCTTATCATATGGCATAAGTTGTATTAGTTTCAGGTCATAGTATTTAAAGATGTCCACCTTAAGGGTGAATATTACGCAATGATTTGCACCATTTTCTGGAGAAATTTAGTGCATTTCAGGTTGTATGCAAGATAGTTGAGTATCATTAGGCAATATGTATCTGCAATTTTTTAACAAATTAATTTTATTGAGACATTAATAAAACATAAATCCATGCAAAGTGTACAATCAATTGTATTTTGTATAATCACATAGCTGTACAATCATTACTTCAATCATTATTAGAGAATTTTAATTATTCCAGTAATAATAATAATAATAAAACCAAAAATAAACAAAACAAATCATCACCTCTCAATCTCTCTATGCTTCCTCTGTTGTATAGAGCTGCTTTTCTGTTTCTGTCTCTCTGATTTATTTGTATTTATATTTTGTAAAAACTATCTTATATATGAAATATTACTCATATTTATATCTCACATGAATTTTCACTAAGTTATACAATCCCATGTTATATTATTTAGTTTTCCTGCTAGAAATATACGTGTCCTTAAAACAGGGGTACTTAACCAGGGTTCCGTAAACTTAAACTGAATTTCAAAAAAGCATTATTCTTTTCGGGACTTGTTTGTATGGATGTGATATATTTATTAAAAAATACACAGTATGGTGTGGACTTAGTAAGAGGTCTGTGGTTTTCACCTAACTGACAAAAGTGTCCATGGAACAGAAAAGGTTAAGAACCACTATCTTAAAGAACCACTATCTTAAACTTTTCCTGTCAGCCTTCATATACTAGTACTGCTAATTATAAAGAGTATGATGTGCTTTCACCATTTCTATTCATTTCCAAAAATTTAGAAATAGCCTTCTTACCAATTCTGCACAGATTAACACAGTTTCCATTCTCTACACTTATTATATTTTCTGGTAACCTATATATAATTATTAACTCTATTAATTTAAACAATATATTTAATTTACAATAGCACAATCATACAGTATTTGTCCTTTTGTGTCCGGCTTGCTTCACTCAACATAATGTCCTCCAGGTTCATTCACGTTGTCATATGCTTCACAGCTTCATTTTTTCTTACCACTGCATAATATTCCATTATATGTATACACCATAAATTGTTTATCCATTCATCAGTTGATGGACACCTGGGCTATTTCCATCTTTTGGAAATTGTGGATAACATTGATATGATTTATTTAAAGATTAGGTATGGTTTAAGGTGATGTGTATGGCTGCCAAGTTGACAAGGGTGGATGGTGATGATTAGGTTTATTGTGCCAATTTGGCCAGGTAATGGTTCCTGGTTGTTTGGCCACGCAAGCACTGAGCTAATTGTTATACAAGGACATGGACTTTAATCATGAGTGAGTTAATTACATAGATTGCTGATAACATATAAAATCACCTGAGGATATTGCCTCCAGCAATGAGTGATGGCTCAAGCATTCAATTGAAGGCCTTAAAAAGAGAAGTTATTTCAGCATTCGGAGAGAGAATTCCCATCTCTACTTCAGAAAACCAACATCTCCTGGGGAACTCATTGAAGACCTTCACGGGAGACCCTGACTTGCAGCCTCCCTTATGGAATTTGGATTTGTGCATTCCTGTGGTCACATGAGACAATTTTAAAAAATCATATACTATTTTCGGATATCTCCTGTTAGTTCTGTTTACTTAGAGAACCATGGAGAATACAAATTGTATGACATGAGTGGTAGAAAAAAATATCCCCTACATGACAGTGGTGCAGTAATGCTATTTGGTTCAGTGGTGCCTATCTGTGAGGGGGGAAGGGTGGGGTGTTCGGTTGGGCTATTCATGGAACTGGGGGAAGGATTTGGGGAAAAAGCAGGTGAATTCTGGGGATTTGCAGGTCTGGTTAAAACTACAACACTGGGAATGTTCTTTTGATAAATATGACAGGGGAAGATTACTTGTCAGGTGTTGGATGTGGGGGTATGCATATAGGACAGGCTGCACCTCAAATAAGCTATGGAATATGTAAGTGTTCACCTTGTCATAGTGTGTTATATCAGTGAATGGAGATCCACACAATAAACAAGAAAATATGAAACTCTCATCCTGGGGAGTTGTGCTATGTTCTCATAGAGGCAAAAGCCTCCCAAGATCATAATGCCTAATAAAAGAAAATAGACCAATATATCAAGCCCTCAATATAATTGCAAGTAACTTTGAATCTTATTCTTCAAAAAGTGAAACCTAGTGGTTACCATAGGTCTCGAGGTGAGGGAGAGGGAAGAATATAATAGATGGAACATAGGGCAATTTTTGGGTATTAAAATTATTCTGCATAATCTTGCAACAATGAATACAGGCCATTTAAAATTTTATCAAAATTTATAAAAGTGTACAGTCCAAAATGTAATTAATAATGTAAACTCTTGCCCATGGTTAGTAGCAATGCTTCAATATCTGTACAACAATTATAAAAAAAATGCCATCCACATGTAAGATGTTATTAATAGGGGAAATGGGTAAAGGGGAGGATGTTGTGTTCATGGGAATCCCCTATATTCTCTACATGACTTTTCTGTAACCTAATGCTTCTTTGAAGATAAAAAAACAATAAGACACTGGGGGAATATAGGGAAAAGTCTTACTGTACATTCAAGACTACAGATCTTACAGTGATGAAAGACATATTGTCTCAAAGATTTTTTTTATTTAAAATGTTTTATTGTTTAATTTTTTTCAGTTTTTTTTTGGATTTTATGCTATTTTTAAAGCTACCATTATTTGATTTTCTCAGTATTTTTACTTGGTTATTTTCTTGGCGTCACTTTGAAGAAGTTTTGAATCACAGAAGGGTCACAGCTGTAGCAGGGGAGAAACTGGTGTGGGTTGTAAGTGATGGGGGGATGTATATGAGGGGATTCATCTAGGTTATACCTCTGAGGCATATAAATTTGTTCAAGTGTTCATAGGGCATTGCCACAGTGGGTGAAGAGTGGCACAATACCCAAAAAGAATATCAAGTTCCCATCCTGGGGAGTTTTTATACATTCTCTAATGGGACAGCAATAATCCCCCTAGGACAGCAGCAGTGCCCACTGAAGGACCATTGCACCACCAATTGTTATTGATTATTGCACTTATGAACTTTTGCTTTGAAATTGAAATGTAGTCTAGTATTATATGTTACCTAAACGTTACCTCCTGAGCGCCTTCTTGTTACTCAAATGTGGTCTCTCTCTAAACCAAACTTAGCATATAACCTCTTTACATTCTCTCTGGGGAGGGACATGGCTCCCAGGGATGAGTTCCCTGGCACCGAGGGATCATTACCAAGTGCCAAGTAGCAAAGGACCTGGAAAAAGACCTTGACCATAAGGGGGAAATGGTAAATACAGATGAGTTTGTTTTTTTTTTTCAAATTCTACTCAATTTATTCATTTTTTAAAAAGATATTACATTAAAAAAATATGAGGTCCCCATTCGCCCCCAGCACCCCCACCCCAACACTCCCCCCCCCCAACAACACTCTCCCCCATCATCATGTCACATCCATTGCGTCTGGTGAGTACATCTCCGGGCATCGCTGCACCCCATGTCCCGTGTTCCACACCATAGCCCACACTTTCCCACGTTCCATCCAGTGGGCCATGGGAGGACATACAACATCCAGCAATTGTCCCTGGGGCACCACCCAGGACAACTCCAAGTCCCGAGAATGCCTCCACATCTCTTCTCTTCCTCCCCTTCCCCGTACCCAGCAGCCACCATGGCCACTTTTACGGCTAAGAGTTTTCAAAGTGAGTTGGGAGGTCATTCCAGAGGTTATACTTATTCATGTCTCAGCAGGATCTCATTGACTGCCACATTAAATATTACCTCAAATTGTGAGGCTCCTGAGGGCTCTAGAGACACGCAGACTCTATAGGCAGGGCAGACAGCTCAGGAGTTTGGTGCCTTGCCAGTGGGCCTTACTTTGGAACTTACGATCACCAGTGTGACAAAGTTGGACTCATTTCCCTAACCATGGCTCTTCTGCCCCTTCTATTTGAACTGATAGTTAATAATATACTTCATAGGTGTATGGCTAAGAGACTTAAATCTTTGGTCTGTCCATGTGTCAGCTGGGCTCTGAATCTCAGCAGTGTTGCAACACCTACTCTCAAGTTTGTTGAACTCACCCAGGACAACTAAAACGGTTATGTTGATGGACAATGCCTATTCCAAGGAACAGAGAGAGTCTGCAACTTCAAGCAAGAGATTTCCATCTATGTGTCCCATGGACCTAAGCCCCCTCCCAATAAGAGGGCAGAGTGTACATCACCATCCTCAAATCTTCAAAATTTGTGAATGAAAAATGGACTAAAGTTATACTTACTATTTTTCTAGCATAGATTTATTATTATTCTAGCAATGAAAACACTTTTATCATTGATGTGGAGACAGTGGCCACTGGAGGTTCTGAGGAAGGGAGAGGAAAGAAAATGTATACTATGGGGGCATTTTCAGGACATTGGAATTGTTCTGCTTGATGTTGCAATAATAGTTACAGACCATTATATTTTTTGTCATAACTTACAAAATTGCACTGGACAGAGTGTAAACTATAATGTAAACTATAATCCATGGTTAGTGCCAATGATTCAAAATGTGTTCATCAATTTTAATAAATGTACAACACTAATAAAGACGTTAATATGGGAAAGTGCGGGAGGGGGAGGGAGTGGGGCGTATGGGAATGCCCTGTATATTTTTCAATCACTTTTTTCTTTTTGTCAAAAGATACATAAATCACACAAAATGATGCTTTAGAAAATATAAGAGGTTCCCATAGACCACATTCCTCATCCCCCAATCCTCCCACATCAACAACTTCTTCCATTAGTGTTGTACATTTTTTGCATTTGATGAATACATTTTGGAGCACTGCTACACAGCATGGATTATAGTTTACATTGTACTTTACACTATCCCCCAGTATATTTAGTGAGTTGTGGCAGGATATATAATGTCCAGCATCTGTCCCTGCAATATCATTCAGGAAAACTCCGAGTCCCAAAAATGCCCCCATATCATACCTCTTTTACCCTCTCCCTGCCTTCAGCAACTCCCATGGCCACTGTCTTCACATCTGTAGCAGTTTGACCTATTCATGAATTCCTAAAACAGATATTGAATTTGTTTGTAAACTGGTCTGTACCTGGGCATGATTGAAGTATATTAGGGCTCTGACTGGGCCATGTCAGTAGGGTATTGAGTTCCCACCCCTTGGTTGGAAGGGACTCACAAATAAAAGGCATGGCAAAGAACAGAGTTGGAGGGTTTTTAAAGTTGGAGTTTTGGTGTTGGAGTTTGATGCTGATATCTTAAGCCAGATCATCAGGAAGCAAGCACACAGAGGAAATAGAAGCAAAACCTGGAAAGAGAGGAACCCTGAGCCCAGAAAGAAGCAAGTCCTGGGAAGATAGGTACCCAGGAAGCCTGAATGCTGGCAGACATCAGCAGCCATCTTGCTCCATCATGAGAAAATAGACATTGGTGAGGGAAGTAATCTATAATTTATGGCCTGTATATTTAAACTCCTACCCCAAATAAATACTCTTTATAAAAGCCAACAGGTTTCTGGTATTTTGTATCAGCACCCCTTTAACTGACTAACACAATATCCATGATTTTATTCCTTCCATTGCTATAGTCACAATAATTCTATGTTAGAACACCAGTAAATCTACTCTAATCCATAATGTATTCCCACTCCTGAGGATCTGCAAATAGTGATGTCTATTCCACTTCTAAATTGAGAGGGGGTTTAGATCTTGCTTGACTAATGGATGGGACACACCTGCTTACAGTTGTAGACTCTCTCGGTTCCTTGGTGTGGTGGTTTACCATCTTCACCTCCTTGGTTAGCTGACCTGGTTAAGTCCAATGAACTGGAGAATAGGTTTGGAAACTCTCCTGATGATGTTCAGGGCCCAGCTGGCACATAGATAGTCCAGAGATTCAAGTCTCCTGGACATAACCAACCCCTGCACCAACCACAGGTTCAATAAGAGGGATAGTAGAGGTATGTGTAGAGAAGTCACACCCATCCAACTTCATCACACTCAGGAGCACAAATTCCAAAGTAGGGTCCACTGGCAAGACACTGAACTCCAGAGCCATCTGTCATTACAGTAGAACCTATGTGTCTCCATAGCCCTCAGGATCACCAGTACCTGTGCTTGTATCTACTTTTGCTGTCTCTGAGTTCCTGCTGAGACATGCGTAAGCATGACTCCCCTTATGACTTCCCAACTCATTTAGAAGTCTTTTAAACATATAAACTCATTTGTCTTTACCATTTACTCCTTTTATTCAAGATCTTTTTCTAGTTGCATCACTAGCAGGTGCTTGATTGTAATCACTTGGCAACACTGACCCTCATCCCCGGGAGTCATGTCCCATGCTGGGGGGAAGGTTATGCCTTTACAAGCTGTTTGTCTTAGAGAGTGGCCACATTGGAGCAATATGCAGTCCTTCATGAGGTAACTCTTGGGCACCCTGCAGCTCTAGACCAAGTTGAAATTTTTAGCCCACAGGCTCATAAGCATAGGCTTCTGTATCAAGGGCCCATCACTAGACCATCCTTCTTCACTGCTCTTTGCCATTGCGCTTGGGGGATTGTTGCTGTTCCACTGGGAAAAGCAACATACCTCCCCAGGATGGGAAATCAGCACTCCCTCAGTAGTCATGTGAGACTCTATCCACTATGTCAATACCCAATGAACATTCGAACATACATATATAACCTCTAGTCTTTAAACCTATCGTTTCTATTTCATTTTCTGTGGGTAGAGCTGCTGAAACCTTCAGTCTTGCCATGCTGCGCACTGCCAGATGAGCAAACTCTCAGGCGTACACGCTTTAGGGCACACCCTAAAGATGGCACACCAACAAAGAGCGGAAGTGATCAAGCTCCACCCTTCTGCCTCCTCTGTTAGCAGACTGTCCAATTAAAAAATTACACATAAGCTACACTGTGCTAGCGCCAATAGCTAACTGACACCCTGTCATTCATTCTACATAAGCCGCTGATCTTGCGCAATAAAGTAGATTTGTGTCCTGAACCGGTCTCCGGAGTGTGTTTATCTCCATCATCCTCTCCCCAGCGGGTTACCGAGTTCAACAATTTTCCTATTAATTGAATTTGGAAGTATGTTAGGTTTCATTTTTGAAGAAGTTTTGGATCACAGTGGTAACTATGGCAGGGGAGGAGCTTTGTTTTAGGGTGTCATTGATGAGGCATTCATGAGTGGGAGGGAGTTTTTCCAAGGAATGCCCTACATTTATTTATTTATTTTTCTTCTTTGTTTTCTTTTAATGTTATATTAAAAAAATATGAAGTCCCCGTATACCCCCCACCCCACTCACCCCAGTCCACCCATATCAACAACCTCTTCCATCACCGCAGCACATTCACTGCACCTGGTGAATACATTCTAGAGCACTGCTGCACCACATGGACAGTGGTCCACATTGTAGTCCACACTCCCCCAGTCCACCCAGTGGGTCACGGCAGGGCACAAAATATCCAGAATCCATCCCTGCAGCACCACCCAGGACAACTCCAAGTCCTGAAAATGCCCCCACACCATATCTCTTCTTCACTCTCCCTACCATCATCAGCCACTGTGGCCACCCCCTCCACATCAGTATTACAATTTCTTCCCTTACTAATCACAATAGTTCCCCAGCAGAACACCACTAAGTCTACTCTAATCCATACTCTATTCCTCCATCCTGTGGAACCCGGGATGGTTATATCCAATCCCCCTCTACTTCAAGAGGGGACTTAGATTCCACATGGATGCTGGATGCAATTCTCCTGCTTGCAGCTGTAGGCACTCTTGGCTCACTGGTGTGGTGGTTGATCCTCTTCACCTCCCTGTCAGCTGATGAGGGTAAGTCCAACAAACCATAGGTAGGAGCCTCAAGTCTGCTGAGGCCCAGGGCCTGGCCATCACAATGCCCTACATTTTTAATGTAAATTTATGTAATCTAAAAATTCTTTTAAATAAATATTCCCTTGCAACAAACTGATTGATTTATACCTGCAACCATAGAACTTCAGAACTGAATAATTTGTCAAGATCTTCAAATCAGGGTTAACAAACCCCAGGGAGCAAATCTGTCACTCTACTTGTTTTGGTAAATAAAGTTTCATTGCAACAATTCATGCTCAATTGTTTATGTATTGCCTAGGGCTGCTTTCATGTTACAGTGGCAATTCTGAGTCATTGAGAGAGAAACTATATGGTTACAAAGCTGAAAGTATTTACTAAATGCCTCTTTACAGACAAATATTTGCTAACCTCTGGACTAGTTCAACCATATCATTAAGCATGTGGAGCAACTGAAGTCCAAATTGGGAAAATTCTATTAATGTAGACAAATATCTATCAAGTGCATACTTTGTACCAAGCCCTATTGAATAAGTGAATATAGATTTTAAAATGTTATTCCAATTATACATTAAAATTATATTATTATACTAACAATATACTAATGTTAGAAGTTGATAATTGTCATTGATAAAGACAAAGTACAGGACAACAGGTTAAAATTGATCAGGAGATTGGGGCGAGTTGAGATTTTTAAAGGGTGATGAAAAGAGTCTTCACATAAATTTGAGCTTTGAGCAAAGAATTAAAGAATGTGGGGGTGTGAAAGCTTGAAGCTGTTTTGTGGATACCAGAAGATAATATTCTTGGAACCAATCCATTACTGTGGGTGTGGGGCTCTTTGATTGGTCTACATTAGTGAGGCATGATCCAGGTTGGGCCGTTGCCCAATTCTGGAGTCATATAAACTGAGAACTGAAAGCAGAAACTCACAGAGAAAGACAGCTGCCATTTTTGCACTGCAATGTGTGAGAGGATTGCCTGTACTTGCAGAAAGACAAAGAAGCCCTGAGAGGTTGAGAGGCGTCCCGGAGACTGGAAGCTGTATATGCCCTAAATCAACAGAGCATAGAGGCATGGAAAGAGGCCCCCAAGGGACTAGACACACAGAGCAACTCAAAGCCGAAGAGACAAACACTGAAATATGCTTGATCACCCACAAATGAACTCCAACAGTAAGCAGGGTGGAGGAAATTGCACCTTTCCACGTGGCAGGATCCCAGAGCACGACTAGCAACTGACCTTCGGTGAGAAACATCTTCGATGATGTCTTGGTTTGGATATTTTCACAGCCTTGTAACTGTAACCTTTTATCATAACAAATCCCCATTATAAAAGCCAAAGCTTTTATTGTATTTTGCTTTGGCAGCCTTAAGCAAACTAAAACAGAAATTGTATCAAGAGAACTAGGGTGCTGCAAATGTGAATACCAAAAATGTTGGAATAGTTTTGTAATTTGGCAAGGGGAAAATTCTGGAGAAACTGAGAAGCTTGATAGAAAGAGGCCTAGATTGCTTTGAAGAGAATGCTGGTAGAAAAAATATGGACCCTAAATTTAATTCTGATGAGATAGAAATGATGGCTGGAAGGAGGACCTTTATTACTTTAAAGTTGCAGAGAACTTGGCAAAATTGACTCCTTATGTTAGATGGAAAGTATAATTAGAAAGTGATGAGCTTGGACATTTAACTGAGAAGATTTACAAACAAAATTTGGAAAATGTGACCTGACTTCTCTTTGCAGCATATATTAAAATTGTGGCTGCTGGAGGTAGGGAGTGGGAGGAAGGCATGTGAGGTGGGGGTGTTTTTGGTACTTGGAGTTGTCCTGGGTGGTGCTGCAGGGACAGTTACTGGACATTGTATGTCCTCCCATGGCCCACTGGGTGGACTGTGGGAGAGTGTGTACTATGATGTTGACCATTGACCATGAGGTGCAGCGGTGCTCAGAGATGTATTCACCAAATGCAATGAATGTCTCATGATGATTGAGGAGGTTGTTGTTATGGGGGGAGGAGTGAGGAGAGGGGCATGGGGGTATATGGGAACCTCATATTTTTTTAATGTAACATTAAAAAATAAATAAATAAATAAAGTTATAGGTAAAAATAGAGGAATTATTTAAAAATACAGATTTTAGAAAAAAGTTACAAAATGTAATTTGTGATTTAGAATGGTAAGAATTTTGTAAACAAGTCAAATTAAATTGTATTATTAAAAATTTAAAAATAAATAAATAAATGAAAAAAAAAATAAAACAAAAGAGGAAAAGAAAAATCTGAGAACTGAACTCCTGGGCCCAAAGCAACCAGACATCGATGGTTTGGGAAATTCTGAGCTTCCAGAAAGTGAGTCCCAAGAAGATAGTGCTTTGTATGAGGATTTATGTGAACAAGAAAATAGGCAACCCTTTCCTTGCAATTCAGAGTTGGAAATGCAGTTATACAGGAAGAATCTGTGGAACATCTTACTCTCTGATGGTTGGTACCCTGTGAACTTCATGGAAAAACCATGTAAGATCTGTAAGAATGAAACTACTGTCAGCCTGGCTGAAAGGTACAGAGAAGGGAGAAATTGAAGAAGAAATCACTTCAAGGGTAAAACTATGGAAGCTGAGGTTTGGATTTAAGACATCTTCTCAGGCCAAGAGAAGGATCTCCCCTTTGTGTGCAGAGGAAGTGAGTATACTTTAGGGTTTGAAGAGGGCAGGCCTTCTGTCCCATTGTTTAGCAAAAGTTCATTTGCCTCAGACTACACAGAAAGTGGGGCACATTTCCAGGAGATTAGAGAGAGTTAGGTCACCAGTCCATGTTCTTAAGGGATTGAAACTGTGCCCCAAGATTGGGGAAAATGTAGTTGTCATCCCAAAGTTCTTGAAGGGTGAGGCCTTAAACTTGGCCACCATCTAGATTCTTGATGAGGGTGGAGCAAGAAAATAGCCTTTGGGCAAACCCCATGGATTCGTTGAGCCCCCAAGAGTTTCAGAGAAAAAATCATTGCTTCTATGGACAACACTCAGACTTTGAAATCTAATGGAGTATGCCTTGAAGGATTTCAGAACTGTTTGGGACCTCCCTTGATCACTGTTTTCCTTCCAATTTTTCCCTATAGTAATGCAAATATTTATCCTATGCCTGTCTCTCCTTCGTATATTGGAAGTAGATAACCTGTTTTGTACATTTCATAGGTCAACAGCCAGAGGGGACTTTTGACCCAAGACAGACTGTATGCTTATAACTGATTTTTATGAGATTTTGAACTTAGCATTGTTACTGAATTGATTTAAGGCTTTTTGAAACATTGTGATGGAAAGAATGTATTTTGCATATGGGCAGAGCATGTCTTTTTAGGATTTATTGAGTAGAGTGTGACAGTGTGCAGTTTTTTGTGTGTGAGACTCCTAGATCATATTCTTAGATTGAATACATTCCTGTGGTTGTGGAGCCCTTTGGTTGGACTATGTTAGTGAGTTGAAACCCAGGTTAGGTCTTCACCCTCTTATGTAACCTGAGAACATAAAGCATTAACACAGAGAAAGACCGGCACCATTATAACCCTGACATGTGAGAAAGAGGATTGCCTGTAGTTGCAGAAAGACAAAGAAGTCCTGGGAGACTGGGAGAGGTCCTGGAGGCCAGAGGCTGTGTATGCTATAAATCAGCAGAGCACTAAGGCATGGAAAGAGGACCCTGAGGGGTAAACCCATGGAGGAGCTCAAAGCTGAGCAGATAAGCCCTGCCATTGTCTTGTTTGCTCACAGCTGAGCTTAGAGAGAAATGAGCATGGAGGAGAAGGCAGACTCATATGGAGGGCTGCCATTTTGCCTTGCCACATGGATCCAACCAGCAGCTGGCCTTTAGTGAGAAAGCATCTCTGATCATGCCTTGATTTGGATATTTTCACAGCCTTGGTACTTTAAGCTTTTACCCTAATTAAACCCTATTATAAAAGCCAACACATTTCTGGTAGTTAGCATTGACTGTCTTAAAATAAAACAGTGGTTTAGTCATAGAGATACCCTGGAGAAAACCTTTTTAGGCAAAGGAACAATTATCCCAATGCCTTGAAGCAGATGTGTTCCAGGAACAGCAAGGAAGCCAGTTTGTCTGGAGTAAAGTAAGTGAGGGAGTGGTCATAGGAGAAGAGGGTAGAGAGGTAATAATGGAAGCCAGATGCAATAGGACTTGTAAAGCTCTTGTGAAATCTTTGGCTTTTACTTTGAGTGAAATGGGGAAACATCACATATTGTCATCAGGATAGTGAAATGATCTGATTTACACTAAAAGGATATTTCACTTCTCTTGAATATAGACTCTAGAAGGATGAAGGTAGCAGATCAGTTAGGCTGGATTCAGCTTAGAGAAGATGTTGACATCTTGGTAGAGGGTAGAAGCAGTGAGAAATGAACAAATTCTGGATTTATTTTGAAAGTATAGTCAATAGAATTTGCTGAAATTTGTGATGTAGAGTGAGAGAAAGAGAAGAATCGCAAGGTTTTGGTTTTGAACAACTGGAAGGATGTGGAGTTTTCAAAGTTCTACAGCAATTTGATGGAAGAGCAAGATTTTGAAACCAGACCTCCTACTTCCCATTGCAGTGTTCATTCTACTAGTATGATTTTGTTTTCCTGAGAATGCTGGTATGATTCTTTGAGACAATGGAAGCTGGCCTAAAATACATGCAGTGGCAATATTGTACAAATAATTAGTGATGTATCTCAGAACTATGACTTTTTACAAAGTACAAAAGTTTTCCAATTTTATATCTCTGATTGCAGGGAAAAGGAAGTTTCCTTAATATTCAGCTCTATCTCATTAAAAAGTCTCCCCTTGACCAGCTTTGATAAGGAGAAGAAAAGAAACATAATGACCCTGCTTGAATCTCATATAATAATAAATATTCCAGGTGAATATAATTGTTCTTAACCTTTATGAGACATACAATAAATGTCACTCTCAGCATTTTCAGCACTCTTCTGAAATGGCTTAAATAATAGGCCAGAATTTCCTTTACTTGGAACTCACCAAGCATACACACACATATAACAAATAAAAAATCCCAAATGAGAATAACATTATTTCTATTGACTTTTGTGTCATCCTCAGTTGATTGCTATCAAGCATGGTTAATTAAAAGCATAATAATCTGATTGAGGTATTTTCAGCCAGTGCAATGGGGCTGGCTATAAAACAATGCCTTGTGTCCATCATAATCTCCCTGCTAATTTTGGATT
Source organism: Dasypus novemcinctus (assembly GCF_030445035.2). Taxonomy (NCBI): domain Eukaryota; kingdom Metazoa; phylum Chordata; class Mammalia; order Cingulata; family Dasypodidae; genus Dasypus; species Dasypus novemcinctus. The sequence goes on along the minus strand of NC_080704.1, from coordinate 145,236,479 downwards.
TTAGTTCCCTCTCAATTAGAAGCAAACTGGGCATAACCATCCCAAGATCCTCAAGATTGGGAAATGAACAATGGGCAGGATATAAACTATACTATAAACTGTAGTCCATAGTTAGTAGCAATGCTTCAATATGTGTTCATTAATTGTAACAAATATACCATGTTATTGAGGGATGCTGTTGATGTGGAAAAGTGTGGGAGGGAGAGGAAGTAGGGCTTATGTGAATCCCTTCTGTTTTTATGTAATATTTATGTAATCTAAAGCTTCTTTAAAAATAAAAATTTAATTTAAAAACAAAACAAAACAAAAAAGTAATGCCTCCTGGAAGCCCAAAGCAAAATTGTTGGCTGGTTACTCTACGGCTTGGGATGAACTGTTAGAAAACACTATCCTTCAGTGACTAAAGTAACCTGGCAATCCTCTGGGTTGAGTGCCCCAACTGTGGATGTGAGCATTGTGATTCCTTTGATCCATCCATAAGTGATACTAAAATTCCCCTAGGGCATGGCCTTCTCTCCTGGAGCACCTAGCTAACTTCCTGTATTTAAGTTTTTTTCCTCTACTTCACCTCTCCTCCCATTAGAGATTCTCATCCTCAATTTACTTCGCGGACCTGTTCTCAGAGGTTCAGGGTGGAATACCAAAAAGAGGACTGGATTTGGATTCTATTCTCAGCTCGGCTATAACTTGAGTCTATGACTTTGAATAAGTCATTTCTCTGTCATCTTGTATTTTCTCCACTTGAAAGTGAAGGGTTAGAAGAGGAATATTTCAAAGTTGCTGTTAGTTTTGCCTTTTCATTATTTGTAGTCCCAACTTCGTCAAAGTCAGTGGTGTAATTTGGAAAGGTTTGTTTACTTAGAGTTTCCATAGTTTCTTCAGTGAGTTTGGAGTAAGAAAACTTACGTGGCCAACCCCATAGTGCCTCTGTTTTTGAGGATCTAAATGAATGTGAAAACATCTTAAATTACCAAAACACCATACCTATGGCCAGGATCATTATTACGTAATTGAATTCACTAAGTCCTTGCACAGCAAAGGCAGGATTCACTCCTTCCCATTCATCCTCTTACAGGTATCTGTGAAGAGCACCCAAAGCAAATTTGTCAGGCATCTTAAACCTTTTTGCTTCTGACTTTATCCATGCTTGATTGAGATGCAAAATGAATTACTTTATAAACAAATTTGCCTCAGGGACATGCACTCCCACCACCCTCACTGCTGAACCACCTATTTTTCTACTTATTTCTATTCTGATTTTTATTGTTGTTCAGCTCTCCTTTTATGTACAGCAGGTTGTATACCTGGCTTAGACTGGGAATCAGACTTTTGCTGTTGCTTCTCTGGACAGTATAAACATAAGTTGATATTTAATTGTGTGATTTCTTATTTGTTTCATGTAGTTTAAGTATGAGATTGATACTTCCTTGTATGCATATACAAGGTGATAAAGAGGTGGACAATAAGAACAACACCAGAAGACAGCGTGATGTCTCTCTTCTACACTCAGGGACATGAGTTGAAGGAGCTGTTTTAATGAGAGAGCAATAATGTGAGAGTGAGAGAATGAGAGAGAACTCAGGCAAAAAGGGTAGTAAATTATGGAGAGTGTGTCAGTTTGTTTTGATTAGGAAGTGATAAGTTATGCTTGAGACCAAACTATTCTTGCAGCATCATGATTTATTATAAACAGATTCAAGAGGAATAGTCTTTTCAAGGAAAGAATATTGGAGTTGTCATGTATTAAAATGGTAACATCCCTTTGTCTCAAAGACTTTCCCTGACCCTTCTGCAATGTGTATTTGACAAGGTAGCAGTAATTGGCTGAAAAGACATCTTCCAGTCCATCATAGTTCCAGGGATATCCTCCCTATTTCTGCAAGGAACTCATCATTGATATGGGATTTGGAGGACCAGAAAGAACTAGGAAGTGACTACATAAAGTGATTGCATGAGTAGACAAAGGAGTGGGTGCAAAAGCAGTAAAATAAAACTAGGTTTGAGGCCATAGTGACTGTAGCTAAGAGTAGTCTAAGAGCATTGGAGAGGCATTGCTTGAAAACTCTCAGAAATATCTGGGGGCAGGGAGTGGGGGGCTTTGAAAGTTGGCTAGAGAATATTCCATGAATGAAACTAGAAAGCATGAGTAGATGGAAGCAAGAGAGTGAAATATGGGTTTTTGAATGGGAATATTACTTGAATTTGGAAATTTATAAAGTATTATAAAAGTAATACCTCTCTATCAAAATATTCAATTGGTACCAAAGAATATAAGATTCAAAGTAGAATTTACCGCTTTCCTCTACTCTATAATCCCACTTAAGAAAGGTCAAGATCACTGTTAATAATTTGAGGTATACAGTGTTTCTCAAAGTGTGATCCCTGGACCAGCAGCAAGGAGAGTACCAGAGAACTTGTTACAAATGCAGACTCTCTGGTCCCAACCTAGACCTACTGAATCAGAAATGTGAAGTGAGGCCCAGCAATCTTTGTGTTAATGCGTTCTCAGAGTGGTTATCAGCCTTGGCTGAATAATAATAGGATCACCAGGGGAACTTTGTAAACATTTCAGAGCCAAAGCCTAACCTCCAGAGATATTGTAAAGATCCTCTCGTAATTACAATGTGTAGCCAGAGTTGAAACACTCTAGGTGTGTGTGTATATCTTCTACATTGTGTAATTTCACTACTAATATGTCAATTAATATAATTTCTTTCATATATTTTTAGCAGTGGTTCTCAACTAAGGGTGATTTTGTCCTCTAAATGGCATTTGGCCATGGCTATAGACAACTGTTATAAGTGCTACCAGCATCTAGTGGGTAGAGGTCAGGTATGCTGCTAAGCATCCTACAATGCTCAGAACAGACATCCCATACAAAGAATTATCCAGCCCAAAATATTAATAGTGCTCAGGTTGAAAATTCCTATATAAGATGAGCACATGGTATAATACCTATGGCAATATTAGAACTTACTTATCTAATCTATTCGATGTGCTTTGATGACTTCATTTAATATCCACAGACTATGTAGTATTTAAGAACATGTGATATAGCTCAAGATAATTGACCATATTCTCGAGTGTATCAAACAGAGAATGATTAAAAATCACTAGTAAATAGTAAACTGTCTGCTGTGAACTTTCAATGCTTAGTATTTTGAATGATGGTTCCCTCTTTATAGTTTTGTGAAGTTTTAAGACATAAGACCCACTGATGAGTTAGGAAGTCAACTGCCAAGTATAAAAAGGTCACTGCCAAACTCTGCTTGCTGATATGACTCAGGCTGGTTTAGAATGGGTGGACTTCTGACACTGTGGATTTGAACTATTGAATTAAAGGGGAATTTACAAATGGTTCTGTAGCAATTAGAAAGGATAAAACATTAACTTGAATCCATTTGGAAGATTGGCTCCTAGCCATGGCTGAATCCTACTCCTGGCTGAGGCAAAACATATTTCAATTAGGTAATGCTATGGAACTGGCCACTTTGGAGGCTTTATCTAGGGTATTGTTCTCCCCCCTTTTCCTCTCTTCTTCAAAGAATATTTTTCATATATTACAGATGCTCATCCCTCTGTCCCTCCCTCCCTCCACCAACCATATTATGGATCTTCATGCCATGGTGTTTTGTGTAGACTCCTTGATCAACTTTTTTCAGTCCTCTCCTTCATATAGTCCTCATTTTCATCTTTGCACCTTTGTGTCATTATTTATCCCTTTCCCACTTAAGTCCACTTCACCTTCTAAGACTCTCTTGCCCAGAAAGAACCTCCATTCTTTGCTTTCTCCAGCATTGGGCTGCATTAAGTCTCTCAAGAGAAGTGTATTTTAACCATGTATTCATTCATTCACCAAACATGAGCACAATCTATATGTGGGGTCCTGAGCAGCTTACCAAGGGACAAGTATGTATAAACTATGGTTTCTGCTGTCATTGTAATCAGAATTGAAGGAAGAACAGCATATGAGAAACTTAAATGATTTATTGAACTGGATGAACTCACTGGGGTACAAAAAGGAAACAGTTTTTAGTTTTTCCCAACTCCTGCTTTTATTTATTTATTTTCTTCTTTATTTTCTTTTAAATTTTACATTAAAAAATATAAGGTCCCCATGTACCCCCCACTCCCCTACCCCACCCCTCCCACATCAACAACCTCTTCCATCATCGTGGCACATCCACTGCACCTGGCAATTACATTCTGGAGCACTGCTGCACCACATAGACAGCGGTCTACATTGTAGTCCACACTCTCCTGCAGTCCACCCAGTGGGCCATGACAGGACACACATCATCCAGCATCCATCCATGCAGCACCACCCAGGACAACTCCAAATCCTGAAAATGCCTCTACACCATATCTCTTCTTCCATCTCTCTACCATCAGCAGCCACTGTGGCCACCTTCTCCACATCACTACTACAATTTCTTCCCTTACTAATCACAATAGTTCCCCAGCAGAACATTAGTAAGTCCACTCTAATTCATACTCTATTGCTCCATCCTGTGGACCCCAGGATGGTTATGTCCAGTCCCCCTCTATATGAAGAGGGGGCTTAGATTCCACATGGATGATGGATTCAATTCTCCTGTTGGCAGTTATAGACACTCTTGGCTCGCGGTGTGGTGATTGACCCTCTTCACCTCTTGTCAGCTGGCCATGGTAAGTCCAACAAAACGGAGGGTAGGAATCAGAAGCCTGCTGAGGCCCAGGGGCTGGGCATCACATGGACAGTCCAGAGATTCAGGTCTCCAGAGTATACACCAACCCAAAGGCCATCCACAGGTCTGGTAAAAGTAACAGAAGATGCATGTGTAGAAAGGTCATATCTGAGTCCAACTCCATCACACTCAGGAACACAAACTCCAAAGTAGGGTCAACTGACATGGTCCTGAACTCCAGAGCTATCTGACATGGTCATAGAACCTGTGGGTATCTGCAACCCTCAGGAGGACCAGCATCTAGGTTTCCATCTACCTTGGCTGTCTCAGGTACCCTGTTGAGACGTGCATATGCATCACCCTTCTGATGACCCCCTGACTCTTTTTTGGAGGCTGATAGCAATATAAACTCACTTGTCATTTCCATTTCCCCCTTTTATGCAAAGTTGAAAATCAGTTTTTAACACCTGATATTACATGTAGGCTAATATTCCTCCAGTTTGAGTTGACCCCTTTATTCAAGTTCTTTTTCTACTTTCCTCATCAGCTGGTGCTTGGTAGTAATCTCTCAGCACCAGGGAGGCTCATCTCTGGGAGTCATGTCCCATGCTGGTTGAAGGCAAAGCATTTACATGCTGAGTTCAAACTCAGCATGTTGAATTTACATTCCTGTTTTCTTATGACATCTTGAACAGATCATGCATCTCTCTGATTAGTTTCTATCTATTATAGTGCAGTCCATCAATCAAAACAGTTAAAAAAAAAAGACAATAATAACCAGGTGTTAGTAAGGATAAAACTGCATAACTCATATGGGTGTAAATTTTTCACAATATCATTAGGAACTTTTGTCAGTAACTCTTAATTTGATCATATGCATATCTTGTGACAGAATAATTATTCTCCTATTGTTTTAGCTTGCTAAAGGCTGACAGTGTAAAATACCAGAAATGGGGTGGTATAGAAGTGTACAAGGCTGTGAAAATATATAAATCAAGACATCATCAAGATATCATGTGGGCTTTATGAAACACTTGGGAGGGCAAATTAGCAGCCTACTCATATGTGCCCTCTCTTCTAGGGCTGTCTCAACTTTGAACTCCTCTGTGGGCCTAGACTCTTGTAGGCCCTTTCAATGCCTCTGTGCTCCACTTTTTCTTGCCTCTGTCCTCTAGGACCAACCTTTCTGTCTCTTGAGGCCTTTTCCCTATGTACTTCTGCTTAGTCAAATCAGCACATCTAGGTATATATCAAACAAAAATGTGTACACATGCTTATCAAAATACAAGTCCTAAATTAATTGTTCTTAATAGCACTATAAATAATAATGAAAAACTGCAAACTTCCCAAATGCCCATCAATAGTAGAATGGATAAGGAAATTTGGGTATCTTCACAAAATAGAATACTGCGATCCTGAGGTGAGGTTTTTGGGGACTCCAGGAAATCCTGTTCTTAAGCTGGGCATATAAACCTATTGTATATGCACATAAACCTATCATATGTGAGGCCTTTTGATTAGATCACATTTGATTACATTTCTTCTGTGATTAAGGGTCTTTGATTAGATTGCCTAACCCACCATAGATCTTAATCCTTTACTGGAGTCCTATATAAAATAGGGAGAGGGGAGGGGAAAAGTCAGGATTTTATCCTTCCATGTGGGAGAGGACTATGTGATCACCAGCAGCTGAAGAAACACAGAGAAATCCTGAGAGGCTGAAAGAGAGAGGTCAATGCTGAAATCAGTGGAGCAGCTGAAGCTGAAGCAGTGAGGCCTGGAAGAGAGAGCAAAAAGAGAAACCATGTGCCTGATTTCCCACAGCTGAACTCTGGAAGGACATGAACCTGGAGGAGAAGGCAGAGATTTCTGCAGAGACTAGCCATGATTGTGCCTTGCCAGATGGCAGGAGGTCAGGATAGTGAACAGTGACCTTTGGTGAGACAGCATCTCTGATGATGCTTTGATTTGGAAATTTTCACGACCATGTAATTGTAAGCTTCTGCCCTAATAAATTCCTATTATAAAAGTCAATCCATTTCTGGTATTTTGCATTGACAGCCTTTATCAAACTATAACAACTATACAGAATGAAAGTGAACTATCTACAACCAGAAGAAACAACAAGGATAACTTTCACAACATTTTATTGTAAACATTATTACAATATACTTTGTTATGTATGCCAGGAGCATGGGGTCAGGAATATTTTGGAGGAAATGAACTCATCATGGAAAACTTTCTGTGGAAAGTTACAAATGATATTTCAAAGAACAGTGAAGGTAACTATATAAGTAGGCAAAGATACAGAAAATTGAAAGGATAGACAGAGGGTATTTCCTAGTGGTATGAAATAACATAGCATATTTAAGGGATGACATGAGGTAGGTATTGGAAATATCCAAGTTTCAAAGAAATTCAGAGAAGTTAAGCATCTTGTCCATGTTCTAGTAGAACAAGAATACAAGTTTAATTCCAAAATCATTGTTTTTAATATATCCTGCCATAACCCACTGAATTGACTGGGAGAGAGTGTAAACTACAACATCAACTATAATCCATGCTATGTAGCAATGCTCCAAAATGTACTCATCAAATGCAATGAATGTACCACACTAATGAAAGAAGTTGTTGATGTGGGAGGAATGGGGGGTGTGCAGAGTGGAGTATATGGAAACCTCATATATATGTATGTGTATATATATGGATATAAAAATGGTATATTGTGAACCGAATTTATCTTATATATTTTTATTTTTAAATTTCATTTAATAGTCTTTTTTAAAAAAGATACATAGATCACAAGAAATGCTACATTAAAAAATATAAGAAGTTCCCATATACCCCACACTCCACCCCACCCCACTTTTCCCACATCAACAACCTCTTTCATCATTGTGGCACATTCATTGAAATTGGTGAATACATTTTGGAGCACTGCTACATGACATGGATTTTAGTTTATTGCGGAGGGCAGGGAGAGGGAAGAAGAGTGTGATGTGCCAGCATTTTTGGATTTGGAGTTGTCCTGAATGATATTGCAGGAACAGATGCAGGGCATTATATATCCTGCCATATCTCACTGAATTTTATTTTTTAAAGTAACGTTTTGTGTGATCTTTGTATCTTTAAAAAAAAAGATAATAAAAAATGAGAAAAAAGTTTTAAAAATCTGGAAGCTTTACTATTCCTTTTAAATATTTGGAAATCATGGTAAGTATAATAAAGTCAATGTAAACCTATTAAAAAGCTAATAAATTTTCTGTGAATGAGAGGGATCAGGTAGATCAGGACAATCACATTCAGAGAAAGGAAGGACATTTTAACTGTGCTTTAAGGTACAGCCTACAAAACAAAAGAAAAAAAAACATGGATGCATAAGAGTACTGGGATGATTTGAAATTCTTTTATGAATCACAAAAGGAAAAATGATTACTTTCTTGAACTAATCCATTCCTGTGGATGTGATGCCCTTTTGATTGGACTACATCAGTGAGGCATGACTCAGGTTGGGTATACTCCCTCCTACTCTATCTTTATATAAAGGCACATGCAGAGAGGACAGTCAGAAAAAAGAAGTTGCCATTTTTGATCCAGCCAAATGGAAGAGGACTCAAGGATATATAGCAGCCAAAGCTTAAGTGCAAAACCCCAAGAGGCTGGATTCATGGAAAAGCTCAAGATTGAATAGATAAGACATATGCCTGATAACCCACAGCTGAACTCAGGGAGAAAGTGGAACAGCTGAGACTGAGAGAGGAGGTTTGGAAAGAGACAAACCCTGTGCCTAAGAATCCTCAGCTGGGCTCTGGGAGGGAAAGGCAGCTCTCTTAGCAAAGATCAGCTGCCATCTTGCTTCCCTATGGGTCAGGATACAAGGGTCACCAATAGCTGATTTTGGTGAGAAAACATATCTGCTGATCCCTGGATTTGGACACTTCATAGCCTCAGAACTATAAATAAAAATATAATAAATATAATAATTTTATATATATAAAATTCCTATTATAAATGACAACCCATTTCTGGTACTTTGCATCAGCAGTCCCATGGCAAACTAAGAGAAGTTCAAATCCTTATTTTGTGGAATATTAGGATATCACCAATAATTTCAAATGTATCTAGTGAAATATTCAAAAATATCTCCCTGAGTTTAGCATCACAAAAATAACCTTACCATTTTGCAAATCCCACTATATTGCCACATTCAATAACAGACCATTCTCTTATCTGGATTTTCTGTTAGACACACTTATTGACAGTTTTCTTAAAAATTCTCAATAAATATAATTGTTGGCAATATTCCAGCATAAACATACACTTTGTGGTTCTGTTATCAAAATGAGCCTGCTGTTTTCTTGTCTTTTGTATATATCCAAGCATGCTGCCTCATTCTTTAAATTCCCAATTGAAGATCAGTAGACCTCTTGATTCCTAGTGAAAATCATATTTGGCTTTATGCATAGCAGCTTTTCTGGAGTACTTTTCCACTGAACTGTATTACAATTACCCCCAATTTTCCCATTATTATTTCCTTACTATTTTGAAATTTGAGCCAAAATAATGCATTTTTAAATATGGAAAGACTGGAAAATTATAAGGATTAATTTCAGAATTTATAATCTTTAATAGGATCAAGCATTCTTTTAGAATTAGGCATATAGTATGTTGCTTTGTTTATACCAATTTTTTTATCTTCAATGTATTATATAAGAGCTGTGGGACTGAGACTTGGTAGGGTTTCTTTTGTTATTCTTTGGTTTTTAGTTTCTCCCTGTCTTGAGATAGATAAGCAATATAAGAGCTACTATACTTTTTCTTTCAGTGAAGAGAGTTTATGCTTAATATTGTTAGTTGACATTTTTACTGCCAATGATAATTCAATTTTTAAACTACCATGGTAACAATGTATTTCTTTTTAAATTAATTAATTTATTTTTAATGTTACATTAAAAAACATGAGGTTCCCATAGACTCCCCACCCCCCTCACCCCACTCCTCCCATAACAACAACCTCCTCCATCATCATGGAATATTCATCGCACTTGGTGAATATATCTCTGAGCACTGCTGCATCACCTGGTCAATGGTTCACATTACAGTTTACACTCTTCCCCAGCCCACCCAGTGGGCCATGGGAGGACATAAAATGTCCAGTAACTGTCCCTGCAGTACCACCCAGGACACCTCTAAGTCCTGAAAATGCCCCACCATCACATCTCATCTTCCCATTCCCACCCTCAGCAGTTACCATGTCCACTTTCTCCATCTCAGTGTTACGTTTACTTCCACTACCAATCACATTAGTTCCAGAATAGAATATCAGTAAGTACACTCTAATCCATACTTTATTCCTCCATTCTGTGGACCCTGGGATGGCTATGTCCACTCCACCCCTGTATCAAGGTATCAAGGGGGTGCCTAGACTCCACTTGGATGATGGATGCAATTCTCTTGTTTGCAGTTATAGACATTCTTGGCACCCTGGTGTCGTGGTTGACCTTCTTCACCTCCCTGTTAGCTGGCTGGGGTAAGTCCAATAAACTGAAGAGTAGGAGTTGCAAGTCTGTTGAGGCTCATGGCCTGGCTATCACATGGAGAGTCCAGAGATTCAGGTCCCCTGGGTATACACTAAACCCCAGCACCAACCACAGGTCTGGTAAAAGTGACAGGGGAGGTTTGTGAACAAAGATCACACCTGAGTCCAACTCCATCACACTCAGGACAGCAAACTCCAAAGTAGGGCCAACTGACATGGCACTGAAGTCCATCTGCCATGAGCATAGAAACTGTGGGTCTCTGTAGCCCTCAGAAGAACCAATATCTGGGGTTGTATCTACCTTAGCTGTCTCTGGGACTCTGCTGAGGTGTGCTTAAGGGTGACCTCTCTGATGACCTCTCAGCTCTTTTTTGGAGACTCATAGCCATATAAACTCATTTGTCCTTTCCATTTCCCCCTTTTATCCAGGGTCACAAAGCATTTTTAACTCCTAATATTACATGTAGGCTGAGATATTCTGCTGGACTGAGGTGACCCTTTTATTCATGGTCACTCTCCAGCCACATCATCAGCTGGCACTTGGTAGTAATACCTCGGTGCCAGCGAGGCTCATCCCTGGGAGTCATGTCCCGCACTGGGCGGGTGGGGGGAACAATGTATTTCTAAAACATTCTTAAGCTATGAGTTATTCCATAAAAGTGAATCTTGTAGAATTGAGTTTTACCCCTGGAAGGTTTTGTTGACAGCTGGTGAAATTCTGTCTAATTACAATTGAGGACCAGTATATCTATACATGCCAGCTGGGCTGAACTTTTTTCCTCAACCTAATTGCATGTTTAATGAAGCAATAAAGATCATAAGGACTCTAGTATTTACTCAGGGATACTAAAATATTACCAAATGACTGTAAAATTATATCATGCTGACTCTTTTGTTCCCCATATTTAACACTATTTTAGAAATAGAAAATTGTACATATTCATAATGTTATGACTTTGTACTTCTGACTAGAGTTAGCTGTATATACACATTCTTTAAAGTAGCCCATAGAATGATTGGTTTAAAGTCCTTTATAGGGTATAAAATAAAAAGTTTTTCTTTTCATATGCGATGTGATTTTATGATGTGTCACATCTATTGTATTCTTACCAATTACACACTCCATCTTTAAGAGTTACACCCTTTATTTTTTTAAAGATTTATTTATTTTTTTATTTCTCTCCCCTTCCCCTCCCCACCTCAGTTGTCTGTTCTCTGTGTCTATTTGCTGCGTCTTCTTTGTCCACTTCTGTTGTTGTCAGTGGAATGGGAATCTGTTTCTTTTTGTTGCATCATCTTGCTGTGTCAGCTCTCTGTGTGTGCGGCACAATTGCTGGGCAGTCTGCACTTTTTTTCATGTTGGACAGCTCTCTTTATGGGGTGCACTCCTTGCACATGGGGCTCCTCTATGTGAGGGATACCCCTGCATGGAAGGGCACTTCTTGTGTGCATCAGCACTGCACATGGGCCAGCTCCACACGGGTCAAGGAGGCTTGGGGTTTGAACCATGGACCTCTCATGTGGTAGACGGTCACCCTAATCACTGGGCCAAGTCTTCTGCCCAGAGTTACACCATTTAGACAGCTTTATTATCTAGTTTTGATTATTAAGGTAGCATACAGAGTCCTAAATTTAGTATGTTGTGGGTGATTGTCCATATTGAGCACCATTATCCCACTCTTTTCTTCCTATAATACATTTTTTCCCTTTGAGAAGTCATGTGTTTACAGAACAATCATGTCTAAAATACAGGATTCTCATATTTCAAATGACCACCACCAACCGGTTTTGGTGTTGAATATTTGTTACATTTTATTACAGGACATTTGTTATAATTGTACGCTTAATTAAAGTCCATGGTTTAACCTTTATCAGATATGTAGTTTCTAAATATTTTCCGGCATTGAATGGGTTGCCTTTTCACCTTTGTATTAGTCAACTAAAGGGGTGCTGATGCAAAATACCAGAAATCTGCTAGGTGCTAAAAGGGTATTTATTTTGGGTAGGAGCTTACGGATACCAGGCCATAAAGCATAAGTTACTTTCCTCACCAAAGTCTATTTCCACATGTTGGAGCAAGATGGCTGCTGATGTCTGTGGGGGTTGAGACTTTCTGAGTTCCTCTGGGCTCAGCTCTTCTATTTCCTCCACAAGGTCAGCTGTAGACTATGAGGCTCTCTAGGCTTTGCCTCTATCCACAAGGTCAGCAGTAGACTATCAGACGAATGGCTCTATCTCTTTTGCCAGGGGTCCAGCTTAAGACCTCAGGATCAAACTCCAACATCAAAACTCCAACATCAAAGACATCAGTTCTGTTCTTTGTCATGTCTCTTTTCTGTGAATCCCTACCCACCAAGGGGTGGGGACTCAATGTACTAATCATAACACAATCATGCCCAGGTTTAGATCAAATTACAAATATAATGCAATATCTATTTTTGGAATTCATAACCATATCAAACGGCTACCACCTTCTTGATAAAGTCCTTTGAATCACAAAAGTGTTTAAGTTTAAGGAGATCTGATTTATCCATTTTTTCTTTTGTTGCTCATGTTTTTGTTGTAAGGTTTAAGAAACCTCCACCTACCACCAGATCTTGAAGATGCTTCCCTACATTTTCTTCCAGAAGTTTTATGGTTTTCCCTTTTATATTTGGTCTTTGGTCCATTTTGAGTTAATTTTTTTGTATAAGATTTGCTGTGGGGATGGGTCTTATTTCTTTCTTTTGCATTTGAATGTTCAGTTTTTCCAGCATTTGATGAATAGACTGTTCTGACACAGATGTGTGGGATTGACAGCCTTGTCAAAAATCACCTGACCATGAATGTGAAGGTCTGTTTCTGAACCATCAATATGGTTCCATTTGTCTATATATCTATATGCCAATATCATGCTGCTTTTACCACTGTAGCTAGGTAATATGATTTAAAGTCCAGAAGTGAGAGTCCTCCAACTTTATTCTTCCTTTTAAAAATGTTTCTGGCTATTCAGGGCCCTTTGTCCTTCCAAATAAATTTGATAATTGGGTTTTCCATTTCTTTTTTAAAATGGTTGTTGGAATTTTTATAGGGATTGCATTGAATCTGTATATCAATTTGGGTAGAATTGAATCTTACTGATATTTAGTCTTCCTGTCCATGAACATGGAATATTCTTCCATTTATCTAGGTCTGCTTCGATTTTTTTAAACAATTATTATAGTTTTCTGAATACAAGCACTTTAAGCCCTTTGTTAAGGTTATTCCTAAATATTCTATTGTACTTGTGTACACAAACACTAGTAATTTTTGTGTACTAATTTTGTATCCTGCCAATCTGCTGAATTCTTTCATTAGCTCTCATAGCTTTGTTATAGATTTTTCAGGACTTTCTAAGTATTGGATCATTTTATCTGTGAATAGCAAAAATTTCTTTTTCCTTTCTAATTTTGACAATTTTTCTTTTTCTTACTTGATACATCTAGCTAGAACCTCTAGCACTACATAGAACAACATGGGTGACAGTGGGCATCATTGGCTTGTTCCTAATCAATGCAGGAAAGCCTTCAGTCTTTCAACATTGAGTACAATGTTAGCTGTGGGGTTTCCATATGTGCCCTTTTTCATGTTGAGAAAGTTTCCTTCAATTCCTATCTTTTGTAGTGGTTTAATTAAGAAAAGATGCTGGATTTTGACAAATGCCTTTTCTGTGTCAATGGAGATGACCTTGTGAATTTCTAAATTTGTTTTGCTGATGTGTTATATTACACTGATTGATTTTCTTGTGCTGAATCACCCTTGCATAGTGAGTATTTTGTTGAAGATTTTTGTGTCCAAGTTCATTAGGGAAATCAGTCTGTAATTTTTTTAATTCATGATATATTTCTCTGGCTTTGGTATTAGAGTGATATTGGCTTCAGAGAATGTGCTTGGTAGGATTCTTTCCTGTTCAATTTTTGGAAGAATTTCCTTAAGATTGGTATAAAATCTTCATTGAATGTTTGGTAGAAGTCACCTGTGAAGCCATTTCATCTGGGTTTTTCATTTTGGGGAACTGTTTGATGACTGTTTCAATTTCTTTCTTGTGATTTGTTTGTTGAGGTCTTCTTCTAGTGTCATTGTAGATTTTTCGTATGTTCCTAGGAACTTTTCCATTTCATCTGCATTTTCTAGTTTGTGGGCGTAGTATCCTCTTATTAACTCTTTTCTTTCTGTGGAGTCAGTAGTAATGTGCTCATTTTCATTTCTGATTTTATTTATTTTCATATTCTTTCTTTTTTTAATTATCAGTCTAGCTAAAGCAGCTTGTGGCTTTGTTATTTCTCTCTATTATTATTATTATTTTTGTTGTTGATTTTATCCAATCTTTTCATTTCTTTCCTTCTGTTTACCTTGGGGATAGTTTGCTGTTCTTTCTTTTTCTACTTCCTCCAGCTGTGTAGTTAGGTCATTGATTTTAGCTCTTTCCTCTTTTTTTAATGAAAACATTTATGGCTATAAATTTCCCTCTCAGCATAGATTTCACTGCGTCCCATAAGTTCTGTTATGTAGTCTTCTCATTTTGATTTGACTCAAGATACTTCATATGTGACTCTCTTATGTATTTTTTATTGTTTTTTAATGTAACATTCTTTGTGATCTATTAACTTTAATTTAGAAAGTGTAAAAAATAAATAAGTGCCAAAGAAAATAAAAGATACTTCATAATTTTTATAACAATTTCTTTTTTTGACCCATTGCTTATTTGATAGCATGTTGCTTAATCTCCACATATTATGAATTTTCCTTTTTTCTGCCTGGTGTTGTTTCCCAACATTATTCCATTATGATCATAGAAAATGCTTTGTATAATTTCAATATTTTTCAATTATTGAGATCTACTTTGTGATTCAATGTATGGTCTATCCTGGAGAGAGATGCATAAGCACTTAGGAATACTATATATCCTGCTCTTTTGGGATGCAATGTCAGGTATATATCTATTTGCTTTAGTCCATTTATCATAATATTCAAGCTCTCTGTTTCTTTTTTATTTATTTATTTATTTATTATTGACTTTGTAATAATATTACTTTAAAAATATATATATATGAGGTCCCATTGAACCCTACCACCCCCACCCCACCTCTCCCCCCCCCAGCAACACTCCCTCCCATCATCATGACACATCCATTGCATTTGGCAAGTACATCTCTGGGCACCACTGCACCCCATGGTCAACGGTCCACACCATGGCCCACACTCTCCCCCATTCAATCCAGTGGGCCCTGTGAGGATTTACAATGTCCGGTGATTGCCCCTGAAGCACCATCCAGGGCAGCTCCATGTCCCAAAGACGCCTCCACCTCTCATCTCTTCCTGCCTTTCCCCATACCCATCAGCCATCATGTCCACTTTTCTCAATCCAATGCCACCTTTTCTATGTGGACATTGGATTGGTTGTGTCCATTGCACCTCTATGTCAAGAGGAGGCTCAGATTCCACATGGATGCTGGATGCAATCCTCCCACTTTCAGTTGTAATCACTCTAGGCTCCATGGTGTGGTGGTTGTCCTTCTTCAACTCCATCTTAGCTGAGTGTGGTGAGCCCAATAAGTCAGATTGTAGGTGGTGGAGTCTGTTGAGGCTCAGGACCTGGCTATCACATTGTCAGTCCAGAGATTCAAATCCCCTAAATATATCTTAAACCCCGACACTAACTGCACCTCCAGCACATTAGCATGAAAGTCTTATGAAGAGAGATCCCATCTGAGTCCAGATTCATCACACATAAACACCAGTTCCAAAGAGGGGCCATCTGACCTGGTAGTTAACCCCATCGGCCATGACCATAACTCCCATGGGTCTCTTTAGCCCTCGAAGGAACCGATATCTGGGGGTTGTATCTGCTTTATCTTTCTCTCAGACTCTGCTCAGTTGTGCATAAGGGCAATCCTTCTGACAGCCTCCAGACTCTTTTTTAGAGACTCGTAGCCATATAAACTCATTTCTCCTTTCCATTTCCCCCTTACATTAGGTCAAACAGCATTTTAAAGTCATGTTATTTTATGTAGAGAGGGATATTCCGCTGATCCGCGTTGAACCTTCCGTATGAGGTCATTTTCCAGTTGCATCATCAGTTGGTAGTTGATAGTGGTCCCTCGGTGGCAGGGAGGCTCATCCCCGGGTGGCATGCCCCACGCTGGGGGAAGGCATTGCATTTACATGCTGAGTTTGGCTTTGAGACTGGCCACATTTGAGTAACATGAAGGCTGACAGGAGGAAATTCCCAGGCACAATGCTGCTTTAGGCCTTGTTCTTATTTTAGGCTTATCAGCTCACAAGCATAGTCATTAGCATCAGGGGCTCACTGTTGAACCCTCATTCCCTCCCGGTCCCCGCCGCTGCACCTGGGAGACTGTCGCTGCTCCCCTAGGGACCACGACAGTGCACCACTGGCCAGGAACCCAGTACCCCCCCTGCTGTGGTTTTTAATTGTTGCCACTATGAGTATATCCAAACATTGCCATGCACCCTGGACATATGTTCTGTACAGCTCCCTGTCAGCCATATATCACCTGTCAATGGTATCCCATACCAGTATTCCTCCATTGCCTTTGTTGAACCACTCTGTGATCCAGAACTCCCTGAAATTTGAAGCCCAAAATAATGTCAGGGTCCCTTACTAGGAAATGGCATATACTGATGGGTTTAAAGGTTATATAAAGAATACGTGTTGACTTGGAAAAAATTCTACATCCTATCTTCCCCCCCCCCCCTAATTATTGAGCTTCTCTTCACAGGAGCCCTAGACCACAGCAATGCATATATATAGTATACAGCACTCCCATACATCCACCACAAAACCTTTCCCTTCCACAGCGATACTCTTACACCCTATTCACATCATATTTACTTAACGTAATGTACAGAGTCTGAGACAATAGCTTTCAAACAAGGTGACATTTATGCTTACATTGTGGTGCATACTTTAGGATACGCAGATTTTTACATTCTTAGTTATTCTATGTTTTACATTATGGTTTACATTATCAGTCTGTCATCTCCTATATGTTATGGTGTAATATTACATGTTTTATATCCATCCTTGTGTACTCTCACGAAACTCCTCTCTTACCCCCCATTTACCTTGGTTACACACATTTAACGTCCATTTTCCCTTCCAACTTGGTGCCCACAGTGACAGCCAGCCTCCGTTTCCCGAGGAGCCACTTCCAGATATAGATGGAATAGTGTTCAGGGTCTAACTTGCTCAACTGCCCCAATGCCCTGGGAGCCACCCTTTCTCTCGAGGGATACAGTTCCCTCTATTTGATGGCATTAGTCCTCCCCAGGATGTGGGTCCACCCCCACTCTTACTACTTGGGTTTCTACCCCATGGTGTCACCCACTCTGGCAGAATGAGCATTTAGACATTTCCCAGGAGCCCGTCCTGTATCAGACCCTCCCCTCCGAGCATTCTAAACAGGTAACCCTCTTTATTATATTTTGGTATGATTTTCTCGGCATTTTACTCTCCACCAACACCTGACCCTCTCCTGTGTTCGTATGCTACCACTCCCTCCCCCCACTTTTGGTCAATGTTACCCATCCGCCCATCCCCAGCCTCCCTCAAACCCGCAAAGCCCCAACCAAAGGCAACCCCTGCCCCCCTTTTATCTCTTCTTTGTGTTCATACTTACCACCATCTCGTCTTAAATTCCACCCCTGCAGACATCGGCTCACATCCTTCCTCCACCCTCTGATTTCCTGTAAGCCTATCGTTCAGTCTCTTGCTATCTAGGGCAGCTTGGTTATTTCAAATCATAGAGGTCATGTAGTATTTGTTCTTTAATATCTGGGTTGCTTCACTCAACATAAGGTTCTCAAGATTCATCCATGTTATCACATGTGTTTGTAGTGTATTTGTTCTTACAGCCGAGTAGTATTCCATTGTGTGTATATACCACATTTTATTGATCCACTCATCTGTTGATGGGCATTTGGGTTGATTCCAACTTTTGGCAATAGTGAACAATGCTGCTATGAACATTGGTGTACATATATCGGTTTGTGTCCTTGTTTTCAGTTCTGCTGGGTATATACCCAGCAGTGGTATTGCTGGGTCATATGGCAAATCTTTGGCTAGTTTTTTGAGAAACCTCCATACTGTCCTCCAGAATGGTTGGATCCTTCTGCATTCCCACCAGCAGTGGATGAGTGTTCCCCTTTCTTCACATCCTCTCCAGCACTTGTATTCTTCTGTTTTTTTCATAGCTGCCAATCTTATGGTTGTAAGATGGTATCTCATTGTGGTTTTGATTTGCATTTCCCTGATAGCTAGAGATTTGGAACATTTTTTCATGTGCTTTTTTGACATTTGTATTTCTTCTTTGGAGAAGTGTCTGTTTAAGTCTTTTTCCCATTTTTTAAATGGGTTGTGTATCTTTTTATTTTCAAGATATAGGAGTTCTTTATATATGCAAGTTATAATTTTCTTATCAGATACATGGTTGCCAAATATTTTCTCCCACTGTGTGGGCTCCCTTTTTACTTTCTTGACAAACTCCTTTGAGGTGCAAAAGGCTTTAATTTTGAGGAAGTCCCATTTATCTATTAGTTCTTTTGCTGCTCGTGCTTCTGGTGAGGTATTCATAAATCCATTACCTATTACAAGGTCCTGTAGATGTTTCCCTACATTGCTTTCTAAGTTTTTTATGGTCTTGGCTCTTATATTTAGGTCTTTGATTCATCTTGAGTTGATCTTTGTATAAGGTGTGAGATGGTAATCCTCTTTCATTCTTCTACATATGGCTATCCAGTTCTCCAGACACCATTTGTTGAATAGGCCACTCTCTCCCAGTTGAGAGGGTTTGGTGGCTTTATCGAATATTATGTGGCTATATATGTGAGGTTCTATATCAGAGCTTTCAATTCGATTCTATTGGTCTATGTGTCTCTCCTTAAGCCAATACCATGCTGTTTTCACCACCGTAGCTTTGTAGTATGTTTTGAAGTCAGGTAGTGTGATTCCTCCAATTTCGTTTTTCTTTTTCAGTATGTCTTTGGCTATTCGGGGTCTCTTTCCTTTCCAAATAAATTTCATAGTTAGTTTTTCTAGTTCCTTCAAGAAGGCTGTGTTGATTTTTATTGGGATTGCATTGAATGTGTATATCAGTTTTGGTAGGATAGACATCTTAATAATGTTCAGTCTTCCTATCCATGAACAAGGAATAGTCTTCCATTTATTTAGGTCTTCTTTGATTACCTTGAACAATCTTCTATAGTTCTCGGTGTATAAGTTCTTTACTTCTTTAGTTAAATTTATTCCTAAGTATTTGATTTTTTTATTTACTATTGTGAATGGTATTTGTTTCTTGATTTCCTCCTGATCTTGCTCATTATTGGTGTACAGAAATGCTACTGATTTTTGCGCATTGATCTTATACCCTGCAACTTTACTAAACTCATTTATGAGTTCTAGAATCTTTGTTGTAGATCTCTCAGGGTTTTCTATGTATAGGATCATGTCATCTGCAAATAATGGCATTTTGACTTCTTCCTTTCCAATTTGAATGCCTTTTATTTCTGGCTCTTGCCTCAGTGCTCGAGCAAGTACTTCTAAGACAATGTTAAACAGGAGTGGAGACAGTGGGCATACTTGTCTTGTTCCTGAGTTTAGAGGGAAGGAGTCTAGAATTTCTCCATTGTACACAATATTGGCTTTAGGTTTTTCATATATACTCTTTATCATGTTCAAAAAATTTCCTTGTATTCCAATCTTTTGGAGTGTTTTTATCAAGAAAGGGTGCTGTATTTTGTCAAATGCTTTTTCTGCATCAATAGATATAATCATGTGATTTTTTTCCCTTCAATCTGTTTATATGGTGTATTACGTTGATTGATTTTCTTATGTTGAACCATTCTTGCATACCTGGGATGATTCCCACTTTTTCGTGGTGTATAATTCGTTTAATGTGTTGTTGAATACGATTAGAAAGTATTTTGTTAAGTATTTTTGCGTCTAGGTTCATTAGAGAAATTGGTCTGTAATTTTCCTTTCTTGTGATGTCTTTGTTTGTCTTTGGTACTAGGCATCATAGAAGGAGTTGGGTAATGTTCTTTGTGTTTCGATTTTTTGGAAGAGTTTCAGCAGGATTGGTGTCAGTTCTTTCCGGAATGTTTTGTAGAATTCACCTGTGAAGCCATCTGGCCCTGGGCTCTTCTTAGTTGGGAGATTTTTAATAACTGATTCTATCTCTCTGCTTGTGATTGGTTTGTTAAGATCACCAATTTCTTCTTTTGTCAATATGGGCTGCTTATATGTTTCTAGGAATTTGTCCATTTCCTCTAGATTGTCATTTTTGTTGGAATATAGTTTTTCAAAATATCCTCTTATGATAGTCTTTATTTCTGTGGGGTCAGTGGTGATATCGCCTTTCTCATTTCTTATTTTGTGTATTTGCATCTTCTCTCTTTTTTTCTTTGTTAGTGTCGCTAAAGGTTTGTCAATTTTGTTAATCTTCTCAAAAAACCAGCTCTTGGGCTTGTTTATCTGTTCAAGAGCTTTCTTATTTTCTATTTCATTTAGTTCTGCTCTTATCTTTGTTATTTCCTTCCTTCTTCTTCCTGTTGGGTTACTTTGTTGTTGCCTTTCTAATTCCTTCAAATGTGCAGTTAGTTCTTCAATTTTGGCTCTTTCTTCTTTTTTGATATATGAATTTATGGCTATAAACTTTCCTCTCAGTACTGCTTTTGCTGCATCCCATAAATTTTGGTATGTTGTGTTATCATTATCATTTGTTTCAAGGTAGTCATTGATTTCTTTTGAGATTTCCTCTTTGACCCACTGTTTTTCTAAGAGTGTGCTGTTTAATTTCCAAATCATGGTGTGAAATCTGGGCTTCTGTCCCTTGCAAATCTCCAGCTTGACTCCACTGTGGTCAGATATAATGTTTTGTATGATTTCAATCTTTCTGAATTCGTTCAGCCTTTCTTTGTGGCCTAGCATATGATCTATCTTGGAGAGTGATTCATGTGCGCTTGAGAAAAATGTATATCCTGCTGTGTTTGGGTGTAGCGATCTATATATGTCTATTAGATCCAGCTCCTCTAATATACTGTTTAGATGTTTTGTTTCTTTGCTGATTCTCTTTTGAGATGTTCTGTCCAGAGTTGATAGTGGTGTATTAAAATCCCCCACTATAATTGTAGATGAATCTATTGTTTCACTTAGTTTTTCCAGCGTTTGCCTGACATATTTAGAGGCACTCTTGTTAGGGGCATAAATATTTATGATTGTTCGATCTTCTTGACAGATTTTCCCTTTCACTAAAATGTAGTATCCTTCTTTGTCTCTCACAATTGTTTCACATTTAAAGTCTATTTTGTCTGATATTAATATAGCTACTCCTGCCTTTTTTTTGGTTATTGTTAGCTTGTATGATTGTTTTCCAGCCATTCACTTTCAATCTCCATGCTTCTCTGGGTCTAAGATGTGTCTCTTGTAGACAGCATACGGATGGGTCATATTTCCTTATCCAATGTCCCAGTCTGAATCTTTTGATAGGTGAGTTTAATCCGTTGACATTCAGTGTTATTACTATCAAGGAATTATTTGTGTTAGCCATATTTTGATTAGATTTGTGTTTGTCATATTTTGTTTGTATATATTTTTTTGTCTTTTTTTTTGTTGTTGTTGGTCTTATACTCTCCTCCAACTCTGCCTTTCCTGTTTTTTCCTTTCTTCCTGCAGAACTCCCTTTAGAATTTCTTGAAGAGGAGGTTTCTTGTTGGTATACTCTTTCAGTTTCTGTTTGTCTGCGAATATTTTGAACTCTCCATCATGTTTGAATGCTAGTTTAGCTGGATAGAGTATTCTTGGTTGGAAATTTTTTTCCTTTAGTACCTTGACTATATCATACCACTGCCTTCTTGCCTCCATGGTTTCAGATGAGAAATACAAGCTCTCTGCTTCTTTATTGATCCTCTGCCCTGTTGATGTATCCAATGATGAGAGTGCTGAATTGAATTCTCCAACTACTATTGTAAAGGCACCTATTTTTCTTTCAGTTTTGCCAGTGTTTTCCTTACATAATTTGGGGACATCCTGGTTAGGTGCTTTAGCAGTTTGATATTATTGATGAATTTCAAAAAGAAATATCAAATTATGTTTTATAAACTGGTCTTTTCCTTTGGGCATATTAGAGTGTATGGGATTCAGATGTTTTACTGTTACTTGATTAAATAATGATTAAGACTTTGATTGGGCCATGTCAGTAGGACATTGAGTCCTGCCTCCTTGGTAGGAGGGGACTCACAGAGAAACTGAACTGCAGTGAAAGGAGTTTGAAGTTTTTGGGCTCAAGCCTGGAAGTAAATACACAGAGAAGCAAAGCAGCTGAGCCCAGAGAGAATTGAGCCCTGGGGAGAGAGAGAGAGCCAGTTGCCTGATAGGCTATAGCTAGCATTTGGGAGATAGCAGGGCAGCTGTAGCCAGAAAGGGACAAGCCCCAGAAATAGAAGAATCCAGGAAGCCTGAACTCTTGGAAAATGCCAGAAGTCATCATGCTTTAACACATGGCAATAGACTTTGGAAAGAGAAATAACTTATGCTTTATGGTCTGGTAACTGTAAACTTCTACCCCAAATGAATGTCTTTTATAAAAGCCAATGTATTTCTGATATTTTGCATCAGCACTCCTTTGGGTGACTAATACAGTTACTTATACATTTAATGCATTTTTGATTATTTCCTCTGGTGAATTCCCCTTTTTATTAAAATATAATGACATTCCTTGTCTCTAAAAACAGCTTTGAATTTAAAGATTATTTCCTATGATAGTTTTATAATAATATTTTATTTATTTATTTATTTAAAGTGTGTCGCAGGTTTTATTTTATCTTATTTTTTTTTCTTTTTTAACTTTTAAAAATTTAATTGTCTTTTTTAAAAAAGATATATAGATCACAAAAAAATGTTACATTAAAAAATATGAGGTTCCCATATATCCCACTCTCCACACTCCCATCTTTTCCCCATTAACAACTTCGTTCATTAGTGTGGTACATTCATTGCATTTGTTGGATACACTTTGGAGCACTGCTACACAGCATGGATTATAGCTTACATAGTAATTTACAGACTCTCCCAATGCATTCAGTGGGTTATGGCAGGATATATAATATTCTGCATCTCTCCTGCAATGTCATTGAGGACAATCCCAAGTCTATAAAATGCCCCCATATCACACCTCTTTTTCCCTCTTCCTGCCTTCAGCAACTCCTGTGGCCACTGTCTCCACATCAATGACTTAATTTCTTTCATTTCCAGTGTCAAAATAATTCTAAAGTAGAATACAAGTAAGTAAGCTCTAATCCATATTTTATTCCTCCATCTGAGGGCCCTAGAATGGCATTGCCCACTCCACTTCTCAATTGAGAGGAGGCTTCAATCCCACATGCATGGTGGATGGGACACTCATGCCCACTGCTGTAGGCTCCATTGGTTCCTTGGTGTGATGGTTTTTCATTAACAGGGAGTTAAAGGACAACCACCATTAACCACTAACTCCCTCTCAGCTGACCTGGGTAAGTACAACAAACTGAAGAGTAGGTGCTGCAACACCACTGAGACTCATGGTCCAGGTAGTACATAGACAATGCAGAGATTCAGGTATCCTGGACATACACCAACCACAGCACCAACCACAGTTTCAATAAAAGGGACAGAAGAGGCATGCATAGAGGAGTCACATCTGATTCCAACTCCCTCACACTCAGTAGCTGAAATTCCAAAGTAGGGCCCACTGGCAAGGCACAATACTCCAGAGCCATCCACCATGACTGTAGGGCCTGGCTGTCTCTGTAGCCCTCAGAAGTACCATTACCTGGGACTGTATATACTTTGGCTGTTTCTGGGTTCCTGCTGAGACTTGCATATATGTAACCCCTCTGATGACCTCCTGACTTATTTTGAAATCTCTTAGCCATATAAACTTTACCATTTCCCTTTTTTATTCAAGGTCTTTTTCTAGTTGCATAACAGCTGGTGCTTGGTAGTAAACCTTTGGCACCAGAGAGTCTTACCCCAGGAGTCATGCCCCATGCTGGGAGGAAGGTAATGCATTTATATGCTGAATTTCACTTAGAGAGTGGCCAAATTTGAACAACATGGAGGCTCTCAGGAGGTAATTCTTAGGTACCCTGCAACACTAGGACAATTTGAAATTCCAAGCTCAGCAAGCTCATAAGCATAGTCATTGGTATCAAGGGCCCATCTTAATACAGATACTCTAGTTTTTGTTTTTGTTATTGCATGCATAGAATATCTTTTTCCAGCCTTTCACTTTCAATCTATTTGTATGTCTAGGGTGAGTATCTTGTAGACAACATATAGATGTCTTACATTCTTTTATCCATTCCACGAGTCTGTGTCTTTTGATTGGGTAGCTTCCTCCATTATCATTCAATGTCTTTATAAATAGGCAGTCCTTATTTCACCCATTTTGATAATCACTTTTAGCTTTCATATATTGTTTTCACCACTCTTTTTATACTATTAGTTGGATTCTTGTTAGATCAATTAGGAAAGATAAATAAATAAAAATCCCCAAATCAGAAAGAAATATCAATTTTGCAATTCAATAATAAAATGATCCTATATCTAGAAAAGCCCAAGAAATTGAAGACAATATGACTAGAGGTAATAAACAAGTTCAATTGAATGGTGCAATAGATGATTAATATGCAGAAATCAGTAACATTTCTATACAATGTTAATTAGCAATCTCAGGAGGAATTCACAGAAAAAATTCATTTATAATAGCGACTAAAAAGTGAATATTTAGAAATAAACTTAACCAAGGATATAAAAGGACTGTATACATAAAACTATATATCATTGTTAAAAGAAATTCAAGAAGACTTCAATCAATTGAGGGGTAGTACATGTTCATTTACTGGAAGACTAAACATCATTAAGATATCAATTCTACCCAAATTAATCAGAGATTCCATGCAAGCCTAAATAAAACATTCAACAGCAATTTTTACAGAAATGAAACAATTATCAAATTTATTTTAAAGGGTAAGGAACTGTGAATAGCCAAAAATGTCTTTAAAAAGAAGAACAACTTTGGAGGACTCTCAGTTCCTGATGTTAAAGTATATTACTTACCTACAAAGGTAAAGGTAAAAACAGCATGGTACCGGCATAAAGATTGACATTTTGAATAATGAAACACTCAACTCAAATTGAGAGTTCAAAAATAGATACTCATATCTATGTAAAGTGACTTTTGACTAGGCTGACAAACCTACCCAGCTGGGTAAGAACAGTCTATTTGACAAACGGTACTATGAGAATTGAATGGATATCCATAGCTCAAAGAAAGAAAAGAGGATCCCTATCTCACACCTTATATAAAAATTAACTCAAAATGGATCAAAGATCTAAATATAATAGCAAGAACCATAGCATTCCTTGAAGAAAACGTAGGGAAACCTTTTCAAGACCAGGTGGTAGGTGATGGTTTCTTAAACCTTACATCCAACACATCAGCAATGAAAGAAAAATAGATAAATAGGAACTCTTCGAAATTAAGCACATTTTTTGCTTCAAAGGGCTTTATCAGGAATATGAAAGGCAGAATGCTCAAGGGGAAGAAATATTTGGAAACCACATTTCCAATAAGTGCTTGATTTTCATGTTATATAAAGAGACAATACAATTAAATGATAAATACAAGGAACCCAATTAAAAAAAAATGGGCAAAACACCTGAATAGACATTTTCCAAAGAGGAAATCTAAGTGGCCAAAAAAAAAGCACATTAAAAGATGTTCAACATCACTAACTATTAGGGAAATGTTGATCAAACATACAATTTTATATGATTTAATACCTCATATAATGACCATTACTAAAAACAAACAAACAGAACTACAAATATTGGCAAAGATGTGGAGAAATAGGAACACTGTTCCACAGTTGATGGGAATCTAAAATGGTGTAGCCTCTATGTAGGAGAGTTTGGTGGTTCCTCAGAAAGTTACATATAGAACAGCTGTATGATCTGGGAATCCCAATACTTGGAATATATTCAGAAAAACTAAAAGGCAGAGAAGCAAATTGTTATTTGCACACCAATATTCATAGTGGCATTACTCACAATTGCTAAAAGATGGAAACAACCAAATGTCCATCAACCAATGAATGCGTATAAAATGTGGTATATACATATGATGGAATACTATTGAGCTATAAGGTGAAATTTGTATAGCAACATGGATAAAACTTGAGGACAGTATTTTGAGTGAAATAAGCCAGACACAAAAGGACAAATACTGTAAGGTATCACTACTATGAACTAAATATGCTGAGTTAAATCATAGAGTTAAATTCTTGATTATAGGTTACTGGAAGGTTGAGAAAGGGGAGCTGATGTTTAATGTATGCAGATTTTTTAAAGCAAATTGATTTTATTGATACATATTAATAAAGCATACAATTCATCCAAATTGTACAATCAATGGTATTTGGTATAGTCACATAGGTGTGCATTCATCACTTCAATCATTATTAGAGCATTTTCATTATTTCAATAGTGATAATAATAATAAAAAAACAGATAAACATGAAAATTCCTCATCTTTCAGTCTCTCTTTTTCCCCTTCTGTGCATAACTGCTATTCTGACTATTCTGGCACAATTGCTTATTAAGCAGTTTTGTTGAGAAATATTCACATACCATATCATCTATCCATAGTGTATAATCAAAGGATTTTAGTATAATCACAATGTTGTACATTCTTCTCAAAAATTTTAGAACAATTTCATTACTACAAAATGAAGACTCAACATGTCTTAGCATTCCTTCCTCAGCCTTCTTTACTTTTGAAGTGTTTTTATCAAGAAAGGCTGCTGTATTTTCTCAAATGCTCTGCTGCATCAATCGGCATGATCACATGGTTTTTTTCTTTTCACTCATTAATGTTGTGAATTACATACCCTAATATTCTTTTTTTCTCTCTTCATTTTCTTATAGTTACATTAAAAAAATATGAGGTCCCCATATACCCCCCCACTCCCCTCACCCCACTCCTTCACCCATAACAACAACCTCCTCTATCATCATGAGACATTCATTTCATTTGGTGAATACATCTCTGAGCACAGCTGCACCTCATGATCAATGGTCCATACCATAGCCCACCCTCTCCCACAGTCCACCCAGTGGGCCATGGGAGGACTGAGTTGGTTTTTTCCATTGTTTTGCTTGTTTGTTTTTCAAGAGGTACTGGGAACAAACTTGGGACCTCTTATGTCAGAACTGGGCACTCAATTACTTGAGCCACATCTACTCCCTGCTTGTGTAAAAAGTTTTAAGATTAGTTTAGCAGTTCGATATGTTTATGAATTCCAAAAATAGATATTGTATTGTATGTAATCTGATCTGTAGATGGGTCTGATTGAGTTATGATTAGGGCTTTAATTGGGCCACATCATTAGGGCATTGATAAAATACATGGCAAAGGACAGAGTTGAGGGTTCTTAATGTTGGAGTTTTGATGTTGGATTTTGATGTTGAAGTCTTAAGCTGGCACCCAGGAAGTAAACACACAGAGGAAAGAGAAGCAAGCCCCAAGAAGAAAGGAACCTTGAACCCAGACAGAAGCAAGACCCTGGAAGAGAGGAACCCAGGAAACCTGAACCCTTGCAGGTGTCAGCAGCCATCTTGCCCCAATATGTGAAAATAGACTTTCACAAGGGAAGTAACTTATGCTTTATGGCCTGGTATCTGTAACTCCTACCCCAAATAAATACCCTTTATAAAAACCAACCAATTTCTGGTATTTTGCATCAGCAACCCTTTGGCTGACTAATATAATCAGGAAGCTTGAGTCTCCAACTTCATTCATTTTTTCCAAGATGGTTTTAGCTATTCAGATCCCCTTAACCTTTCATGTATATTTCATGAAAGGTTTTTCCATTTTGCAAAGAACGATGCTGGGATTTTAATTTGGATTACATTAAATCTATAAATTACTTTTGGTAGTATTGACATCTTAATGGTATTTAGTCTTCCAGTTCATGTATATGGAATATCCCTCTATTTATTTAGGTCTTCTTCCCTTTTTTAGCAATGTTTTGTAGTTTTCTGTGTGCAAGTCCTTTATACCCATGTTTAGATTTATTCTTAGATATTTCATTCTCTTAGTTCCCTTTCTCAATGGATTTTTTTTCTTGATTTCTTATTCTGATTATTCACTGTGTGTATACAGAAAAACTACTGAATTTTGGATGTTTAGCTTGTGCCCTACCAGTGTGATGAATTCATTTGTTTTCTCTAGAAGCTTTTTTTTGGGTAGATTTTACAGGATTTTCAGTATATAGGATCAAATCATCTTTAAAAAAGGAGGAAATGAATCTTCCTGTCCAATTTGAATGCCTTTTATTTCTTTACTCAGCAAAATTGCCCTGGCAAGAACTACAAATTCAATATTCAATGACAGTTGTGACAATGAGCATCCTTGTTTTGGTACTTAGAGAGAAAGCTCTCAGTCTTTCACCATTAAGTAGGATGTTAGCTGTGGGCTTTTCACATATCACCTTTATCATTCTGAGGAAGTTTCCTTCTATTCCTAAAGTTCTAAGTGTTTTTATCAAGAAAGGATGCTATATTATATTTTCTCAAATGCCTTTTCCACCTTGATTGAGATGATCACATGTCCCCCCTGTTTTCCTGGGGACAAAATCCCTTTCCTATGAATCTGAAGTTGACAAGCCTTTTTTTCCTGACCATCCCAGGTAATGAAGTGCTTCAGCTACCTTTCCTCTGCAGTCCTGAGGAATCTCTACATCTTTCAATCTCCACCACCTCTGGCCTAGTCTAGGAATGTTTGACACAATCATTGCCACTGCCTTTGTCTGAGGTAAGTTGAAACAGTGGCTGCCCTCAAAGCTAGGACCCAATGATCTGAATTCACTAATCAAAAGCCCTGCTAAATGTCCCGCCATTCACAACCCTGTTCTTCCACATTCTTCGGAATAGGATTTTTTTGTCCTTCTCTGTCAGCCAAGGAATGGGCCACATGGCAACTTGTCAGGAGAATGTGGGATGGGTGCCAGAAGCTGCTGCATGGAGACAGCAATTTACAGCTTTTTACCATAGCTCATCAGCTTCTTCCTCCCACTCTCCCTTGGAGGCTGTACAATGCTCTTCTGGCCTCTGGAGTTTCAAAATAGTTTTTTTCAAAAAAACAGTTCCTGCCTATTTAGCAGTCGTTTTGATGGAAGTACTGAATCCTGGATCTCCCTACACTCCCATCTTCGTCGGAAGTATGCCCCCTACAATCCATTTTTCACAACATAGAATGAGTAGTGTTTTTTTTTTTATATACAAAACTGATCTTGTTATGGCCTTCTTATAAGGTCTTATTTGTTTCCCATTGTAACATACATATTATCCAAATTTGTACCTATGACTTACAAGACTGCATGATCTGGCTCCTAACCAGTTCTCCGATCTCATCTAGTATGACACTGCCCCACACTGTCCCACTGCACACCATACTTCAGTCATATTAACCATCATATTGACCATCTTTTGTGTTTGGCTCCCTGCCACCTTTCAAGCATCTTCCCACAATAATTTTTTTTCCCGTACGTGGGGGACACCCCTGCATGGCACGGCACTCTTTGAGCGCATCAGCGCTGTGCGTGGGCCAGTTCCACGCTGGTCAAGGAGGCCCGGGGTTTGAACCATGGACTTCACATGTGGTAGGTGGATGCCCTATCCATTGGGCCAATTCCGTTTCCCATGAGTGTAAAAATTTTATATGTGCACTCTATCTCAATATACCTGTTTTTAAAACATGTACAGAAAAAGAAGCCTACAATTTACTAAATGCAAAATCAACAAAAACAAGAAAATATAAGATCACGTGGTTTTAAGGAATAACACTGGTATTCAAATCCATGTCTATCTGGCTCTATCATTCATATTAATAACCAATCTGATACATCAAAAAAGAGGTAAAGCCACAGGAGTGAATTAACTGTTTGGCATAGCTGGGGTTATGATTTAAAGTTTTATGCATGAAATTTGTCATACAGTTATCAGAAGACTAAAGTTCTCTTATTAGAATAGGGTTAATAGCTCTCCCCAGAAAAGGTCTCTTGCTTGTAACTACTTCAGCTGAAGCAGTTACTTATAAAAGATTAATTAATTCTAGTTTGTTAGTATAAAATTCCCAAGACTGGTTGTAGGAATATCTGATCTTATTTCTGCCTTTAATTTACTCTGTTTCATTGGCCAGGTCTACCACCTCTATGTACACCTAAAAATGAAAGTGAAAACCTCTTATATTTTTAATGTAACATATTTTGTAATCTACGTATCCTTAAAAATAAGACAATTAAATAAAATTTTTAAAATTTTAAAAAATGAAAGTGAATTTGATGACTTCTAAAGTCACAAATCCTTCCAATTCTAATATTCTATTTATTAGTTCATTTATTCAGCAAATATTTACATATCACAATTTCTGTACCAGACCTTGTGCTACATTTTGGAGATAGTATAATAAATAGGAGAGAAAAAATGCCCTTCCCTCAGTAAGGTTACAGTGTAGTAATGGGAGACAGATAATACTATTCTGTGAAGTATATAAAACAGGGTCATTGGATGAAGAACAATAGAGGATGCCTCTGCATGAGGGGAGGATCAAAGAAGGCCTTTTAAAAGAGATAATATTTGGTTGTTATCTAAATGGCAGGGAGGAATTTGGAGGAAGAGCAAAGATTGTTCCTCACAGAAGTAACAGCAATTGTGAAAAAATTATTGTGGGAAGATGCTTGAAAGGTGGCAGGGAGTCAAACACAAAAGATGGTCAATATGATGGTTAATATGACTGAAGTATGGTGTGCAGTGGGACAGTGTGGGGCAGTGTCATACTAGATGAGATTGGAGATTTTTGTATATTGATATTGTAACCTCAAACTTTGATTAACCTTTATTAGCTCTAATAGTTTTTTTTTGTACAACTTTAGTGTTTTTTTCTAAAAAGAGAATATATATATATATATATATATATACGCACGCATATATATATACCATGCCATCTGTAAATAAAAATAGTTTTACTTTTATCTTTACATTCTGGATGACTTTTTTTTTTCTTTTTCTTGCCTAATTTCTCTGGCTAGAACCTTCAATAACAATGTTTAACAGAAGTGGTGAGAGCAGACCACCTTGTCTTAATTCCTATCTTAGGCGAAAAGCATTCATTCTTTCATTATTAAGTACATTATCAGCTAGTATTTTTCACAGATGTACTTTATCAGGTTAAGGAAGTTTCCTTCTATTTCTAGGTTTTTGAGTATTTTCATCATGAAAGGATGTTGGATTTTGTCTAATGCTTTTTCTGCATCAATTGATATGATCGTGAGTTCTTATCACTCATTCTGTTAATTTGTCGTGCATTTCTTTGTTTGATATTTTAAAATTAAACCTCCTTTGCATTGCTGGGATCAATTCTACTTGGTCATGTTGTATAATCCTTATAATATGCTGTTGGATTCAGCTTGCTACTATTTTGTTGAGGAATTGCATCTATATTCATAAGCGATATTGTTCTGTAGCTTCATTTTCTTGTGATTTCTTTGTCTGCCTTTGGTACCAGTCATAGAAAGAGTTAGGAAGAGATAACTTCCCTTCAGTTTTTTTGGAAGCTATTGTGAAGGAAGAATTGGTGAAAATTGTTTATTAAAACATTTGGTAAAATTTATTCACAATGCCATCTGGGCCTGGTCTATTCTTTGTGGGTAGTTTTTGTTTTATTACTAATCTAATTTCTTTACTTGTCAACTTCCTGAGTCAGTTTCAGTAGTTTGCATCTATCTAGGAATTTTTACATTTCATCTAGATTATCCAACTTGGTGGCATACATTTTTCATAGTATTTCCTTATAATCAATAATTTTCATTTCTGTAAGGTCTCTATTGATGTCCTAACTTTCATTTGTGATTTTTGTAATTTGAGTTTTTCTGATCTTGCCAGTCTAGATCAGGTTCAATTTTTTTTTGACTGTTCAAAAACCACTTTCAATCTTGTTAATTTTCTCTATTGATTTTCTTTTATCTATTTCTTTTATTTCCTTTAAAATTTTATTATTTTCTTCCTTGCTTTAAGGTATTGTTTGTTTTCATCTGCTTTACCTGCATTCCGTAAGTTGTGGTATGTTGTATTTTGATGTTCATTCATAACAATGTATTTTCTAATTTTCCTTATGATTTCTTCTTTGACCCATTGGCTATTTAGGAGTGTGTTGTTGAAATTTCACACATTTTAATTTCCCAAATTTCCTTTTGATAAAGATTTCTAATTTCATTCTATTGGGTTAGAGAAGATAATTTTTTATGATTTCAATAATTTTTCATTTATTGGGACTTGTTTTATCCCCTACCATATTGTCTGTCCTGGAGAATGTTTCATCTGCACTGCTGCTAATATGTTTATTGTTTGATAGATACTGGTTAGGTGAGTTTCTTTTATAGTGTTGTTCATGAGTTCTAATTATTTATTTATTTTCTGTATAATTGTACTATCCATTTTTGAAAGAGGGGAAATAACCTATTTCTCCTTTCAATTTTGTTTTTGTTACATGTATTTTGTTGATCTTGTGTCAGGTGTATTTACCTTTAAGATCATTATGCCATCTTGATGGATTGACCCTTTTATCATTGGAAAATATCTTTCTTTGTCTCCGTTATCAATTTTTGTTTTTGTCTTTTTTCCCCTAATATTAGTTTAGACACATGAGCTCTCTTTTTGCTAATGTTTGCAGGGAATATATTTTATTTTCAGCCTATTTGCATTTTGAACCTAAACTGAGTCTCATGTTGACAGCATAAAGTTGGAGCCTGTTTTTAATTGATTCTTTCAGTTTCTGCCTTTTGAATGAAGTGTTTGATCTATTTACATTTAATATGATTAGTGATAAGGTAGGACAGGTGAGGCTCTATTTGCTTCTTTGCATTATGTTCATGGGCATATTTTCTGGTTTCTATGTATATCTGTATTATCATATTTTTGGTTGAAAGCAATTTTACACACTACAATATGGACAGTCTGTAAACCAAATGTCCTCCCCTACCCAGGGTTTATTATTGTTGCCAATTGAAGATATTTGTTCATTGATTCTTCTGACCTAATTCTGCAGTCTGTTTTCTTTGTTGTCATTGGTCACAGAAATCTCTGCTCAGTTAGCTTAATGGTCTGCTAATGATTAAAACAGATTTCTTTAAATGCCTGTAACATTATCTCCCCATCTGTGCTGAGTGACTCTGTGGACCTATTAGGGCACATTTTCAAAATTCAGCCAGAAAATTTACAGCTCTCTACCTTAACTTCTATTTCTTGCTTGCGTAACAACTCAAGATCAGCAATAGTTGACAGCTTAGGGTCTTTTCATCTATTTCCTGAGCATGTGTGCAGTCTTTGGCATGTGCACAGAACTAAAGTGGGTATTACATTCTAACTTTTTGAGAATATATAGTGTCTTTTCTAGTCACCAATAGGCTATTTGATTCCCCAACTTTTCCTTTTAAACTTTTTGGTTAGCCTATGATTTCCACAACTCTTATGCAATACTTCAGGCTTTCTCAATATTAAACAATTGCCAATAATTATTTTCAGGAAATATCTTCTAGGGAAAAATTATTCACACTGGGTGATCACTGAGTTAGGTCAATAAAGATAAGCATTGAAAGTGGAGTATTCAAGAGAATCACATGAAAGTTCAAAGCATAATAAATCTCTGAAAAGTGGGGTTTTGAAGTTGCTCCAACCCCATTCTACTTCCTCTGGAGGCTGCCAGTCTGCTAGTTTTCATGGTATGGCAGACTGTTGGTTTTCAAGGCTGCTGTTGACCTAGGAAAAAGGGCAAAGGAATAGAGAGATTCAAATGCCATGAATATCACTGTTCTGATTGAGATGATTCAACAATTTTTCTTAAAATAAATGCTCATTGGATTTTTGCAAGATTTTGGTCAATTTCCAGAGTTCTGAGAAAACCTGATTCTTACATTTTTTCCAGTGTTCTCATTGCTTTTGTGGAGGAAAGGATTTTTGAAGGTACATATTTTGCCATTCATGTTGATACCGGCTTTTTTTTTTTCAGTCATCATTAAGTTCCACTTACATGGTTCAGTCTATAGACTTCTTGTTCACATATATACAAAAATATGTAACTGGAAACATTACTACAAGTTGAATATGCAAGTATAGGAGTATTGGGAGATACAATATGTTCTATACAAGTCAAATTATAAAGGAACAAAATGCACAGAGTAAGTTAGCCTAAAACTTATTTCTCAAATACAGAAGAAAAGGACACTAAGGCAAGTGTGTAAAAGGACAAGCAAGAAAGAAAAGTGAAAAAAATGCAACTACTTCCAAAGCAGCTAGTGTTATTCAAATAAATATTTTCTTAGAACTGTAAAAAGGTAAAGAGCAGTCAAGACAGAAGATAGAACATTACAGGATGAATCATAAATCTAAGAGGATGACAAAATTTTTAAATTATTAAATGAATTTCTTAATGGATTTATGAGGAAGGATGCTACCCAAATGTCAGCTGTCCCAGTTAGGATCATGATTCACATGAAGGTATCTGACTACCTTGCTTACAAATTTGGTTCTCCAACCTGCCCATCCTGAAACACCATTTATGATTCCAGCAAAACAAATACAGGCAAATAGAGTCCCAAAGATAAGGACTCCCTAACTTACTTACTTACATGTCTTTCTTCTTGTGATACCTCTTGGATTCTTGATACGGCCTGGCCTACCATGTAGTTTTCTGCTTATTCTACTCTCTTCTTCACTTGAAGTTTGCAAAGCAAATTTGTTGGTTGGTGGGGGGTATCTGGGAGAAGAAGAAATAAGAATAAAGGTTTCTAACATAAAAGGCAGTAAAGGTGCTTCCTTTTCCAGTTGCAAAGAAGCTGCAAGCCAGGGTGACCGCCCTCTATTGTGTCAGGATGAGTTGAGTCATTCCTAAATCCTTGGAAACTGATGGTTGACTCTTATGGTTTTACATTTGGGGAGAATTTAAGTTAATTTTATCAGTGTGTACTAATAACATGAAAAAAAAAACACAAATAAAAGAGACAGCCCAGTCTCTTCTCCTGCAGCCATATTTCATGGTAAATAGCTCAAAAATATAAATAAATTTAGGGCTGATATTTTTGTTCCATTTATTCTGGTACCTCACTGTGGTTGGGCAATCATTAGGGCAGCTACTGAGGGACTAGATTTTGTAGGGATATAGACCCATCTAGTTATAACTTGATAGGGCCTGCTAAATCCTTAAGTTATAGCAAGCAAAAGGTCCATATGGGAAAGAAATCAGAGTGTGGGCAAATGAGAGAATGTCTTTAGCTATCATCTATGCCATTCTTTATCATTATCATCTTTAGATTTTTTTCTCTGAAGAATTTAAATTTTATTGTCAAGAGCCTTTTGCTTTTCCTTTGTGAACACCAAACTGTTTTAGACACTTCATGATTTTAATCTTGCTATACCTAGGAGAAGACAAATCTTCACTTTTTTGTGATCTATGTATCTTTTAAAGAAAGAAAATTCAATAAAAAAATTTGAAAAGTAAAAAAAAAATAAAAATAAAAGTGCATGTACTAGAAAAGAAAAACATACCAAAGACTTGAAAGCTAGCTAAAAATTTTTTTGGATGGTAAGAAGTTTTGACTCCCCCAACAAGATCAAATAATAGTAGAGTCACTTATGGTATATTTGTCTGAATCTTAATACCATAGTGATGAAACATTTATTTAAATGAACATTAATTAAGCACTTGCTAGAAGAAAAAAGCTATAAGATCTGTGGGAAGCTGAATAAATAAATAATATATAACCCCCCTGAAAATCTCAAGTGGTAGGAAATAGAGAGGGAAGTGGATAGGTATCTAAGAGGAACTTAGTGAGTACAAAAGGAGGCAGAGTGTAGATGCAGCATGGTACCAGTCTACCTCATGGTTCTAATGATAACATTGGTGGTGGAGAGGGCCCTGACCCAGGTTCATGGTGTTCCTCTTAATGAATATTCCCTAGGGGTTCAGACACTGGAACTAATGCTTGATAAAGAGCCTGCCTTTCAAACACTGACCCAGATAAAGGGTGTCCATTATTAATGAATATCCCACAGGCACCCAGATATATGCAGTCAGACCATGTATGTATGAATCAGTGTTCTCTAGGAAAACAGAACCAAAAAGAGGTATCTGTAAATATTATGAGATTTTTATAAGAATCATCTCACACAGCTGTGGGATGCACAATTTCAAATCCTGTAAAGCAGGTAGTTACAAGCCCGAACTTCAATGAAGGTTTTTGATGAGTTCCTGTAGAGAAGGTGGTTGGTTGAAGTAGAGATGGGAATTCTTTCTTCTGACTGCTGAAATCTTCATTTCTCCTTTTAAAGCCCTCAACTGATTGCATGAAATGTCCCTCATTTTTTAAGGCAATCTCCTCAGTTGATTGTAGATATAAACAGCCATAGATAAAATCAACTTACTGATGCTTTAAATCCACAAAATGTCCTCACAGTAATAATCAAGAAAATACTTGCTTAGACAAACAATGACACCAAAACCTGGCAAATTGGACACATGGACTTAACGATCACAATGGAGATGATTTTTAATTTCTCCTCTGGCTCCCACCAAAACACTGCACTTGGAAGTAATGAGTCCTATCTGGGAAGAAGCCACTTGTCCTCTCTTGGGTAAGACTTCTAAAAAATCATTGCAGAAGAATTGGTTACTCTTTGCTAGTTTTAAGGGAAGACCTCCAAATCCAAAAGTAATCAAGCTGTGAGCATTAATATAAAAAATTTGCACAATATATTTTTCTATTTTACAGTTGGTCAATTAACATCATAAGGTGACATGAGGGTGAAAGAAATGTCTAGAATGTCTTTTCCCTAGAAGAAATAAGAAGCAGGATCAAAAATCAAATAGAATTTCATTTTCTATCCCACTCAGCTTTGATTTTATAAGTAAGTATTTAAGGTACATCAAGAAAGTGTCATTTGCATAGCTTGCTTTTTCTTGCATGCTTTTGCAGCAGCAATTGCCTGAGTTACAAATCTCATTTAAAAGAATCTTTAAAAGTGCTATCTGGATGATGGCAGAAGACACTGGAAATCAATAGAGGGTGATTTCTATCCCAAACTGAAGTTACCGTTTAATAGTCAGGGAAAAAAAACAACTCACACATACAGGTGCTGACCTCCTTCTTGCTCATTAATAGATTCCTCAGTAGCAATTATGAGACTCAACTTTCACAAATTCAATTACTCTTGGAAATATATGAATTATAAACACTATCAATTGAAGTGCAATAGCATCCTAGCTTCCAGAAGGAAAATAGGCAAGAGCAGTTGGAAATAATCTTAATCATGATGCTAATAAGTAATGGCCCAGTATGTAGCCTGAAACACAGGCCCAAACTTATCTCTCTGCACCTACCATTATGTGATTTATTTCCTGATTTATAGTATCCTAGCAGCCATCATGCATTTTAGTCCTAATGGATCTAAACATGATGAACTGGGAAATCTGTCCCTAAAGGCTTTGTGCTCCAAGGAGGGACATTATTTCCTTGGAAGGCATGTCAGTAGTCAAATGCTTGGGGATTAGAGTCAAATGTGTGGGGATTGGAGCTACTTCTTTGCTTTGAGATATTGTTGCCCTTCCTGATTCTGTGTAAGCAAAGGGTTTGCAATCTAGTTTTAATTTAAATAGATAGCAATGTTGCCAAATAATCCTAATTCCACATGAATATTCAATAACATAGCCCAAAAGACTGAGGATGTTGTTTGCTAGAGATGGCCTTAAAGCCAACAAACCTGAACTCTGACAGATGCCCTAAATTGCCACCTTATTTACTATTCATTGATTTGAGCTGAGAGAGGAAGGGCACTGTCAAAATGTGCCTGTAACCCAGGAATGGGATGACATCAAGCTATTTTCAGCCATTTTCATCTATTGTGAATTAGAATATTGGCTTAATCATAAGCTCTGTTAGCAAGAAGAGACCTCTCTTAAAGGTTGCATCCTTTTTGATATGGGAAAGAAAATATTTAGAAGTAGGGAAGGTAGAAAAGGGGCCTAAGAGATGGAGAAAACTGGATGATAGAAATTTAGAAAAGTCTATTTAAGGCAGGAGTTCTTAACCAAAGGTGTCCATGGAAAGGTTTCAGGGGTTTGTGAGCTTGAACTGAAAAACTTTAACTTTTTATTTTCTCTGAACTTTAACTGAAATCTAGCATTTATGTAGGTATGAAATAAATAAGTTACAGTAGTATTCATTTCACCTGCCTGGCAAAGGGGTCCATGAAAATAAATAGTTAAGAACCCCTGATCTAAGGAATCAAGAATTAATATTCTTCCCCTATCAGGGACTTTTCCAGATAGGTTTTATATGATGAGATCGACTATGCCTGAAGGAGTAAGAAGTACATTGCAAAGTTAAGTGATACATTACTTTCACAATTTTTTCAGGGAAAGTAATTTTTAGTTAAGGAAGACAGTGATAGGTATTTGAGGAGTCTTTCTATTCTGGCTCTAACTCAGTTCTCCAACTCCATACTCTTTTCTTTTCAGCTGTAACTTAGATCCCACAAGCACTGAGAATACTCCTACCTCATGACTGAACTCTAATCCTCTTTAACCACAATTTCCTGTACTTCTATGGTTCAGTGCCTCTTAGTTTCTGTTGATCTCTTTTCTATAATCACCTTCGAGCACTTAAATAGTTCCAATTCTTCAAGCCCTTTATCCCTCATTGTGGTTTGCCTCCATACTCACATGGGCTATATGGGCAACCATATTTATGATGTACTTACTAAAATCTAAGGGATCCCTTAGCCTCCAGACAGTCAGGTTTCTTGCCTTGACAATTCAAATCCTGGGTAACTTCCACCAGACTCTTTGTTTCTGAGGTGCTTTGTGTGTCTGAGGAATGTCACAAAACCATGATGATTTTGTTCCCTATATCCAAACTAGGGAATTTCAGCTGGGCTTTCTTGGATGTTCATCTATGCTGCTTTTCATCACGTTCTGGCTCCCTTTGCCATTCATTCATTCATTTCTTAATTTGTTATTTCTCAGGTACAGTCTCAAACACTCAGTTTATAGTTATGATCAAGACTGACAAGATCCCTTTCCACATGGAATTTAGCACTTAGTGAAGGAAGATGGAAAAATTATTTTTAAAATGTAAATTCATATTGAGATAAGTTCCATGAGGAAGGGTAAGGGTTAACATTCTGAGACAAGAGCAAGCTCAAAGGTTTCAAAGAACAGAATGAAGGTCACAGTAGCTGCATGTCAAAGGGAAAGGAAGAGAAATAGAATGTTAGGTCACAAAGCTAAGGAAGAGACCATGAAAAAGACTTAGAATTTCATTCCACTTTCAATAAAAAGGCAAAGGAGAGTTTTGAGTCATAATATCTTAATTGTTCCTTAGAAAGATCATTCTGGATGCTGCTTGATGGATATGAGGCAAGGGTGGAGACAAAGAGATCAGTTAAGGGGCTGAAATAAAGTTTCAGATGAGGGAAGACAGTGGTTTAGGGTAGAGATTTAGTGGTAGAGATTGTGAGAAGTGTTTGAATTCTGTTGTGAATTCTGTTGTGGAAGTTGAAAGCTGTACAATGGCAGGCCGTTACTTTGTAATTCATATTTAAATTATCATTTAGCTTCATCTGAAGGAGAGAAAGTATGTTTTCCCTTCTGTCCATTTCTCCCTACTTTGGTTCAAGCCCTGGTGCAATGTAAAAAAAGAAAAGAAAAAAGTAAAACGATGCCATAATCATCCCTTCTCTCCTAAATACCCTCCTCTCAATCCTTTCCTGGCTCTATTCTTCTTCAATGCCCAGCATAAATTTGTCACTGCTCCCTATCACCATCCATACTAGCTGTTTTACCTCTTCTGTCTACAGAAGTGACACTAAGGTGAGAATCTCAGTGATCATGAAAAGATGTGGGGAGAGAAGCTGTTGAGCAATGTTAGGGGCTGAGAGCATCTCTAGAATCCCTCACACCAAGGCACATAGGGAGCCACTTGTATTAGTCAGGGTTCTCTAGGGAAACAAAATCAACAAGTGAAATTTGTCAAAAGTAAGAGATTTATCAGAGTCTCTCACACAGCTGTGGGGATGCACAAGTCCAGGTTCTGCAGGCGGGCTGCAACCAGGAGCTCCGATGAAAGCCCAATGAAGTTTCTTGATGAGTTCTGGGAGATGTTGGCTGTCCAAAGATGAGCTGGGAAATTCTCTCTCAATGTTGGAATCATTTTCATTTTTAAGGCATTCAACTGATTGGGTTGCGCATTACTCATTGCTGATGGCAATCTCCCTGATTGCTGTAATTATAACCAGTTATCTATGATTTACCACTGCAGTAAAGTCAATGGTGACTAAAGTCCATAAATGCCCTTGTATTGCAGTTATCCCAGTGCTTGCTTGACCAAACAACTGGGCATAATTACCTGGCCAAGTTGACACAGTAACCTAACCATCATACAAGTTTTCTCTTTTATTCTTAATACTTTAAAATATTTTTAAAAATACAAAGATCATACAAAATATTACCTTTAAAAATATAAGAGGATCCCATACACCCCCACTCCCCACCACCCCCACTCTTCTCTCATCACCAAGTTCTTTCATCAGTGTGGCACATTCATTAAATTTGATGAATACACTTTGGAGCACTGCTGCATACCATGGATTATAGTTTACATTGTAGTTTATACTCTCTTCCAGTCCATTCAGAAGATTATGACAGGATGTATAATGTCCAGCATCTGTCCCTCCAGTATCATTCAGGACATCTCTAAGTCCTGAAAATGCCCCCATATCACACCTCTTCTTCCCTTTCCCTGCCTTCAGCAACTCCTGGGGCACTGTATCCACATCAATGATACAATTTCTTCCATTGTTAGAGTCACAATAATTCTATAGTAGAATAACAGTAAGTTCACTCTAATCCATATTTTATTCCTCTGTCCTGTGGACCTTGGGGTGGTGATGCCTACCCTGCCTCTAACTCAAGAGAAGGCTTAGATACCACATGGCTGATGGATGGAATTCTCTTGCTTGCAGTTGTAGAATTTCTTGGTTCCCTGATGTGGTGGTTGATCATCCCCACTTCCCTGTTAGCCAATATGGGCAAGTCCAATGAACCGGAGAGGAGGTTCTGCAAATTTGCTGAGGTTTAAGGTCCAGCTGTCAACAGTCAGTCCAGAGATTCAAGTCTCCTGAGCATACTCCAACTCCAGCACCAACCACAGGTTCAGTAAAAGTGACAGAAGAGGCATGTGTTAAGAGGTCACATCTGAGTCCAGCTCCATCACACTCAGAAGCACAAATTGCAAAGTAGGGCCCAGTGGCAAGGCACTGAACTACAGAGCCATCTGTCATGACCATAAGAACTAGGTGTCTCTGTAGACCTCATGAGCACCACTACTTGAGGTTGTATCTACTTAGCTATCTCTGAGATTCTGCTGAGATCTGTGTAAGCAACCCTCTGATGACA
The DNA here is from genome assembly GCF_030445035.2 of Dasypus novemcinctus. Lineage (NCBI taxonomy): Eukaryota > Metazoa > Chordata > Mammalia > Cingulata > Dasypodidae > Dasypus > Dasypus novemcinctus. The sequence continues at coordinate 145,194,690 of NC_080704.1, read as the reverse complement.
TCCTGACTCACTTTAAAGTCTCTTAGCCATATAAACTCAAGTGTGTTTACAATTTACCCCTTTTATCCAATATCTTTTCTAGGTGCATCGCCAGCTATTGTTTGGTAGAAATCCCTCATTGCCTGGGAGTTGTATCCCATGCTGGGGGCAAGGTAATACATTTACATGCTGAGTTTGGCTTAGACAGTGGCCACACTTGAGCAACATGGAGGCTCTCAGGAAGTAACACTTAGGCACCCAGCAGCTCTACATCTAGTTGGAATATCAAGCACACAACCTCATAAGCATAGTCATCAGTATCAATGACACATCATTGGACCATCCTTCTTCACTGGTCTTTGCCCTTGCACTTGAGAGATTGTTGCTGCTACTTTGGGGAGCGCAACAGAATTCCCTGGAATACGAACTCTGCACCCCTCATTTGTTGTGTGAAACTCTACTCATTATGTCAATACCCAGTGAACATCCAGGCATATCTATATACCTTATATGCATGCCCTAGAGAACTTCCTCCCATCCATGCATTCCCCATCAATGACACTCCCCCATCTGTCCTCCTCCCCTGCCATAGTTGAATCCCTCTGTGATCCATTTCTGAAGAAGTTTTGGGATGCTTTTCTTTTAAGCACAGGAGTAATCTTGGTGACTATTGTCTATGTTTCCAAGAAAATCTTTTGAACTATTCCTTTAGGGTCAGCTATAGAAATGCCAGGCTTTTTGGAAGAAAATAGGTTTCAAAGGAGCTAGCAGACCATGTCATGTTATTTCAGGTTTTCTGAGCACTAGAAAGGTTTGAAAGGAAATACAAAATTGATTCTGAACTGTACATTTACTCTGGATTTATACCATCTCTTATTTAGCAAGCTCAAAGCAGTGCCAATGTTAATTTGCATTATATTGTTACTCTAGGTATCACAGCTGTGAAACATTAGTAGTCAGATTTCTCATCTTCCAGATCAACCAATCAACAGATACTTTTAAAAGCCTGTGCTAGTATGGGCAGGCAAGGTCTAGGTTTTAGACTAAGATATAAAAGTTTGAGTCATGGTGCCTGTATCAGAGATGCAAGCTAAGTGTAGAAAAACAGTCTGAGGTTAAAGTAGCAATTAATCATGTGCTAACCTGGATTATACAGACTAATTTTAGCATGAGTTCTGAGATAGAAGAAAATTTGATATTATGTTGAACTTTAGACTCTTAGACCTGAGAAGGAATTAAGAGTTTCATCTATTAATTTCATAAATGAGACACAGAGAGATGAAGTAAACAAGACATGGTCACAGAAAAGCCCGTAGTAGAGTCAAGACAAGGACCCAGGTTGTCTCTAACTTCAAGCCCAGTGTTGTTTAAGTTTCAAAGAATTTCTCCATCATTTATGTTGTCAACATTCTACTCTGTTGCTGCATTTTATTGGCCATTTGGCTGTTCTGATATTAATGTAAGAGGAATATCTGTGGTTTCTTTCACCATTTAAACACCTCGCCCAGAAATGACTTCATTACGGATATCCTAAATCTAGGACACATTATTTTATGACACAGTTTTTTGAAATACATCATCAGTTGCTCTCAGCATTTCTCACTAATTTCTGGGTTCTGATCTAATCTCACTTAAAGTAGGGGTTGGAGAACACTTGGTGTTGTTGGTAAGGAAATCTATTTCATGGGGAAAACACACATGCTATGCCTAATGATATCTTACTATCACAGAGACACAATACTTGATCTCAAAAAGCTCCTAACTTGGTTTATAAAAAAAGGAAAAACTGAAAGCATAATCATGCATATGATACACCAATACACACAAGCACATACATCATATGTTACAAATGCTTACACATGCACCAAATTGTCACATATCCACAACAAAGACCTGCAATGCATAAATCCATGAATTAGGAATTTTTTATTTGTAAAGCTTTTATGTGTTTAAGTAATCTCATAAACATTGGATATGAGTTTATTTGCACTTGAGTTTCTCTGACATAATGCTGGGTGTATTGAAATTCAAATATTATTCTCATTTGATGGGGACCCTGATCATTTTGATGAAGAGAGATAATATTATTTTTTTAAATGTTAGGAAAACAGTCAAGGTGCAAATTTTCTCTTGTTCTTGAATTTCCTCTGTATAGATCCTCTTAGCTAATGTTTAACCTCAATACAAGCATAAGACTATGGGTTATAGGGAAAGAAAGAAAGGTCTTTAGTGAGATCCTACTATATACCATATAGCTTACAGGAATTATTCTTACATCAACACTTTGAGATATATATTATCCTAACATTAGCAATGAGATAACTGAGATTGAGATGGGGCTTGAAATCAGATCTGACACAACACAATAGAGAGTCAATTCAAAATATTCTACTAGAGAAAAATGAACAAAGAAAACATTCTGTTAAGGCTCTGATCATGGAAGGTGGGTTGGGGAAGTGGAGAATTCCAAAACCTCGGGCAAAATCCTAACATGTTCAATTTTTAAATGATTCTATAGATGGCAAATATTGAAGATATTGAATAAAATTTAATGATAACACCACATTTAAGCAAAGCCAGAATTTGTTTATAATAAACTTATCTTTAGATCTATAGTTGTTTCTTTTTTTTTTCTTTTTTTTTTTTTTTGGTCTTTATTTAACTTTATGTTATGGAAAATTTCAAACATATGTAAAAGAAGAGAAAATAGTCTTAGGAGCCTCCATATCTTCATCATCCAGCTTCAACAATTATCAACTTGTGTGATTATTCTTTTTTGGATGCAATTTCCTCCCACAATTGTGGAAGTACATTCAGTGGTGTACATTTTTGACAATGAAACTAAGCAAAGAACTTCATCAGTCACATATTTCGGTAGGGAACAAGTGGATACTGAATGTAGGATTGCTAGGATAAAGTGTTTTGGTATTTTAATAGATGCTACCAGTTTTATTTTCCTTCAGCAATATATAAGAAACTGCATTTTATGGTATGAGTTGTGTTGAACTGATTGTTGTGTATGTGCTCACAAAAGCTTTTATATCCTTGGATTATCACTGTCAAAATGCATAAGAATTTAATTACTTTTGAAGGTAAAAACCAGAGAATAGGGCCTAGCCATGGGAGAAAGAGCTTACATTTTCTGTAACCCTTCACTACTTCATAAATTTTGTGGGTGTGCCTATGTGTTTGTGTAGTTTACCATGAGCATTTATTATTCCAAAAGATAAATTAATTTCAAATTTGACCAATCTAATGGATCTTAAATATCTAAATTTAATTTGCATTTCTTAATAACTTTTGAGTTTTGAGTATCTTCTTTATATATTAACCCTTTGTACTTCTGTTTCTGTTGATTCAATTCCTTGGCCCATTGTTTTGTGGTGTTTATTCTTCCTGACTAGTAGGAACACTTTATGTATATTGAATAGTCATAATTCTCCTTATTTTGACAAAGTTCCAAATGTTTTCTCCTACGTGGTCACTTTATTTTAAAGAGAGCTGTATTTTTAGTTAGGTCGTCTTTAATCTTTTTCATTATAGTTTCTGAGTTTTGTGTCTTCCTAAGAAATCTTCTTGCACCTCAGCTAATTATAAAAATAGTTTACTGTATTTGTTCAAATAATTTGATAGTTTTATTTTCTACATTTAGGTTTGCAGTCTATGTGGCGCTCATTTTTTATTGTGTTGTGTATGACAGGCCTGTTCAAGCACTGATTGGAAATGCTCACTTATCTCTATGTTACTTTCTAAGTTCAGTGGTTAGTATGGAGAACTCTGGATTTTTGTATATCGGTTTTACTTCCAGATACCTTGCTAAACTGTTTCAATAAGTTTGATAGTCTGTATACTCCTTATGTGGATCTTTTTGAATGTGAGTCATAAAGGTTTTTTTTCTGCTTTTCCAATACTTTTTTTTTCTTTTGTTTTTTAGTGGTGGTCTCCCTGTTGAATTCTAGGACCTCCAGTACAATGCTCAGTAGTCATGGTAGTTATAGCCCTCCTTGTCTAGCTTATGGCCCTCCTTGTCTAGTGTCTGATTTTGTATGGAACACATCTTAACACTTACTGTTAACTCTCATGATATGGTATAATTTGGATGGATATCCATTAACAGATTAAGGAAGTGCCTTTGTGTTCCAAGTTTCCTAAGAAAGTTTTCTTTCTGTTCATGTTCTGTTTTCCTAACTTTTTTTAAAATTGATTTTGTAAAAATATTACATTAAAAAATATGAGGTCCCATTCAACCCTACCACCTCCACCCCACCACTCCCCCCACCAGCAACCCTCACTCCCATCATCATGACACATCCATTGCATTTGGTAAGTACATCTCTGGGCATCTCTGCACCTCATGGTCCATGGTCCACATCATGGCCCATACTCTCCCAGATTCCATCCAGTTGGCCCTGGGAGGATTTACAATGTCCGGTGATTGCCCCTGAAGCACCATCCAGGGCAACTCTAAGTCCCAAAGGCGCCTCCAACTCTCATCTCTTCCTGCCATTCCCCATACCCCTCAGCCACCATGTCCACTTTTCCCACTCCAATGCCACCTTTTCTCTGTGGACCTTGGATTGGTTGTGTCCGTTGCACCTCTATGTCAAGAGGAGGCTCAGATTCCACATGGATACTGGATGCAATCCTCTTGCTTTCAGTTGTAGGCCCTCTAGACTCCATGGTGTGGTGGTTGTCCTTCTTCAACTCCATCTTAGCTAAGTGGGTTGAGTCCAATAAATCAGATTGTAGGTGCTGAATTCTGTTGGGGCTCATGGCCTGGCTATCATATTGTCAGTCCAGAGATTCAAACCCCTAAATATATCTTAAACCCCAACACCAACTACAATTCCAGTAAAGTAGCATGAAAGTCTTGTGCAGAGAGATCCCATCTGAGTCCAGCTCCATCACGCAGAAACACAAGCTCCAAAGAAGGGCCATCTGATATGGCAGTGAACCCCATCTACCATGACCATAGAACCCGTGGGTCTCTTTAGCCCTCAAAGGAACCAATACCTGGGGTTGTATCTACTTTATCTGTCTCTTAGACTCTGCTCAGTTGTGCTTAAGGGCAATCCTTCTGACAGCCTCCAGATTCTTTTTTAGAGACTCATAGCCCTATAAACTCATTTCTCCTTTCCATTTCCACCTTACATTAGGTCAAACAGCATTTTAAAGTCATGTTATTATATGTAGACAGGGATATTCTGCTGATCCGCATTGAACCTTCAATTCAAGGACCTTTTCCAGTTGCATCATCAGATGGTACTTGGTAGTGATTCCTCGGTGCCAGGGAGGCTCATCCCCGGGTGTCATGTCCCACGCTGGGGGTAATGCATTGCATTTACATACTGAGTTTGGCTTTGAGACTGGCCACATTTGAGTAACATGAAGACTGTCAGGAGGAAATTCCCAGGCACATTGCTGCTCTAGGCCTTGTTCTTATTTCAGGTGTATAGGCTCACAAGCATAGTCATTAGTATCATGCTCTCACTGTTGGACCTTCATTCCTTCCTGTTCCATACCGCTGCACCTAGGGAACTGCCGCTGCTCCCCTAAGGGCCACGACAGAGCACCCCCGGCCAGGACCCCAGTACCCCCCCAGCTTTAGTTTTTAATTGTTGCCACTATGCGTATATCCAAACATTACCATGCACCCTGGACATATGTCCTGTATAGCTCCCTGTCAGCCATATATCAACTGTCAATAGCATCCTATACCAGTATTCCTCCATTGCCATTGTTGAACCACTCTGTGATCCAGAACTTCCCGAAAATTGAAGCCCAATATAATGTCAGGATCCCTTACTAGCAAAATGGGATAAGGCGATGGGTTTAAAGGTCAGATACAGAATACTTGTTGACTTGGAAAAATTCTACATCCTATCTTTTTCTTTTTTTATTTCCTATTTATTGAGCTTCTCTTCACAAGAGCCCTAGATCACAGCAATTCATATATACAATATACAGTACTCCCACACATCCACCATAGAACCTTTTCCCTTCCACAGCGATATTCTTATAACTTATTCATATCATATTTACTTAAAGTGATGTACAGACTCTGAGACAATAGCTTTCAAACAAGGCGACATCCACGCTTTCATTGTGGTCCATACTTTAGGATATACAGTTTTCTTAATTTTTAGTTATCCTATGTTTTACATTATGGTTTACATTATTAGTCTGTCGTCCCCTATATGTTTATTGTGTAATATTACATGTTTTATATCCATCCCTGTGCACTCTCGCGAAACTCCTCTCTTACCCCACCTTTACTTTGTTTCCACACATTTAACAGCTATTTTCCCATCCCCTTGGTGCCCACAGTGACAGCCAACCTCTATTTCCCAAGGACACACGTCCAGAGATACTTGCAACAGTGTTCAGGGCCCAACTTGCTCAACTGCCGCAATGCCCTGGGAGCCACCCTTTCTCTTGAAAGATACGGTTCCCTCTATTTGATGGCATTAGTCCTCCCCAGGATGTGGGTCCACCCCCACTCTCACTACTTGGGTCTCTACCCAATGGTACCACCCACTCTGGGAAAATGAGCATTCAGACATTTCCCAGGAGCCTGTCCCGCATCAGACCATCCCCTCTGAGCATCCTAAACAAGTAACCCTCTTAATTATATTTTGATACGATTTTCTCAGCATTTTACTCTCAACCAATACCTGACACTCTCCTATATTCGTATGTTACCCCTCCCTCTCCCCACTTTTGGGCAATATTACCCATCTGCCCATCCCCAGCCCCCCTCAAACCCGCAAAGCCCCACCCAAAGACAACCCCTTGCCCCCATTTTATCTCTTCTTTGTGTTCATTCTTACCACCAGCTCATCATAAATTCCACCCCTGCAGACGTCGGCTCACATCCTTCCTCCACCTCCCTATTTCCTCTAAGCCTATCGTTCAGTCTCTAGCTCTCTGAGGCAGATTTCTTATTTCATATCATTGAGGTCATGTAGTATTTGTCCTTCAATGCCTGGGTTGCTTCACTCAACATAAGGTTCTCAAGATTCATCCATGTTATCAAGTGTGTTTGTAGTGTATTTGTTCTTACAGCCGAGTAGTATTCCATTGTGGGTATATACCACATTTTATTGATCCACTCATCTGTTGATGGGCATTTGGGTTGATTCCAACTTTTGGCGATAGTGAACAATGCTGCTATGAACATTGGTGTACATATATCAGTTTGTGTCCTTGTTTTCAGTTCTGCTGGGTATATACCCAGCAGTGGTATTGCTGGGTCATATGGCAAATCTATGGTTAGTTTTTTGAGAAACCACCAAACTGTCCCCCAGAATGGTTGAATCCTTCTGCATTCCCACCAGCAGTGGATGAGTGTACCCCTTTCTTCACATCCTCTCCAGCATTTGTATTCTTCTGTTTTTTTCATAGCTGCCAATCTTATGGGAGTAAGATAGTATCTCATTGTAGTTTTGATTTGCATTTCCCTGATAGCTAGAGATTTGGAGCATTTTTTCATGTGCTTTTTAGCCATTTGTATTTCTTCTTTGGAGAAGTGTCTATTTAAATCTTTTTCCCATTTTTTAAATGGGTTGTTTATCTTTTTTATTTTCAAGAAATAGGAGTTCTTTATAAATGAATGTTATAATTTTCTTATCAGATATATGGTTGCCAAATATTTTCTCCCAATGTGTGGGTTCCCTTTTTACTTTCTTGACAAACTCTTTTGAGGTGCAGAAGACTTTAATTTTGAGGAAATCCCATTTATCTATTAGTTCTTTTGCTGCTCATGCTTTTGGTGTGATATTCATGAATCCATTTCCTATTACAAGGTCCTGTAGATGTTTCTCTACACTGCTTTCCAAGGTTTTTATGGTCTTGGCTCTTATATTTAGGTCTTTGATCCATCTTGAGTTGATCTTTGTATAAGGTGTGAGATGGTAATCTTCTTTCATTCTTCTAGATATGGCTATCCAGTTTTCCAGACACCATTTGTTGAATAGGCCACTCTCTCCCAGTTGAGAGGGTTTGGTCGCTTTATCAAATATTATATGGCTGTATATGTGAGGTTCTATATCAGAGCTTTCAATTCAATTCCATTGGTCTGTGTGTCTCTCCTTATGCCGATACCATGCTGTTTTCACTATTGTAGCTTTGTAGTATGTTTTGAAGTCAGGTAGTGTGATTCCTCGAATTTCGTTTTTCTTTTTCAATATGTCTTTGGCTATTCGGGACCTCTTTCCTTTCCAAATAAATTTCATAGTTAGTTTTTCTAGTTCCTTAAAGAAGGCTGTGTTGATTTTTATTGGGATTGCATTGAATGTGTAGATCAGTTTTGGTAAGATAGACATATTAATAATATTCAGTCTTCCTATCCATGAACAAGGAATATTCTTCCATTTATTTAGGTCTTCTTTGATTTCCTTGAAGAATCTTGTATAGTTCTCGGTGTATAAGTTTTTTTACCTCTTTAGTTAAATTTATTCCTAAGTATTTGATTTTTTTACTTACTATTGTGAATGGTATTTGTTTCTTGATTTCCTCCTTATCTTGCTCATTATTGATGTACAGGAATGCTACTGATTTTTGCGCATTGATCTTATAGCCTGCTACTTTACTGAACTCAATGATGAGTTCTAGAAGCTTTGTTGTAGATCTCTCAGGGTTTTTTATGTATAGGATCATGTCATCTGCAAATAATGACATTTTGACTTCTTCCTTTCCAATTTGAATGCCTTTTATATCTGGTTCTTGCCTCAGTGCTCAAGCAAGTACTTCTAAGACAATGTTAAATAGGAGTGGAGACAATGGGCATCCTTGTCTTGTTCCCAAGTTTAGAGGGAAGGATTTTAGGATTTCTCCATTATAAACAATGTTGGCTGTTGGTTTCTCATATATACTCTTTATCATGTTCAAAAAATTTCCTTCTATTCTGATCTTTTGGAGTGTTTTTATCAAGAAAGGGTGCTGTATTTTGTCAAATGCTTTTTCTGCATCTATAGATATAATCATGTGATTTTTTTCCTTCAATCTGTTTATATGGTGTATTACGTTGATTGCTTTTCTTATGTTGAACCATCCTTGCATACCTGGCATAAATCCCACTTGGTCGTGGTGTATAATTTGTTTAATGTGTTGTTGAATACGATTAGCAAGTATTTTGTTAAGTATTTTTGCATCTAGGTTCATTAGAGAAATTGGTTTGTAATTTTCCTTTCTTGTGGCATCTTTGTTTGGCTTTGGTACTAGAGCAATGTTGGCATCGTAGAAGGAGTTCGGCAATGTTCCTTCTGTTTCGATTTTCTGGAATAGTTTCAGCAGGATTGGTGTTAGCTCTTTCCGGAATGTTTTGTAGAATTCACCTGTGAAGCCGTCTGGCCCTGGGCTCTTCTTAGTTGGGAGATTTTTAATGACTGATTCTATCTCTCTGCTTGTGATTGGTTTGTTAAGATCATCAATTTCTTCTTTCATCAATATGGGTTGCTTATTTGTTTCTAGGAATTTGTCCATTCCTCTAAATTGTCATTTTTTTTGGAATATAGTTTTTCAAAGTATCCCCTTATGATAGTCTTTATTTCTGTGGGGCGGTGGTGATATCACCTTTCTCATTTCTTATTTTGTGTATTTGCATCTTCTCTCTTTTTTTCTTTGTTAGTCTCGCTAAAGGTTTGTCAATTTTCTTGATCTTCTCGAAGAACCAGCTCTTGGTCTTGTTTATCTTTTCAAGTGCTTTCTTATTTTCTATTTTATTTAGTTCTGCTCTTATTTTTGTTATTTCCTTCCTTCTTCTTCCTGTTGGGTTACTTTGTTGTTGTTTTTCTAATTCCTTCAAATGTGCGGTTAGTTCTTCAATTTTTGCTGTTTCTTCTTTTTTGATATATGAATTTATGGCTATAAATTTCCCTATCAGTACTGCTTTTGCTGCATCCCATAAATTATGGTATGTTGTGTTATCATTTGTTTCAAGGTAGTCACTGATTTCTTTTGATATTTCCTCTTTGACCCACTGTTTTTCTAAGAGTGTTCTGTTTAATTTCCAAATCGTGGTGTGAAATCTGGGCCTCTGTCCCTTGCAAATTTCCAGCTTCACTCCACTGTGGTCAGACATATTGTTTTGTATGATTTCAATCTTTCTGAATTCATTCAGCCTTTCTTTGTCGCTGAGCATATGGTCTATCTTGGAGAATGATCCATGTGCGCTTGAGAAAAATGTATATCCTGCTGTGTTTGGGTGTAATGATCTATATATGTCTATTAGATCCAGCTCCTCTAATATACTGTTCAAATGTTTTGTTTCTTTAGTGATTCTCTTTTGAGATGTTCTGTCCAGAGTTGATAGTGGTGTATTGAAGTCCCCCACTATAATTGTAGATGAATCTATTGTTTCACTTAGTTTTTCCTGCGTTTTCCTCACGTATTTAGGGGCGCCCTTGTTAGGAGCTAAATATTTATGATTGTTCGATCTTCTTTATAGATTTTCCCTTTCACTAAAATGTAGTATCCTTCTTTGTCTCTCACAATTGTTTCACATTTAAAGTCTATTTTGTCTGATACTAATATAGCTACTCCTGCCTTTTTATGGTTATTATTTGCTTGTATGATTTTTTTCCAGCCATTCACTTTCAATCTCCATGTGTCTCTGGGTCTAAGATGTGTCTCTTGTAGACAGCATATGGATGGGTCATATTTCCTTATCCAATGGCCCAGTCTGAATCTTTTGATAGGTGAGTTTATTCCATTGACATTCAGTGTTATTACTTTCAAGGAATTGTTTGTGGTAGCCATATTTTGATTGGATTTGTGTTTGTCATATTTTGTATTTTTTCCTTCTATTTTTGTCTTTTTTTGTTGCTCTTATACTCTCCTCCAACTCTGCCTGTCCTGTTTTTTCCTTTCTTCCTGCAGAACTCCCTTTAGAATTTCTTGAAGGGGAGGTTTCTTGTTGGTATACTCTTTCAGTTTCTGTTTATGTGCGAATATTTTGAACTCTCCATCATGTTTGAATGCTAGTTTAGCTGGATAGAGTATTCTTGGTTGGAATTTTTTTTCCTTTAGCACCTTGACTATATCATACCACTGCCTTCTTGCCTCCATGGTTTCAGATGTGAAATCAGCACTTAATCTTATGGAGCTTCCCTTGTATGTGATGGTTTTCTTTTCTCTTGCTGCTTTTAGGATTTTCTCTTTGTCTTTAGCATTTGATAATTTGACAAGTATATGTTTTGGGGTGGGCCTGTTGGGGATTATGACTAGTGGAGGGTGCTGTGCTTCTTGGATATGTACATTTGTCTCTTTCAGTAGATTTGGGAAGTTTTCAGCGATTATTTCCTGCAACACTGCTTCTGAACCCTTTCCCTTCTCTTCTTCTTCTGGAATGCCTATAATACGTATGTTTGAGCATTTTGCATTGTCATTCAGGTCCCTGAGTGCTAGCTGGATTTTTTCTATCTTTTTATCAACCCCTTCCACTATCTGTTTGATTTCTGATATACTCTCTTCCACATCACTAATTCTCTGCTCTGCCTCTTCTATTCTGCTGATATTGGCTGCAAGTGTATTTTTGATTTCTTGAACTGTGGTGTTCATTCCCATCATATCTGTTATGTTTTTGCATATGTCCGCAATTTCCCCTCCAAGTGTTGTCTCCATGTAGTTAACCTCTTTCATTACTTCATCAAATTTGTCTGTGATAAATGTTCTGAGATCTTTCATTGCTTGTGCGAAGTTCAGCTCCCCTTCCTGGTTTTTAGTTTGTTGATTGGATTCAGCCATGTTTCCCTGATTACTGGTTTGATTTGTAGATTTTTGTTGCTGTCTCGTCATCCTTTTATCTTGACGGGTTTAATCAGTTCCTTAGCTTCTTTGTCTAGTGTTGGAGATTAATTACCTGTTGTTTTTGCATGTTATATCTTCTCTTTGTCCCTTTGTTCTTATTCTAATTTCTTGTTGCTGGTTAAGTTCACTTTAAAGGAAAGTATTAGTGCCGGGAAAAGGCAATTGTGTAAGCAAGGGAAAAGTGTAAAGTAGTATTGGTGATATATGTTAACAAAGCAAGAGTATGAGATCTGGGAGGATGGAGGTTAAATTCATGTAAATTGTGTAGAGTTATAGCAGTAGGTAGAGTACCTATTTGAGGTAGATGACTGAATATGGGAGGAATATGGTATGAGCTAGAAAGGTATTGTTTTCATGAGAGAGGGAAAGAGAAAAGGAAGGTAATAGTTTCAAGAGTGGATAACAGACAGAAGACAAAACAAAGGTATTAGAAATTAAGAGTTAGACACTTTGTGGATCAAAGAAAGGGAGGTGGAAGGTGGAATATAGGAGAGACAGTAGATGATGGCGGATATCAAGATGTAGGGGAAAGGGAGGAGTGTAGGTAGTCTAAATCAGATCACACAGAAATGAGGGAGTGGAGGATGAGAAAACCCAGTAACTGTGAGGTATTCCCTGTAGCACCTATTATACTATTGAGTTAAAGTAAAATAAGTAGAAATGAGGGACAAGAGGGAGAGAGAACACAGAAAAAGAGAAAAAAAAAGGAAGAGAAGAGAGAAAGAAAGAATATGGGGTGGGCAAAGGGTGGGGAACAGGTAGGGGAAAGACAAAAATAGATATACACGAACCACAATTAAACAGGAACTACACCAACCAAAAAAACCTTAAATAACTGAATAAAAAAAAGGACTTTGGAGGATACGCTGGGAGAAAAGACTAGGGGATAATGCAATATTAGCAATCAGGACATTAAAAAAAGGAAAAAATAATATTAAATGAAAATAAAAACAAAACAAAATGAAACGATAAAGCAAAAATGCAAATGTTGCAGGCTAGGGCATTCAAGAACCTCAGATGGACCTCAGGGCGTGATGGATTCAGGGGTGGAAAGTCTGAGATATTGAAGACTCAAGAGGTGTGAGTCTCTGGAGTGTGGGCCACCAGAGTTTAGGGGAATCAGACCTGGCCACCTCAAATCTGGTCAACAGGAAGCCTAGGAGCCCCACAGTGTAACACAGCCATCAGGGATCCCCTCAGCTGGGTGCCAGCCCTATGGGGGAAGTCAGATCCGCAAACTATATTATGTCTGAACCCTGCAATTCACTTACTCAGTTTGTTATATTAGGATATATCATCAATTCAGCTTTTGGACAGCTCCCACCCTATGATTCTACACAACAGCCGCCTGAGGGCGCCTCTACACTGCAGCCAATTTAATGGCTCAGATCAGAAGTCCGGCGGTGGGTGGGGCTCCAGTTGGAAACTCCGACAAAACCGGCATTCCCAATGACCTTATACGGAAGGTTCAATGCGGATCAGCAGAATATCCATGTCTACATAAAATACCATGACTTTAAAATGCTGTTTGACCTAAAGTAAGGGGGAAATGGAAAGGAGAAATGAGTTTATATGGCTACGAGTTTCTAAAAAAGAGTCTGGAGGCTGGCAGAAGGTTTGCCCTCATGCACAACTGAGCAGAGTCAGAGAGACAGATAAAGCAGATACAACCCCCAGATATTGGTTCCTTTGAGGGCTAAAGAGACGCATGGGAGTTATGGTCATGGCTGATGGGGTTAACTACCAGGGCAGATGGCCCCTCTTTGGAAATGGTGTTTATGTGTGATGAATCTGGACTCAGATGGGATCTCCCTTCATAAGACTTTCATGCTAATGTGCTGGAGGTGCAGTTAATGTTGGGGTTTAAGATATATTTAGGGGATTTGAATCTCTGGACTGACAATGTGATAGCCAGATCCTGAGCCTCAACAGACTCCAGCACCTACAATCTGATTTATTGGACTTACCACACTCAGCTAAGATGGAGGTGAAGAAGGACAACCACCACACCATGGAGCCTAGAGTGATTACAACTGAAAATGGGAGGATTGCATCCAGCATCCAGGTGGAATCTGAGCCTCCTCTTGACATAAAGGTGCAATGGACACAACCAATCCAGTGTCCACATAGAAGAGGTGGCATTGGATTGGGAAAAGTGGACATAATGGACAAAGGGTATGGGGAAAGGCAGGAAGAGATGAGAGGTGGAGGCATCTTCGGGACATGGAGCTGCCCTGGATGGTGCTTCAGAGGTAATCACCGGACATTGTAAATCCTCACAGGGCCTACATGATGGAATAGAGGAGAGTATGGGACATGATGTGAACCAATGTATATGAGGTGCAGAGGTGCCCAAAGATGTACTTACCAAATCCAATGGATGTGTCATGATGATGGGAACGAGTGTTGTTGGGGGGGGGGGGGAGAGGGGGGGGTGGGGGGGTGGGGTTGAATGGGACCTCACATATATATTTTTAATGTAATATTATTACAAAGTCAATAAAAAATAAAAAAATTAAAAAAAAAAAAAAAAAAAAAAAAAAAACCGGCATTCCCAAGCTTCACAAAATATTCCCCAATCGGCTACCTGATGTGTCCCCCTACCTCGCTGCACCCTATAACATCCTCCCAATTATGTCCCTTTGTTGTCAACAATCTAATTCCATTGCAGGTCGGTGGCCAGGCTTGTGGGGGCGGGGCTCCAGGCGGAAGCACTATTACTTGTGTCTGCACTCAAAAATTTCCCCGCTTCACCACAAAACACCGTCTGTCTTCCCAAATCTATCTGCAAAAGGTGTCCCGTCCCAACAGCCCAACAGCCCACCCAGGACTCGCGAATTCCCCAGCACAGCAGAGCCACCAAAAAAAAAAAAAAAACACGGCGGCACTGGCGATACCATGGCTCCAGCCACCCCCAGGGAGGGGGCAACCCGTGTGCAGGTCTCACCTCCGGGCAATAGAGCCCAAATTATATCTTCTAGACCAATCCTCTCCATTACCTTCCCTCCAAATTGATGTCCAGACACTTCCTGCCCTGCAAAAATCCCGAAAAAGCCTGTTCTCGGAGAACCTCCAGTGGCACCCAGCTGCCTCTTCCCAGGAGAGATGGAAAGGCAAGCTCAGTCAGCCACCATCTTCTATAGTTGTTTCTGACCAAACAATGGAAACTTTGACTGATTACTATTCATCAGAGAAAAATTATTTTTCTTGATTTAAACCCCTTTTGGCTGAATGCAGCTTAGATGAAAGTAAGAGTAAATAGATGTAGAATAGTAATACATATGAACTAAGATTTTAAAAAGCATGATTCATTTCAAATAATGAGGGTCCAAAATGAATTGGGAACATGTTTAAAGGTAAGTGGGAAGGGAAGTGAGAAGGAAGCTGCAGGAATCAGTACCTCCAGCAGAACAACTGTTAAACAAGCAGGGCTATCTGAATCAAGTATTTCAAAATTCTGGAGTGTAGTAGAACACTGAACACCATCCAGGGAGAAGTGGGAGGAAGAGGCTGGTAAATAGTGGTAATTAGCACTGAATTGCACTCCACACATGGTGGCAAAATCACTCATCCCCCCACCTCACAGTAGGCAGCTGTAAGGTACTATCCCAGATTGTTGGTGCCAGAGTGGAAGATAAAAAAACAGTTCCCCAAGATTATGGGGTATAGGGTCTAAGTATGGGTCAAATCTTTTGATCAGCTCCTTCAATTTTCTGGAGGCCCAACTCAGAGTGGAAATTGTCCCAGCTCAATTCAGACACAGGTAGCAGAGGGAATTTAAAGACTGCGAAGGATAGTTGGAGGATTCAATTTGCTGGGCAGTTGACAAGAAAAAAAAAACACATCTTTGGGGAACTATGGGGGAAGCATCTGCTGTACTTCCTGAATCCTTTTTCATCACCTTCAAAAGGCAATTTGGAACCAGCCAGCTCTTATTTTGTGGGTCCCTATCATTCTTTCTGCAGATAAAGAATCCCAGAATTCCTGTGAACAAGGAAATTCCTTAGACCATTAACAAGCATAAGACCAGGACAAGATGAATGTTGTAGAAAAGATAGAGAGGAACACACAGTTTGCATTACTCTTGGAATGATCTTCCTGATAAGAGGGCTAGAATCTGAAGGAGAGCACCAGCCAGGGCAAATCCAATCCACAAAGACAGGGAAAGGTGTTTTTTATTTAGGTTTACTTGGTTGTGCTAGTTCCTGACATTCAAGAAAATCTGTCATATCACTACTGAATACAAACTCAAGAAACAGACATTCATGGAATAAAGCCCAGAGTTAACATATTAAAATATTATTAAATAATGCAGCTTGGATTGGACTCTCTTCCTTGCACTTGTAGACTCTTTAGGTCCCTTGGTAAGGTGGTTGTCCATTCTCACCTCCTTCTTAGATGTCCTGGGTGAATACAATGAACTACAGATTAAGTGTTTCAACTCTGTGGAGACTCAGGGCCCAGAGATTCCAGTCTTTTGAATGTAAACATACAATGTATAGCACCAAATATAGGTTCAAGTAGAAGGGACAGAAGAGGCACATGGAGAGAAGTCACATCAGAGTCCAACTCTACCACACTAGGAACCACAAACTCCAAGGTAGGACCCATTGGCAAGGCACCAAACTCCAGAACTATCTGCCATGACCATAGGACCTGGGTGTCTCCAGAGCTCTCAGCAGCCCCACTATTTGGGGTATTACCTACTCAGCAGTCTATGAAATACTGCTGAGATGTGCATAAGCATTACCTCTGGGATGACCTCGTAACTCACTTTGAAGTCTCTTAGCCATATAACCTCATTTGTCTTTATCTTTCCCCACTCTTATTCAAGGTCTTTTTCCAGTTGCACTGCTCATTCAAGTTTGGTAGTAATCCCTCAGTGCGAGGGTACTCGAGGACCTCTCTCAATTAGAGGTGGAGTAGGCATCACCATCCCAGAATCCTCAAGAGTGGGGAGTAAAATAGGGGCTAGAGTGGACTTGCTGGTATTCTACTATTGGCTTATTGCTATTCTCGCAATAGAAAAAATCTATCACTGATATGAAGACAGTGGACACTGGAGGTGGTGAAGGCTGGGAAAGGGAAAAAGAGCTGTAATATGGGGCATTTTTGGGACTTGGGATTGTTTTGAATGACACTGCCAAGACAGATATAAACCATTATATATCCTGCAATAACCTACAGAATTGAGTGGGTGAGAGTGTAAACTACAATGCAAACTAAAATCCATTCTTAGCGGCAATACTCCAAATATGGTCATCAATTGCAATGAATATACCACACTAATGAAAGAAGTTGTTAATGTGGGGAAGGGTGGGAGGTGTGGGAAGTGGGGCATATGGGAATCCCTTATATATTTGTGAAACATTTTGTGTAATCTAAGTATTTTTTAAAAAATAAAAAAAATATATTTAAAAAACGTACAGTGCACAACAAAAGACTATAAGAAAAACAAATAGGAAATGATGGCTCATTCAAAGGATGAGGATTAAAAATCCAGAAAACACCAAAATGTGAATATACTGGACAAAGACTTTTTAAAAAATGATCTTTAATATGGTAAAGGAGATGAAGGAAAACACAGAGAAATAACTGAAAGATATCAGGAAAAAAATGAGTGAACAATGTGAGAATCCCAATAAGAGACAGAAACTTAAAAGGGAAGAAACTTGAAGAGAAACATGCTCTGCTACATTGGTCAAACCACTGAATTCAAAGGACAAGAGAGTTCTGAAAGCTGCAAGAGAAAAGTGGTGGTAGTGTCACAAATCAGCAGCTTTACCTTGAGCAAACACTCCTTCTGTGGGACGCTCTCCAGCTTGATTTCCAGAAACCTCCTGCTTTGTGGGTTCCCCAAACTGCTCACTAGGGCAGGATTCTGTCCCCATTCAGCCTGTCTTTTGCAGGAGAGATGATGACACCATCTTGCTGGCTCTGGAATTCAGTGCCTTGTCAGTGGGCCCTACTTTGTAATTTGTGTTCCTGAGTGTGATGGAGTTGGATTCAAATATGACTTTTATATACATACCTCTTCTGCCACTTTTACTGATCCTGTGATTGGCACTGGAGTTGGAGTATACTCAGGAGACTTGAATTTCTGGACTGGTCATTTGCCAGATGGGCCCTGAGCCTCAGCAGAGTTGCAACTCCTGCTTTTCAGTTCATTGGACTTACCCAGGTCAGCTAAAAGGGAGGTGAAAGTGGTGAACCACTACAACAGGGAACCAAGAGTGCCTAAAACTGCAAGCAGGGTAATTACATCCATCAACCAAGTGGGATCTAAGCCCCTTCTCAGTGTAGATGCGAAGTGGATATTATCATCCCGGGGTGCACAGGATTGAGTAATAACAAGGATTAGCATGGATTTACAGATATTCTACTATAGAATTATTGTGACTCTAGCAATTGAAGAAATTGTGCCATTGATGTGGTGACAGTGCCCATGGTAGTTTCTGAGGGCAGGAAGAGGGGAGAAGAGAACTGATGTGGGAGCATTTTTTGGGACTTGGATTTGTCTCAAATGATATTGCAGGGACAGATGCTGGACTTTGCATATCCTGCCATGGCCCAATGGGTAGACTGCGGGAGAATGTAAACTACAATGGAAACCATTATCCAGTGCTCCAGAATGTATTCACAAAATGCAATGAATATGCCACAATGATGAAAGAGGATGTTGATGTGGGAGAAGTGCGGTGGGGTGGGTGTGGGGTATACCAGAACCTCTTATATTTTTAATGTCACTTTTTTGTATTCTATGTATCTTTAAAAAAAGATAATCAAATAAAAAAATCAAAAAAAGTAAAAGAAAAAAAACCTTAGAACAATGGGAAAAAAAAAGAAGCGTTATGTACAAGGAAGTACCGACTGGACTAAGTGCCAATTTCTCTTGAGAAACCATGGAGACAAAAGGCAGTATAGTTGAAATAAAGTGCTGATCAAAAACAATTTCCAACCAATAATTTTATATCTGGTGAGAGTTTCTTTCTAAAATAATGCTAAAGGGAGTTCTTCCAAATGAAAGGAAAGGGCACTAGACTGTGGTTTAAAGTGATGAAGAATAAAAACTTCCAGTAAATTTAACCATATGGATAACTATAATTACCAGTAATAGCGTATTATATTTTTGGAACATAATTCCACTTCTTCTTAAAGGTATTAAAATTGAAATGCATAAAAAGTAATGTTAAATCTATAGTTTTTGATATATAATGTAGAAATACATAATTTGTGACAAATACAAAAATGATGGTTATTGGAGGGGTATAGGAACAGTGTATGTGTATGCAATTGAAGTCAAGTTAGTATATGATCAAATATGATTGGTACATATTTATGATGTTAAATTTTATCCCCACGGTAATCAAAAAGAAAATAAATGATTATTATTTCCAGAAAGAAATCAGGAGGGACTCAATATAGTACAATACAAAAAAAAATCAAATAAATATGGATGGCAGCATTAATGGAAAGACTGGGGGGAAAAAGCTGTAAGATATATAATGACTAAATGACAGAAAGAAAGAAGGAAGTCCTCTGTCATCAGTAGTGACTTTAAAAGTAAAGGACTAGCTGAAGAAGCATGACTCAGCATATGTTGTTTGGAAGAGATTCCTGAAATTTAAAGGTATAAGTCTGTTGAAAGTGAAAGGATGGAAAAAATATATTTCATGTAGCTAGTACCCAAAAAAGAGTAGGGGTAGCTACAATAATATCAAGTAAAATAGAATTTAAGTAAAAAATAGTTACAAGTGTAAAAGAAGGACACTATGTGATGATAAAGGGGTCAACTAACCAAGAAGCTGTAACAATTACAAATATAAATGTACTTAAAATTAGAGCCCTCAAATATATGAAGCAAATATTAGCAGACATTAAAGGAGACATCAATGGTTCTACATTAATATTAGTTGACTTTACTACATAGATTTCAATAATGGACAGAATATCTAGAAAGAAAACGAATAAAGAAATAGAAGGGAGGGGCTAAGATGGTGGAGAACTGAATGCACCAACATAATCTCTCCTACAAAAAAATCGGCTGAGTGGGGTTCAAAATCCTGCCTGAGAGAGCTGTTTTGGGAATGCTGGAAAGAACTAACACCAATCTTGCTTAGACTCTTCCAAAAAATCAAAATAGAAGTAACAGTGCCTAACTCATTCTATGTTGTCAGCTTTACCCTAATACCAAAGGCAAACAGACACTACAAGAAAGGAAAATTATAGACCAATCTCTCTAATGAACCTAGACATGAAAATTCTCAGCAAAATACTTGCTAATTGTATGCAACAACACATCAAGTAAATTATACAACATGAAAAAGTGGGTTTCATCCCTGGAATGTAAGGATGGCTCAACATAAGAAAATCTTTCAATGTAATACACCATATAATCACATCAAAAGAAAAAAAATCACATGATCATCTCATTTCTATAGATGCAGAAAAAGCCTTCAACAAAATACAGCACAATTTCCTGATAAAAATACTGCAAGATAGGAATAGAAGGAAAGTTTCTGAACATGATAAAAGGTATATATGAAAAGCCCACAGTTAACATAATTTACAATGGTGAAATCCTAAAATCTTTCCCTCTAAGATCAGGAACAAGACAAGGATACCCACTAACACCCCTCCTATTTAACATTGCATTAGAAGTTCTTGCTCAAACACTGAGGCATAAAACAGATATAAAGGGTTCTAAATAGGAAAGAAAGAAGTCAAAATTTCACCATTTGCAGAAGACATGATCCTGTATATAGGAAGCCCTGAGAAATCTACAATAAAGATTCTAGAACTTATAAACAAGTTCAGTAAAGTCACAGGCTAAAAGATCAATGTGTAAAAATGAGTAGCTTTTCTGTACACCAATAATGACCAATCTGAGGAAGAAATAAAGAAATAAAGAAACAAATACCAAATACCAGTAAAGTAAACAATCATATATGTGAACCTCATATATATATATATAGATATATATAGATATATTAAAGATTTATTTATTTCTCTCCCCTTATTCCCTCACCCCAGTTGTCTGTTCTCTGTGTCTATTTGCTGTGTGTTCTTTGTCCGCTTCTGTTGTCAGCGGCATGGGAATTTGTGTTTCTTTTTGTTGCATCATCTTGTTGTGTCAGCTCTCCGTGTGTGTGGTGACATTCCTGGGCAGGCTGAACTTTCTTTAGTGCTGGGCGGCTCTCCTTATGGGGCGCACTCCTTGCATAGGGTCTCCCCTGTACGGCATGATTCATCTCTCTTGCCAGGGCTGCAGGATCCTCTGTGTATATTTTCTGTGCATTTACTTCCCTGTCTTTGTGCATCTGCTTATACAGCCCATAAAGGGGGTGGGGGGTGGGGACTCAAACTAAGTTGCCCTAATGATGAGGTCAAATAAAAGGCCTAATCTTAATTTAATAAAATAAAAATCAAACCTCTGAATCTAATACAATCTAATATTCCCAGAGGAACAGACAAGTTTACAATCATAATCCAATATCAAATTTTGAATCCATAAACAATACCAAAGTGCCAAGAAAGTCAAAATCACTCTCACACAAAAGAAAGATGAAGATATCACAAGAAAAGAAAATTACAGAACAGAATCTATTATGAGTAGAGATGAAAATATCCTCAACCAAATGCTAGCAAACTGAATCCAACAGAACTTTCAAAGAATTGTACTCCCTGATCAAGTGGGATTTATTTCAGGTATACAAGGGTGCTTCAACATGAGATAATCATTTGATTCAATGGACCACATTAACAGAATAAAGGGGCAAACAGACGTGATCATCTCAACTGGGGCAGAAGCAGCATTTGAGAAAATCCCAACATCCCTTTTTGATAAATACACTTAGAGCACTAGCTTTAGAACCAAACTTCCTCTACATGGGTACAGGGCCTATACGAAAAACCCACAGCTAACACCATACTCAGTTTTGAAAGATAAAAACCTTCCCTCTAACATCAGAAATAAGGCAAAGATGCCAACAGTCACCATTGTCATTCAATATTGTACTGGAAGTTTGAGCCAGAGAAACTAGTCAAGTAAAAGAAAAAAAAACATCCAAACTGAAAAGTAAGAAATAGAGCTTTCCCTATTTTCAAATCACATGGTCATGTATAAAGAAAACACTGAGAAATCCACAAAGAAGATTTCTAGAACTAATATATGATTTCAGCAAAATGGTAGGGAACAACATCAACACTGAAAATCAGTAGTGATTCTGTATACTAGTAATGAACAATCATAAGAAGAAATAAAGGAAAATTCCATTCACAATAGCAACAAAAAGAATCAACTATCTAGGAATAAATCTAACAAAGGATGTAAAGGACCTGTATACAGAGAACCAGAAAACTTTGCTGAAAGAAATCAAAGAAGACTTAGCTATGGAAGGACATTATGTGTGTGGTCATGTAGCAGAAGAGTAAATATTGCTAAAATGTCAGTTATACCCAAATTTATTTCCAGATTCAATGAAATTCCAATCAAAATTTCAACCACTTACTTTGCATAAATGGAAACACCAATTTCAAGTTGATTTGGCAGGGTAAGGGATCCTGAATAACCAAAAACTTCTGGAAAAAGAAGAATTATATTGGAGGACTCACACTACCTTACTTTAAAGCTGATTACAAAACTACTGTGGTCAAAATGGCATGGAACTGGCATAAAGATAGATACATTGATCAATGAAATAGAACTGAGAAATAAGAAATAAACTATTACCTCTATGGTCTATTGATTTTTTAAAAGATTTATTTTATTTATTTCTCCCCACCTCCTTTTTCTTTGTACTTGATGTCTGCTCTCTATATCTGTTCATTTTCTGCTTGTCTTCTTTTTAAGAGGCACCAGAAACAGAACCCAGGACCTCCCATGTGGAAGGGAAGCTTCCAATAACCTAAGCCACCTCTGCTCCCACTTGCCATGTCTCTCATTGTGTTTCTTTGTTGCATCTCTTTGTTGCATCATCTCATTGCATGTATTGTTGCATCAGCTCACCATGTCAGTCCATTGCATCAGCCTACTTTCTTGCTCGTCTTCTTTAGGAGGCACAGGGAACTGAACCTGGGACTTCCCAGGTGAAAGCAAGTAGCCAACTGCTTGAGACACTTCTGATTCCTTTTTCAATTGATTTTTGACAAGTCTACCAAGTCCACTCAATTGGGACAGAACAGTCTCTTCAACAAATGGTGCTCAGAGAACTGGATATTCATATTCAAAAGAATAAAAGAGGACCCCTATCTTATACCTTATACAAAAATTGACTCAAAATGGATCAAATACATAAATATAAAATAAGGACCATAAAACTCCTAGAAGATAATTTAGTGATGCATCTTTCAAGATCTTATGGTAGACAATGGTTTCTTAGACTTGACCCCCAAAGCTCAAACAATGAAAGAAAAAAACAGACAAACGGGACCTCATCAAAATAAAAGAAATTTATCCCTAAATGGACTTTATCATGAAAGTAAAATGAAAACCTACATAATGGGAGAAAATATTTGGAAACTACATTTTTAAAAAGGGTTTAATATCCAGACCATGAAGATATTCTTCAGCTCCAACAACAACAACAAAAATCATAGGTAAAACATGGGTAAAATCTTAAAGAGACATTTCTCCAAAAAATATATAAAATGTCTAAAAATGTGTTTTGAGTGTAGCAGGGGGCCATGTAAAATGATAGCTTCCCACTAGACTAAGAAGGGTACATCAGAACAAAGAAAGACTCATAAATATTCAGCCTGGCAAGGAAAGAGAATGTAATGGGGGACTTACATAGGGCCTTGCCCTAGGTGTTCTTGGAGAGTCTAATTCTGATAATGGCCTGAATCCTCATCCACAGCTGCTGACAGAGAGTGAAACACTTTTGATGCTCAAGCAGAACTTGCTACAAAGCAAGAGAGATCTTTTATGCTACATATCTATGTGCAGAAAGGGAGGGCATGAGAGGGGGGAACATGATTAAAAAGTGCAGTAGTCAAGACAGATAATCAAGGACTAGACCTTCACAGCATGTCCTAGCTGAGCAGAAGTTACACTTTCACAGTAACTATGTAAAATAAGCATTTGGAATGTTGTTAGTAAGGTTGAAGTTACATCTTTACAGTAATTACTAAGGGATTTATTGATAAAAAGGTGGTCAAGTAGTTCACAGATCAGATTACTCTTAGAGTTTCTGGGAAAGTAGCCTAAGCATACAAGTTTTACTTATTAGTCATGAGCTCACAAACAGTTATTTGTCAAGTCTTGCTGTGTAATTATTAGGAATGAAACGCTTCTGTGACTAGAGGAGGAATGAAATGGAAGGATTGTTAGAAAAATGCAAAGCCATATATGCTAGAAAATCACATGAAAATATGCTCAACATCATTAGCCATTAGGAAATGTGAATCAAAACCACAATGGGCGACCAATTCATACCCACTAGAATGGTTACTATTAGAATAAAAGGAAAATTATAAGTGTTGGAGAGGGCATGGTGAAATATGAATATTCATTAATTACTGGTGGCAATGTAAAATGATGTAGCCTCTATGGAAAAAAGTTTGGCAGTTCATCAGAAATTTAAGCATAGAGCTACCATATTACTCAACAATCTGATTTCTAGTTATATACTCCAAAGAATTGAAAGCAAGCGGTTGATCAGATATTTGCACTATGTTGTTTACAGAAGCATTATTCACATTTGCCAGAAGGCAAAAGCAACCCAAGTATCCATCAACTAATGAATGGATAAACAATGGATTATTCAACCATAAAAAGAATGAAGGGAATTGGACTTGGCCCAGTGGTTAGGGCATCGTTCTACCACATGGGAGGTCTGCAGTTCAATCCCTGGGCCTCCTTGACCCATGTAGAGGTGGCCCATGCACAGTGCTGATATGTGCAAGGAATGCTGTGCCATGCAGGGGCGTTCCCCACATAAGGGAGCCCCATGCGCAAAGAGTGCGCCCCGTAAGGAGAGCCACCCAGCACTAAAGAAAGTTCAGCCTACCCAGAAATGGCACCGCACACACGGAGAGCTGACACAACAAGATGATGCAACAAAAGAAACACATATTCCCTTGCTGCTGACAACAACGGAAGTGGACAAAGAATAACATGCAGCAAATAGACACAGAGAACAGACAACTGGGGGCGGGTGGGGTGAAGGGGAGAGAAATTAAATAAATAAATAAATATTTCAAAAAATGAATGAAGTTTTAAAATAACCAACAACATGGATGAATCTTGAAGACATCATTTTTAGTGATATAAGCCAGGCACTAAAGGTGAAATAAAGTATGAACTCACTGTTATGCAATGATTAGAATAAGCAAACTCACAGAATTAGAATCTAGAATATAGTTTACTAGGAGACAGGGTGAGGATAAGAAATAGGGAGTTAATGTTTTAATTGTACAACTTTCTGTTTGGGATGATGGAAAAGTGTTGGGTAATGGATGGTAGTGATGGTAACATAATAGTGTGAATGTAATAACAACACTGAATTATATATAATATTTGAATATTATTAAAGGGGCTAATTTTAGGTTGTATGTGTGCTACTAGTATAAAAATTTAAAAATACCTATAGGATGGTACAAAGCAAACAGTGAACTCTAAGGTAAACCATGGACTATAGTTAATATTACAATTATAAAAGCATTCTCAACCTAAATTTGATAAATGTCCCACACTCATATATGTGTTATAAGGAAACCATTTGTGTAACGCATGATTTTTCTGTAAACCAACAAACTCTCTAATAAAAATATCTTAAAACCAAAATAATTTAAACAAACAAAGGCAAAGAGGGATGAATATATATTACAGATTTTGTGAAAATCAGGTATATGGAGTTGACATAGTCATCATGAATTCTCCTTTCTTGAGTGGTATACGTTCTTGAGTGGTAATGGAGAGATATCAAAAATCCATGAAGAACATTTGCATTACAACATTTAAAATCTCTTCTGCTTGGTTCTGTAAACCTTCACTTGCCTGCCTAATTTTAATAAACCTAAAGTTCAAATTTAGCCTAGGACATTGGCTTCTGAGGGGACATTTTTGACCCATTTTTTCCTTAGTGAATAGATTATATAAACAGTAGAAATTTAAACAAGTTACAGGGATAGCAGCTTAGCTAAGCTGCATTCTTATAAAGTCTCAACTAAATTAAATCCAATTAACCTGGACCCTTAGACAGAGTTGTGGTTTGTTGATATTACATGTCCCTTCCTGAAGAAAGAAGAAGGTAATGTAGTTATGTCATATTAGGCATTTAGTGAAAGAAAACTTCCTGCATAGGATGTCCTACACGTGATAAAATTACAACCCAATGTCCTATATTCCCTGTGTTTTCATCTATATTTCTAAGTTCCTAAGCAGTAAATACTGAAGCTCAGAATGATGACCCTTTAAGAGTCTCAGACAACAAGAAATTCTTCAGTTTTATATTTTATGCTTCAGTTTCTAAAGCAAAGAATTGAGATATAATGGAAAGATATTTTTAACAATAATAAAGGGAGAAATTACAAAGAAATTTCGTAGAGAATGACAGGAGTTTGGCAGGTTAAAACAGTGGACTGATACTAACAAGATGAAGTAAAATAAGGACTATTCAAAAGTTCTGTACTCAACTCCCCCTCCTGCCTAACCAAAACACTCATGTGAGGAAGCCAAGGTTGAAGTGACTGCTTATGAGATAGCCTAAAGTTTTTGTTAAATGTAATGGCAAAACCAGTCAATATTGATATTGTAACCCAAAAGCTAATATAATTCATGACTGCATTGTTTGTTGCACAGAAAAAAGGTTAAAATGTCACTGTTCTCTGGCCTGATCAGATCATTTATAAAACATAGTGTTTTGGGGGACATGTTAAGGAGAATATTGACAAACCAGTAGTGATAAGCAAACTTGTCCAAGATGATTTTTAGTCTCCGTACACAATGATTGCAGGAACTGAGCGTGTGTCAAACCTGAGTTGAGAATAGTGAGTATAATGGTTCTTTCATAATTTAAGAAGTTCTAATATGGAGAAGACAATAGATTTATTTGTGTGGCTACAGAGGCTGTCACTATGACTAATAGGTTTTAAAAGATAGAAACATGATGTGTACTATGAGCTGTTTCGTGCTTTCTGTGAAATGACCTTGCAGATCCCATCAAGCTACAACATTCAAGCTTATGAAATGTATTTTACTGAGTTTTTATCCTCTCCTCACCTTCAGTCTCACTGTACACAATTCAATTGGAAGGGAGAAAATAAAATTACGCCAAGTCCATTCGAGCTATTTTCTTTCATAGTAAATATCAGAATTTGTGTACTTTCTCAAGTAACCACTTTGCTTTGTTTTCACCTAGTTTATTTTTTTCTATCTCTCTGTCACTCTTTCCTTCTACTCTAATTTGTAAATTATTTTGGGTGGTTACCCTTATTAAAATCCAGTGAGACCTAAATTACAACGTATTTTTACTGTACTTAGGCAATCTCCAGTGTTGTAGACTGACGATGGAGACATAAATCTAGAAACTACAGATTTCAAAATTTTACATTCTTCTTGTCTGAATCTTAAAATCTAGATCCTGGAAAGTGGTCCAAAGGAAGAATTGACCTTTGAACAAATTTTTTAGATACTTGAAAAATAGCACACAATTCTGCATCCTGAGTTGGGAATGGCTCATGAAAAGAGTATTATTTTGCAGGTTTTAAGGCGGTGGTGATAGCAGCAGCAGCAAATAGAGTCCTTGCCTCCAGTAGACACAGTGACCATGGCAGAGAACAATTAGGCTCCATTGTCATTGCCCTGCCATATCCAAAAGGAATTCAGGCAAATTTGTCTCAGCTTAATTGGTGGAAATATATGTAGTCTACCAGTATAAATTAGGCCATCTCACTAAAACACTTGAAAAGATGCTCAGTGTCATCAGGGACATGAAAAATTAAAACCAGAGTAAATTACCAGTACAAATTCACCAGAATGACTAAAATTAAGTAGACTGACAGCACCAAATATTGGTGAGTATGTGAAGCAACTAAGACACTTACACAATGCTCATATGACTATAAAATGTAACACCTACTTTGGAAAAGTATTTTACCAGCTCCTTGCAAAGGTGAGCACACATCTCCCACATAACCCAGCATTTTGACTCCTAGGCATTTTCCTAGGATAAGTGAAAGCACATATCAGGAAATGATTTGTACAAATACACAGTCTTAAGTGAAATAAACCAGAGGCAAAAGAGAAAATAATATATAATTCCAATTATATGAATTTCAAAAACAGACAAAACTAATTGAAACAGGGCTTGCCTGGGCCAGAAGTGATGGTAAGCGATTCACTGTCAATGGGTTCAAGGGTTATTTCTTCTAAGATGATGGAAATATTCCATATCTTGATTGGGTGTTCATTACATGGGTATATACATTTGTCAAAACACATAAAATTACACCCTTAAGATATATGCATTTTTCTGCACATAAATTTTGCCTCAATAAAATATTTTTTTTTAAAAAGGCCAATTGATAGGAAGAAAAACCTTTACTGCATAATCAAAGCAAGAACTATGTGCTTGCTATAGAGATGTAACTTCAAGACAGGTTTCCTAGATAAGCTCCCCAACCAACCATTCACCAAACATAAGCTCTATAGTTATGACTGGGCTTCAGCACCCATGGAACCTAACTATTGAAAGGAGGATATGCTTTTCAGACATAAATAGATTCCTGGAGGGTCTGGGAACTTGAAATATATCCCAGTCTAAAAGAAGGTCTAAAGATTAGAAGAAAGTCTCAGAAGTGAAAATGTGAAGGGTAGGGGAAAATGAGATAACACTCAAAGCCCTCCATGTGGCCTTTCCATGGAAGCAATTTACTAGCAAGAAAATATATAACTTTTGATACAGACAGTTCTGGATTATAATCCATGCCTTTTCATGTAATCAAGCCTCTTTCCCCCTCTGAACCTCAGTTTCCTCATCTGCGGTCACCCCTCGGGCTGAAGTGTGGTTTGCTGGCCTGGCGGGGGAGCAGCCGCGGCAGGCCAAGCCGCTGCCCCCATAATAGGGTGGCTGGTCGGACTCACCGCCACCCCTGAAGGGAGCTCGGCATGGGCGCAGAGTGCCCTCGGGTCTCCCCTTCTCAGCGGCCATGCTTCCGCGGCCGCCCCTCCTCCCTGATGGCGCCACACGATGCCTTGTGGGGCGGCACCCTTCTTCTTTCTCCCTGCGCAGGCGCAGGGCGGAAAATTCCAGTCTGCCCTTTTCCCCTCCCCCGACAGAAGCAACAGCCAGGTGTGGGCGGAAAAATCCAGCCCGCCCTTTTCCCCTCCCCCGACAGCAGCAACAGCCAGGTGTGGGCGGAAAAATCCAGCCCACCCTTTTCCCTTCCCCCGACAGCAGCAACAGCCAGGCGTGGGCGGGAAACTCAAGTCTGCCCTCCACCCCAGCAACAGCAGCCACCAATCCCTAAACCCTGCCCCTTCCCCCAGCAACAGCGACAGCCAATCCCTAACCACCACCCCTCCCCCATCCAGTACCGCCCACTGACCTTTCGCCGGCAACCAATCAGAACAGGGCATGGCTTCGACCAATCAGCCTTCCCCAGCCCCTATAAAACTGTTGCCTCTCCCTCAGTAAAGTGGACTTGCGTGTTTACCTTGTCTCCGCGGTGGTTCTTCTGCCGTGCGCCCTCCAGTCCTGAGAGCCCCCGACAAGGGCCTGGCCTCCCTTGTCCCCAGTTCGTCGCCTGCTTCTCCGGGCGACCCCTTCGTCGCCGGCTTCGCCGGGCGACCCCTTCGTCGCCGGCTTCTCCGGGCGACCCCTTCGTCGCCGGCTTCGCCGGGCGACCCCTTCGTCGCCGGCTTCGCCGGGCGACCCCGTCAGCCGAACCGCGCCACCCCTTATGAGACCGATCCCTCGTCTGCTGCCGGACCGACCCCTCG
Organism: Dasypus novemcinctus; assembly: GCF_030445035.2. Taxonomy (NCBI): domain Eukaryota; kingdom Metazoa; phylum Chordata; class Mammalia; order Cingulata; family Dasypodidae; genus Dasypus; species Dasypus novemcinctus. The sequence continues at coordinate 145,164,959 of NC_080704.1, read as the reverse complement.
TCCCAAGTGGGACCGACCCCTCGTCTCAAGCGGGACCGACCCCTCGTCCAGAGCTGGACCGACCCCTCGTCCGCAGCCAGACCCCACCTCTACCGACCGAGCAAGCCGCAGCAGTTGGCGCCCAACGTGGGGCAAGGCAACCCCACCACAGCACAACGTGGGGCAAGGCAACTCCACCACAGCCTCACTCCATAACCTGACGCCCCCCCCCTCCTCTCTTCTCACCGTGGGACTTCTCTCGTGCAACATTGCTGCTACCTGAGCCTTGGCTACCTCATATGATCCACGGCGGTCTGGGAGAATCGCTGGATGGCTTTCTCCTTCCATGTCGGGGGCTTATACCGACCCGCTATGATTAAGAGGAGCCTTGGATTTCTCGGGAGCGTGCGCTTGCACGTCTGAAGTAATCCTACCACAGCCCTACGCCCTCCCCTCTTCTCACCTTGGGACTTCTCTCGTGCAACATTGCTGCTACCTGAGCCTTGGCTACCTCATACGATCCACGGCGGTCTGGGAGAATCGCTGGATGGCTTTCTCCTTCCATGTCGGGGGCTTATACCGACCCGCTATGATTAAGAGGAGCCTTGGATTTCTCGGGAGCGTGCGCTTGCACGTCTGAAGTAATCCTACCACAGCCCTACCCCCTCCTCTCTTCTCACCTTGGGACTTCTCTCATGCAACATTGCTGCTACCTGAGCCTTGGCTACCTCATACGATCCACGGCGGTCTGGGAGAATCGCTGGATGGCTTTCTCCTTCCATGTCGGGGGCTTATACCGACCCGCTATGATTAAGAGGAGCCTTGGATTTCTCGGGAGCGCGCGCTTGCACGTCTGAAGTAATCCTACCATAGCCCTACGCTCTCCTCTCTTCTCACCCCTATCTTTTCGCTCTGCATTGCTGCTCCTGAACCTTGGTGACCTCATACGATCCACGGCGGTCTGGGAGAATCGCTGGATGGCTTTCTCCTTCCATGTCGGGGGCTTATACCGACCCGCTATGATTAAGAGGCACCAATAAAACTCTCAGGAGCGCGTGCCTGAGCACCTCCACCCCTGCCTTCACCTCTGCCTCCTCCCCTCTGCGCTTGCTCCCCTTTGCCTTGCTCCACTGCTCGTCGTCCCGCCCTCCCCTCGTCGGGGCCTTCTCTTGGCCCGCGACCACCGTCGGAGCCCCATCGGCTCCGACCCCTCGTCTCACCGCGCACCTCGGCTCCCATCGCCGTGCTCTCAAGGTAAGGGCCCCTTTTCTTATCGGCTCCAAAAGGCCATTAGCAATGGGTAACATCCTATCTGCTAAGCAAGCCCCACAAGTTCGGGCTCTCGCCGGTCTCCTAGACACTCACCGGTGTAAGATCTCTCTGAAACAGCCCCAAGTCTTCTGTAACCGCGGCCCCCCATGCCGCCATCGCTCTCAAGCAGCACCAGGCCCGCAAAACGGCCCACAACCCGCTTTCCCCGGCCTGCGGCCTGCTTTCTAGCATCTAATAACGTTTCTGCTTTTGCCTCCCCATACTTCTGCGGAGCTTCCTCCTGTCTCGACCTCACTCCTCTTCTCAGCCATCCAAAGCGTCCTTTCTCGTCCCCCGCCCCCCTCCTTTTTTCGCTTGAACCCCTACTGCGTTGCAGATTGGGCCGCCCCATGTCGGCCCGCCCCATTAACATCGGTCTCTCTCGCACCCATGAAGACTTTGGCCTTCTTATTGTCCTCGCCTACGTCTCCACCACTCCCGACGCTGCCGCCACCACCGTCGCTGGTGCCCTGACGCGACTTGTCCTCACCGCTGCGATCCTCCAGACCATCACACAGTCTGCCTCTACCGCTCTTCGCCGCCAAGAAGAGATCAACTACCTGTAACGCGCTGTCATCCTGGACTTTTAACAAGCAGATGGACCTTATAGCCACCGAGATCAACAAGAATTGGACATTGGCCACCCTTGCTTGCAACGGCAAGATACTGCCCCCCAAATTGTACATTTGTATCCCCGTCATACTCACCTCCCTCTTCAGCCCCGCTTCCCTCATTGCTTACTGCCTCTTGGGCCTCGGCTACTTGTTGCTGCTGCCATCCTGGCCCTTATTTGAAAAGAAGGGGGAAATGCGGTCACCCCTCGGGCTGAAGTGTGGTTTGCTGGCCTGGCGGGGGAGCAGCCGCGGCAGGCCAAGCCGCTGCCCCCATAATAGGGTGGCTGGTCGGACTCACCGCCACCCCTGAAGGGAGCTCGGCATGGGCGCAGAGTGCCCTCGGGTCTCCCCTTCTCAGCGGCCATGCTTCCGCGGCCGCCCCTCCTCCCTGATGGCGCCACACGATGCCTTGTGGGGCGGCACCCTTCTTCTTTCTCCCTGCGCAGGCGCAGGGCGGAAAATTCCAGTCTGCCCTTTTCCCCTCCCCCGACAGAAGCAACAGCCAGGTGTGGGCGGAAAAATCCAGCCCGCCCTTTTCCCCTCCCCCGACAGCAGCAACAGCCAGGTGTGGGCGGAAAAATCCAGCCCACCCTTTTCCCTTCCCCCGACAGCAGCAACAGCCAGGCGTGGGCGGGAAACTCAAGTCTGCCCTCCACCCCAGCAACAGCAGCCACCAATCCCTAAACCCTGCCCCTTCCCCCAGCAACAGCGACAGCCAATCCCTAACCACCACCCCTCCCCCATCCAGTACCGCCCACTGACCTTTCGCCGGCAACCAATCAGAACAGGGCATGGCTTCGACCAATCAGCCTTCCCCAGCCCCTATAAAACTGTTGCCTCTCCCTCAGTAAAGTGGACTTGCGTGTTTACCTTGTCTCCGCGGTGGTTCTTCTGCCGTGCGCCCTCCAGTCCTGAGAGCCCCCGACAAGGGCCTGGCCTCCCTTGTCCCCAGTTCGTCGCCTGCTTCTCCGGGCGACCCCTTCGTCGCCGGCTTCGCCGGGCGACCCCTTCGTCGCCGGCTTCTCCGGGCGACCCCTTCGTCGCCGGCTTCGCCGGGCGACCCCTTCGTCGCCGGCTTCGCCGGGCGACCCCGTCAGCCGAACCGCGCCACCCCTTATGAGACCGATCCCTCGTCTGCTGCCGGACCGACCCCTCGTCCCAAGTGGGACCGACCCCTCGTCTCAAGCGGGACCGACCCCTCGTCCAGAGCTGGACCGACCCCTCGTCCGCAGCCAGACCCCACCTCTACCGACCGAGCAAGCCGCAGCACTCATCTATGAAATGGAGCTCAAACCATTTTTCCAAAAGAAGTGAAATGAGGACTATAGAAAACAGATATAAATCACAAGTTCTATGGGAAAAATCTAGTTCAGTGACTTGCATGTGTGTAAATGGGAGCTAGAATTAACATTACTCCATTCACCCTTATTGCCCTCAGAACAGCCCCTATAATTTTACAGATATTTGTGACTGATCATGCTATGAATGCTCCATCTTCAAGGAAACTCTCTAACCTACCAATTTATATCCATCCTTCAGGGTCTAGAGATTGACTCTTCTGAACTCTTTGAGCTACTCTTCCCTGTTAGGCCTAGCAGATTTACCCCCAAGGACTTCTCCCTCCCTTTGCCTAGGCCTAAAGATATTTTATTTATAGATACCTTACAGAGTAGTGCAAAGTAGTTGTACTTTAAAACTGGACAGACCTTGGTTCGAATCCTGGCTCTACCACTTAAAAGCTGGATGATTTGTAGAAGATAATTTAACTGCACTGAGATTCACTGTTCTCATATATAAAATGAAATTAATAGTACCCCACAATATTAAATTATATTATGTGCACAATTATAGGGCCAAGAATGGTGTCTGGCTCTTAGTATGTGCCTATTAGTTAGGGTAGTACCTTTACTTTTATGATGAAAAGTCCTGGATTGTTTCATTTGTATGGTGTACACAATTGATTACACTTGTCTTCATTTAAATATATTATTTCTTCTTATTTCAACTTTATTTTCTGTTGCCTGGTGTCCAGTTTGAACTAACTACTGCATATGCACTCAACCTGTTCATTGCATGCCTGAGCCCTTTGCCTAGTCTAGCCTACTGACTTGGCCCAACTTGAATATCATAGCTGAGTTGTTACTTCTTGATTAAATTAAGGACCTAAGCTATGATACATGCTTTTCCTTTTAGTCAATCTGTGTAGTTTTGACCTTGCCCTTGGTACTCTGGCTATAATTTTATGCCTGTTTATCATGAATCTAACATGTCCTGTCCTTTACTTGGCTCAGTGTCCTGACTTCTCATGAACCGCATTGTCTCAGTATCATCCTCAACTAAATGCCAGCATTGAATTGCTATTTGACTTCTCCTTTGTCTTAGATGCACAATTATGTCCTATTCTACTGAAAAAAAAAGAACAAGCCCTTATTCATTAGGTGTTCTCTTTAGGAGCTAATATGTGCTCAGTAAACATCTATTTTCTGATCACTCTAAAAAGATACTGCCAATGTTACTGTGCTGCTCCATATGGCGATGCTAGTCACTTGTGGCTTTTTGAATTAAAATTAATTAAAATTAAATACTCAGAGGAAGGGCAAGATGGCATCTGAGAGAGTGCACTTCATAATCTCACTTGCAAAGAAGTGGCTGAGTAAGGTTGGAGTCCTGCTGGAGTGGGATGTTTCAGGGGCTTGCAGGGCAAAAGGTGTCTGGACGTTGATCTGGAGAGACAGTGACAGAAGTGGTGCGTGCTAGAGGTAGAATTTTTGGTTTTGGAAGTCAGAAGACATGGGGAGGTGGGACCCTTCCCCCTAGGGCTGCCAGCCACAGTGTTCCCTGAAAACTGTTGGTTGTGTGGTGGCATTTCAAAGCCCCATGTTTCCCATATGCGTGGTTCCCAGGTCTGAGTCCCATAAGCCCCCGTAGCCCATGCTCCACAGACCCACACACCTTGAGTCCGCAATATCCCAGGCTTCCCATTCCCAAAATGAGTGCTCCGAGAGGTCTGTGATTACCCTAGCTCTCTGGTTTTGGACTGACTCTGTGAGTGTGAGAGATTTGGTGGTAGATCCAGAGTGGCCAGGTGAGCACAGGTTCAATCTTCTGGTCCCCCTATTTTTTTTTTTTGAGCTTTGGGGAGCATACCACCTGGCTTGGGGAGAACCTGGGAAGAAAGGAGAGGTGAATCTGCTGAGAAAGCCCAATCTACCTAAACACACTGGGATAGGAAACTTGGTCTGGGAGAAGGTGGAGTCAAAATCAATTAGGTCTCCCTCAGCACACCTAAGGGAGAGGGACTGTAGGACATTCTTTTCAAGCTTCCAATAGCTTGTTTTGGGTTTCTGAAGAGGTGTAGGTGTTCTCTTGCTGGAAATAAAAACTCATTGTCTTCTGTGCTGAGTTTGCTCACCAAGGACCCAGTTGTTTCACCACAGACCCACTGGAGTCTCCTACTGGACACCTCACAAAGTTTTCCTGCTGCCCTTGGAGAGAGGGAAGTGAGGAAGGGAGAATGCAGCAACATCAGATTCCTAGGCATTTTATTTGACTACAAAGAGAATTCCTTGCTTGAAACTTGTTTTTTTTTTTTTTTTTGGTTGGTTTGTCTTTTTGTTTTTCATTCCTCTTTATTCCCCCAAGGCCCTTTTTTCTTTGTTTTTTTTTTACTCTTTTTCTTGCTTGCTTCCACCCTCTTTTTTTTGCTCCACCCTTTTTGTTCATATTCTTCCTTTCCCTTCCTTTTTATTTATTTTTTAAATATTAGGTGCTTCAGGGAGCACTTCACATTTGCTGTGTTACTCATCCTCCATTTCCTCTTTTCTATGTGCATTGATTTTGGCCACCAAAACTTTTCCCTTTCCTGTACATCTGTCTATCCTCCACCATTTACTGTTTCTCTTACATTCCAACTCTGTTTGGCCCCAAAATGTTGTAACTTTTTATCTCTAGTACCTTTGTTCTGTTTTCTGTCTCATTCATTCTTTATATTATTGTCTTTGTTTTCTCTTTCCCTCTCTCCTGAAAACATTGACCTTTAAATTCATACTATATTCCTCCCCATATTAAGTTAACTGTCTCATTATAGATACCCTACTTTACTTACTGTTATAACTCTACACAGCTTACGTGAGTCTAATATCCATTCTCCTAGATGTCACATGGTTCCTCTGTTAACATTTACTATCAATAATACTATTATACATTTTTTCCTTACTCATTTTGCTTTCTCTGGTCCTAATATTTTCCTTCAGGTGAACTTAACCAGCAACAAGAAAATAGAATAAGAAGAACAAAGGGACAAAGAGAAGACATAACACGTACACAAAAACAAAAACTAATTAAACCCCAAGACTAGGCAAAGATACTAAGGAACTGATTAAACTCATCAAGATAAAATGATGACCAGACAGCAACAAAAAACTACAAACCAAAACAAAACTCTGGAAAACATGTTTGAATCCAATGAACAAACTAAAAACCAGGACGAGGAGCAAAACATCAAACAAATAATTAAAACTCTCAAAACATATACTGGTGAACAATATGATGAAGTGAAGGAAGAGATTAAGAATATGAAGAAAACACTTGGACAGAATACAGAAGAAATTGCAATCATACCCAAAAAGAAAATGGATATGATGGTGATGAACAACGCAATTCAAGAAATGAAAAATTCACTCTCAGCAAATAACAACAGACTTTGAATAGGCAGAGGAAAGAATTAGTGATGTGGAAGACAGTACCTCTGAAATCAAACAGATAGTAGAGCTGATCGATAAAAAGATAGAAAAAATGCTGCTGAGACTTAGGGACCTGAATGACAATGGAAAATGCACAAACATTAGCATTATAGGCATCCCATAAGGAGAAAAGAAGGGAAAGGGGACAGAAGGGGTGTTAGAGGAAATAATGGTCGAAAACTTCCCAAATCTATTGAGGGAGATGGATGTACATATCCAGGAAGCACAATGTACCACAAATACCAAAAATCCCAACAGGCCCATCCCAAGACATATATTTGTGAAATTATCCAATTCTCAAGACAAAGAGAAAATACTTAAAGAACCAAGAGAAAAGAGAACGATCACAAACAAAGGAGGCTCCATAAGATTAAGTACTGATTTCTCATCTGAAACCATGGAAGCAAGAAGGCAGTGGTATGGCATAATCAAGGTACTAAAAGAAAAAAAAATTCCAACCAAGAATACTCTATCCACATGGATGAAGGATGCAATCCTCCAAACATTCCAGGGTCCACAGGATGGAGAAATAGAGAATGGATTAAAGTGACTTACTGATATTCTGTTCATGAACTATTATGATTAGTAATCAAAGAAAATGTAGCATTGATTTGGAGAAAGTGGTCATGGTAGCTGCTGAGGATATGGAGTGGGAAGAAGAGATGTGTTGTGGGGGCATTTTTAGGACTTGTAGCTGTCCTGGGTGGTACTGCAGGGACAGTTAATAGACACTGTATGACCTCCCATGGCCCACTGGGTGGACTGGGGGAGAGTGTAAACTATAATGTGGACCATTTACCAGGTGATGCAAAGGTGCTCAGAGATGTATTCACCAAGTGCAATGAATGTCCCATGATGAAGAAGGAGGTTGTCATTATGGGAGGAGTGGGGTGAGGAGTGTGGGATTATATGGGGACCTAATATTTTTTTAATGTAACATTAAAAAATAAAGACAAAAAATAAAAAATAAAAAAAAGAATACTCTATCAATCTAAGCTAGCATTCAAAAAATGATGGAGAGTTCAAAATATTCACAGATAAACAAAAAATTAGGGGAGTATACCAACAAGGATCCTGCCCTTCAAGAAATACTAAAGGGAGTTCTACAGGACAAAAGAACAAAACAGGAGAGGCAAAGTAGGAGGAGAGTGTAAGAACAACTGAAAAGACAAAAAGAGAAAACAAACAAAATATGACAAACACAAATCCAAAGAAAATATGGCTAATATAATTAATTCCTTGAAAGTAATAATGCTGATTGTCAATGCATTAAACTCATCTGTCAAAAGACTCAGACTGGCTCCAAGGCCGGGCTTTTTCAGGATTTTTGCAGGGCAGGAAGTGTCTGGACATCGATTTGGTGGAAAGGTAACGAAGAGGATGGGTCTATAAGATATAATTTGGCTTCTATTGCCCGGAGGTGAGACCGGCAGACGGGTTGCTCACTCCTTGGGGGGGGGGGCGGGGGAACCGCTGTATCGGCGCTCCAGCTGCGCTTTTGGCAGCTCTGTGGTGCTAGGGAATCCGCGAA